>NC_134281.1:61636043-62241599 GCF_949628215.1 Phalacrocorax aristotelis | reverse complement strand
CAGAAATCATAACTATTCTGAGTTAAATATGAGGTTTCTGTTCATTTCAGTTAATATGATGTTCCTTTTTAATCATCCTTTAACCAGTAATCTTGGTCTTTTTTTTTTCTGGGTGAATGAAGAACCGCTATTCTCAGGGGAAATTGCTTTGATCTATGTATAAGCTATTTGGCATATTATGCTTAAAATATTTGTTTGTGGACAGAATTTATTGAAAGTATTGGAATTTAGCTAGAAGTTAAGGCAAAGCTGCCCCTACTTTCAATTCCAATCTAGGGCAGAAAACAAGTAAAATTGGATTGCAACCTTTATCTAGTTTAATCACCGAGGCTGAATTCAGAGCAGTACTCAGTGGTCCAAGTACTAGGCTTTGCGTTGATCTGCCTTGAGAAATCCTTGCCCAGCCTGTCCAGCTGCTCTGACGGAATATATCCTCTGCTGGAGGGGAGGAAGGATCCTCGCAGGAAAATAACCTGGGCTTGTGACAGCTCGTGTTTTGGGTGTTTCTAGATTTGGTCTGCTCTCCGCCCTGTGGCGAGTGTTCAAGCCCTGCGATCCAGCCCCTGCTCCTGTGCTGGGACCATGCTGCTGCCAGCACGTGCCAGCGTCCCAGCCGGGTACCGGAGCCTCTTTCCGTGTGCGGCAGGCTTGCTAGCCTGGGCGGAAGGGCAAGCTCAAGCCTTTATTTCTTGTTTAGGTAGACTGCTGCTTGTAAAAGTGCAGAGAGCCTAGCAGAGCACTGAAGTTTAGAGTTCAGAGGTAGGCCAGCCTACATTTGGTGCCCAAAAGGAGTGTGCCCACTGCCTGCCAGAGGTGGTTATACTGACCCCAAGCTAAGAATTGCACTACAGATTCCAGTTTGAAGGTGAATCATATGCCTTCAAAACCCTCTCAAATCACAGGTTCTCCTCTCCATGGCCAAATCGCCAAGCTAATGATGCCAAGGAGGAAGATTTGGCTTAGTTGCTGTGGCAAAACTAGAGAGGACACAAAGCTGATACAAAAAGCGTCTCATCTTCAGCAGCTACTCCAGCTTTTCTTTCTCATTTCTAGTCTTTTTTTTCCAACCCAGGGAACATTTGAGAGAGGAAAGAAGGGGTTATATGTGCTTCTGCTGTGTTATATGTATTCTTGTAGTATGATACAATATATACATTCTGGCATTTAATACAAATTAATGGACTTCTGGAGAATTAATTTCCATTATGAGATTTAATCATAATGATTGCCAATTTGGCATCCTCCTGCAGTGCTTATTATTAAATCTGCTTAACAGGCCAGATGATAATACCACAGACTGCACCCAGATTATTTGCTGAACCATAGAGCAAGTGGCTGTGAAAATAAATATATTACCAAAAAAGAATACTGCAGTACCTTCCATAGGATGTAAAATCCATCTGAGTATGAGGCATTCCATGTGTAATACCTAAGTAGTTCTTTATTATGACGAAAGCATGTCTTCTGGGGAAGACAGATTTTTGGTCTATCATGGACTTACATCCAGCGTGAGTATGATTTCACAATTTTTCTAAAATACCTTCTGAAACAAGAAAAACAAAAGCAATTAATTCTCAGCAGCTCTGTGAGGGAAACATATGTCTAGCAGAGAAAAACTGAAGGTAAAGCTCTATTGCAATTCCCTAATATGACATTAAGTTTGGAGAACCTTTCTGACATGGCTCTCGCACTCAGTACAAAATGCCTAAAGGAGAACATTTAAACTCTACCCAAACCCTTGTTTTTACCTCCTTTCTTGACCATTATGGACACATTACTGTTATTTTTCACTGACAATTCTGTCCTGGGGTGTTACATTCAGCCTGGAGTTCTCATTTGAGTTTTGAGTTGCCTCTAACACTTGAAATTCTCTTTGTATTGTTTCAGGCCACCGCTTAACTTCCCACCCCTGAAAGCTTTCAAAAGCACTTTTGGGCCTAGCAGGGGAGAATCAAGTTAAATCTATTTAGAAAGTTATTTAAATAGAGGAGGTTGCTTTAAACTCTCCGAAAAGGTGGTCATGAGTTTCAACAGCACAGATTGCCTAATGTGTAAGGACTTTTAATTTTGTCTTCTCGTGACTGTCTGACCACTGACTCCTGAGCTGCTCTTCAAACCGTGCCAAAGACTATCTGTTGAATTTACCAGCGATGGGGAGAAAGACAGTGGAAGTTGTCAAAACTAAAAAAAGTTTATTTCTTGATTTCAACCAAAAAATGTTGAGAGATCTTTTACAGTAATTGTTTATTGAAAAAAACTGTTCTTTTTTAGATGAAATATATGAATCTCTATGAAAACATTAAATAAAGGCGGGGGAGGGTTGGAATACTTCAGTATTTGGGAAAAGGTTACTTTTCAATGGGAAGGTTGTATCTTTGTTCCAATAAGCATAATGGTACAAACTGAACAAAACCAAACAAAAAAGGCAAAAAAACAGCACTGAAAGACATATTAACAGACAGGTATTTATCTGGGCCCAAACTCCTCTGTTTTTTCTGTGGAAGCAGTACCAGCTGGAGGGATTGTAGGCAGGGTGTAGCTGTTCAGAACCTGCTGTTCAGTCTCCTTCGATCCGGGGCTCTCTGTGGTCCAATGACTGAGGAAAGCTTTGTTTTATGGAGTGCTGAGAAAATTCAGGGAAGTCCCTCGAGTAGTTTGATACAGCATCAGTGCTAAATTGTCATGCAGGCGAGTGCCATATGGCAGAAAGAAAAAAGCAGTGTGATTCTATTATATTGCATTTACCTAAAACTGAAACCGGGAAGAAATGAAGGCATATAGGCTCAGCAGCTCTAAGTTTACTCTTGGATTATTATCTTCTTTGGCGTTCATCAGTTAGAAATTCAGTTACAAAGGGGTATGAGGATTCCATGATGAAAGAAAAATAAAATATTTTATTCATGTTACTTATTGTGTCATTGAAGTGGAGCCTGATAAAACAAAGAACTGAGAAAATATGCACAAATCTGAAGTCCTCCATAATACATTGTCCAAAATCACAGAATGGCTGAAGTTGGAAGGGACATCTGGAGGTCACCTTGTTCAAGGCCCTGCTCAAGCAGGACCACTGAGAGTACAACTTTTGAATATCGTCAAGGAGGGAGACTCTACAACCTCTCTGTTTTCTATTACTTGTAGTTTGTTTGACTTGGCTTGTTAGCTGGCTTTAAGGGAAAAAACCCAAAATAAAACAAATTTTTACTTACATTCTTCTTTGCAGCAATAGCACTAGTACGTATTTAAAATATTTTTTTCTAAAGTGCCTTAGTTGGTTGCTTAACGCGCTCGTTGCAATTCTGTAGGAATTTGTCCCATGTGAAGCAATATCCTGGCATCGCCGACTTTATTCCGCTGATTAAGCTGTAAGTAAGAAGTCCCTAAAGGTTACCCGGCTGAGAATTCTGAATGGTTTATAAACTGGAAAGCCCTGGGGTATCTGAAGTTTCTTGATGAAGTAGTTGAGAATGTGATCACCTGGCCCGGAGGGAATGATTCTCCCTGGCTTTGGGCTGCAGATTGCATCAATCAAGGAAGTTGATTGGCTTGGCATGTGAATAGGTCCGCTGAGCTAAGAAAAATGAAACTTCTAGCAATTAAGTTTTATACCATGGTTTAAGGAAAACTGCATGTTCTTAATATAAGCAAAATCTCAAATTGTAGTCGCTTTTGTGAACCTTTAAAGGTTTTCTAATTATTTCTTTTTCTTAGTTCTAGATCTTTCTTGCATCAGAGATGATGAAAATATGAGGCATGGCTTGCTCTTTCTGCTACGTATCCCAATTATTTTTAATTTTTTAAAGACCCTTTTACTAGCCTTTTGCAAATATAAGTTTGTTTTCTGTTTTAAGGTAAAGGAAGTACTTAATGTGTATGTTGTTCTTTGTGTATGTGGGGCAAGTTCTTGCCAGTCCTTCATTAGCTTTTTGCCTTGCTTTGAATTTCTGGTAAAAATTGGGCTCCAGCATCACTGTTAATTTATGCTGTGCTTCTGAAAAATCTGAAACGCAGTCATACTTTATATCCTTTCTACCCTCAAAAGAGAACAAATGTATGTGATTGTTTCCACATTTTTAAGAATTGTTTTCTATTTCTTGTATTCCTAGAATGTTTCCTCCTGCACTACTTTGTATGTGGAGGCTCTCACCGTATGTGGAGGCTCTCACCTCTCCTTTTACTTGCCTGGGGCTAAATGACTGACACTCATTTGCAGTCTTGTTCAGTATTATTTATTCTGTGTCCTGTTGCTTAGCTCACAGATTTGCATTGTAAAACTTAAGGTAAAACTCGGGTAGTGTCTGGCAGGATCAGTAAATAATACAAATATTTTGTTCAGAAATATTTCCTGTTCCTTCAGTGTGTATTGGTAAAAATTGATTTAACTCTGGAAACGATTTTATCTTGCTCACTCCTGCCATCATTGCTGTCTAAATTGACACTGCTTTTATGTTTTTAATGCTTTTAAACCTGTTGCTGGTGAGCTGGGAACCAATTTTGTTTGTGGCTGGTAGGAGTGTTTCATTACAAATAGCAATTGCATAGGCTTGCTGCCTTGTGAGCTCGTGCGCTACCTTACAATAATCAAACACAAATGAGAAGCTTGTGGATCAGAGTCTGGTGGCCACCAAAATAGCACAGACTGACTGGCCAAATGTGAATGTAATACTGAATAATAGGATTATGACATTGGAAATTTTAAGTCAAAAGGACTGAGCTGTTGCTGCATAATACATGTGTATTTAATCCATTTTAAGTTTCTGATTCCTCTTGTCTTAAACAAGAAAATATGGGAGGAATTTCAACAGGACAAAAATATAATTGATGGAGATGATAAGCTGTACGGGCACAAGTGATTAGGACAAGTAAATCCATATTAGAAGCGGTGTAGCTGCAATAAAGGAAATTAAGAATGTAATTTTTAAAAAGAAACTGACAAGTAATTTGTAGGTTTAGTAGAAAATGCAGTCAAGCGTAAACTCTTCTTTTTTCCCATGCAGAGTAGAATGCTTATTCTGGCAATTGAGAGCATCTAAGTGTCTATTCCTTGAGTATTTCCTTTTTTAATGCTCTGGACTTTTATATTCCCTCGGTGAATTATCAAAAAGACAGTGGCTTTTATAACAGGACAACTATATACTTTTACATATTTTTGCTAAATAAAATATGGAAAGATCCATCCTATGTTTCATTAAGATGCATAAATAATTTTGTTAATGTCATTGCAGTGCTTTTGGCGTAGAGGGTACGTATATAAAACAGGGCATTGACCAAAGGGAATGGCTTTAGGCATATTCATAGAATCACAGAATGGTTCGGGTTGGGAGGGACCTTGGGAGCCCTGCAGTGAGCAGGGGCGTCTTCAACTAGGTCAGGTTACTCAGAGCCCCGTCCAGCCTGGCCTTGGATGTTCTTGAATGCTTCCAGGGATGGGGCATCGACCACCTCTCGGGGCAACCTGGGCCAGTGTTTCACCACCCTCATAGTAAAATATTTTCTTCCTTATACCCAGTCTAAATCTCCCCTCCTTCAGTTTAAAACCACCACCCCTTGCCCTGTCACAACAGGCCTTGCGAAAGAGGTCACCCCCACCCTTCCTCAAGCCCCCCTTTAAGCACTGGGAGGCCGCAATAAGGTCTCCCCGCAGCCTTCTCTTCTCCAGCTGAACAACCCCAGCTCTCCCAGCCCGGCCTTGTATGAGAGTTGCTCCAGGCCTTGGAGCACTTTTTTGTTGGGGAATATTCCAGTCATCTTTGGAAAAGAAGGAAAAAAACCCAAAACAATAAGAAAAAAATTATAAAATAAGACCACGATTATCTTCAGGTTAGTGCAGTATTTACTTTTTCCATGGATCGTTAGCCCTTCTACCAGAGGTTGGAATATGTCTAGTCAGAATTGCGCTGGCCGCCCGAGTGCTGCGGCTGTGTCCTGCCGGGCTCCCAGCTCGAGCTCTCCAGTCCAGCAGATGAGGGGGTGGTTCCCACCCAGCTATGGCAGCTGCTGCAAACGGCTCAGCACCTTTCCCCTTACAAATTAGTACATACCATGTTCCACTCAGAGTTTGATTTAACATATTAAAACATACACGCAGCATAGTACTTAGAGTGAAGTCATTTTTTGGATAGTATTTGCTGTAAACAGGCCACATTATTAAAGTAGTTTGATTAAATAGACACAGTCTCTGAAATATATAGAGTGGAAACTACATCTTCTTGGCTTTTTATGCTAGGCTAGGCCATTTCTCTGATCCGTTGCCTAGAGCTATTGAAGTAATAATGCAGTAGCAGAACGCTTCGAAGGCACTGCTTGCTACTTAGCTGAAGTTATGGGAAATAGTAAATATGATTAAATGGCTACTCCTGCCACTGTTCATTTGACAGCTCAGAGTCTCGCCTCTTTCAAGATGAGTAAAAGATTGTCTGTAGTGTAACACCAAGTTTCTAGAGCTGCTTTTTACGTCTTTCTCATAGTCATCAAATATAGAGATGATGAATAACGGCAGTGGTTGCATTAGTTGCTCACTGGAGGCCTCTTGTGGTTGAGTTTCATTGACAAGAGATGTTTAGACTTCACAAGTTTATAACCCTACTTTAGGCCTTGTCATAAGCATTGTTTATGTCACTTGAGGCAAAGAATAAAATATGTAAGAAAAAAACTAACCGGTGATTTCAATAAACATAAGCCTTATTGCAGCAAGCATGGCTGCATCAAATGCACAGAAAACCTTTTCCCCCTCACACAAATGGGCATTTTAATGACCCAGAGAAGGCTTCCATGTTCTCCATCGCAGTGGTCCTGGCGGTACAGTATCTATGTCTGATATCGGTGGATTGCAAAGATCATGAACAAAGTTAAAACAGAACTGGCAAATGGACACAAGGAATTACTTGGTTTGGTTTTCAACTGGTAAGCAAACTGAAGGTAGGACATTCGTTCACAGGAGGCCAGGCGTCATGCTTCTACCGTAGTTTTTCTACAGGTTTAGTGCCATGGGTCAGATTCATTACTCATAAAAATGAGGAAAATCTTTACAGGAACTGGGCCAGTCTGTTTTACAGGTGTGGTGACTTCAGACTTGTGAAATTAGTCAGACTTATGGTTGGTCTTGGTGTTCTCAAAGTACAAAATGGTGGTATTCTCTTCCTAGAATGGGGTTTATGCTGATCATTTCCAGGAATATATTTTTTAATTTAATTTTTTCAGTATTCGTGGCACCTTTTCAACTTGCATTGCAACATGCAGAGCGCTAGGTGCTCCGAGCACCTTTGAGGATTTAGGCATCGTTTCTGTTCCCTTAAGTGTGTGGTGTTGGTTTTTTTTTGTGTGTGGTTGTTTTTGGGGAGGTTGTTTTTTGGTGTGTGGGATTTTTTTTTCCCACAGAATGGGATGTTTGGTTTGGGTGTGGGGTGTTTTTTGTTGTTCTGTTTGTTGTTTTTTTGTTTGCTTGTTTTGGTTGGGGGGTGTGTGTGTGTGTTTAACATTCTGCTTCTCCTGAACGTAAGAAAGTGTGTGCAAAACAGCATGCAGCAATCCTGATGTCTGCTGTGGTTTTTCCATCGCAGCCTTATTTATAGGAGTACGTCTTGAATTTCACTGTGTCTTAGAATGAACATTTCATTTGTGTGTGTAAATTGCCAAGTAAGGCTACAGGTTTTAACGGATCAGATTATAGCTCTAAGCTTACTGCAAGCCTGACATCCTCCTAAAATTAAATGATATATGTTGCAGGACATATGACACTTTAAACCACATGGTTTGATCCATGTGGTAGTGTACAAACCCTAAATGTGGAGAATTATTTTACATATGACATTAGTATAAATGGGAAAGAGAACGGGTGGATTGAAATCCATAGACGCCACCCACGGTTCATAGGCTGTGCCTATTCCTCGCAGTCTAAACAAATTAACTTAATAATTTACCTAGCCATAACATTCCTTTTTCTCTTTCTGATATGTGTCAGTAGTTACGACATGCTGGTTGCTTATTTCACTTAGTTTTGTATGATGGTATTCAGCCTTTCTAAAGGTGTAATTGTAAAAATAACTGGGAAACACACCCCTACGCCCACACTCCCAGCCCCCAGATAAGTTGCCCTTTAGGGCAAGTGTTTTAATTAATCTGTTACAATTTATTTTACAAATATTCAGATTTGTCAGTATAATTCAATTCCTGCTTTATACTCAGCCACAAGAAGCTTGATCCTGTGATGTGGTATATATACATATATATCCTTGTGCAGCCTTCTAGTGAACAGCCTTCCTGTCAGTCCATGAGCGGGGTTGGTAAAGAGCATGCTTATGAAAGTTTCCAACGTGTTTATTTGATCAACTCAACGGTTAAATTCAACACAAGTTTGATTTGAAGCGTACTAAAATTTTTTTATCAGAATGTCATTGCTGTCATTGTGCAACATCTACTGTGGAGGTAACATAGAAAGATAAATTGATCTTGGAAGGAAACAGTAATATCTCTATTGATGTGAAAACTGGTGATCTTTATTGGATAAATATGCAATTCTTTATTTTGCAATAAAACATTTCAATATTTCCTTCCTTACATTTAGCAAACAGCAGAGTGATATTTTAACATGGATATTTTTGAACAGTTTTCTGTATAACTTGAAGGCACACTCACGTTTTTTTTCCTGGTTTTAAAGAATGACAGCAAAAGCACCTTTATCTGACATTTAGGATGATTAAATTTTGAAAAATCACTTGGCATATTCAGCATGACTCCACAGGGTACTCTTGCTTTATAAGGCAATGGATCATGTTAGCTTAACTTATATTTAAGATTTGCTGGCCTGATATTATTGTGTTAGGCAGTATTGCTGAAATGGAAACATAAAATTTTGCTGCCAGGAGATCAAGTCTGTGCCTGCCCTGCACTATAAATTAGTTCCATAAAGTTTTAAAATGCAATATTTGCTCTAGCCCAACTAGTGTTGGAAGCCAGCAAATCGTACTTAAATGCATAAAATTAAACCCCAGGTCAAAAAGGTATGCATTTCTTTTTTGTCATCTTAGAGGCTATATAAAATGCACTCCTATTCTAAAAAGAAAATTAACTTCAATTAAAGTTTTGTAGGTTTTGGGTTGGGTTTTTTTGTTGTTGGGTTATTTTGGTTTTTTGTGGGTGTGGTGGGTGGTTTGTTTTTCTTTTTTTTTTTTTTTTTTAAATGCCATGACACTGATGTAGAAGCAGGTTTGGCAGTATTAAAACTCTTTCATGTGGGTTCCTAAATGGTAATGTGTTCTTTGTGTCTTAATGAGGTGAGTCCAAAGCAATGCTATAGGCTAGAGCAAAAAGTATATTCTATACTTCTTAGAAGTTGTGGATCTGAATTTTCTGTTGAGAAACCATGGTCATATTAACCAGCTGAAAAAACTGCCTTAATCTTTCTACTTTTCTGTTCTCAAATATTTGAGCAATGCTAGTTGATGCCATTGGTCTGGGACTGTGGAGAGGATGCTCTGCACAGCATCCTGGTGCTGCCTCCTCTCTGGCTTCGCCCTTCACCTCCGGAGGAGGGGAGGCACAAAGCCAGCGTGGAGGTTCCTACAGACCCCTTCTGCGTGCCTGCCCGAGGCAGCTGCAGATGCCATTTGAACTTCCCTCGCTGTCTTTTTTCTCACAATGGGAACCCGTTGTGCTACTTGATTGGGCAAAAATAGCTTCTGTTAGCCGTGCAACCTCTTAGGGTCGTGGAAAATACTTTTTTTCCATCCAAAGAGAGAAGCAGGTTTTTCCTGAAGCTGGGAAATGGTCTTTGTCCTGAGAAACAGACTTGCTGGGTTAAGAGAATGGTAGGTTTGTAGCTTTTCTAATCACATAAATGTACCCTTTACAATAGATTTGTCCAAGAGAGAATCTAGCAAGTCGTTTGACTGCAGTAGTGTAGCAAAAAGGAGGAGGAGACCAGAAGTTAGTGAAGCGGATGGTCTTGGCATCTTCAGGTCAGGAAAATTCTTGTAGCATCCTGTCCGTTTCCTGTTGTTTCCCACCCCGCCGCCATGCCTGTGTAGATTTAATATTTTTGAGACAATTGACTACTGTATGCAGTCCTTAGGCTATATTAATTCTATCATATTAAGAATTTTGTTGATCAAGAGAACAGCTCTAACGTTGGCGTGCGGGTCTGGTGTTGCGGGGACAGGGCTCTCGCCGCTTACCACAGAATGCGCGGCAACCCGCAGTGGGCTCCCCTACCAATTCAGTGGCTCTCTTGGGAGGTTTACTTACATTTTGGTAGCTGAAAGACTCTGAACAAATTGTACTGAAGGCCTGCAGGCTCTTGGATGAGGTAGAGCAAGGAGTCTGGTTGGCCTGTATTGCCAAGATGCTGCTGTTTGGGTGGTGGAGCTGGATGGAGAGGGCTGCAGGGAGAGCACGGTGGCTTAAGTCTCGATCCCCCTCTGCCTGCCCTGTATCATAGTGCCCTCCTCTCCTCGTGTGTCTGGTCTGAAATGGCCAAATACCTGTTGTCCCTGAGGGACGTATTTTGACCACGATTTTCAGAAACTGAAGGAATTAAAGCAGCACCGCACCTGCAAAACTGATAGAAAGCCCTTGGGTGCCTGCAAGTGCTCCCAGCAAAGGCGCCAACGCAGATTTGGATGAGTGGCTCCTCTCCTGCCTGACAACAGTACCGCTGACGGTTCGGGTCTGCAGATGCAGCAGAAAACAATTTACAATCTAATCAAATATTGTGAATTACTTGAACTAATAGATTGGTCCTAAGACTTTTCAAATCTGCATTAATGCCTGTTTGTCACGTTTGGCTGGGAAAGGCAGACGTGGGGGGTGCTTTCCGGAGTGTCGGCTGTGCGTTGGCTGGAGCCGGTGGTTGTGCGGAGCCTCGCACTGCGCGGTGGAAGCGAGCTGCAGCCTGGGCAGCGGCCTCTCTCCGACTCTTCCCTTCCAAGTGCTCCTGCACAGCACAGCGCAGCGCCTGGGCTGATAAATTAGCCAGAAGTTTACAGTGCACCAAAATATTAATGTCTGCTTTGCGTTGTGGTTGTTTACAAACTGATTTGGGAATTGGAGTCTTTTGGATGCAGAGTTGCCAGACATTTCACTGCTGGTCTCTTCGCTGTTTTGCTCTCTTTGTGAATTTATTTTGGGAAAGACAGAAAATTTGAAGGTGAAGCTAAAATAACAGATTTCAGAAAGGGTGTGCAGCCTGGTGCAGGATTTGAGTAAAAGATGAAGCCTGGAGAGTCATGCAAATAGTTCAAAGAAGCTGAGTGTTAATCCAAGTGATAAATTGTTGAAGAAATGTATTTATGTGTTTGATTGCTTGTAATATCCCTTATTATTAGTTAGTTAAATATTCTAAAGGATCAACGCACTTTATGAAAGCTTGTTCACTGAAATAATTGAAAATAAATGAGTTTCAAAAATGGACAGCTCTGAGGACAGGCACAAACCAAAACTGCACCCCTCGTCTCCCAGCCCCCCGATTAGCGCCTGTACAAACTGGCGCACATGGATGCCGTGAGTGTTGTCAGTTCGGAGAAGTTGCTTTTGTTTCCTTTGTCTCTTGGTTTCAGAGTCTGTATGAAAACTGGATCATGTTTTAAAGCTTATTTCATCTAAGGACACGTGCCTCGGGAGGCCGTGACTCTGAGGTGAATACCAAGTCCCACAAGGTTCTTGTGTTAAAACCAAGAAAGGTGGCCACAAGGGGTGACCGTTTCTGGTACGTTGCAGCCATCCTAAATATGCTGTTCCGCTTCTCTGAGTTAAGCTGCTAACTGTTCACACTGGGTGTCCCAGTGTTGTCCGTGGTAAGAAATGTGCTTTGGCACTGTCCCTGCAACAGTTAGATGGCCGATCCACGCTGGAGACTTCGTGTTGTACGAGCCAAGAATTTATCCAATATAGGAGAGGCATTTTGATCTCAATCTTCAAAGCAGCTGCTTCGGGCCAGCCGTGCAGATTGTTCTGCGTTGCTCTATGGAACAGTCGTCTTCTGAACGGTTCCTTTGCCAACATCTTTGTAAGTTTTCTGTCATCGCTCTGAAGGAGGCTGACGTTAGCGGCCACTTCGTAATTGGCAAGTGCGAACTTAATACTAGAATGGAATTTCTGTAGGCTGATTGATTAAATTGTGTCAAACAGTACAGATAAAGGGAGTACATGTGAATTAAGACATCGCTCAGTCTGAATGAGGTTAGCAACAATCTGCCTCTAAATGTTGTGTATTAGGGTTTTTTCTTTTTTTAACCTGATGGTGCATATCTGTATTTCATAAGCTCATTTAGCAAGTACTAATATATTTTTGTCATCGAGTCTGATACAGGAAAAAGGCTGAAATGACTGAATTGAGTAGCTAGCTACAATTTTCAATTATAACTCCATTATATCTACTCAGAGATAAAGCATATCCTGTGCTTGGTTAAAAAAAAAAATGTCTTCTGTACCCATGATCAGGAGAGTCTGAAAAATCCCTTGATTTATTAGGAGATCTTGTTGGATCAAGTGTCAAAATCTTGATGTCCTTCTACCCCTCCCCAAAGCTGGTGTAGTTCATTCCAGCTGTTTCTTGGTAGTCTGTCCGTCCACTTCTTCCTGATCCAGGTGACATTGACTGAATCTCACATGAGTGAAAATGCATATATGATGTTCCAACGGTTATTTGTTCCCACAGGCAAAGAGGGACAAGGGGCTGAGCTGGTTGCGCACACCCGTCTGTATCTCTCAACCTGGTTAAGGCATGGTATTTAAAAGCACAGTTACGTAGATTAAAATATCTAATAATATATTAGAGGACGTACCGTATAACCCTGTAAAACTGCTGCTTTCCCAGATGCCTTTTCTTTTGTCTTCCATATTCTACTTGTCAACCATCTCTTTTTAGCAGGGCTGAACAGAAAGTACTGCCAGATATCTTATCAGATGTGTATTCTTCTGCTGAAAAGCCTTCAAGAGCATGTTTAAAATTTCTTTAGATATGGGATGCCAGAGCACAAGGAAAATGTGTGAGAAAAATCCTTTAGTTTATACCATGTTTCTGAAAAGGTAAAATTGTACATAGTAGGAGTGCTACTGAAAAATGCTGGTGACTTGAGAAATAAGTAGCTTCTTGTGTTTTCTTTTCATGTCAGGTGTTTTTGCTTGATCAACTACTGTCTGCTTTGCACTGTATTCTGTATTATGTACTCTGGCACTAGAAATGACAGGACAGTTATTTGCTGTGAGAATTTGAATCCTAAGGAAACGATTTTGCAGTCTTCAGTGTGAACAGTAAATGACAGGAGCACAGGTTTTTTCCTTCACTTTTCCATTTTATGATGTTTAAAGTGTCTATTTTGATTTTAAAAAGGAATATAAATTTGGGGAATGAATTAATAAGACTTGGGGAACGAGAGTTCTGTCTGTTATATCATATCCATTGTATTAGCAAGTTAACCCAAGTATTCAACTTCCTTTTAGGAAAGAAAGTTCTCTGACTTGTCTGATAAATATTTAAAGCAGCCCAGAAGCCTGTACTGTGGTCACCTCTTTCTAGAATCTTCTGTTTTGTGTGGAGGGTTTTCCGACCGCTCTGCGATGCCTGGCTGTGCCAATGCAGTAGTGTTGTGTTTCTGAACACAATATACTGTCATCAACATAGAAATAATGAGGCTACATAATCTTTACAGTGTGCGGCAAGAAAACGCTCACAAAGATATTTTATGGAATATATTTGCTTCATTTTTTTCTTTTTGCTGGGGTTGTTTTTTGGAGGGAATGTGGGAGTGAGCACTGGCGCACTATGTGTGACTCTCTTAAGGGTCGGGCTGAGTATGAACTGTAGATGTTGTTCCAACTTAAACACATGAAATGTAAGAAGTACTTATCAGGAAAGGTGATTTTACATTCAGCGCTATCTTCACCATGATAACCGATAGAAATAAGTTCTAAACAAAGTTACGCAGGGAAACAAACAGCTCTTTTACTGTTTGTGTCTGCAATTTCCTGCGATTTCATACCGATACTCTTGTTCTCTCCTTCAGTCCTGACTTTTTACTAAGACCTTCTGTGTAAATAACGGTAATACTAATGATCAGTGTATTCCTAAATGTTTGTTGCAGGTTGTTACCTACAGATAAACGACTTGCATGTGGTAATCCATGCTTATGAATGTGTTTCTGACTCCCCCCACCCCTTTTGTGGTCCTCCAGGGGTGGCTTTTAACTTGCGGATGGTGAGGTCTCTGTCCTCCGGTGAGGTCCATATCCTCCGGTGCTTTATAATCCCTTGTAAAATATTCTGAGCGTAATTTTCGTCTTGGGCTGAGCGTGCATGACGCATGTGGTAGCACTGAGCCCAGCAGCGGGGCGCGCTGGAACAAGAAGTATGCTGTACCTGTACAGTAATCCGCCATGGCAATCTGTATGGCTGTCCCTGGGCTTGCAGAGAGCGACCATGCAGCTGCCCCGGCAGACTGCAAAAGGCAGCACGTAAGAAATGTTTAGAGAGTGTTGCCTTGTGATTTCATCCCTGAGATGAGTTGTAAAGATCGATGGTATAACTGTGTACTTCATTCCCTGCCCCATTTCTTTTTTATAGTGAGAAAACTCGTAGCAGAGTCCTTGTGCTTTCATTTACACGTGCACCAGCCTCTGGCAGGTATTTTGCTGCTTAATGTCAAGGTTGTGGAGACGAGCATTTGGCAATTCAGACAGAGCATGAAATGAGGCCTGTAGGAGGAAGTTACAAAGTCTCTTGGAAGTTAATGGCATTTTTTTTGTTTTTCTGCACAACTATACATAGTAGTACTGATACTATTGGTAATGAATAAGCCGTACGGTGATCCTGACCAGCTTAAGCATTGGAGCAGCTGCTGATAGCAACAAGCTCATCTATTACTTATTTATTAGCAATTTAAAAGCTTTTTACCTTAAAGTGTTTTCTAATTGTACTATTATTGTTGTTAAAATAAAGCAAAATGAAAACAACGCTGGTTAATGTGCTACATTAAGACACATTATGAGCTTTGACTATGGAAACTTTTTTCTGCTGCCCTCTGTAATTGGAACATCTACAGCTTTCAGGTAAACCATGGGTAGAAACTTTATGCTAATTTATCGATTTTCCATGTGTATGTTATTCACTGTGGTTCTATTAATTTTTAGGATGCTTCTGTTAATACAGAACATCTTCAGTAAGCCCTGTGATCTCATTAAGTAACTGACAAACAAGAAAGCTGAACTGAAAGGGTTGTGTAGAAATAAACCTAATAACCACGGCAACGTCAATTCTGCTTTAATAAAACAAGAAAGTGCAGAATTAAGGCAGACTGATACATATTTTTTTTTAAGATATATTTAAAAATTTTGTCCCATTACAGTGAAGCAGGACTAATAATCAGTTATATTAGAGTGATATTGAGAAATAGGAGCTGATTACTAGGAAACAATGTGAGCGATAATCCATATTGACAAGGAGAACTGTCAGAGTGATGTGAATGGAGCACCTAGTATTTAAATATCACTATGACAATAGATTACAGTGTTACATCAAGCATTACTAAAGGTCTGAGTGACATTGAAATTGAGATGTAAGGCAAAACAAAATGTCAGGCTCAACTTGCAGAGTAACAAGGAGCAACTATGGCACCCTTGAGAAGAAGGTGGTTCAGTGTCAAATGAATAACACATCAAATGAACTGCAAACTGGGGGAAAACTACCTAAAAAGTAACACATTTAATTGCATAACAGGATTTTTCTGTGTGTTTCTGTGCGTTGTTCAGTGTCCCATCAGCCCAATCTAGTGTGTGAGATTCACCTGCCCCTTAGCCGGGAGCAGACACCGTAGGCTGCTGGGATTTTTTGGAGGGGTGCGTAGCTCTGCCCCGGGGAGCGGCCGGGCACGGGTCTGTCCCGTGGATGGAGCGTTAGCTCCAGCACACCGCGGCTGCGTGCTGCTGGTGCTGTGGAGCAGAGTTCTGACCGGCGTGTTCGGTGAGCGTTGGGAGATACCTGCGAGGTGGTTGTGTGACAGGTACCCTTTCTTACTATAAGCAGTGCGACTGGAAGTGTCCCGCCTGTTCCTCCTGACCGCTCCGTATAGAAAGGTTATTTTACATTGACTAGGCCATCTTTAGAGGGGAATGAGAAATCCTGTAACGGGGTTGTTCAGCTTCTCGGGTAGCTCTCTCTGGGCCAGTGATGTCTGCAACGGCAGCTGCCACCAGGGTCATCTGGTGGATCCTCTGAGTGCAGAGAACGGCACGAGGCACAAGAAATAGAGGTTGGGTTTGAAAGCGGAGGGCGTCATGTGATATGTTGTAGTCAAATGCTAATTGAAATAAATTGCAGATTTAATTTGAAGAACGAAATAATTGCTCTGAAATGTGTTCTGTACAAAATGTTTTTGTCTCTCTCAATAGGGTTTATTTTCAAAGTATTTCAAAGGGAGATTTTTCTGTTAGATTGCTTACAGGGGGAAAAAAGGTTTTCTGACCAGCTCAGGAAAAATCTTTACAAAAGATCTCATTATATAACCAAAAGAGTGGATTTCATTGCACTTCCAAACAGTGCCAGCTAGTTCGACCTTGGTGGAGTGCACTAAATCCCTTGAGACTTCTTGGAAACTTACAAGTAGGAGAGTAAGCATGGTACCTAAAAGCAGAGTTCTTCATAGCTGTGTTGTCTTCTCGACCAGATGCAAAATCAAGATGTCAGTTCAATCAGCCATAATTACATATGGTAATAGACACTGAAGGCTCCTTCTTATTTTCTTTAAGCTTTTTGCTATCAGCTGTCACTTGAGACGTAATAAAAGGTCTCCTTAGAAGAAGCACAGCCAATGTGACCAATCTAAACTGCAAACTTTCTCCTGTCAACGCACAGTCGCTGTAAAGTACAGCCCAAATGTATGGGTCAGCAAAGCTTTGGTGCCTCAGGGATATGGGGGATAAGTCGCGTTTTTAAAGACTAGATAGAGAAGGTGTCCTTGAGACCGCGTGGTTAGTAACTGCATATACGATCTCTCACACCACTTGCACTGAAGCCTTTGTGACATGGCTATGGCTGCCGCGGTTCGTCAAAAGAATTTCCCTCGATGCCTCTCTGTTACCACAACTCTGAAACAAGACTGTTCCAGTATTTCACAAGTACTGCTAAAAACCAAACCAAACAACAAAAAACACTGGTGGGAGATTCATGTTCCCGTGGCTTTTGCAGCTAGGCCTCCTTGGCAAGCAGCTGGTGGCACATCAAAAGGCAGCAATTTAAGCATTGATATAAGCATCAATGTTTTTCAAAATACAATAGTTGTTCTGATAAGATTACATAATTCCCAGTTGTGCCGGTTTCAGCTGGGATAGAGTTAATTTTCCCCGCAGCAGCCAGGATGGGGCTGTGTCCTGGATCTGTGCTGGGAACAGCGCTGATAACCCAGGGGTGGTTTCGCTCCTGCTGAGCGGGGCTTGCGCAGAGCCAAGGCCTTTCCTGCCCCTCACCCCACCCCACCAGCAAGGGGCTGGGGGGCACAAGGGGCTGGGGGCACACGGCCTGGACAGTGACCCCCACTGCCCCCAGGGCTGTCCCACACCACACGGCCTCATGCCCAGCACACGGAGCCGGGGGAGGAGGAGGAAGGGGGGACGCTGGCAGGGATGGCGTTTGCCTTCCCCAGGCACCGTTAGGCGTGATGGAGCCCTGATGTATCTAGTGGAAAGTTATTTTTATTTCTAATGCTGCTTAACTTTTTCTGTGCTGTGAATGTGATTTGCTAAGTTCAAGTATGTTTCAACAGTGATTAAGTGGAAACCCCTTTCTTTATCAAGAATATTGAACTGAATATGAGCAAATTGATTCAATAAATAAAAGAAAAATACCCAGATTTCACGTTTGATCTGGAAGCTTAGATGCTTCAGAACATATTTGTCTCACTACAAGTTGCAAGAGGCTTCTCTATATTCATATACACATGAAAATAATGACTCGACTGTGTATTTTGTTTCACTAATGCCTTGTGTAGCTCCTCTGGAATCGCGGTGCCAGCCCAGGCATGCCGGCTGTATTTTGTTAATTCCCTTGTTTAGCTCTTCACAGCGAAATCTGTGCTTGGTGTGACATTTACTATGCTAATACATCAAGACTTCGTCTAGTGGACCCTCAAAATACTGTGTGTGGTGGCTTTACCCTTTGCGATTGTGAGCAACAGCTGTAGTGCTGCAGAGCGCCTGCGTCACTGTATATGTGGAACAGCCCCTTTGCAGTCCTTACGTTGCTCATGCACATGAAGTTCCTCCACGGAGTAGAACCAGAACCTGTGTCCTCGCTTGGTAGATGAGTCCTTTGGAGTTAGCGTGGGAGTCAAGTCTGAATAAAACCTTCAAGATAGCATGTGCTCAGAGTGATTACTCTGAAAACATCACTTTGCGTTTGAGGTTTGCTTCTGGGGTTCAAACACAAACACAGCTGCAAAGTATCTCTAGCTTCCTACTGGCAAAATGCTATACAATCTCAGTTTTCCTCGACGTATGTCTGCTCAAGTCACATCACCTCTAAGAAGCAACTTAAATAGCCTTGACAGACCAAGAAATACTATACCACCAGGTGGTTATGGAAGCGCGATCCCCTCTGAGCCACAGCTCTTTTCAGTTGTGTACTTCACATCTCAGTAGGGCAGTCTGTCCAGCTGTGGGGTTTTGTACAATGCTCTTTGACCATATATTTAAGATAGTGGTATATTTTTTCCAGCACTGGTTCCTCTCTGGTTTTTATTTCACAAAACTCTCTTGAATTCATTTCCCTCCTCGCTCCCGTATTCTCGTGGTGTTTATCACACAAGGTATGAGAGTAAATTCTCCCATCTTCAGCTGCATGTTGTATTTATCTTGAGCAAAGTGAGCAGAGCGCTGAGGTAGCATATGATCCTAAAAACAAATTTTTGTGGCTGTGTTGAGAACAGGCTAAAGGAATGGGCTTAATGATGGTTTCCAGCACAAGCATGTCCTACTGGGCCAAGCACACTTCATGCGCTTTACAGCATCATACAAAATGAGACTGACAGAGCGTATCACAAAGACTAATACTTAGCCTTAAGTATTGTTGCTAACTTGTTGCTGTTTCCTCGACAGCAGTTGGAAAGCAACAAGCTTCTTGGCCACCAGGCATGTTCTTCCCTCAGTTCAAGTTGTGCTGCTTGCTGAGAGTACACTAATAGTACCTGCAGATTTAAAAAATAAAGCCCTGAGGTGTCTGTGCAGTATTCAATCCATAGTATTCCCAGGAAACTTTTCTAAAAAAATATTTTTGTTACAGAAACAGCTGCTGTCAGGAAAATATCGATAACCTAAGACAAAATTGGAATCCATAGTCTTATTTGCTTTCTATTGTAAACATCCTTGAGTAGTGGCTTGAAATTAATAATAATTTCATTATCTCCCAGGTATTAATGTACCTTTCATTTTCATGCTGGCAGTACCTGGGACTATATAATAAATCAATGGAATATACATATAATCTTTTTTTTGCTTTGTAATCGTTTCAGGACTTAATAGAAGGAGTTACATGGTTAGAGGTATAGCATTTTCAAGGAAATTATCCGCAGGTGATTAATTTTACTACTAGAGCAATCTCTTATTCCCAGTAGAGTTCACCTCATGGGAGCAGCTTTTATAATAGATTGGTTGACCAGTTGAGTTAATTCTATGATTTTACATGTTCAGAGTACCATAAATCAGATTAAGAAGTGAAGAGTATTAAATATTGTATCTGTAAAACCATTACAATGTTTATTGAGATAATAGAAATTCAAAAGATGTCATAGGTTCAGATGTTAAAGTTTTATTTTTGGCTTCGTCTTTGAAAACAGTAGCTTCTAAAAAAGTTGGAAAAAATCTATTGAGCTGCCAGGTTTTCAAAAGCTGTTGGCATTTGTACCTGAGCAATATTCTGAACACTAGAAACATCTAAATGGTGCTCAAAAATGCCTTAAAATCATAAACTCTTGTAATGTTTTTATGAAGACAACTTACCTGCATTGATTTGTTGAATATTCAGCATCAGAAGATCCTTTGTCATTTTGTTTAGCTTGCATAATAATGACTTTTGTTTGCCTGCTCTGAGCTTTAAAGTAATTATAGAAGGATAAACCTATATTGGTAATCTATATTTTTTGCAGAGTTGTGTTGATTTTAACTGAACAACAATGACAAAAAGGGTATTAGCTTCACTGAACCAAACATTTGCAATTAAATCAGAGGATTGGGGAAGGGATTAACACTAATGAGGTGAATAGTATGGATTACAGGATCCACATTTTGTCCAATTAACTTCAGAATCTTTATATTTAGATAAAACAATGCTTGGGGTAGACAATGGCTAATAATTGTCAATCATATGTGAAAAATAGTTTTGGCAGAATACGTTAGCAGAACGCTCATTCAAGTTAAGTAAAATAGGATTTTGCTGCCTGTCCTAGCAGGCACACTACAGCGTAGGCCTGTTAGCAGCCTATATCCTGACGTATAGAAAGGTGTGCTGCTTGCTCTCCTCCTTCTGCGGGGTGCCAGCAGGTCAGTTACGCATGATGCGAATGGGAAAATCTCTGCAAGAGCTCAGTCCAGATGCCACATAGTCCAGTTTTGAACTCTGGCAGTACAAGGCATACAAGAAACACAGACTTTTCTTCGGTCCTTTATTTGCTGGGCATTAACTTGCTGCATGAAAAAGCTGACCTCTAATTTGTTTCTAACAGTACCAGCCATATAAGAAAACCCTTTGTGACTAACTCTTATCTCCTTGGTAGCTTTACTTCTAGAGATGCCGATTCCCTCTTCTACGTGCAGCCTCTGTGCAAAAAAATGCCACAAGATGCCTCTGATTTTAGTGCATTTGCTCAAGTGAAGAGTAAAGTTTGCGCAAGCATGCGTGGTAGTTTGGATGGTTGGGACTCACTCATTTGTTTAAAAGTTCTGTGTGGTGGGGTTTGTGTGTGGTGTTTGGGTTTTTCCTTATTTTTTTTCTAAAGGGGCTAAATCCTTGCGAGGTTTGATGGTCGTCTTAATAACTGAATCTTCTCAAAGCACTTATTTGCAGTTGTGCACAATGAGAATAAATACGGATGCAAGAGGAAACTTGGTGTAGGAAAAACCTCTGTTCAAGATACTTTTTTTATTATTATTTGAAAGCCCTGAAGTTTTGCGCATATGGTCACCCAAAGTGCCCTATCACCAAAGACTAGTGAAAAAGATAGAGCAAACACTCTTACAAGGAAATTAGGGAGTGGTTACAAAGAACCTGAAGAAATATAGGAACCTAGGATCTTACCCATGGAGAGCATTCTTCTCAGAGCTCCTGATGCTTCATGTAGACTTGAATAATTTGCCAATTTTTGTCTTCGCCTGAGATATTTTTAGACATCCGTTAAGAATATACTTAATCAAATTTGCATAGATACTTATGACAGTATTATCATATGCTGTTTCTCTTGTTACCTTGAGAATTCTAATATAAAGGAGGGCTTATTTCACTTGCAAAGCCAACATGCAGGAGAATTATTGTTTAAGCAAACCTTTCCAAAATAAAAAACTAATAGAACCCCCACCCACCCCCCACCCTCGTTGCTTTGTACCTGGAAGATGCTTAAATATGCTAAAATAATAATAAAAAAATTCTACACAAACCTAATTTGAGGAGTTGCACAGAGATACCGAGGTGACCTCACCCAGTACTGCTTTCCTTGAAGATGCTGGTCCAGTCTGCCCAAGATATGAAAAGAGATTTCAGCTGTTGTGCTACCCAGTGGAAACCCGTAATTATTTTCTGTTGTCAATTAGAAGGGAATAACGATTAACAATGAAACAGGCTGAAATTTATATTACTTTAGGGGGGGTGGATTGTGGAGTTTTACTTTTTTAGGGGAGGGTGTGTGTTAAAATTTCATGCATGAGATTGATTATGTTTATAGAAATTGACTTTCTTAGATTGCAAATGTTTGCCTGAAGGAAGCCTGGTTTGTTTTCAGCTACGCACAGAATATAATCATGAAAATATAATGAAGAGTTAATGAATGTGGAACACATATTAAAGAGATCAAAGAACAGTGTGGTGAAATGAATTTTTTGGGTAATGCTTTTTTCCTGTTTTCTTTGCTGATTACTTGTGAAGGTAGTTAACACACAAAGGATGAACCGTTGCATAATTAATTTATAACTGTAATACTGCACATACCCTAAACAAAACTGTAAAATTAGATTATTAATATATGCACTGGTGATTATGTCAAATTCTTTTTTGCCCAAACCATGTAATTATTTAATGCAGTATTTAGCTGGGACTAACACAGTGAAAGGAAAATAGAATATCTGAGTGATTTAAAGTGTTTATAAATATATGCCTGTGATTTTTTAAAAAAGTTGTTATTAACTTGAGATGATTTTAAGAAGCCTATTTCAGTCTTGGTAAGTTCTGTATTACTTATTTTATGTATTTCCAGTGATAGCATGTCATGGGGGTAAAACAAGGTGTCGTCAAGGTGTCGTGGTTTTGTGGTTTTTTTGTGTTGGTTGTTTGTTTGTTTGTTTGTTTGTTGGTTTTTTTTTTAAAAGGAAGTATTGCAGCCTTACAATTTTCAGGTTTCCATACCCAGTGTTCAATTACTGCAATTTAAACTCCCCTGTAAATTGTCGTTAATTATTTCTATAAAGATGAATCAAAGTGAAAACAAGAAGATAATCCATGAATGTTGTGCTGAATGCAGCTCTGGATGGAGAGCCAGTGGGAGCAGGGAGGAGTTGTGTGCCCTGCTGAGAGGCTGTCAGAGGGAGCTTCGATTCTTGCAGATAAAACCAAATCGTGTACGACTGTAGGAAGTTTTAAAAAAATGCGTTAAGAGTAAATTTTTGGAAGGAGTAACTGAGCATTCTCTTGCAAGGTCAAAGAGAAGCGGACCAATATCGAGCTTTTGTGAGGGCAATGCTTGAAAACGTAGGAGAAGAAGGCCCAGGCTACTGAAAGTAGCTTCGAAAGAGCAAACCACGTAAATGAAAACCCGGCGCGGGCTGAGAGGGAGGAAATAAGTACAGCTTAAAGTTCTGGTTGTGTTTGTTTTTTTCTTGTTTGGGGTGTGTGGTTAATGGGGGTTTTGTTGTTGGGTTTTTGTTTGTTTGTTTTTTAGGGACTGTAAAACCAGGTTTAACCGTCGCCTTCGTTATGCCAAGCGCCGTGCACCTGCCACAGCAGAGCTGCGACATTCCAGTCCTCCTTTCCTTCCTGTGGCGGTGAGGAGAGAGGCACGCTTTTAATTACTGGGAAATTTCAAATGCAGGTGTAGCGACAACCAAAGACCCAACTATCAGGGACGTTATAGATTGAGGTTTCTTCCGCAGTGGCACAGAAAGGGCTTCTCGAGGTCCCCCGTTTCCTACGTTCTGTGAGTTCTGTGGCCATCGACGGTGCATTGCCGAGGGAGGGTGCTCACCTGCGCCTGTCTGCCACGCGGCCGCGAGCGCCAAGGTCACCCGTGACCTTGCTTCCCAACGCCCGCAGCGAGCTACGAGTGACAGGTAGTGGGACTGTGAGCTGAGGCCGAAGCCAAGAAATAAAGGATGAAAGGAAACATGCAGGTGCACTTTGAGGGAGATCTTCAAGATCTTGCAGATTTGACTCTTCTTCCTATTGTGCATCCTTGCACCCCTGGAGAGGGTTGAGTCCCTTAACCCCAAAGCACATGGCAGACGTCCTCTGTGCCTTGGATAGGGCTTCTGGCTGCAATAGGCATGACAAACAGAAATGACAGCTCTCTGTACAGCTCGGCTGTCCTGGGACACGATCATGACTTCCTTGCAATAGCTGAAACTGTTGTAGTTTTCTAGCACAACCAGAGCTAAGTTAAACAATTATTTCAATAACTCTAAAGGCGTTTATGTTAAAAATTCACAGTGGTTTAACAAGAAAAAGTTCAAATGGTCACAAATTCGCAATTAATTTAAGCTTTTCTGGTTTTGCATACCCAGGTCATAGGTAAGCTGCAGTAGTACTGGGCTGGTGTACGTGCCAAAACCACCAAATACTAGTGATGTTGTTAGCAAAGAAATTTGAATCTCAACTCATATTACTGAGCAAAACCAGAGCTTTGCATAGGCAGAATGTTTTGAAGGGCTCCGTCTCTGCAGGGTATGCTTTAGTGGCCACTTGGCTCACCAGTCCTATAACTATGTCTCAACTTTTAAACTTTCAAACACTGGTTTTACCAAGGGGTTTCTGTCATGTTCTTCAGAATCCAATTAACCTGATCAAAGTACCTTGAAAGAGGACTCCCAGACTGCTAAGCAAAGTTTGAATTAATTGTAAGGCCTGCCTAATTAGATGGCATCATTTCTATTTTGACTTCTATTTTCAAATATTTGCAATGTAAATGTTCTAAATTGCTCTCTATACATCACATCATAAATATTCAGATCATTTGACACCTATTGCTAGTTTATACTCTACAAAATGATCGCAGAGTGCTGAAGCATTTCCCTCATCCCAGTGGAAGACACAACGAAATATAGCATAACCTTTTTTTTTCTCCAAAAAGGTGTGCAGAAAAAGGCTCTGAGGATTTTAAACAAGATCTAATTAATTCTAGTGCCTGTAATGTTGCAAAACGCACTGTATAAGACTTCTTTAGCAAATTAGGTTTTATTTTTGATGTGTAAATATGATGATACATGCAAATTATATCTTCAATAGTAATTAATTACTCTGGGATGTTCTTAAAATTTAAACATTAAATTATAAAATAGCTCAGAGAATAAGGGAAAACTTGCCACACTTTTGCCTATAGCTCTGGTCTTATGAGCTTCACTAAAGCTATTGCTCAAGGACTACAATGATGATCAAATGTGAATGCCAATGCAAATGACACGTTTCAGTAGTCTAAAGGAGAGATTCCTGTTGTCAATAGCTTGAGAGCTGGTTGCTCTACACCTTCCCACTCTGGGGAGAAGGGTGAGAGAGCATTCTCCAGCTGAGGCTTATTATGCTGATGAGTTGAAGGTAATCAGTGGGCCATCTACAGATCAAGAGCTTTCCAGGGAAGAGAGAAGGGAGTCCAGCAAAGTTCATACCTGGAAACAGATGCACTTAAGTCAGTGAACTGCTTTTTTAAATCAAGTTCCCATTTACTGCTGACCTCTGCTGCAAGGTATGTCTCTGCTTCCTCGTCTTCTCGTGACTAAGCAGCATATCCTTTTGCTCAGGATTTTGAGGAGCATTGAGCTGCTGTTGCAAGCGAATATATGGAATAACTTCTATGGATAGACAGATATTTCTGCATATAAAAATACACACATTGCACATACATAGATCAATATTGGGGAATTGGAGATTGTTGTCATGGGAATGTTCAGAAGACTGACAAATCGGGCCAGTTTTAAATTTATTCATTAGTAGTTCAACTTCCCAGTCCATTCTTTATATCAACCATCACCATGATGGTTAAACTGTTTTAACACAACTGTATTCTCATTTAGCTGCCCAGCATACTGTGCAATGGAGCTAACTATAGGGAGCTCCTGTATGGTTAGTGCTGGTGGCTTATGGCCTTTGGTGGTTCAGGGCTGCTGAGGTTGAGGCGATGGGCTTGAGAACTCTTTGGGAGAGGGTGGCACTGGAGTGGTCTTGTCGTCTGTCTTCTTGGATGTTCTGTGCTGTTGTCTTCTGGTTTTGTGTTGTTGTCTCTCTCCAGAGGGGGATGGGACTCTCCTCTGCTCTGCCTAGATATTGCATATCCTGTTTTCTTTCCTCCTGTTAGTCATCTTTTGTGGCCAGGTGGGGTGTGCTGCCTGTTTGCAGATTCTTGTGCTTACCTTGTCTTTGGTATGGCAAGTTTTGTTACTTGGATGCTTCCTTTGTGCGTCTTTATTGCCCCTTTGGTGACTGTCTTGTACAGGTACCCATGCAAAATTGTCTGGCCAGTCATTAAATTATTTTATAGTAATATATCATTGATCAATTATCAGTTGAACAAAACAGCTCAAAACTTTGTGTCTGCAGTTGAGATTGGAAAGCTGTGCCACGTAGTCTGACAAACTGTCTTGCAGAAGTCCATGCTGCTCCAGGCAGAGTGCTTCTGAAGTGTCTGACCTAGCTCTTTTTCCTAAGCAGCTGAAGGTATGCGCAGGCTGCACGGCAGATCGCGGAGGAACCATTTGATGAACCAGCTTCCACATGGACTATTGCGGTATTAGGGTGCTTCTTAATTTGCTCAGCTGTTTTGGTGGTCTTATTTTAACAGGGCAGTGTTTCATCTCTTATTAGCTAAAAAGAGACTTAAAAAGGTAATAGGGTATTAAAGAATATAAGTATTGGAGTTAACCACTGTAAAAAAGGTTCAGGGAGAAGAGTAGAATTAAAAATTGAAAAAGTGTGCATAGCAGGATTTAAGAAGTTCAGTACAGAGCTGGGTAGGTGCCTAGGTCTCATTGTCCTAAATGCCTAAGTATTTTTGATGACTTCCTTGAAAACTATTGGAAAATCCAAGATTTATGCGTTGAAAATTACAGTTAGTTTCTGAAGTTTTTGAACAGTGAAAGCCTGTTCTTTGTAAAATCCCTCATATAATAAAGAATCAAAGTTTCAGCTGTTTTAGAATGTTACAAACCAAAACAAAAGCTCCAAACCAAATCACTTTTATTCCAGCTTCTGTATTTTATATCTTACCATGCAGTCTCACGGTTCAGGAACTCACTACCACTACGCAAAGCTTTTGGTCAGAGCTAACTGTGAACTGCAAAAGGTATGAAGACTGTAGAATCACAGAGTGTCTCCAGTTGGAAGGGGCCCGTTGAGTCCGACCCCCTCTTCCTCGCAGGACTACCTAAAACTAAACCATGTGTCTGAGAGCTTCATCCAGACATGTTTTGAACTCTGGGCGGGCTTGGTGCTTTGATCACCCTGGGGAGCCTGTTCCAGTGACCGACCACCCTCTCAGCAAAGAAGCTTTTCCTCATGGCCATTCTGATCTTCCCCTGATGCAGCCTCATTCTAGTCCCTCATGTCCTGCTCTGGTTGCCAGAGAGAGGAGATTAGCATCTCCCACTCTGCTGCCCCCCCCCCCCCGAGGAAGTTGTAGACTGTGATGAGGTCATCCCTCACCGATGAGGTCACCCCTCACTAATGAGGTCACCTCAGCCTTCTCTTCTCCAAGCTGAGCAAGCAAGTGAGCTCCATCACTCCTCATCGGTCTTGCCCTCAGGCCTTTGGCCATCTTGGGCGCCCTCCTCGGGACGCACCCTAATAGCTTGGTGCCCTCCTTCTGTTGGGGTGCCCAAGGCTGCACATGGTACTCAAGGTGGGGCCACCCCAGTGCAGCGTAGAGCACTACTCTTTGAATTTGTTAGCATGACTGTGATACAGTTGGCTGCAGCTCAGCTAAAATGATGAGGGATTCCCCCCCCCCCCCCCCCCCCCCCCCAAGCTAAAAAGAATAAATAGTTTGTGTGAATCGGGACAGTTCAGTAGATCCAGCTCCATGCAGAAGTAGGGTCTCGGTGCTGTGGGTTTGGCTGGGATTTGAAAAAATAATTCAGGTCTGTAATGCTTGAACGGATAAATGTTGTTTGTCCCTGTGGCTTACTGAGATAATGACTGCTTTTCTGTTACTGAGTTGGGAAAAATGGAGGCAACAATTGACTCGTAGAATTTCTGATAAACTGAATGGAAGGATTTGTAAAGGTGTAATGTTACTTTTTTTGAACAAACCAGCAATCTTTTAAATACCTGAAAAAGAGTTGTTTTTCTAAGTAAGCAAGTAATTATACCTGTTTTTAAAAGATGCTGCTGCAGAAGAGCATCAGATAGGTTCTGGAGGAGCACCACAGTAGACTTGTCCTGTTACTGTGTTTTTCTCAGACGGTTGCTGTGTGCCGTTATGGAGGTGAAGTGCTAGGCTGTATGGGCCTTTTCTCTGATCTGCCATGGCTGCCTGTGCTCTGTGCTTTCCTGTACAGTATGTTTAAAAAAAAATTACTAACAAATATGTTAATATTTTTTTCTTGATAAAGAACTTTTAAAATCAGAATTCTCAAAGTGGCCTCATAATACTTAACTTGTAATTTTTTACTTTGCTTTTAATACTACTATTGGACTCTAAAATATTTTAAATTAGTAAATTTTGAAGAACAAGAAAAGACAAATCCAAAGGAAAAGAGAGAGAACAGGAAAAACCCCAAAGCTTTTCTTGTAGCGGGGTGAATTTCCTGAAAAGTAGAGATTCGTTTCTTCCTTTCAACTTTAAATGCTGATATATACAACAGGAGATAAACCAGAAAGGTCCAGACAATAAAATGAAGTGATTCCAGAGAGAAAAATCAACTAAATGAGGAACATTGCTCTTGGGGATCATTGAGGTGAACGTTTCATCATGGGACTGTGTAACTGAGAAGGCAGTGGCATCTCCCTAACACATACCAAGCTTACACATAACAGACTCCTGTGTTAAAAGGATTCAAACCCACATTAGTAGGTATTTTTGAGGATTAAAGTTTGTACGAGCAATATGTGTCAGAGGCAGCGATATCCTATTTGGTTTATTTTCTCTGAAGGGAAAATTAGCTTACTTTAGCAAAATGAGGTACATCAGGGAACACCTTTTAAAGAAAGAGGGTGATATAATAGGGGTAGCAGGAGTTACAATATTCAAATTAGCATTCTAGCATATTATAAAAATAAATATATATGCAAAGGTCTGTAATTTAATTATGTATGCAAGATCAGAAACTTTTCATTAAGTTGAGGATAAAGATTTTGGTATTCAGTTTTTAAAAACACTAAATGTATTTAATTGATGATGTTCTGTTGCATTTATACTCAAACAGTTCCTTCCCCGTCCTGAAAAGAGGCAGAATGGCTCCTTTAAATATACTCATTTACTGAACATTCGCAGCATGAAATCTGAGCAAATTAATGCATTTTACTGAACCGTATCCTAAATTTCTGTAACATATTCAGCAGGAGAGCTGCTTCTTTCTACCTGAGATTTTGCAATACAGCCCTTTACTTTTCTGAGTGCGAGGAAACTTTGGTTTCTGCTTCATTAACTCCACAAATCTGATTTTGTTCTTATTCATTGTTTGTACCTCAGATTTTTTTTTCTTTGATATTTGAAGTGCTGGTTCAGTTTTCATAAAATTCAAGTGGAAATATGACCTGCACCTCAAAAGGGCCGAGAGTCAACTCTTAAACAAGTAAAGCATTAAGTAAATGTGTATTTAAAATGCCAGACATATTCCAGCTCTTTTCTCTTGCTATCGTGAAGACTTTCCCTGTGGGTAAATATTTGTTTCTATAACCTTATCTTAAGTCAATTAAAATACAGTTTGAGTGTTCTATTAAACTAGAAGTGAGAATTTACATTTCTTTATCCAGCTAAAGCTTAAGAGGTCATCTAGACACCCAGGATTTTTTGTCTTTTTTTCAAACTCCAGCTTTATTTAGTTATGTCTGCACATGTAAAGCACATAAATTTTGTAGTAAAACGTATATGTTCTTTCAAGGTTAACTTTTATTTTGCTGTCTCAGTCTATCAGGTCTAAGCAGAACATTTTTAAAGCGCTTGGAACAGCTGTTCAGACCCTCCCAGCCCTGAAACAGTGCCTTCAATTTATAAGATTCTGGAAATGATATTTGAGAGTTCTCTTTGTATTTAAAAAACTGTTATCCATATATGCTTCTCCATTGTACATGTGCCTCAGCGAAGCCAGAGAGATCAGGGAAATATTTTTGGAGTGAGACTGGTGCAGTTATCCATCTCTGTCATTTTCTAGAGCTTCAACATCAGCTTTTGATGGAGTATGAATGCTAGCGGGTGAATGATTTTCAGAGAGGTGGTTTATTTAGGTTTGGACAAAACATGTGGTGTAAGTTGCCCTGGACCCTTCCCTGGTGATTCATTGTGGCTCTTGCTATTCTTAGGACTGGTTTCGCAGGGTGAACTTGATTGGCACATCGATGTTGGGTCCTGCATAGTTTACAGCTACTGAGGAGGAGAAAAATGAGGGAATACTGGCAGGCTGCAAAACCTCTCACTACAGTCAAAGGCTAATTTTGCACTTCTAAATACTGGGAGGCAGAGTGGTAGGCCTGGGTGGGAGGGTGTCTTGGTCCGCGAGCACAGGCCTGCTCCATGTTGGCACAACAAATTTGAGCGAGACACCTTGCGCTTCCCTTCCAAAAGGGGCACGAACCCCTGTGCCGGACACAGGAACATCTGAAGATCCGTATGCGTGTAAGTGCATGATGGTCTGCCATCGAGCCCCGCCGCTGTATTCATGTCATCCTTCACCTGTGTGATCAGACCAACACTCCTGATGTTCAGGAACTGTTTCTGGGTAGGTGAAATCCCTATGTTCATAACCAGAACTAAGAGTTTTATGGCAAATGCTTGATTCTGAGTGTCATTGGCTTTATAAAACTCCTGCTGGAGCATTTGAAATACTGCGGGCTGCTGTAGAGGTAATCTTCAGTGATCATTTTCCCCTCCCCATTCTTACTATCAGCTTAGCGCCGAGGCTCTTTCTCATCATTTCCCCCCCACTGCACTTCTCACACCTATCACACTGTTGGTTATCAAATGAGTTGCTCTGTGGGATTGCCACTGGTCCTTACTTAGCACAGGTTCAGTTATAACACCTTGTGGATTTCTTTTTTTGTGAAGTATCTTTAAAAGCGGTAAAACCTGCGATGAAACTAAAATCTTTCCAACACCTAGGTTACTATCGGGAGAAAATACTGTAATGAGCAATAATTATCCTTTCCTCATTAATGAAGTATCTTTCATTACATGACAGTGACTAACAGCAACGCCTTGTGGGTATAATCATGTCATAGGAAGTGGTGGTTTGCAGTGATAGCTGACAGTAAAAGCAGAACAAGGACTTGGCTCTTCCTTTAGCTGCCCTCTATTTTTTTGCCCTAGTGGGACGTGTTCCTTACGCTTGCTTGTAGGCAAGATCTGAAACAGCTCAGACTGCAGAAAACCTCATGCATTCACTTTCTAGGGATGAGGAGCGATCAGATCATTTTGGGGTGGGGGATTGTCTTCTCTGGGAGTGCCTGTGTTAGCCCTTCAGCTCACACCAGTGCTGCTCTCTGCGGCGAGTTTTCCTGACTGTTCCCCCGTACCTTCACCCAGTTCACGTTGCAGGGCAGCCCTGGAGCATTCAGAAAGGGATTTCACAGAACCCCAGAATGGTGGGGGTTGGAAGGGCCCTCTGGAGCTCACCCCGTCCCACCCCCTGCGTGAGCAGGCACCCCCAGAGCAGGGGCACAGGGCCGCGTCCAGGCGGGGGGTGAATGTCTCCAGGGAAGGGACCCCACAGCCTCTCTGGGCAGCCTGTGCCCCTGCTCTGGCACCCGCACAGGGAAGGGGTTTGTCCTCATGTTCAGGTGGAACTTCCCGTGTTCCAGCTTGAGCCCGTTGCCCCTTGGCCTGGCGTTGGGCACCACTGAAAAGAGCCCGGCCCATCCCCCTGACACCCGCCCTTCAGATATTTATACGCATTGATGAGATCCCCCCTCAGCCTTCTCTTCTCCAGGCTGAACAAGCCCAGGTCTCTCAGCCTTTCCTCACAAGGGAGATGCTCCAGCCCCTGATCACCTTGGCAGCTCTCCCCTGGACTTGCTCCAGCAGTTCCCTGTCTTTCTTGAACCAGGGAGCCCAGAACTGGCCGCAGCCCTGCAGCTGTGGCCTCACTGGGGCAGAGCAGAGGGGGAGGAGAACCTCCCTCTCCCTGCTGGCCACACTCCTTTTAATGCCCCCCAGGACACCGCTGGCCCCCTTGGCCCCAAGGGCCTGGTGCTGGCTCAGGGTCTCCTCGCTGCCCCCCAGCACCCCCGGGGCCTCTCAGCAGAGCTGCTCTCCAGCAGGCGCCCCCCAGCCTGTGCTGGTGCGGGGGGTTGTTCCTCCCCAGGGGCAGGACCTGGCACTGGCTCTTGCTGAATCCCATGAGGCTCCCCTGGGCCCAGCTCTCCAGCCTGACCAGGTCACGCTAGCCCACGTAGCACGCCTGCCTGATGACACTAGCCCAGAAGGTCACGGCAGGAATGTGCCACTAGTGGCAGCGCGTTGTCAGCAGCAGGTCAGTGCCAGCCTGAGACGGGCCCTGTGTGGGTGCTGGTCTCCTGGCAGCAATGATTTCAGCCTTCAGATCCGCTCCTGTTGTGCAGCTCCGCTTGGCAGTGCGGACGCGGCCGGCGACTGCTCTGTGGGGTTGGATTTTTAGCTGCTATCAGCTGCAGTTGAAGATAGACTAAAAGTCAATTCTGCTACAACGTCAGTGAAGTTAGCTATGAAATAAAATGCTTCTTGGGGAAATGGAAAGCCCTGACTGTTGCCGTGACAGGCCCTCGCCTTTTCATTTATGTTATCTTTTTGGAAATCGCATACAAGGATATTAATACGCGTCATATGAAGCATTCTACCTGTGGCTACGTGACTTCATTTGCAGTCTCTTCCGTCTCATGAAAGGAATGGACGCACCACGTGAAATGGGAAAGACTGGTAACTAATGGGTATTTTTATAGAATAGCAGAATAAATAGGCACATAAAACTTTGCAGTGGTTACTGCTCCCTTTCAGCTTAGTGACTCACTGGGGTATGCTTTCAAAGAGAAATGCGGGGTCCAGAAGTGAGCACGCAAAATCTTTATATGTTTGTAGAATTACCATGATGTTGGGGTTCTTTGTGGAATGCTATTTAACTTGTTTCACTGTGAAAATTCCATTTTCCTTGCTGAGAAAAAAAAATTCTTAATTTGCAGACTCTTATTTTCTACCTAATTTCAAGACCTTTGGTTTTCTATGCCCTTCTTTCTAAATCTCATACTTGGCTGGTTACCATAGCTATCCAGAAATAAGCAATGTCTGATTCTAGTGGTTTGAGGCCTTTTTAACTTCACTGGAGGTGGGGGTGGAGAAGAAGAAAAAGCTGCATTTTATATTTTTCCAGGTTAAATACTCACTAGGTACGTTATCTCAATTTCCAAAGAAAAAGTTCTTGCTAAGCATGTTTTCCTTTGATTCTAACCAAAGGTTGATAGAGAAGGGCAAATTATTAGCAAGAAATATATTACACTATGGTTAAAAATACTTGCTTAAGAAATTCAGTATCCCAAAAAAATCATTCTTGTCTCTAGAAATGGCCATGACTCTTTGGATAGAACTGCTGCTGTGCTCCGGTGCCACGTCCTGTGCGCTGTGCCTACAGAACCACCTGAAGGCATTTACGCAGTCAGTGAGATGGGAGACTGGGCTGTGATGGAAAAATAATTCTAAAAATCGCTGTTGAAATCGCGTTGCGTGAAACGGCTAACTACTACTTGTATGCCTTTACACATACATAATAAAGGCATTTTCCTGTGCCTTTAAGTGCATGACAGCAAAAATGTCACTTTAAGGGAGTTTTGCAATTTATTGTGGCCAGCGTATAATCCAATTAAATATTTAAGCTTCAAGGGTCTGTCTTTGTGCTGTCTCTTTTCACATATTTGTCTTACTTATTTTCTGTTATGTTATTTTCTTTGCCGTTTCCTTTCAGGGTAGCTTTCTGGATAGTCATGTTATCGCTTCTGGAGCAAAATTTCCTGTATTATTTTAAGGAGATTTTGTTTCAGTAGAAACTGATTAAAAGGGCGGGCTTGTACTTGAGTTCTCCTCTAGTCATCAGCTCTGGGCAAAACAGAAAAATATAAGTGCAGGCTGGATTTCCCAGAAAACGGCACGGCTTCGAGGCCGTAGGGAAGACAACAGCCCCTTTTAACAGCTGTGACTTATTGACAGATGAAGAGATGGTCTGCGTGAGGAGAAGCTCGCCGGCTGAAGGCTTGTTTCTGCTGATTGCGCGATAGAGGCGGTGTTTCGGGGTGAAGCTCTGCATAGGCCTGCATTTCTTGTTGGATATCACTCTCTAGTTCTTTCACAGACAGTCTTAGCACGAGTGATGGCTTTCTGTGGGAATCCGGAACAGGGCTGGTTGATGTGGGGGGTGTGAGCAATGTGTGTGTAGGCATATATATGTGCATGTTATAGATAAAGTATTCTGGCTGATGTTTACTTTTTGGAATTCGTTAGTACCACAAATACCATAGTGCACAGTCGTGTTTTTAAATTTACTCCCTCAGGTATCAAACTGGGATTGTTAATAGTGCTTAAAATAGCTTGTTACTGACTGTATTTATTTTTCCCGTTTGTTTTCACTGACATCTGCATGCCTAATTCTGTCAATCACAGCCCTCATTGAAATAGCGGCAATTTTCTATCATTAGAAAGATGGTGTGTTTTAGAACCACACTCAAGAAAAAAAAATAAATTTTTTTTTAAATAATCATTTGCAAACAGCCTTGAAGGACACATTCCATTAAATCCCATTGATTTCACAAGAAAAAAGGCACACTCTTCTAACAGTAGCAGCAGAATTCTGAAGGATCTGGGGCTGTGCAAAAGATTTTCTGGGAATTTCTTCTGTGTTCAGTTCAGAAAAACATAAGTAGCAGAGTGGCTTAGGCTTTAAAGCTCACAGTGACAGAGGGTATACTGTTTACAGTATGTTTAATTGTGCATCTTGAAAAAAGGGCACAGATAAAAAAACCTGTTGTATCTCCTTAGTGTGAAAATGAAGCATGTTTGAATTTTTCTCATAATAAAGACAGTCAGTGGTGATTTAGTTTATATAAACTCGAATGAGTGGAGAAGTGCAATTATGTGTTATATGACTATGAAACGACCTGTGCTAACTTTCTTTAGACGAACAGAGTCTTCACCAAGTCTAACTGCGAAGGTTTCCTCTGATGAGGAGTATTCCTGCTCCATTTTCAAGATTGTAGGTATTTTGAAATTTCCATAGCGATAAAAAGCTAATGGAAGCAGCAGTAAAAGAAAAAGAATAGAAAAATTCAGATGGTGTTAAATCGCCTTCAGCAACTACAGCTGCACTTGTAATGTAGTTGTTGCTATTAAAGGTGACCTCTTTTTTGGTAAGTGATACCATTGGATGATATGACATGCAAATTTAGACACCTGAAAACAGGTGAAAATTCTGGCTATTTTTGTGACTGCTTGTCATGTGCTTAACATTTACAAGCCCTTTCCATTACAATCAAAATATATTAAAAAACCCCAGGTTTTTGTTAACAAGAACACTTCAGAAAAAGGAGTGAAAGTTCTGTGAATGTATTGCAAATAAATGCTGTGTGAGAATATTTTAATCTACCTGCTTTTAATAAATTCTATGTTTTAAGCTCAGAGGAAAGAAGGGTTAGAGTGGGGCAGTGGAAGGGATGTTTTAAAATTGGATGTACTGTTGTGAATGGTGTGTTCTCATGGGGAAAAAGTCACTCACAAAAAGGAATGAGACATTAGATAAAAAATTTGTAATCTGAATTTTTAACTCTTTGTATTAACTTATTATTTCACTGCCTGTTATGTTCGCGTTTAAAGAGCATGTTACAGGAATCATACCTGAATAACATCGTTGTTGCTACAAGTAATCATTTACAACACCACAGCAGCACAGACACTCTGTGCTCGCTCTGCACACGCTGATTCCGTGATTCTTGCTCCAAATCTAGCCAGAAATAGGGAGATGCAGAAGTGGACGTGATGAAGTTGTGGCTGGGTGTTAATTAAGAGGAAAACATCTGCCTGGTATGGGGACATTTTAGGTGATCAGAATGAAACAAGCAAATGGGACCCATGCAGTAGTATTCATGCAGGATTGTACATGGTTTCTTGCTTTTGGGCAGCAACTATTATTTGTTTTGCTTAGAAATGTTCACTTTTTGATAATTTACTTTTTTTAAAAAAAGATTTTAATATTTAGTAATGGTATTTGATTTTCATGATAAGTATATCTGGCTGTACTTACTGTTGTTTACTTCTTAGGGACCTTCTGGTGTTGGCCCTTGGAATCTATTAATCTTGAATGATGTGGATTAGAACAGAACTGTGTTCCTTACTTGGCACCAGTGTGGCTTGAGATGTCTCATCTCTAATTTGCTTAGTTTCTCAAGCCTGATGTGAGATGCTTGAATTTGATGTTGGCTGTATAGAATCCTTTGAAAATGTTTAGCAGTACTGAAAAATGAATGCAGCTGTCTATAACTCAGCAATTTAATTTTAAGGACTGCTGTTGGGCTTTTGGTCTGTATGCTTTTTCTTCTTAGAATTGTTCACTCCACTGAAGCACTGTAGTTACCGTCACATTAGGATGAACTGAGGGAAGGGAGGAGGCTTTTTGTTTACAGGTTTTTTAAACGAATAACTACCTGGATATCAGGAATTTTGCTTAGATGAGTTGCTGATAGGCAGTAGGAAGCTTCAGACTTCTAGTGAAGTGCCAATTATAAACGTTATTGGAGTTCTTAGCAAAGAGAATATCAAAGTGTTCCACATTCTCCTTCTGTTCAGTCATTGTTTCTCAAAATTGTTTTGAATTCAAAGAAATGTACTGTTAAGTACCAAAATTAATCATGTGAAAACCACAGTAAACACTTTATGGGACCAAGCTGCTGCCCATAGGAGAGTTTTAATCCAGTTGAGGATGGGGCATGGTGAGACCAGGTTGGACAGCTTCTGTGCGGTGTGCTTTTAGTGACGAAGAAACGCAGCTAGGAAATATTCATGCGCTGTAAATGCAGGACTGTGTGATAACTGCATCGTTGTTTCATATACATTTTGTTATGGTGTCTGCCATCCGAAGAAACCTCTGTTAGCTGATGGAGAAGCCTCCCATCATTTAGCATGAGCCGGTATGGAGTCCTACCACGTTGCCATCTCAGCAGAGAGGCGTCTGGGCCCGACCGGGCGCATCGTTGCCTGTGTCGCAAGAGCTCTTGAGTATCAGGGACCCACGTGCACGGGAGGCTTCAATGGGAATAAATTGCCCTGAGCAACCTCACCTAGGTCCCCCGCTCCAAGCCCCTCCATTTAATCTCAGGTGCAGGTCCCAGGCAGTGTCAGAGCTGTGCTGTAGGTACCCCCATCTCTGGCAGTCTTCGAGAGGATTCGTGGCTGCTCCTGCCTTCCCTTGGGGTGGGCTGCTGCCGCCCAGGGTTAGCGGGACACGCGGGCACTCGCTGTGCCCCCGCACGGGTCCCTGCAGGGAGCCCGGGAAGTAAGCAAGAAGTCAGAGGGACAGCAGAGCTGGGCGTTCATCCTCGCCCAGCTAGGTGTTTCTGTGGGGCAGCCATTGGCGTGGGGCAGCCTGCTCCCCTGTAAAGCACTTGTGTAACTCTCCCCTCGCCTCCCAGACGCGTTTTGCTAGGTTGGTTGGTTTAGTGTGTGTGTGCTTTTAGTTTTGTTTTGTTATAAGCTACCATTTGCACTCCTGGATAATTATAGGACCTGGGTAGCCTCCACCAAAGGGTACAATTCAATTTAAAGAAAAAAATATGTTCAGGCTCCTACGTTGCAGATGGTCATGCTGGGCTGCTGAAGGCCTCTGTGGCATTATGTGGGCTATTCTCATACAGAAGCCAAACATTGTTACTGATTTGAGACCTAAATGATTATTTAAATTTAGACTGAAGAAAGGATTAATTTTTCTTTAAAGTATGCTGTCAGAATTAGTGCAAGTTCATTCTTTTCTGTCTCTGGTGTGCCTTCTTGTTGGAGAAGACCATCTGTTTGTCAAGGGAAGTCATAAAATAATATTCGATGCAAGATTTGCACCGAAAACCTGACATCTAATCTGGCAGTTATGAAAACAATTATCTATAATGTGCCTAATTTATTTATATTTTAATTTCAATCCATCAGTGTCAGATAAAATAAGTTATTTTTGCTTCTATTCCTGGGTGGCACCTATAATAGCTTAATGTTGTCTGGATAGTAAAGCGGTAAGTTTTGAAGTCCTGCCGCTAGCCAGGGGCCTTTTTTGTTGACAAGGGCTGCCCAGATGAAAGCTGCTCTAAGAAATCATTAAACTTCCTACTTCTGTAGTTAAGGATCGTATTTCATTTCTTTAAAATGATTTGCCTATTGCAGTTGTTGGAAGCCATCTGTGAAGGGAATATGAATGAAAGATAAAGCAATAGCAGGTAAAAAAATTCTGTTTGGATATGAGGACAGTGATGAGAGTTGAGAAGAAGCAGATTCTGTTGGCTAATCCGATTGAGACAGTTCCCTTTGTATGTTGCAATATTGGTAAAATACATGGAAAATTAACCAAGCAATTGTGTGCTGTTCCAGGTCTTCTGATTTGACTCATCCCATTAAATTGGGGGTTGCACTGTTCTTTCAAAAAGTATGTATTTACCTCTTTTCTTTATTTGCCAAGATTGACTACCAACCTTTGAGAGTATGTGGCTCAGAGCCATAGCTTTATAAGATACCCCTAGATATTATCTTAAGCACTTCTGAAGGATTTTATATAATGCAGGTTTTCTGTGACTTTCAGAAAAGGTGGCTCGCTCTTAATGTCAGGGAGGTGCTTTTAGAAGAATCCAGGTTGTCTCCTTTTAGCAAGAGTCAAACACCAGAAAATATTGTCCCTTACACGATCTTAAGACGGTGGTCTAGGCTTAAGTCATGACATCATACTGTCTTCCACAGTGTTTTGTGTGATGATTTCTTTGAAGTAAATTTCATTTCAGGCTGCTGTTTCGCTACCCTTAGTGCTTTTATATTTTTAACTTCTTTGTTAGGTGTGGCATTTCTAAATCCAATGTTTGTCTGACTCTGCTGGCCCTGCCAAATAACAACACAGACATATACCTAAGCATTTTTGCCCGTAATGAAACATCAGCATCCTAAGTCAGGTTTCTAGAAACAAAAGTCTACAGAGCTTATCTACCTCGTCCAGTAGTATTTTCATATCTTTAAACTGATCTTGCCAAAGAGTATCCTATGTGTTTCTTCATAGCCTCCTAGGTAAAAAGTGAAGAAAATATATATAGTTCACGGTCAATTATCTATATGAACTTGTCTTTTAAATGTTTTCTCATACAGCAAAGTAAAAATTGACCCTTTCTTTGCCACTTAAATGGCATCTACAATTAGCTGTTTCTGGAACATGACCCTGCTTAAAACTCTCGTTTGAACTCCAATTATTTTTACAAATCAAGGCTTGTCTCCTCAAAAGGGCATACTTCCCCTTGATCTCATTATCAGCCTGGGCACCTTTGAAGATGTGGGCCCAAGTGTTTTTATCATTTACAAAACTGCTTGAAACAACCTGTCCACTCAGGCTAAGCTGGGTATGATTCAGGCCTTCAGCAGTTTGCGAGGAGCCATGAATGAACAGGCGGGAAGTGATAAACAGGGAAGCAAAAGAATCCTGCCTTTGTTTCATGTCTGCTTTTCATCTGCTGTTGGCAGAACAAAAGAGTGTATTGTAACAATAGCCTCTTTTAGGCACAAAATGAAAATGACAGCTACATCACACAGATTAATTCGAGAACTTTTAATCAGTGAAATATTTTTCTTTCTGTTGCTTCAGACTCAGGTGTTTTCTTCATAATGCCAAAGGCTTTAAACAATTTTATTTTTATAGAGTATTGAATGACAAATCCTTTAATCTGAAAGCTGATTTATAGAGGACTGTTTATTCCATTTCATTAATTTGCGCTCTGCAAACCCAGAGGTGCTGACTTCTGTTTTACAAGAGAAAAGTGAAGTGTATTTTATCTGTTGGTACGCTAAGCTGCTTTTCTGCGCTTGTCTCTTTACTGAAGGTAATGCAGCTATTCTTGCTATAAAATATCCTCATGTCACTAGGAAGCAAGTGTGTGGCAAGCAGCTTTCCTCTGAGGTGCTGAAAGTGTGATTGGTTTTCAGTAACTGGCTAATTTGGCTACGAGCATACTAAAGCTCTTCATATAGATATAGTTAACCTACAAAAAAAGAATATGATGAAATCAGAGTTTCGTAATTTTAACTTCTTGGCTTTCATGTGCATGAGCAAAGACTGTTTTCCTTGCAGCTTGAAGATAAGCACAGCTGATGGCAAGACTTGAGAGAGACAGACCCGTAGGTATTCAGGGTGTCACACCGTGCTCTCCAGGTCAGTGCAGCCACCCCCTTTCCTTTCTGCAGAAGAGGAGGGATCTGGTGCTCACTTGAGTGTCCCTTTGGGATGGACTTGGGACTGTCAGGGCACACAGCTGGTGTGGGTATAGGACTGAAAGCTGGGTTTGATTTCGATTTCTGCTCCACCAAGGATCAGTGAAGTTGATGGTTTCTGCAGTATTCAGACAAGCACCCCTCAAATGTTTTTCTACACTGTTGTCTTCATGAATGAAAGGAGCTTATTGTAAAAATCTGCAAGACCGCTGTTACTCGGGAACTGCAGAGAAATTCTATAATGCCGCGGCGGTCTGAAAAACCACCAGCAGCGACAGAGCTTAAGTGTTGAGCGAGTGATTCTGCAGTGGGGTGCTGTTTCTCATCACGCTCATCAGGACTTTATCCTCTTTCCCTCTTATGCTCCACAGAGTAAAACCTGCCTCACTGCTTAAGTTCCACCATTCAATAACATATTCCCTCTAGCAGAAAATGCTGGATTTTCAAGAATCCCCCTCTAAAAAAGAAGCCTCGATTTTATCATCAAATCGGAGAGTACCTACTGTGTAGCTGGACCTATAGCTATGACAGATGTAAAGAGATTTTGGAAAACGGACGCAGACCGACTGCCCGCTGTAAAGAAGGGGTGCCAAATACATGTTTTGTTAGTTATTTCTCTCCAAATTAAAAAAAAAAAAATCAGATTCATTCAGCTGTCTATTTATGGTGGTCATTTTTGCAAAGGAAGAACTCAGTGAAAGTTTCTTGGTTAGAAAATTGTTTGGTTTTAGTCCTTTCAGTTACAAAGAAAATATGATCATCTCTTCCAAAAGTAAGGTGTGTCCTATCTGTTTTAGCCTGCTTTTTATGTACTGTTGACAAAAAAAGGTCACATGAAATGATAATTTGTTCTGTCAAACATCAAAACACCAGTTTTAGCTACGTCATGCATCTTAATTTGAGAATAGCTAATTAATCAGTCCAAACTGTACATTCCCTGAAAATAAACTGCAGTTTCCATTCCATTACCTGGTGGTTTGGTTCTACAGTTTCGGGAGCCAAACCTCAGAATCTGATGGTTCAGTTTAACTAGACCTAAGTTTGGGGCTGGGCTAAGTTTGGGGGTTTTTGTGTGCGTTTCCCCCCATTTCAATCTATGTTTCTTCCCTGTGTGCTCCATATTATTAAACTATGTTAAACAATCCAAACTGCAGTGAATGATTCTATTTTAAAAAGTCAATAACCTAAGTGGCTTTATCTACACCCACTGTAAGCTTCTTTTCTTTGTCTAGTTTTGCAGAGAGAAATACCTACATTGTGTCTAGAAAAGGTTTTCAAATACTGTGCTATTCACGAGATACTTAGGGAGAGTACATTTAGAACTGGAGTGGATAATGTGTTTACTTGCTATCTGCTGCTGGCGCTATCCATTCAGTCGGTGGTCGTGGCAGGAAACACCTTCTATACTGAAAACCAAGAGTGTGTAAAATCCTTAAAGAAGAAGAAAGAAGAATGACACTTTCCTTGCCATTGCAGAATCAGTTTTGTCTTGTACATACAGCGAGGGAGAGAGTTTCTGAAACTTGAGAAATGTTTTATTCTAAAAATGAGGCAGTGTGAGACTCTGAAGCGGCTGAAGTTTTTGTACATTTAGCTTGTATTATTTACTGATACCTGTTTATCTGAAAATGTGTATTATTTAACTTAAATAGGAACATAACAAAAGAATAAATAACAAATAACAAAGGAATAAGGTCTAGAAATAGAGAAGTTTTAAATATCTTGTCTACCTTTTTTCTCCCATATTAGAAACTGTTCTAATTTTGGAGGTCCTACAGCCCTATGTTTTCTGTTATTTCTTTATTAGGAATATCCTTTAAATACGGTGTTGATGGTATCGTAGTCCTTTGATAGCCTTTCCAAATAAAAAGAAACACTAATTTCTAACATTTTTGTATACAATAGTCAAGATTAAGAGAGCAGAGTTCAACAGATGGTTCCATAAGCGTTGTGTATCATGGCTTCAGGACAGTGCCTTTAACTTTTTGTGTTCTGGTCTTCCTCCTTACTGTTTTTCTATTTAGACTGTAAAAACTTCAAGGCCGGACCGATCCTGGTATGCGTTTGTCCAGTTTCCGACATGGTGAAGCGGTTTTGGTTGTTTGACTGTAATCAACTAATTAAAATGCACATCTCCCCCCCTCCCCAGATCTATTACATTTGTACAAGAAGTAGCTATTTGATCTCAAGAATTTAGCCTAGCTGTGAATTTGGTGTGACTGCTGAAGATAACTCAAACATATCCTTCTTTTAATTTAAAGTACATGGCCATCCTACCTAACATTTTTTCGTACAGATTCTATCCGCGTGCTTTTACAATTCGCAGGGGTACGTTCACTCAGCCTGCGTGTTTATTTCTGTACGCTCCATTGTCCCCAAAACACTAAAACATAGTTTGTCGCGCTCGTGATGTGACCTTTTGTTACCTTTTTTTTCAAATCAAAGGAGAAGGCGAGTGGGTTATTGTCTCTGATTTGTGGTAAGGGGCCTTAGGGGAACAGTCCGGCTGCTCTCAGGTGGTTACAGTGCTGTAGTTTTGGTGCTGATGCTTCTCGGTTTTCCTGCATTCAGTAGCATTGGGAAACATCAAACGCATGACGTGTAGTTAAAAATCAGAAAGGGGCTGTGGTATTCCTGTTAGTTTTCTTGTAGACTTTCTCTTTTACCACCTCTATTCCCACGTTTTCCTCCTGCTCACCCGCGTGCGTCTCTTAAAATGTCCTGGGCACATAGCAAGGCTCCCAAACAGCAGGAGGTGAAATACGGGACCACCCATCAACAAATACTTCATAGATGCCTCAAGGGAAGGGGTTTCTAACATACATATGCCAACAGCTAAATAAAGCTTGTTTGGCTTTGTGTCTAACTCTTGAACTTTCTGTAATTCATTGGCAATTTTTTGGATGGCTCTTATGACCCCAAAAGACAAAATTTTGGTTGCAGAACATCATGTTTCATCAACCTCCCTTTCACCCTGCTATTCCTCCAATATATAGCTGTTTTACTATGTCTTATCTAAGGAGAAGCCTAAATCTAAGGCTTTAAATCAGTGTGTGAGATTTATGATGTGGTCTTTGTCACAGTACCACTAAGGGTGCTGCTGTGGCTCATGTTGAACAATGTAGAAAATGTCTCTGCAGAAGCAGCTATGGCTTACGTAGACGAAAGGTGGGGATAATGAACTGTTGAGTACTTTATTTCTTCGAGATATAATAAATCAGCTCAAGGTCCCATTGAAAAACTTGCACAAAATTAGATGAGTAAACCTTGATAGCAGAAGCGAGTCTGTTGCGTGTACCACTAAGCCTATATATGCAGTTGAAGGTCTGAATTTTGTGCTCTCTGCCTCTACCTCAAGTCTAGCAGAGTATTCTGCAGTGGGGTGTGAACTTTGTTCTCCACAGATGATTAAAAAAAAAAAGTGCATGTCGACTCTTTCAACTTTGCCTTGATATCTCACTCCCACTGAATGCCTAACCACCGCTTGTTTCTTCCTCTGTGAGAACCAATGTGTTGCCAAAGGAAGTTTTGTGTAAGATGTGAACTTTTCAAACTTTAATAATGTCAGATTATTTTCTTCAGTACAAGGGAGAGCTTGGAAAGTATTCTTCTCTTCTTTTTCCAGTCTTGTTTCAGTATCCAGTGAAGAATAATAATAGAATCTTCGTGGTGGTGATGGTGTGGTTTGTTTTGCTTGGTGGGGGGGGTTTGTGTGGGTTTTCTGGGGGTTTGTGTGGTGGGGTTTTTTTTTGTTTGGTTGGGTTTTTTTTTGGACTTACATCTAAATTATCCAAAACCTGGCAGGTGCATGAGCAGAACCTGCTGCTAAGCAACAAAGCTGCGTTACCTGGAGAGTAATATTACACTGCACTGAATACTGCCAGAGTTGGCAAATGGTCTCAGAGGAGGAGGATCAGTCACCATTCTGTTACAAACCTATAAATACAGGTGGTAAGAGGGATTAGCAGTCTAGGGGTTTTCTGACTTAATACCTTACAGCGCATGTCTTTTCAAAATATGCATTTTAGTTGAAGTCTGACTCATCATAGCCCTTCAATATATTGAAGTGTTACGGAATCTACAGACTAGCAATTTTGAAGAATACAGGTACAATATAGCGAGCTGTGAACAGTTAGTTTAGTTTTTATGACGTTAAGAAAATTCTTTAGAAACGCCAAACTTGTAAATGTTGCAGTTGCCTAAAAACTAAATTTAAAATCATTTTAGTTTAGTACCCACTGATGTGTAGGTCAAAAATAAAGACCATTTGCAATGATAAAATCATCCACCTATGGATAGCTGGGTATTATTCCACAGTAGATGGAATATCACTGAAGAGGAAAACTGAAAATGTATTTTTCTGAGATATATTCAATAAGCTTAGATCTGGTAATAGGCCATTTTATGCATTTCAATATATACTACTTTCTAACATGTCTTACACATTTTTCTCTTTATATGTGAGATTTCTTTAGCTGTAGGATATTGGGCCAGATAGACCTCAAATTCCTGTCTTTGCTGTCACGAATGCCTGCATGTTTTTAGGAACAAGTTAAAATGACGGAGATTCTACCTCCCCTTTCTGCAGCCTGGTGTGTTGTGCTGGTTAATTGTCCATAATATCCTCCCAAATAATAATCATAACCTATCAGTTAAACATCTCGTTGCATTCTAATTCTATTTCTATTTGGCCTTTTCCCCAAGGAAACAGGGAACAACTTATTTACTCCCTCCTGGAAGCACCTTTTACTTTGATGGCTCAGTCATGATGTAAGGCAGATAGAGAGTTGAATTGAGCAGCACAACACAACCATGTTAAATACTAAATAAATTAATAAATACTTACAGCTGCTTTCCGTGAAGGATGCCTCATTCCGATTGGGTATCGTGCTGTGTAAGACACAGAGACAACCACTTCTATCCCTACTTGAAAATATATCTAGCCTCTTTTTCAGGAGAAGCTTGGAGTCCTCCTACTCAGTGCAGTTTACTGCTGCAGAATAAGTGTTGAGCCAGCACATCCATCAATCCCATCCTGCACTTCCTTTGAGGACTAGCCCTTCACATCTGGCTTCTGCTGCCGATACGTGTGGGAACGTGCTTCCCTGACCCGCAGGGCCTGGGGCCGCACCTCCCCTCTGGTGCTTCATGCCACCGAACTGGAAATCATTACTACGTTTCGCTCTAGATACAGGCTCTACTGTGGTTTTAGTATGGGAGTATGATAAGAATGGGTGCCAGCTGCGAAGGTTTCTGGAACGAGCGGAAGCTAAACATTAGCAGCATAAGTAGGCATGATTTCTGGAAATATATGGGAAAATGCTGACTTGCTCCAAGCTCAGGTTCTGGCCTTTGAAACTTTAGCCTTCAAAACCAGTAGAAAGTTTTCAACTAACTGTGGCTATGAAGTCTGTGATGGTGTTATTTAACTAAGTTCCCCCCTCTTTAAATGTACCATGAAAACAATAGTTGGCATTTTTCTGTCCCTTTATTCAAGGGCTTCTATAGATGCCAGAGATACCGGTATTTCTGCTGTTTCTATTGCATTTTAAGGATTTTTTTTTTGTTTTGCATTCCATTTTGATTTCTGACCTTTTTCAGAGATGCTCATTTATGTTGTGATTCTGATAGATGGTGACATTTTCTAAGTCTTCTTGTGGGGTCATTGAAGGGACATAATCTTTAAGTAAACAATCTTTTTTTTCCCCTGTTATTGGTCCCACAGTACACTCTTCAGGTGGGCATTAGAGGGAGTGGCTTCCAAGCAGGAAGCTATCAAAATTATTCTCTTTTCCGATAGAGTAACATCATAGCTTTCCAGGGTCAAGTTTCTACTGGATGGTCACATGAACAGTACCGCACCAAGCAGTTTATTCAGGCCAGCGTCTGTTCACAATCTGAGGATGATGTCCAGCAAGACTGCTTCATCCTTCTTTGTCTTTTACAAACTATTCCGTATATACTGCGTGGACAGGTCTATGCTTTAGGCTATCATCATGTCGGTATCTTCTGAATCGCCAGTGCAAACAGCGTTTTTAAGTGAACACAAAACCCGGTCAGGACTGCAGACTTCTGTAACCTTGGAAACTATGATATATGTTCATTTTAGGGACAGTCAGTGTGTTACAGCAGTGTCCAAATGTTTTGGATAAAAAGTGTTACGCTGTTTCATTTGTTAAAATGTATGGCTCATCTGCTCTGGTTATTGCTCTTTACCTGTCTCCAATAGCCTTTGAGCATGGTCTCTCCAAAGCAAAGACGGTCTTTCTAAACAGAATCCAGCGCTTCGTGCTTCACTCCTCCCTGAAGATCTAAGGGCTACAGACCGGGACGTGTTCATTAAACGTACTACTACTACTGACAGCAGGTTAAGTTGTTACTTGCTCGATAGGTAGATTTCAGGGGGCTTTAAAAGAAGGGTCCCACTTATAGTCAGCTCCTGGGAGGATTAAGAGAGTTCTGAGGTGGCTGTAACAAATACATAAATGTAAGATAAATTGGGATTTTTTTTTTTTTTAAATTACAAGTATTGCTTCACATTGATGACACTATTCTAGAGAGCATACTTCCTACCGTACGTAATTATTGACATTAAGTTTTAGCATTTATTTAAAATGGATATGTGTGGAAAATGACGAATCTTTTGGAGGAGTGCCCTCATCTTTCAGTGTCACCAGCAGTCATGTGTATTCAGCCAGGCATGATTATTCCATGTGCAGACAAATAATACTGATAAAAAAATCGATTAGCGCTTTTCTCTGTTTTGAAACAAGAGCAGAATATATTTATAGCTTTCCCTAGGTGTAGTAATGTGTGTGTATCAGAGGCAGACTGTCGTCATACTGCTCGTTAGCACATGTGGAGCCACGCTCCCCTAAACGCCAGCACTGGTTTTTCGCTGTGCTGCCTCGCTTAACCTCTGTTTCACAGCTACGTGCGGCTGCTGGCAAGAGGTTGAACTTCAGCAGGAACAGTAAAAGCAGCCATGTGGGAAGACTGGGGTCTTTTAAAAATATTTTAAGTGTTATTTTATAGAGGTTTTGCCAAGCACGTGTGAACTTGATAAATACCAGAAGAATACAGTTGTCAGGAGATGTGCTTTGCAGTTCACTCCCTTAACGGCATGTTTTCAAAAGGGCTGTTCTGCTGTTGTCTCCAGCGAAGGCAAAGTGGGACAATAAGCACATATACAAATGCTTTTGACAAATAACTCATGTTTAATTCCTCTGGAGCTTTTATTGAAACGTGTCCCTGACACTATCAGCGAACTTCTTTCAGCTTTTTGGGGTATGTCAGTTCTTCCACACAACAGCTTTGATTTGCTGCTTTTCACACTGGACTGAAAATAAAGCATTTTGAATATTTTCTTGCAGTAGAATTGTGTCAGAACAGATGCTCTCGATTCAGAAGCCTTGATTTTTCTCATTTTCTTCAAAAGTTTCAAAAGATTTCTAAAACTTCCCTATGAAGAAACATTGTAGGAAAGCAAAATGTTTCCATTACAGGCCTGGTTTGAGCGGAAGGCCATAGCACCACCTTCTATGGCTTTTGCAAAATATTTAAAAGCTTTGCCTGGAACAAGAGCTTACTTCTTGGAAAGATCTAAATCACTGTGACACAAATTGAACTTCCTCCAGTACAGATAATGCCAGAATCTATATGGAAAATGGAAAAAAATTGTCTCAACTGATTTTAATTTTACTATTATTTGCTATGACACAGCAAGAGGTAAGGCTTAGTAGTGGGATATTTTGTTTAGTTCAATGTTATTCAAACTATTTATTAAATGCCTATCAATTACAGTTATTATCAATATCTAGCTGAGCATCTGGTTCCTCTAAATTTCTGGATATTGAAACAGTTTCCAGCACTGGAAGTTATATGTTACTCAACATAAGATCGGGAAGGCTGCCTCTGTAGTCAAGTGCAGCCATTCTTGGGTTCACGTCTTTAAATAATTGTACCGTGCATTCCCGCTGCACGTCGTTGTAAAGGGAAAGTCCACGTGCCGTGTAGAAGAGACAGCAGGAGAAATATCTGAAACCCTCCCTGCCCGTTTTAATGTCTCATACAATCACAGAAGAAGGCACCACATGTGAAAAACTTAATGGTTTCCTCTTAAAACTGTAGCTTGATGGTAATACCTCCTGAAATAGCTTTTAATTCTTCATTATACTTGTAATTATGCAATTTTTTAGAATAGTATTGCTACGTATAAATACTCATTTCCACATATGACGGTATTAAGGTACATAGAAGTCAGGTTAGCGTACTGCAGTGAATCACAGCTGAGAAAACAACATTGTCGCTCAGCGTTTTTAACTGGCAGTGGGCAGCGGGAGCCGCGGCGCACCGAGAGGACAGCTGGCAGGACAGCATCTCCCATCCTGTGTGTAATTGCTTTGCAATGCTTGACAGATTTTTATAATGGGACAGAGGCACTCGGACCAGCAGGTGACTGCTGGGGATAGACTGATTGGTGGTGAGCCCATTTTCATATTGCTCTTACTTGAGACTCCTTTAGACACACTTGACATCAAAGATACGTTCCCTTCGAAGTTCAAGTGCTTGTCAACTGTCACACCGCTTTTCAGCAAACTCAAGGAAAGCAGAACGACTTAAACCGCCTGTATGTTATTTAATTACGTGATCATTGTTAAAGACGAAATTTAAAGTGCGGTTATGTATAGTAGGGGTGGGAAATAGAGTATTAGCTGGGCAACCAGCCTTTAGATTTTATGTTCAAATGATTGTTGTTGGCAAACCCTGAGCAGAGGATCACTTGTGAAATTGGTGTCAGAATTAGATCAGGCAGCCCAACAACTACAATCGGGGACAAGACAAGCTGTTTCTGTCTCTTGGAAGCGATGGCATTTTTATTTTTTAATGTGTGCTAAGTGAGCTGATCAAAATAATGCAACAGTTCTTAGAAAGCTACTGCTTTTGTTTCCCTTCTGCGTGAGGTGTCTGCAAATTATCAAGTAAAAGAAAATAATCACATCTCTAAATATCTTTGATTTTCACAGTCACTCTCCCAATTTGCTTTTCCCCATTTGTGTTTCTGAGTGAATGAAAGAAACCAGGGTCCACCACCGGGATTCTGGAAAAGGATTAGTGGAATCGGACACCTTCGTTCTGGGATACTGAGTTTACTACATTGTAAAGGAGTTCGCATTGCAAATAGTTAAACATAATGTGGTCTCTGAAAACGGGGATGCCTGGAATCAAATGCCCAAATAGTGACGATTCAAATGTGACCAGCTGCTGTAAAAATCTAGGTCATACATTTCTAGACTTTTGGTCTTTAAACTGGCGAAAAAGTATTTTGCTCTTCAAAGATATTTTTTTAACTCTGTCGTCGTTTGCTGCTAAAGGTTTGGTGCTTCCCAGAAAGTCCATTCAGGTTTGAATCTGGGTGGATATTTGAACGTGGAACAATAAAATATCTCACATCATACCCTGTAAATATCCAAAGCAACAGCTATGTTAAATTTACGTCTGTGCCAAGCGATGTTCATAATATTTTATTAACAGCTGTGAATTGGATCTAGAAAATTTTACAGTGGTTGGACTGACCATTCATCCAAAAGATATAGGTGCTTAATTGTGTCTAAGCAGCTGTCAATTTTGTGTGCCCTTAAGATGTTCCTTTCTCACTTGGCTGATCACATCATGTTCAGAGACTCTGAAATGTTCAGACTTGAACCAGAAGGGAAAATTTTGCTTGTGACAAAACTGCGATGGCTTAACTGTTACGGTGTATGTGTATGTCTTTACAGATCTCTGAAAAAATGCTCAGAGTTACAGGAAAGGACAAAGACAGTGGAAATAAGCTTTCCTACAAATCTATCTATTTTGCAGTGTTTTCTGTACTTGCAAAGTAATATGTTCAATAATAAGACGTTCAATAATAATAATTTTGGTAATAGATGAGAAGTCTTTCCAAACAGAAAGAACTAACATTGCTGTGCTCCTTAAAACTCTTAATTTCACCAGAGGTTGTATTTTTGAACAAAATCATGAAAGGACGGCCCACAGGTGACCACACCGGGTCAGTCGCCTTGGTATTTTATTTAACAGACTTCACCAGATGATTGCAAGTCTGGCTACCCAGATCCCTTCAGTGGCACAAACTGTTCTTCATTTTCTGCTGTAAGGAGCTGTGTGGCGTTAATGTCTGAGTAAAGATGCAATGCCTTCTGTCTTAGCATCATTTGCAGATATTGGGGTAGAGGAGGTAAAAAAATTAAATCAGGAGACAAAAATCTTGCAGTAGAGGAACATCTTGGGGGATCCTACAAAAAATGATATAGCATGGCAAATCTAAAAAGTGGTACGGTTCAGCCAATAACTGTAGCAGCTATTACCAATTACCTGAGCGATTATACATTTTTAACTGTTCAACACTCATCAGTTTAGGGCTCATAAATGCCCGCTTATGTATTGCAGTTAATCCTGCCAACTTTACTGTTGTCATCTAGTAAAGGCTATTTGGATACTAGAGGTTTTTCAACCCATTGGAGGGAGACACGCACAGGACAGTAGCTGTGGGCAGCCCTGCTATCCTAGATGGGAAAGGTGTTGCTCTGGTGTGGTGCTGCAGCCCCAGGCCGGCTGGGATCCCAGCACAAGCCCTATTGTGACGTGATCTTGGCCGTAAGGACCCTCTGCCCCTCGCTGGGCATCTGCTGCCTGAATGGCACATCAGCAGCACCCCGAGATCTCGGGATAAGCCCCACCTTGCTGTTAGCTTCGTCATAACGACTTGAGCACGAATTGTGGCCACAATGTAAAGCATTGACCAAAGCCAATTGTCTCCATCCTATAACCAGCGATCCAAGAGGGGACCCTCGGAGCTCTCCGGGCCACGGCAGGCTGGGTGACCCTGTGTCGGGCTGGGGCACCTCTCGGGGGGATCGAAGGACCGTCTGCTCACGATTTTGTGAGGGTCACCAACCATGCGCTGATGGGTGCCAGCATGTAAAAGGGTGTAATTCATGGAGCTCATGAAGAGGGAAATTTTATTCAAGGGTTAACCTCAGGGTCGTGTGTGCAATTTGACATATATTATACACGTATACACGTGTATAATATACACGTATAGTATACACATATATTATCCCTATTCACACAGACCGTTGACCAAGTCTGAGACTAAGACCAGACCTAGCCACACCTAGACTTCTCTCTGTAAGGAGTTTAGAAAGCAAGGGGGTCTGTTCTGCACCTCGTGACTCAATGGGAGGGTCCTCCTTATCCCCTGCATCCTTCATCCCTCTGCGAATCGTTGGAACGCAAGCACACCTCTGTGTTCCTCTGTGCCGCTTCTGTGCGGGGAACAGAGCGAGCCTCGCCATTCCCGAGCCTTTAACTAAGCCGCTGTGTGGATTGTAACAAATGCTATCAAGTTGCTGGTTTAGATTGGCTGATGCTTAAGTGCTGTGAAGAATGATATGACCTAATACTGTGATCTATCTCAAAAATATTAAAAAAATCTTAAATTTCTAACTAAAACCGTCTAACGTATCGTATTCACGACAAATTGGTGTAGTCGGCAGTATCTAAATCTGTATTTGCGACATCTGGTTAGGACTAGGAGACAGTCCATAGAAAATTAGGACTAGTCAGTAGAAAGTTAGCCTTGATTAGCCTAAAACAGGATAAGTTCATATTCGCCACTAAAAGAGTCACTAAAGAATGCATTCCCAAAAAACATAAAATGCAAAACGTGTAATGCTGGCCTCATTCTTAGCTATGTTATGCTCTATTACATTATAAAAGATGGATGAAATATTTTTTCCCTTTTAAAAGCAGAAATAGATGTATATTTATTTTGGTTTTTTACTGTTTAATTTCTCTTTCATTCTTTCCTTAAAACACAGGATATCTTACTGTTAATCACAAAAGAAAAAGCTAGGACCTACTTGTCCTCTGCTGTTAAAAACTGGGAAAATCCTTTGAGCGGAGACACTGGCTCTTGCATTAAAATGTGACAGAGCGGTAATTTAAATTATGAAGGAGGGCCAGTTCCCACTGAAGCCTGTCTAAGCAGAATTTAGCATACCTGTCAGAGTCTGTTTCATTTTCAGGAGCATTATGCATCTGCTGCCTCGCAAAAGGTAATCTCGGGAAACCAATTGGTATCAATATTTGACTTACATATCCGAAACCTCTATCCTGTCCTAACTACTGCACGGACTGATTTAAATATACTGGGGTCTGTCAATATTGCAGCTGTGTGTTTTGGATGATAGAAGTAAAGATTTTCTAAATATATGGCAGCAAAATACCTCAGAAGCAAAATGTAATGTCCTAGATATCCCCCCAGGTATCTTCCTTTGTTATCACAAAACCAAAATAAAGATTACTTAGATCTGGTTTACATCTTAAATTAGGTATAATTTTAAAGGATTTTAATATCCCAGTGTTGATGAGAAATTCTTGGCTATAGTCCTCTTTCTGTATATAACTGTAGATGGTTGTATTTTGTACAGTTCTAGAAAACACTGTTATCCTTTAAGGGGAAATTTTGGGTGGTGGCTCATGGGAAGCACTTCAGACCTGAGATAACTTTTCCTCTGAATGATGTTATGACAAATTTATACTTTTGCTCTTCCAGACACGCAGTCAAATTCCCTTTTTTCCCCACATGGTTTACAGCCATCATATATAGCCAAGAGGAGGAGCTGAGTCCACTTACAGCAGTTCAGAATATGCCAGATAAATCTTTATTTAAATCAGTTTTAGAAGGTGCATCCAATACAGTTCCTCCCATGCATCTGTAAGTCCTGCAGCCTTGCCACTGGTGAGAGAGATTTCTGTAACTCCTTTCAAGCACCCGCAGCTTCGTGCTGCAAGGCTGTGCTTCTTCCTCGGTGCTTCTGCCCTTGGCCCACAGGAGCTGGAAGCCTTAGAGACAGTAGATCAGCTCTTTCATCCCTTTTCCAGAATCTCTCCAGTCATTAAAACCCGGTCTTTGTCATCTTCTTCCATTTGCACCTCTTTGTCTTTAGCTTCAGGGAAGGAAAAGCCTGGTGTTGAGCCTCCGACCCCAGATTGTGTCCTGTCACTTGTGTCCAGCTGAACAAACAGGTGAAACGCAGATCGGCAGCATCAGCTAATTTTGCTCTTTCCTTCCTCCTACACATTTTTTTTTAATATGTATAAAAGGCAGTTCTCAGCACTTCACTAGCTTTAGTATTTATGAGGTTTTTTTATGTAAATAACATTTTTAGCTGTATCCATGAATACAGTTATTTTTTAACTGATGTAAATGTTCTGCTGACTAACCCTTGTTCTTCACTGGAAACCTTTTGTAGTTGTTAAATGGAATTTATTGCAATTGTATCACTTGTTATATCAAGGCAGTGGTTACTTTCCTTACAACAGCCATAAAGTGTTCCCTGTCAGAGCAGCCTTACACTGCTCAGGTTCCAAAACTATTTACTTCACATGGTTAAAACACAGTCATTACAGTTTGAGGAAATATGAATTTCTCCCATGCCAGATGGTAATGGGTATTGATGGCTTTTTCAGTGAAAAGATAGGAATCTTCTAAATTCCTTTTCTTCCACAAGTCACGCCTTCCCACTCAACTTTATTCCTACCTGCCAGCAAAGACAGATTTTTCAAAACTTGCTCCCTATTTTGTGCCAAAAGAAATGGCCGTATTTTAGCAAAATTTTAGTGTCAAGGAACGTTCACCTTTATTTTGTGTCTAAAGATCTAAAAATCTCTCTGAATGTTTTTGGACAAAAGCTCTTGCCTGGGAGTTTTATTGTGTTTTTTTTGTTGTTGTTGTTTTATATCCTGACCCAGGGAGTTGGCACCCGCTGGTTTGGGCTGGCAGCCGCCTGTGGGCAGCCGGCGGGAGCAGAGTTGCTCGCGGCGGGGCGACCACAGGTTGTGTAAGCTCAGCCAGTCCGCAGGAAGATTTTACAACCCACACCAGTGCTTGCTGCTGCTGGCTGTGATTAGGGCAGCTCCGCGACGGGGCACGTGCCCTGGCTTTGCACGCGCTAACTGAAGAGGCGCAAGATGCTCGATGTTAACTCTAGTACATCTTTTTCCTCTTCAGTCTGTAAGTTGCAGTTTTGACAGTGAAATCTCATATTTATCCCAAGCGAATCAAGAGGCCTGTTTTTGAGGATAGCGATGCTGTCGGTGCTGTTAGACTAGATGACAGAAATCTGACCACCTTTGGTGTATAGATCAATTAATGTGATTTACTACTACAAATATGTTTAGCCTTGAACATTGTCTTAGTAGCATGAGTAATTGTTGAGTATCCACATCCGTAGGGGCTAATTTACTTTTCAAAGAGCAGAGCGGTACTGTGGTTGTAAATAAACTTCAAGCGCGAAGCACCAATAGGAGAGTTTCTACGTAGTTTTTGTTCAGAGAGAACAAATAGATTTGTGTCTGTTCCCAGAACATACTGGATAGGAAAATGCTGCCTGTTCAGGCGATAAATGAAGGTGCTGTATACTATAACAAGTGCTCAAAAATCCAGATGCATTTGGAAAAGTAGCTGTAATAGTAAAATAGGACTTCTAGGCATTGACGGGACTCTTGAGCGATGCCCGAGTGCAGTGATAGGCATTGCTTGCTTGATTTTCTTTAGACCACAAGCTCAGTCATGCTTCAGATCTTACAGAATGTGCCAAAATCTCTTCATTACAAGAAATTACAGGAAATTGTATAATGGGCAGCAGAACAGGATAAGCGTACTGGGTTTTATGGAATAACCTGAAGCATAAAGTAGAAAAGAGAGTTTTTGTTGGTTTAAATCTTGATCGAGGTGGGGGGAATCACAGAAGACAATTATTGATCAGATCTTAAATATGTGTCAGAACTTGTTTCACTATGTAAAGCAATAGGAAAAAATAGTCACATGGTGAGCAGGGCTCTTGAGTTAGCAGAAGACAAAGACATTTCTACCAGCCTAAGGATGATCGTGAGAACACAAAATAATGACTAGAAGTGGTACTTATTTCACAACTGGCTAGTTTTTCAAAATACTATTTATTATCGCCGTCCTAGAAACCGAATCTTCAGTCTATTCTGTTCAGCGTTTTTGTAACAACGTAGCTCACACAACCAGAGTGACTAGGCTTCCGCAGTGTCCTCCCGTTCTTATGAGCTGCGGTAGCTCTGGTGAAATCAAACCATTTTGTTTCCTTTGCGCACATGTAGCGCTGCTAAGTTCTGTGGAGAAACACTGACGCAAGATCGATACAATCAAGTGATGAATGAGGTTATGAAAGTTAAATTACTGTGTTAATCTATTTTAAGCAAGTCTTCCTAGCATCAACAATACAGCACTGGAAATTTTCACATTAAAAAAAAAAAGCTAACAAACAGAAACCCAAAGAGCTAGCAAATGGGATGGCAGTTACGAGTTTATGAATCAATGGCCGTAACCCATTCAGCCCAGTAACCTCACGGTCATTCTCGTCCGCATTTATCCTTGCATATCCTCCTGTATGAATACAACACGGGCTAAAATATATACTGCTCGCTCTAAGAGTTGAGTGTGCAAGTATTGTGTTAGATAAAGTAGCTGTTCTTAACTAGCTTTGATCAAAGATCAGTAATACTCTTTTTTGTGGTGTGATTGTTGCATTTATTTTATTCTATGAATTGCTTACAAGTATTCTATTAAATAATGTTGTTAGTGAAGGAAAGCTAAAATGGTAATGTGAATTAGCATTGTACGCACTGTCCCGGTTACTGGTGCTGTTACGTGGGACAAACGTGTTGTTAAGATCGCTGCTTCTGAGCAAGGGTATCACCACTGCAATGAAGACCCTTTCTAACGTAGAAAATAGATTCTGCTGAGCAGAATAGCTGTGTTTATTGCCTACTCTAAGGGTTACATGATATTGCTAACAAGCTTTTTCAGGTATTGTTGGTCTTGGAAAGCAGAGTGAGGTCCCTGGAGCGATGCTATGAGGGCAGTTTCCCATTTGGTGGGTGCCTGTTTGACCTAGCCGGCAGCACCAGGCTGAGTTAGGAACTTTGGTTTCACTTGCAGCTCTCCTCCAGAAGCCTGCGTTCGGCAAACGCTGCTGGTGTGGTGGTGGCGGTGGGATGACTTTGCCGCCTTGTACGCCAATGCTGTGTTTATTTTGTGCCGATCTTCCGAGAGTCAAGTTACAAGACCTGCTTACGAGCACACAGGTCACACATCCCCGTCAGTTCAAGGTTATACACAATTCGTTGGCTTAGTCCGCCGCCAGGACGGGGAATTCGCCCTCGGGATGGGCGGGAGGCTGAGTGGCTGGCTAGGGCCGAGCCTGTGCAGCTACCACCCGAGCAACGCAAGTGCCCGGAGATCTGGCTGTGGAGCAGCGGTCCCTGCACGAGCAACTGCATGGACTTTGCAGTCAGCCACGTGTGGCAAGGCTACAGTTAGAGAAAGCAGTGACTGTATGATCTTAGGTGGTTAAAACCTGACTTTGGATTTTGAAGCATTCTTGTTTAAGCCCAACTCACTATGATGTTGAGAGTGGGCAGGTTTTTTTGAATGCTGGGTGCAAAGACAGAGAAGCAGATGGATTTTCAGAATACTCACTGGTGTTGTGTGTTGTTCTGCTCAGCTGCGAAGATGCTACGAGCAGTCGGCAAAGGTAGTTGGTTTAACATCCATATGGAGTGTAGCTCAAGCAGTATCAGCACCAATATGCTGCAGTCGCTAAGGGCTGTGTGGAACTGAGTGGAAGAGTCTGGCTCTGCTGTTACCTACAACAAGAATCACTGCAGACTCTTGTGCAGCTGCTGAGCTTTCTCACCATTTTTTGTGCAAATTCACCACCGTAGTCAGCCCTTCCATAGCAAAGAACAGGAAAAAAGTGTTTTGTAACAGTTTCATACGTTGCTGCCTTGCACCATTTTCATGGTGAGGAAGTAGATATCTAAAGAGAACTGGTGATTTCAATTTTCCATTTTTTAAAAATATATATTCTAATAATATACAATTTTATTTCTCATAGGAATTGAATTTTAGTCAGGAAGGAAAAAATGCGCTACGGAATAAAAACTGCCAACATTCTTTAGTGCTTGAATTGGGAAATCACGTAAGCCAGCAGTCTTACAACTGCATGACTGTGGCAGCGTGGGTGGATCTCTGAGCTTAAAGGAGCGTCACTGAAGTCAGGTGTAGGATCAGAACAACTTTATGAATGCAACCATTCCCAATCTTACAGGCAGCCTCTTAAAATTATGTAGGATTTCCTTCCTGCATCCTTCAAATGGTATTCAAGAAATAATGAATTCTCTCCTGTTTGAAAAAAAAAAAAATAAATGAAGGAATCAAAGTGGTTGGAATCAATTCCTGTTGTGGAAAGAGGTTTAAGTGAAACGATACTGTATGATTATAAATTGCATCGTAGACCCCTCAGAAATAGTCCCTGTATATGTTCCTTACTCTTTGCTAACAGATGGCCAGCAATTTAGAACTTCCTTCTAATGAATCCTTAGCGAGATCACCCATTCTGATGAATTTGCTATCAAAAGTAGTGCCTACTATGTTTGAGTGTTTTCTGAGTACATTGTACTTTTATCTATTTCTGACCCTAAAAACTGAATTAAATGATCCATTGAATTCAGCCAGCTGTTAGCCAGCCTCCTTTGAAGCCTAAATGCCATGAATTAATTTTTCCTCTCTTAATTGTTGAAATTTGTGAGACCACAAATCTCTTAACTGCTCATGACTCCCAGTGGCCAATATTTTAAAAGGGAACCAGTATGAATTCCAGCTCTGTTTCTTTCTCTGTCATTGGGAACTAGCACGGCTGCACTTGGCATGATGACAGAGCACCCACAAAACTGCTTGATTCTTCAGCAACACTTGCAGCTTTAACATATGTAATTAAATTATCTAATCTCCCCAAAGAAAGACCCTAATTTATTCATTACCATGTATTTGGGTGGACCTCCCAATACAGTCTCTGAGAGAACTGCATCCCATGGTAGTTCATTAAATGCCTACTTTAATAAAGGTCTTTAAAGGACTTACAGAAATAGAAAGAGATGTTTGACCCTTATTTAAACTGCATGGGAGATCTCAGTTATTTGTGTGTTATTTATGTACTGCAATGACTGTGTTTGGAGTAAGAGGCTCAGCAGGATTTGAATTTGAGGACTTCCTCTCCCCTCATTAGGGGGAACACTTGTGAGATGTGAGCAAGGACCTTTTCAACCACACCTCTGCCCTTGCTTTATTCTCTGACTAGCAGGGTAATTTTGCTTCCGCTGCCATTTTGACCGTATTATCTGCTTGTCTGTAAATTCCTGACGTGCTACGCTGTGTTTATTGTCTCCCTCATTTTCTCTCGTTCTGCCTCCACAACCCCCTTAGCTTTAATTTCCCTCTAGTTCTGTTAAATCTAATCTAGCTAAGTACTTGTTTTATTTTCCTATTATTCATCCCCGTGATATCTGGACAACTTAAAGCTTTGCAGCTTGGTTGTAACAAAAATATGTTTCATCTAACCTAAGTTTCTCCCTGTTGCTCCTATTTCTTCTTTTCTCTCTTGTACCATTTCCAGTGTGGTAGTAAAGCTAAGTTAAAAAAAAAAAAAAAAGGGAAGGTTAGTGTTGAAAATTAGGATCTCTTTGGTCACTATGGTTGCTCTCAGAGTCTGCCCAGTTGTTTCTGCAATCTTGGATCGTGAGGCTTTGGCCAGAGATGATGGTCTGTTCATACAGAACTCTTGATTTTGAGCAGAATTCTCCTGTAGAGGAATAAGGTCTTAGTCTTTTCACCCAGTGAGCTTTATAGCTGCATTAATTCTTGGAATAACCTTCAATTTCCATATATTGGTTTCTCCTCCATCTTCCTTCAAATCTAGTAAATGAATTTCTTCCATTATCATCCTTTGTTATGTCTGTCTTGGCTGTTAAAACGGTCAAGTCCTCCAGTTAAGGACCCGTTATTGAGTTAGTGATCTGATCAGTGGTGTTACACCGTGAGTGACAGAAGTTTCCCTCCTTCAAGACCTGATACCTGTACCCCAGTGAAGGCTGTGTCGTAGGGTACCAAAGTTCCTTAGAGTTATGCTTCTAATCACTAAGCTTCAGGGGAAGCTTTCTCAGCCCTTGATGAGCCTCAGACAGCTGGAGAACTTTGAAGACCCCCAATGCTAAAGAAGGTCTAGCATCCAATATTAGTAAGATATATTCGTCTCTGCTAATGAAGATCATCTACATTAAAAAGAGTTTCAAAGGAAATTCAGAACAATACAGCATGTTTTTAGAAAAAATGAAATTACTCTGTGCTAAGAATTTCTGCTTTCAAACATATAATGAAAACAGGATAGTTTTGAGTGGAAGATGTTGTAAAAATATGGAGATTTCTCATGTCTAGATCATAGTATTATTTTGTAAGAAATGATTATAAGCCTCCAAAATTAATATCCTATTCAGCCATTGAAGGCAAATTAAATGCAAATGAAACTCCTCAAATGAACGCATAATGCTTACTGCATTGAGGCTTCAAAACACATTTGTGCTGCTGAATAGAAAAAAATGAAGCTTACATCGAATGCACTGTGCAAATGCAAATGTCATCATCCATTTCTTTTTATGCTGTTCTGGTTTGTGTTTTGTTTTGCAAATACGGTAATTGTAATGCAGTTGTATTAAAATTGGAAGAAGTCATCAAAATTCACCCAGCAAGTACACTCTTCTTCCAAAGTTACTTGGCTCGTAAGTGTAAAATGGATTTGGAATTTTAAGTCACCAGTTTTAAAGCTTATCATGTTACATTTATATATTCTGCTGTGGCATGAGTGAGCTCAGAAACATTGACATGTTAGTATGGAACTACCAAAAAAAAAACCACCCAACCGTGTGTTAATGTGTAATTTATTTATTAAACAGAAGGCGTTTCAACAGATGCAATTTTTTTTTTTTGCAAGATACATGTTTTACTGCCTATACTGATGCCTTCACTTAAACTTTGAACGGTGACCTATGTTTGGGTGTTCAATTTTTTCCTGCCGGTATTTTAATTTCAGGAGTTACCTGCACATGTCAGCCTCTCCATACGAGTCCTGTAGGAAATACCTTTTTAAGGCCAAAAGGATTGCTTTTGACTTCATGTATTTTACACTTCCATTTATCCACCTCCAGTCTGATGTTGCTGGGAAGAGCTCTCATGTTTGCTCCACCACCACCGACTGCAGTGCTCCGTGTGTAAACTCAGGGAGTTGAAGGGTCTTCCTCCAATACGCTGTCAAGTTTGCTCCACACACAAGCACTCATTATACTGGGCATTTTAATCTAACGTTAGTTGTGACCTTGAAATGTGGGCGATCTCTGCCACCATGGCTTGTTGGTAGGGTGATGTTTGAATCTCTCCTTACCGTTAACGCTGTGCTATCGACTTGCTGGTCATCAGTCAGAGCATTGTAAAAGCTGACCAGCTCAAAACATCTGGGATTGTTCTACAGCCCAGCTGCTGGCGTCTGACCGATTATGGTTTTGCACAAAAATAACACATTTCTAATGTCAAATTTCCTGAGGTGCGTGCTGTGCAGACTGGTATTCTGCATCAGCAATCGGCTAGCGAGGGGTTAAATGGTATTGTCCTCCTAGGATTCATGGCATAGGTAGCAGACCAAGCCCATTAAGAGAGAGAAAGCTGAAGTACTCCGAGTGACTGACACAGACTTTCTCTGCTCTGGCTCGACTGGAAGGTGTTGGAGCAGCATAGCGGTGTGTCAGGTCTACGGCCTGCAGTACTTCGTCAGAGATCCTCAGCTTTGTCAAATGCAAAAAAAAGAGAATAAGCTTGGGGGGGCGGGGGGAAGCCAGCAAACCCACAGTTCTGACAGGTCGTAATTAGCGGTGAGGCGTACAGCGCACAAAGCTTGAACAGAAGCTTCGGAAAACTGGCTGGCAAGGAAGGGGATTATCGCATAACTGAGCACGGAGTGCAAGGAAAAAAAGCTTTGTTTCACGCACAGTATTTGGTGAACAAGAAAAGTGAAGGAACTTTAAGGAACTGATTGTCAGGAAAAAAAACTAAGGGATAGCAAAAGTTAAAACATTTTATGGGAGATTAAAGTTGCACCCGGTGGTGAAAGAGGCGTGCAGTCAAAGGAAAATACCTGTGTATTTTCATTTTGCAGCATAGCAACAAAATTTGTTGTGATCTTACATGTCTTGTTAGATGTCTCAACCAACTCTGCATGTGCTGTCTTTGTATCCTGTAAGAAATAGGTTAAGATCCTGCGTGCTTTGTCAGATTTTAATGTGTAAAGCAACGCTCTTGGAGGCTTAGCAGCTTCAGCTACCACAGCAGCGTTACGGTGTGCGGCTGAGCGGCCGACGGAATATTACAGAGGTGCACACAAAGCAATGCGCAGTGATGTGGCGTTAGGGTTAGTGGGGAACTGCAAAGAAAAGACATTTTGCAGCTCTAATATTTCGTTATTCGTCATCAGAGCCTATGAGTAAAAGGAGCTCGACTCCGTGCTGTACACGGGTGCCAGAGGAAAGCAAGCCTTGTGAAGAGCACGAGCTATTGTGCTGGGCCTGGAATCAGACCGATGGCTTGGACAGAAAGCCAACAATGTTGAGTTTATAGGAGTCTCTGCCATCGTTTGCAGAGGACCTTGGAATGATGCTGTCCTTGGGTGGAAGGGTAAAGAGGAAGGAGGAGGCATTTCTGTACCCATGTATAGGGGCTAATGCTAAAACCTCAGTGCCACTATAAACAGAACTACAGTTTGGGCCCTTTTCTTGTCGTCTTCTGTTGTTCTAGCTGTGTACTCCAGCCTATCAGAAATTTGCCGTAGCTACTGACAGTCCCAAATGCTAAGTTTTAGTTCATCATATGCTTTCTTCAAACCAGTCTGTAACTGATGACACAGGAACACAGACGCCATTGAACATCCATGATACTGGGGCGTGTGTATCTTATATACAGCAGAAATATTGATTGCCATAATGGCTATAAACTACTTAATCGTATTTGACCATGAAGTGAAACTTAAGCAGATGTGATCAGCTTCTCAGCTGATACAAATTAGGATCATTCTGTCAATCAGTAGAGTTATGCTGGCTTGCTCAGGAGGACTTGGCAGAAAAGCTGTAAAAGTTGATGTGGTTTTTGGTCTGCACTGGTCAACCAGGTCAAAAGATTTTGGACTTTTTTTTTAATGGAGGAGTCATTGCTACGTGACACAGATTTTTGGTGCTTGCTGTATAAAGGAGGTGATGTCAGGTGCTACATACGCAATGGTGCTTAAAGACCTCCAATATCTTTCATAACAAATTCCGTCATCGAGTGTGCCAGCTGAATTAATAGCAGCCCGTAAATCATTGCCAGGCAAGCCCAGGTGCTGACCACAAACAGGAAGAAGTCTGATGCCGTACAAGCCGCGCGCAGGAGCAGGTAAGCACTCTGCACTGGCAAACGCAGTGTTTGCGCAGCCACAGGCTGATGCTTTCCAAGAATTCGAGTAAGGACTTTGGCTGACTGCTCACTTCCAGTAATCTCTCTGCTTGTTGACTTTGTGTTCCTTAGACTTCTGTTTATGTACACGTCTCTTTCTTAAAGAGTCTGTGCATGTGAGGCCTATAAAAGTACGTTCTAGTCATATGAATTACGGAAACAAAATACAGCTGGCCTTCAGTCTGCATGGGTTGGAATCACTAAAATATGTAACTGCTGCAGGTTGCAGTTCTTCAGTAGATAAAGTTTTTTCTCTGAGTCACTGTGGGTAAATCGATTTTCCAGCATGGTGGGTCATAATCTATCAATGATTCTCCTGTCTTTAGAGGTGTTCTCATCCAATTGAGATGTAAACGTGAGGGGAGCTCAGTGAAAGGTTTACTGCATAGCTTTCCTGCCACCTTGTTTTTCTTTTTAGTGCATATATGAATGGACCAGAGCTGTTTGCAAATAAATTTATATAAATATAGAAATTCATGAGATTGTTTTATCTGGTATAAACAGAAAAAGTTAAGAATGATCAAAACTGAAAGCTCTTAATGTTACTGGTTTGTTCCAAAATCTGCTTTTAAGGGCTAAATTACATAAAATATTTTAGGATGGGTTGGTAGATGCAGTTAATTTCAGCAAGAGTCTTTTTCAGGTCTAGCTGAATCCATAACTTCTCCATGTCTTTGTCAGGTTAATCAATACCTTATTCACTTTTGTGGTGCTAAACCTGAAGTTGAAACTAACAACATTTAAGATCCCTAAATAGAAAACAGTGTGCGCCTGGCTTTACTTAGAGATTTAAAATTCTGTTTTGCAGTTATGCTGATGTTTATGAAACCTTCAAGCTTTGATCATATTGGCTAATGCAATTTAAAGATTTTTAGGATTCTTGTTTAGCCTTCAGCTTGAGATAGCCATTGGTGATGGGTTTCAGAGAGAGTGATCGGGAGAAATACCGTATGCGAGCATTTGCAGATATTACCATTTAAATAGCCTGTGTCAACCTAAACAATATAAAAGAGTTTGGATGATGTTGTTTTGTGGGAATTTGATTCTACAGATCTTTATGGTATGATAAGTACGTGATCCAAAATGACATATTATGGGGATATTCTGAGCTGAGGCAAACGCAGCTCTCAAAGGATGATAGGCAAAGCTGAAGGAGCAAGAAATAACAAATAGATGGAAAGCACTTTAAACTCTGTCCTCCAATATGTGCAGCACTGTATTGTGACATTCATCAGAGAAATCTCATCTTCCCAAGCTTCTTCCAATTTTCTGCAGCCTGTTTGAATAGGTCCACTTCTATTAGGACCAAATTTAATGGACAAGTAGAGTTTTTGTTCTAGCAGCATCAGTACTGCTGGAAGAATATCTGTACAAGTCCTGAACTCCGGGTTCCTTGATCTGTAAATACCTTACATTTGCTTACAGGTACATGCCTGAATAACTCATTAATGTTAGGGTTTCAGGTAGAACTAGGAAGGAATTTTCAGGATTGAGGATTAGGGAAAGTTTTGTATTTTGGCTTTATTGCTTTTATTGCCTAAAAATCTTTATGAGAACCTCCGGAGGGGTGCCTGTTACAAATAAACGAAGGTCTTGGAAAAAATAGGGTCCAGGGACTCTGAGTTACGAACTTTGGCTTGGAGCGTTAGGCAGGAATGAGGAACACCTGCAACCTGCTCCTGCAGCGCTGGGGTGGCGGGAGCTGCGAGCGCGGGGCTGGAGGAGTGCCGATGCCCACCAGAGCCGAGCAGGGGCGAATCGAGGGGGAGAACGCAACTTTTGCTATCAGAATCTGCCACCTCGGTTGATTTTTAGAATACCAAATTTGTGTTGAATTACATCTTAACTTTTAATTGTGTAAGTATGACACTTTCATAATAAACACAGGCTGCCTGGGATCATCTGAAAACAATCTTACACGTTTGATTCATTTTATTCATGGGGACATTTTTATGTCATCTGCTGAGTGGGTTTGGCGTTTTCCCCCCTTTTTTTCCAAATCTAGCTTTGAGTGCTTGCAAAGAAAGAAGAAAACAGACACCCAGAGGATCCGAAGTTCTTCGTTGTGGGAAGTGTGTCTACAAAATTTGTCTTAAAACTTTGAGTACGTTATTTTTGTAACAAAGATCTCAAAGATTGAGGAACAGATTTTTCTGGCTGTATTCTTTATCTGCAAAGATGTTTAGATTATTTGCTTAAAAAGGTTCGTTCTCTCTTAACAAATGGACCAGAACAGGTTGGTCCATACTAACATTTAAGATGTGGTTTCTCTCTGCAAGCAAAGTTTTACTTAATGCTCCAGTCACATGAAAGGTGATGTGTGGCACAAAGCAGGTCGTCGTAACGCTGACCTTGCCTTCAGGATACCGTAGGAGAAAGAGTGTGAATGACACTATAGACATTGGTGTCTTATTATTGGTATTAATTTCTGTAGATGTACTCTGAAATGATCTGTCTGAGAAGCTCCCTGGTTTAGTATGTTGCCAATCCTGTGTTTAACAGGGCTATATTCTTTCTTTCTTTCTACCTATCTGTCTGTCTGTCAGTCCAATACCTGTGTGCAAAGTTCCGTCTGAAAAGAGATTTTTATTTTTACTTTTCTTCAATATTTTCTAAAGAGATGATATATGCAGAGATATGTATGTGTGCATGCATGTATACACGTATATGCAGGCATACACACACAGAGTGCGTCTGCATCTCTCTGAGCCATGAGGCTTGTGGAGATGCTTGTTCACACTCCAACAACTTCCTATAAACTGATCGCGATTTTAAAAGCTCATTGTAATGTAAAATATGCTTATCATGGTCTTCCAAGTGAAAGCTAGTCTGACGTATACTGGTATCGTGCTAATAGTCGGTGTATGACACATGTTCAAACAAAAAAATGTATTGTTTAAAAAATGGCACCCCACATGACTGACAATGTTAAATGATGCAACCCCATCAGTTTTGAATGAAGTGAGACTTTATAATAATTTATAATTCATTTGAATTCCTCTTAAACTCTGCTTCAAGCATCTCGTAGGTGTTTAGACTGCAGAAAGATCAAATGCATGGATGTATATTGCTGCCTAATAAATCTCTTTCATGTTTTTCACTTGCAGAGGCAGAGTACCCTGACCTTGGAAAAGGGCTATAATCTAGTGGCTTTATAGAGATGAGGAAGCAGCTTTGACAAGTAGAAGTTAAACCCTAGATGGGCCAGGACTATCTAGCCATTGCTTAATCTTCTTAATATGGTAAGACAAATCCCATTCTTCATTTTTATATTAACATATTTCAATTTTATTACAGTTTTTAACTCTTAGGCAGAGCTGTAGGAGCTTGGATAGGAATGCCAGGCTAACACACACATTAGTAAAAGAGAAAAAGAACTCGGATCAGCAAGCTCACAAGTTTCAAAAAGCTTGTTTGAAATGACTGTGAGTGAGGAAGAATTAGGGCATTCAGCAAGCCCACGTAAGTACTGCGGAGACAATATAAGGAGTATAAGATGAGAATTAATTACTATTAATAATAAAGTACATTTATTCTGGGTAGGACTTGCTGTCAAGGTAAGATTCCTAAGTGGGCACAGGCTTAAGAACCTCCACTTCTGATTGTTACCTGCATCATCAGCCGGTTTCGTATTTTTGGGAGCGGGATATGATTATCCCCAGTTGTTTCTGAAAAGGCACACATGATGTCAAGTTTAATCTTTGTGAGGTGGCTGCCTGTTGTTACCGTCTGTTACGGTGCACAGAGACTGGCCAGAAGGATTTTGCTTTGAAAGCTATTTCTAGAACTGCAGCTCTCTTCTTTCCCACATCTTCTTTTCGTTCCTCTCTCTCAAACCAGTATAATAGATGTTACTTTGCATTTGAAGAAATGCTCTGCCAGTGAGGGGCAGTACGCGTGCCAGTACAGCAGCCAAACTACTGAGTTGTGTTTGAAGCTGGCCAGGTTAATTATGGATGTAGACAATATTTTCAGCAACCCATACCTTTTATTTGAAGAATACTTACATATTTGATGGTTAACTTTAAAATCTTTTAAGTCCTTTTGCAAGTGTAGGGACAGAGTCTATGGTGTCTGCTCAGCATATGCTTTGGATATCTAAAAATTGTGTTGTGAGCTGTAGAGTTGTCCCTGTATGTCCCTGTTTGCAGCTGCTATCATTAGATTATATGACATTTTCTAGGAAGCGTGTCTACTTCTGGGTTCATTTCTGCAGTAAAGAATTATTTTTCTTCTGTAAAACAAACAAAATCTACTAATAACCCAAAATTCAATATTTGCAAAGATTTTGTGTGAAAATTCACACAATGGGTAATACATCGCAAACAGTCCAAATTAAAATTGGTTCTGCTCAAGTGAGCTGTTTTGAAAACCTTTCCCGTGTTTCACTAGCTCGAACATTTACAGTCCATGCTGAATAAAATTTTCATCAAGTGAAAGATTTGGAATCCAAGTCAAAGCACCCCAAATGAAGCCTTGTACCTTCACCGTAAGGGTGCCCCTGCTACATGGGAACCTGAATTTTGAAGGGAGGATTTTCAGTGTGGCTGCTCAGATATCGATTCTATTCAGCATGCTCATAAATAACCTTGGAAAGGGGTGATTAGTGATGAGATACAGGCTGCTGATTAAATATTCTTGAATACTCAAAAGTAAAGCTGATTCTAAAGAGGTGAAACAGGATTTTTATGAAGCTGAATGACAGATAGGAATTCAATTTTGGTAAATGCAAAGGAATGCATGTATTTATGCATTTTGACTTAGTAGTTACTGTTCAGGAGGGAGAGTTTAGCGTTATTGTGATTGGTTCAATAAAACTGTTGCCTCAACACTAGTTAAAGAGGAAAATACAGTTTCACAAAGCATCCAGGGAAAAATAAGAAAAAGAAAAAAATCTAGGTTGCATTGTTATCTTGAATAGTACGGACAAGACTGGTAAAAGTCCCCACAGGAGCAAGATGAGCCAGGAAGAACAAGAGCAATAAAGGCATGGAAGAGATCCTTGCTGAGGAACAATTAGATGGCAATATAGCTGCTCCTTGGAAAAGAGAGGATGAGGGTTGTGGTAAAGGTCTAATAAATGACAAATAGTGTAGTAGATGTAGCATTTTTAATTAGTTCTTATAAGGATGAAGGTGCACCGGATAAAATAATCACGCAGCAGTTCTAAAACCAAGAAAAGGAAATAGTTGTTTCTTAAATGCATAATTAAATTGCAGAATTGCCTGTCAGGGTATGCCAGAGATCCGGAATGCGAATAGGCTCAGGTGGGATTTGGTTACTTCATGCTCTATGAGGATAGGCCTGATGTTGTGGATTTCAAAGAAAGTGCAACGTTCAGGTACAATTCCTGCCTCTGCTTTCAATTATAATATCCTGCTGGAAGCACGCGCCGTTCTGTATTTTCCTAGGTTCTTGTAGTATTACAACCATGGACCTTTGTCCAAACAAAATATGGCTGTTCTTGTGATCTTCAGGCATTTGTGAACAGGATTAATTTTATCACTATAAACAGTTTCTTTGTGAAGTGTGATATTAAAGGCTTGCATATATTTACACTTTAAACTTGTGAAGTACACCTGCAAGACATCATGCTAAAATGTGCTGTGCTTGAAAAGAACCCATCGATGGTCCATGTGCTTTCGCAGTATGTTCGTGCATATGAGCTTTGCTGCACACAGTCAGTATTTTTGGCAGTCATGGGTGATTGTAAGGACAAAAGTGCAGGTGCAAATTTAGAGGCTGGGATTTGCTGCTGGGTGGTTGCCGTTGGTTCTGTTTGGAAAGTTTGCTTCTGATAATGTCGTCGTATCAGCTGTCATCTTGAACAGCCAACTTTGGGCTAACGGTTTTACTTTGAAGATTAAAACCAAAGACAGACTAGCCCAGGGCTCCTCTTTTCTTGTCTGGGGTCTCGTATCCCTCGCAGCATGGTGTTACCGACTGCACATCAGTCCTCGATCAGGGGCTGAAATTTACCCCCCTTACATGCACCCATGTGTTTTCCCGTGAAGAAGCGATTGAAATGATTTTGCGATGCACTTGCTGCTAGTGATTTTTGGGGTGGGGTGTGGCCTATCTTACTCTATTTGCTAATTAATTTGTGGGCCAGTTAATTATTTTAAGGTGGTTATTTTTTTGTCCTTTCCTTTTGCCATCCATAATAGACATTCTTTTGCTTTATGGTAAACGGTACAAGTTTGTGGATGTATGTCAGGTCTCTCCGTTTACAGGATTCCTTTTCTTGTCAAAAGGAGTCCCAGGGAATGGAGGAAAATGGGCTAAGAAAGAAGGTAACAAAAACAGAAGAAGAAGAAAATTAATTCACTGGAATTTTGAAATAGCCCCTGTGAGAAAATGTCAGCAAATTCTACAAAGATTTTTGGTACAGGATGAGGAAAAAACATATTTCAGACACATACAGGATGCACTATGTTTCCCTAAAGTCTCTCCTTTCTACTTTGGCCTAAATTTCACATGGCAAAAATCCTGGACGGCTACGAGTGGGGCAGCTGGTCCCTGGCTACTTCATTGCTAACGGGAAATCTTAATTAAAGCCTTCTTCATTATGCATTACTGTGCCCTTGGAAGGGATCAGACGGTACACAGACTATTCCGCGTCAGGAGAAGCTTCAGAGGACTCTGGGCAGGGAATACAAGTTCTTTGGAGGATGGGATGTTTTCAAAACAGATAACGGTACGCAGAGGTAACGTTTTGGAAAGCTTGGCCTTTGCTTTGGGTTTGCAATGGTTTGGGCACTCTGCCTGTGACTGTACGCTCGCATCCTGGAACTTCTGCCAGTCACCTGGCACTGGATGCGGTAACATCCAGGCACGCTCCTTGCCAAGTCCCACAGGACTCCTCGTTGCTCTCTGCTCGAAGATTTAAACCAGATTAAAAAGCAACCATGAGAACCAGAGCATGAAAAGAACCCTTAAATACCTGGGAAGCATGCTCTGGCCTCTCACGAAGGCACAGCACTCCCGGGCATCGTACCAATGACGCAAGTGCGAGTGGGTATCAGCTGAGAGCGCGAACAAGCTGGCGATGCATACTTCAGACAGCTTCTGTGAGCGCTCTAGCTCTATTGATAGCTTAAGCAAAATGTTGCATTGACTCAAAAAGAGTATTTTGCAATATTCCAACTGCAGTATTTCAAGCTGGGATCGTTCTGCTTGAAATGTATATGTAATTTTAATTTTCACCCTTGGAAAATGAAATAAATGTTTATTGAACCATTCCCTTGCATAGAATACTAAGACTGCAGGTTTTAGGAACTTCTTAAATAGAAAAATGCTCAGCTTAGTATCTGGGAGTTTAAGATTAATATCCTTGACTAAAAATCGCCTCCTCGTCAAACAAAAATCCTTTCCCTCCGAGTCCCTTGAGGCTGCTCACGTTGGCTCAGGCTTAGGTGTGTATTGATGGAAGTGAAGAACCAGTGCTTTTACAGGCTTCTGAATTTATAAGCCATTGATTTATATGGGTAGAAGAAACCCCCTTTTCATAACCAAATCATAGAGGTAAAGAGCTTTCAGTGAAATTTTCATATTTTGCTAGAGCAACTTTACAAAGTCTTCACTCCTGCACGGGTTTAACTTAAAGGATTTGTGTTAAGCGTGAATGTTTGACCCCTCTGTTTCCTTTAATGCATACCTAGCAATGCCTATAAAACCCAGTTATTTGCTCTTCCTTGGGCCTTCTCAGTCTCAGCTATTCCTTATAATGTTACAGGTAATGTATCTGGAAGACTCGTCTCATTATGACAGAAGACAAGGCCAATGAAATCACACAGTGCATCTGTCAGGACAGCTGAGCGAAGAGACTATTTTATTGTATACATCTATTTCTCTAAATACCATCGTCTTGCGCTGCGAAACTAACTGAGTCTAGCCAAATACACGAACAGATGATGCTGTTTTGGTGGTGTGTGTTAATGGTATCTGCTGGAATACTTTCCTTCTATTTTAGAAATAAGAAAAGTGCAATTATTCTCAGAAATATTTCAGTAGCGGTCCTATAGGTCAGTGAGATGAAACCTGCAGTATTTTAATCTGTTTTTTTAATTAATATATCCCCATCTTAATCAAAACCAATCCAGTGGGATCTTACCGACACTGTTAACTCTTGTTGAGAGTATGCTACACATCAGCAAATGCAAAGAAAATTGAAGGGAGAAAATAGTTACGTTTTTTAATTTATTCAGATAAATTTGAGTTTCCAAAATTATTTTATCACTTTGGCAGTGCATTAAAATGTTTTCTCCCTTTCTTCTTGAAAATGTTTGCACATTTGAAAATGTGTTTCTGCTCAGATATAAGCACGCTGTAGTTAGCTCGCTCTCACTGTTTCCAAGGTCAGGCCAACAGCAATACTCAAGGATTCAAGAATCAGATCCTGATTTGAGGCTCTGCAGTGTAAACCTATGGTGAGACAGGACATTTCACTGCTTTTACTTTGATTGTATTTTTGAGAGCAGAATATGACTTGACTAAATACAATTTTGTATGTTAAAAGAGAAAAAAAATAACAAGCTCAAGCTACTTTAGAACCATCATTCAAGCCAAAATTCATTAAAAAGAAATTCCACAGAAGAAAACCTATTGGCATTTCAGGCACAGACAGGAACTGAAGAATGCTTTTATATACAGATTCATACCAACAGCTTTCTGTCCAGCAGGTGACTTTCTACATTAAAAGGTTTGTAGAAGTGGAGATTGTAATAGGATGAACAACCTTGATAAAACACTTTGATTCTTATCTTTGAAATTTTTTCCCTATTCCATTTGCCTTAGCTGGTGCTGCTGCAGTTAAGGGGATGTCAGTGCTCCCATTGTAAACTCCTTTCACGGGGTTTTATGACTGCATGGTAAAAAATAGCTTTTGTCTGAAATACGGCAGAATTTTTTTCTGAAAATAAGTCTTTGTTCAGTTAAATAGGGAATGTTAACATGAAAAAAACACATTTATTGTAAATGAAAGAGCAGTCTTCAGCTAAGTAATGTCACCTCAGATTAATAAAAATGGCAGTATTTTAAAAATCCAATTTTGTTTTCACAGTTAAGGTTGTTTGTTTGATTATCTTTTTTGCATTGCACTTTGTTTAGACAGGGGAAATTGATGAAGTTAGTTTCAGTGGGCTGGTAATCATTTCCGCTCTCGCGTTGTTAGTACCGCAGTATAAGGTGCAGTAGCTGCGAGGTAAGTTTGATGAAAACAACCGAATGTGTTGGAATTTTATGAAAAGTTCTAACATTGTATCCGTCACTTTTTGGTTGCAGCTACGTGCCACAACCTGCTCAGCTCCAATTTCTACCCTCTTGCCTGCGAGCCTTGCTGCAGGGAGCCTGACCTTCAAAGATGCTACCTGGGGTCCGTCCTCCCCCCGATTCTGCAGGGCTGTTCTCACAAGCAAAGCTGGGAGGTGACGGAGCTGGGAGTTCAGAGGGGTGAGCTCCTTCCCTGCCCGCCCGGTCTTGTTCTCTTACAAGCCCAGGCTTTGCCCTTTCGTGTTGCCTGGCTTGTGATGACGCATGTGCTGGTTCTGGCTGAGACGGGGTTAATTCTCGTCCCTGCGGTGCTCAGGGACCTTTCCGGCTTCCCGCGCTCTGCCGCGGGGCGGGGCACTGGAGGGGCGGGGCCATGGCGGGGGCAGCTGACCCCGACTGGCCAATGGCAGGTTCATGCCATACCACGTGACACCGTGACCAGTATATTGAGGGGGGCAGGTTGCGGCTCGGGGGCAGGCGGTGAGCGGCTGCGTCGCATGCGGTTTGTTTCAGTGGTTCATTCCCCTTCCCCCCCACCCTGGCCCGGGTTTCGCGCCTCTCATTGTTTTCCTTTCCATTGCATTTTTGTTGTTGTTTTATTTGAATTATTAAACTGTTCTTATCTCAACCCCGGAGCGTTACCCTTCTGATTCTCTCCCCCGTCCCACCAGTGGGGAGTGAGCGAGGGGCTGTGTGGGGCCGAGTCGCCGGCTAAACCATGACAACGCATCTGACTTGTTTCTTGAGTTCTCCTGGCTTTGGGGTTTATGTTCTAAGCAGTGACTTTGCTGTCACGGAGCTTAGCAAGAACACATTGTAATGGAAATTCGGTCACTTCTGTCACAGCATCCTTGGTTCTGTAACAAATAACCCTCTGGGCGGAGGTGTGAGTTTAGTGTTACAGGCTTTATTTGGGATAGCTGGAAGAGAAAGGTGATGCTTCCTTTTAAGTCTTGGGTTTTGGTGCTTTTGGTTTTGGATGCAGGGCTGAGGCATCAGGTTTTAAAAGCTTTTTCTCGCGAACCTACTGTAAGAAGTTAGGTCTTGGGAAAAGGCCAAGTGAGGGGAGCAGAGGCAGCTTGGAGCTCTCTGGGCAGTCAGGTGGAGCTCCGTTGTGGAACAGGTTAGCGTATGGAGGGGTTTGCTCTTCCAGTGAACGCTGGGAAGGTGACACATTTTTCTCTCCTCGATGAAAACGCTGCAGAAGAAAGGCCGGTGCCTACTCTTTCTTTAACGCTCCGCAGCTCCTGTGAGCTCACTAGTTGTCTTTATGTGCTAGTTTATGCAGGGTAAGTACTGTGAACTACAGGAATGAGCAGCTAAATAATGAGTAGTTTGTTACTGAATAAGTGTCTGACTCTTGATTATGCCGTGTCCCCCTTGTTTTCAAAACAGAATTGACGGCTGTTGTGTAGTTCACTTCACATGGCTATGCTGGACTTGCCGGACACCTTTCTCTGGAGAAGGCCCTGTCAAAGGGTGACAGTGATAGTGTAAGGAACAGTCTGCAAGCACTTGCAAAGACAGGATCTAATACAGCACAAAATTGTGTCACTACTGTTATTTGCAAATAGGAGCCATTAGATTTGACTGTGAAGTGTTTTTAAATGCTCAATTCCTCTAAGAAGAGATTTTCAACATGCCTATCTTGGTTTATTGAAAACTACCCTCATTTGAAATTTCTAGACTGAATATATTGCTTTTGTAATTCAAAACACTAAGCAAATTTGTGTGTTAGGAAATATTGCATTAATTTCACAACCACACAAAAGTGATATGAAAGCTTTAACTAGAAAAGGTTTAGATTTGTGATGCAAATGAGCTCATGAAAATGATCCACTCACAGCAGATGAATAATGGAGCTAAGTTATTGGAAAGTAAAGATAATAACTATCTCTGGGATCTCATTGTTCAGGAACAGCCTTATAAACACAGTGCATTATTGCTCAAGCATTACCAGGTTATCTCCACATTGCTCAAATTGATGAGAAAGACTTTTTGGTGTCTGTGGAAAAATGGCATGAGATGGAGCCGGCTGTTTTGGCTTTTGGTTGTTCAAGTTGGCCACGTACAATGCAGACTGGAAAAAAAAGAGATTTGCGTCGCTAGAGTCAAGTAACACGGCTACCTAAAAATGAGCTTGTGTCAGGACTTCTTTGTTCTTTGTGGTTCATTCCCTTCAAATATATTGTAATTAATGGGCAAATTCAGTTCAATTGTGAAATGGAATAAGTGGGAAGACAAACCTCCATTGCACATAGCCTCTGCAATCCCTAACACCCCACTGACCTCTCGCTATTACTGTGGAAACTGTCCTTTCATTGACAAACTCTGCTCCTTCCACCTGCGTTTTGATGGCAAGGCTGAGGAGCACGTTGGGCCCTACCTACCGAGTACAGCTGGGAGGGTCTCAAGGGACAGGGCTTGTCCCTCTTGCCCCCAGCTGCAGAGGAGCACCTGGGGGACCATCCATCTTCCAATGGTTGCTTTATGAAAAATAACTTACAGTAGAGGCTGAAATGTTCGTACGCACAGATAAATGGCCTGACCACTTTCCGGTAGTCCGACGTTCTTAATTCCTCTGTTGCGCAGTGGGATGACTGTAGTGCGGTTACCTCCAACCAGTGACGGCCTGTAACTGCGTAGCCACGATTTTGTTTCCCTGGTAAGAGATGCAGGACTGAATCCTTCAACAGAGAAAGAAAGTATGTTTTAATCTTCTATACTCATCTGTATATTCATTTTAACTGTAGAGGTATTGACCAGAAGTGTGCTCAGTAAACCCTCTTCTCCTCATCTGGCTGGTTTGGTTTGTTTTAAAGAAAAGCCCAAGTTTTGCTGAGTTTTTCAGAGAGGAGCTGCCTTCAGGGAGGAACTTCAGACAGTGTGAAGCCTCTGCAGGTGAAGCCTCTGCTCAGCCGTCAGTGGGGTGCGGTTGAGGACCCGCGTGATTTCAGCCTTTCCCTTTTGCCCGGTTTCTGACGTCGGCTGCGGGCAGCTCCGCTCGCTGTGCTGCTCTGGGTGCTTTTGTGCTTGGCGTGGGCCATTGTGACAAACTAGGTTTGCATTTAATGATGGGAGATGGCACTTAACAGTTAGTAGTCACAGAATTCATTTTTATGGTATTCTGTTCTTTTTCAGTATAACACTATATCTAAAGGACATTTATTCTCTCTGGATATGGTTAGGTAAGTTATCCATCCTTTGTGAGGCAAAACTGCAGGTATTTTGGGCTGTGTATGTGAGCCTGTATTTAGGGAATAAAGTATAAGGGTCTGTAAAAACTCCAACTAATGAGCAGTAAATTTATCTGGCAAGTTTTTGTCCTTTTCTCTTGGTTTATTCTTAGGCTACAACACTTAGTTGAGAACAGGCATGGGGAAGAACAGGTTCCCCTGACGTTTTTGCACCCTCTCCATGCCTCTGTGTGATACAGAAGGGTTAGCGCTGAATGCGGTTGCCCCCGCTTCAAAATAAAACCTCGGCCAGTCTGTCAGCAGGGGGAGCATCACAGATCATGTGAGAGTTTCTGCCGTTAATTTTGCTTTGGTACGTGTCTGTCAGAAAGGGTTTTTGATGCAGGGCAATATTCTCCAGCTCCTGAAGTCTTACTGGTATTAGCCATCGGTCAAGCCAACGCTCACTGCATCTCTAGTGAAGTGATGCTCCACATTCTAGTCTTGTTTCTGGTTTTCAAGGACTTAATTGTCCTGAAACAAGGTGAAGAGGTTAAAGTGGGTGGATGTTTTCTTTTTCAACGAGCAAGAGAATAAACAACCAAACTAGTAGAGTGAGAGAATGCCTTCGTTCATCAGGTGAAAGTATCACAGCGCTATGGGCTGAGTGCAATAGAAAGTGAATGTAGCATCATATTACTGCTTGATTACCTCTGCCTGACTCCCTCTGACTGCCTCCGTTTTAAGTATTATTTCCTTGCCTCTTCACTGTACCATCAAATTTCTGTTTCAGCAATTATTTACAAATATTTCAGTATTCCTGCAATGTATCAATTTGGCTATACTGGAAAATGAAGCATTTTATTTATCCATATAAGCAGTGTAACAGAGACAGTTGAGCAACTGCTGTGGTATGAACAGGTACTGGTTTCTCAGCCCATTCTAGTTTTGGCTTTCCTCTTCAGGCCGTTTACCAGCATGTTATTCTCATCACGGTGTGTGTTTGGTGTGGGGTTTTGTTTTGCTTTGGGTTTTTTGTTTTAAACATATCCACCCATATGCTGGGCTGTCATGCTGTACATCATGACTGACAGGCCATCTGATAATGATGTTTGGCTTATGTCACCTTAAGCACGCTTTCAAGTGAGCATCCAAAAAATCAAGCATCGACTCCCAAAGTTGATGAATTCTGTTTATAGCTAGTTTTTTTCTTTATGAAAATTTACATCATAATATTCGAACTAGTGGTTTTTTAAAGCCTATTTTCACTTGGAAGGGGCAAAGTACTTTCTTTAGATGGAAGTCTCTTTCTGCCTGTGCTTCCTCAGTTAGCACTTCTGGTCTCTCCTTATGCAGAAATCCCATTCTAGCGCTCCTTGTTTCCCCCTCTCTAAAACATGGTTGCAGTGAGCGGTGCGGATCAGGTAACCCAGCAGAAACTGTAGAGGTCAATTCATGAAGGCACCAGAATGCTACTGGCCCAGAAAGCACTCCACATGCTGAACAGTTTCCCTTAATTGCTCATCCCTCCCTCTCTCCACCTGAGCCCGACTATAAAGTGCTTCCATGTATAGCTCCGTGCTTTCAGAGGAGCTAAGGCATGTCAAAGCTGGAATACAGAAGGGTGTGCTCACAGCCTGTGTGCTGAAATGGCTTTCTTATGGCTTCGGAGACTTGGTTGAGGTGCTGTGAATATCTATTCCTTCTTGCTATGTCTCAACGATATAGAACATAAAACGGCCAGGACCAGCAGGCCGTACTGTGAACCTGATCATTCACTGAATGATGCAATATATAAGGGGTTTTGCATTTTGTCTCACATTTTTAATGTATGACCATAAAAAGTTAATTCAGTTCAAGTTCAGAATGTCCATATTCTTAGCTGTTATTAAAAAGTAGTTTAAAAACAATATAAATGCATGAAAAAATCAATGCAGTGTTAATGTACCAGTCATATGCTATTTAGAATAACGTTCCATTTACTTCCATGCTTATCTTTTTATTGAGTCTTTTTCTACATCTGATGCAATTGGAGCCTGTGTATTATAGCTCAGCTTTGTATTTTAGTGATGCTGTTAATATATAACACATACTTGCTTACATCTTAGCCCCTATTTCTCTCTGCATATGCTAAGACAGGAAAACTTGTTGGGTTACCGTGTGATTAAATGCTGATATGTCTGTCCCACAGATTGTTGAAGACTGTAGGTTTGTTAAAATATTCAGTATAGATTAAAACATCATCATATAATAAACTGCAGTAACCATCTCCTTGGAATATTAAGTAAATGCAGATAAATGACACATTATCTAGGTGCATGCGTAGGGGAAAAAATAATTTCAATAGTTTTCATCACCAGTTGTGAAAGGACAGAAATGCTTTATGGTACTTTAGATAATGCAGTTCTGAAACAGACCTCGCTGCCCCACTTCAGGCATAATCCATATAATGGCTATATTGCAGTGCAGATAAGATCATCTTATAAGTACCATAAAAGTGCAATCTGCCATGGTTTCCCAGTTTTTTCCTTCTCCAGTTCCTTTTTTAAATAAGACTTAAATAGACTCCAGCAGTAGTTTATCTGAGCTGCATCAGAAGGTAGATATTTTGGGTTAGTGAGAACAAAAAGCCCTACAGGTAGTAATTGCTGCTCTCTCGCGAACAGTTAGCAAAGAGCATCTCACTCCTCCAAAAACAAAAAGTGAGGTTCTTTTCCGGCACCCTTGCAAACAGAAATCATCCGAAATTCTATGTACTTTAATGGGGAAAATATCAGCATATCTAATTAGAAAGGCATTTACCTCAATGAGGAAAGAAATTTGTTGTACTGTTAAAAGCCACCACTGTTGACAAGGAGAACTTTAGAAAGGGAGTACTGTTAGATTTTAATATCAATTGTGGCATTTATTAATATTTTAGAAGGCAGGGAGCACGTCTGTAAACATCGAGTGCTGTAAGAAGGCAGTGCTTTACCAAGTGCCATTGCTACGTCTGGTCTGGCCGCGCCATTCATTTGAAACATGGGCACAATGTATTTGTTATCAGCACGTCCAGATGTATTTAAACGAACGGTAATGTAGGAAAAGTGCTTTTAAAAGTACTGAGGAAGAGATCCGAAGCTCTTTTTTTTTGTATATGCTCCTTAACTGAATGACTCTGATAAGGGTACCTAGAACTTCCCACAGCTACACATCCCCCTGATAAATAAGGACATTGGTCCAGGTCTAGGTGTCGTGGCCCCTCCTCCAGTAACTTCTGCAGAAACTTGTGGGTCGATGATATCTGTTGCATTTGTCTTCTAAGGAACAGCACGTTTTCTCCAGCTCGGGCAAGCAGGGAAGTCTGCTGTGGAACATTATTTACTGCTGTTACCTTTAGCAAGCGGTCGTGAGAAGGGAGGGAGGCTTTGGGACAGGCGTTGGAGTGGGATTTGCATCCACCGCTCTCTGCTAACCCAGCCAAGCGCCTTTATTCTTGTAGTGTCCTTCGCTGGCCAGTCATACCAGTCCGTATGAATAGTACTTGTTGTAATGGTGCTTATTCCATCTTTAAAGAGTTGAGCTTTCACAAACGTAATTTATTTTTTTGTTGCAAACAGTAAAAATACAACAAAGCAATATTAGAACGGGAGCTCACCTGCTCACAGTCCCTCTTCACAAAAAATACGACAAGGAGCACCTGTGTTTCATCTCCTGTGTTACTGCACTGCTTTTCCCCGCAGTACAAACCTCCGCAAGCCGAACATAGAATTACTGCGCCTCTTTCACCTATAGCATTGCCTACAGACCCGAGACACTCAGGAAAACGTACTTCAGACTGTGGACAGGAAGCACAAAACCAGAAGAGAGCAGGAAGTCTTTCCAAAAGGAAAATACTGCGTTATGAGATTTGAAATCAAATTGAAATTAATTTAGTTTGAATGAAGTGCAGCAAACAGCACAGCTGTCAGTTATCACAAGGTAGTGTTGTTTGTATTTTGAGTATCTGACAGCAAAAGACGACCAGCTTCAGAGGCAAGTCGCTGAGGAACATGCATTGTACTGGTGCTCCAGGTAGGATTAACGTTTTCCTTCCCATTATACATGATTTTTCTTAGATAATTGTTTGCTTTTGTGATGGAAACATGACTGTCTCACACTACATAGACCTGTGCTGGCCTGAGGGCTGTTTTGGAGGCATCTGAGCGCACGTTAGATTTCTGCACAAAATTCAAACGGAGTAGGTGTTTAATTTGCTCTGCGTGCTCCTGGGGGACCATTGGCATACCTGCCCAGCATTATGTGGAAAAGCCATCTTTCAAAGTCGTTTTGGGAAGGTATGTGCTATGGCAAAACAACAAAGTATAAGCAACTTCTCGCCTTTCCTCGCTGGCTGCAGCTCAGAAGGAGGTTACACTGAGCACGTTACTCTCCTCAAGGAGTTTTACTGAGCCGGAGGTTTGCTGCCACTGATGTGTGTGTATCAGGACTGTGTTTCACTAGGCTGGTGTTGAAGCATTTACAGGAGGATCATTTGATTAGGTGCCGCTTTGTATTCATGGATCACTTTTCTAGGAGTTCCTTCAGCGCAAGGACGCAGCGCGACCCTGAGGAACGATCAGCATCCCAAACCGTGCCCTGAACGGGCGCCGCTTCCGCTGTGTGCCAGCGTGCAGGGATGCTTGATGCAGCGCGGAGGCAGTAAAAAGTACTGGGCTGCAGGCTTGGGCTTGACTGCTCAGCAACACCTTGGGGATTTCCTGTATCACTTGATAAGAGATTAGTCTAACTGGTAATGAATTATGGACCCTACCGGTATTGCATTAAGAGTCTCTTCAGTTTTGTATTGGACATATAACTCTTCCATTTCTTTTCCTTCTTGCATCGATACTTAAGTAGGAGAAACAAAAAAATTCCTTTTGTTGGTTTAGCTTTTACAGGAGGTAAAGTTTTGTTTCAGATTTCTGTCGTTGCTTGTGACTAAGTTCTAGCTTATTTCACTGATAACTTCTCTGTGCATTAGGGCAAAATGGTGTTTAAACATTCCTGAGCCTTTGTCTTCCTTTCCACAGATTTTCCAGTTCTGCTAGAGATTTAACTTCTCCCTTATTCCATTCAGGATTTTACTAGGTCATTTTATTTATACTACTGAATCCTTTCCCAGCAGTCAGTAAGAGGCGGGTGTTGGATAGGCATGCTTTGCTCAGGATCTGAATTCTGGCCAGAGCCTCAACAGAACAAAATAAATGACTCCAAATCAGCTTGGACTAATGATTCTGAAAGATACGGTTCCCCATCTGTGACTCCACTTCTATTTCTTGTTCTCCTGCTAAAATACCTTCTGAGGAGACGAACCATAGGGGAGCTATTATCCCTTATAGATCATCTACACTGTTGGGCACTTAATACCAAATCTGTGACAGCTATGAAGCTGTCTGTCCGAAAAAAGGTGAATGAAACATGGAAGCAGCACGTTTCCTTCTCTGTTCTGTGAAACCAAGCAAGCGGGCTTTGCATAAGAATTGTTTGATGTGTTCATAAATACAGTGAGGTGTCTTGTTGCTTTAACTATTTTAAATTTCCACTCTTTCTAATGGATCCTCCTCTATGGAGGGTCCTTTTTTGAAACGACAATCGAACAGCGAGTGAATTCTTGGCCCCTTGGAACAAAAACAAAAGCTCTGTTTATTTCGGTGTCATTCACCTTTCTGTCCTGTCTCTTGAGCTGGCAGCCAACCTTCAGAAGTCTGTGGCGTTCCACATTGCGGGTTTCTTGGCTTCTCGTGGCTGGCCCTGCTTTGGCTTGAGAAGTGGGGAATCAACCCTACAGAAATTTTCTTGCTGTGACCTACTGGGGAAACAACCCTGGCACTGGATCAGTTCTTGATGTTGGGGGTGTTTCTTGATACTGGGGATGAAAAGGCGTGAGTTGGAGAAAGGTAACTCATGGGGATCTGAAGTTCTTTCCCTGCTTTCTATTTAACAGGAATAATATCACTCCTGCTAGTGCATTAGATTTCTGAGGGACATAGTGTTGCTGAGATGAATCGCCTTGCATCCTTCCAGCAGCCTGCGGTACTCTCTGCATTTTGGACTGGTATAAACAAAATCTCCCAATCTTCTTTAGCTGGAAGGATTGTTTAGCATCTGTTGTACTGTAACCTCTCCAGTTATGTGGGGAAAAAAAAGATGATCTGCTAATTTTGTGAGCTGTCACTGCTTGAGTCTTGCTCTCATAGCCAGTTTCCACGTGTTCTATATTGATTCTGATGAACTGAATTACCGTGCAGTCTGCCAGGCCCACCTGAGGCTGCTGTGCTCGGAGCCGTACAGACACAGAGGGGACAGCTTCTGCTTCGAGAACTTGCAGTAGCCTATTTTGTTCATTGGTAACTGCACAGATATACTTGCTCAAGGTTATTCATCTGGTCAGCGAAGACGCTGTGTAACCCTGGTTTCCACTCCTGTCTGGTCTCTGCCTAACCATTAACCATTTTGTTCCAAATGGGACATAATAAAACTAATAAAAACCTGGCCGTTTCAGTGAAAGGTGCTGTTCGCTACCAGCCTCCAGATCAGTGATGAAGACATAACTGTGCCTCTCCTGAGTCCTCCATCCACCATTTGTCTCGTCTTTGCTTGTTTAACTCATTTTTTCCTCACTGTGACACAGCGGCCATGAACTGTGGGTAATAATAAACTTTGTGCTTATTTGCTGCTGTTCTTTGTTTTTTGTCTTATTCCTGTGGCTGGGTGATACAGCTTTCTTCTGGTCCCAAAGAAAGTATTTGCTGTCCTGGATGCATAATTCTGTTTTAAGCTTTTCTCTTGGTTAGTGTTCCGTCCCTTGGTGAAGCTCTGCGCCACCTAACGCATTTCTACTTGCAAAGGTGAATCAAACCTGTGGGTGAATGAAGGTCTGCACTCAGCAACCCCTCCCTTGCTAACCTGGCTTTTGACCCCAGCTTAATCACTATGAAAGATCAGTTGTACTCCCTACAGTTTCAAAAAAAAAAAAAGAAAAAAAGGCAGACATTGTTTGCATTAGACAAGTTGCCGTGCAAAAGGAGGTTGATTTTTGTTTCTTGAGGGGCATTGTGAGCTTTCCATGATCTTGAGAAATCCCAACTTTAGCCATGGGAAGGATAAACTTACTGGTGCGTGAAGCAATACAAGTAAAGAACTTGCCAAACTCAAATGTTTATACTTTCGGGAGTATATCCTAACCACTGTAATTTCACAAGAGGATTCAGTTGCCCCATGGCTTATTTATAAAATGTTAAAATGTTAAGCACAATTAGTATAAGCATCCTAATCTCTCTAGAGACTCTTTGCTCTTAGTATTGCTTGGAGCATATGTAAAATAGTCTAGATTATGTGATCTTTTTTGGTTTTGTTTGCTGTTAGTTTTTGAGACTGAGAAGGAAAGGAAACATGAAAGTATTTTCTTTCTTCTTGTAAGCTACTACACTCTGTCAGAGAAGCCGTGGCAGGCTGGTTCTACCCCGGAGCAAGAGGATACAATCTGGGCGCCTGTGGTTGTAGTTGTGTGTGGTGATTGGCTTTTATCACCGTATGCTGAGAACGCTGTCACGTGGCCTGTATGGGACTATTCCTTGTCACCAGGTAGAGAAGGGGAGTGTCCGTTTCTTCATTAATTAGATGGTGATGCTGGGAGAATGTAAAACTGGGGTTCTGTTCGCTGCAGTAGTGGTCTCTGCCTAGCTAGGAAGTCTCAGAAACTAGGCGAGGTTTTTGTTTGTTTGGTTTTGGGTGTTGGTTTGGTTTTTTTAAAGACTTAAATCATTTGGAACGTAGTCCTGTAAGAATTTTTTCATGTGTGATACTGTCTCATTTATAGCCAGACAAGGAACAAATGCATGGCAAGTGACTAAGAACACAGCTTCTTCTGAGAAGAGTCTTTGATGGTAGAACTCCTTTTTCCAACACTATCCTTTAACCTCCTTTTTGGTTTCCGAAGCTGTGGTGGTGGTCTTGAGTGATTACAATAACGGGATGAAAGGAGGACTGGTTAGAGTGGGGTTCGCCATGGCAGCAAACATGACGTGAAGTAATGATGAACTTGGATTTTAGGCTTAGACACGTGTGCTTTCATTAACATTAAAATGTCTGGAGCGTGTTTGACACTTACTAGTCTTCCAAATAATTTCACTTTTCTCATGATATGCCTATCACTGATGGCTAGCAGAAGAGGGTTGTCTTTCTAACTGGGACTTCTAGTTTGCGGATAGTAATTCACACAGGGACTCTTACACACTTAATGGACAGAAAAGAGTGATTTTAATGGTAGGCACTACAAAGGACCTCCTTGCCACTCACCTTTGTGGAAGACTCTGTCAACTGATGGATTCAGTGTAAGCGAGGTTCTTTTATTTTTATCTGTTAAAATAGTTAAAAAATATGGACAGAGCATTGGAATTTGTTGGCAGAATTCCAAAGGCATGTTTATTTTAATTATGAATAGGCATAAAGAGTTGTGGAATAAAGAAGTTGTCTCCACAAAACCTCACAAGTGAGAACTTAGTGTCTATCTCGAACACGGCGCAGATTCGGGTCACTTTGTACTTGTATAGGAGGAAGGTTAGGTTAAACAGAGCTTGATTTAAAGGTGGTTTGACAGCAATAGGAACTTCTCCTTAGCCTTCAGTGACTTTTGGGCTCATCTTTTTCTGAATTTGCTCAGTGTTCAACAGCAAAGACAATCAAACTTTGAATAATCTTAAAAACTCAAGAAAATATTTCTCACTGGTTTTATCCAATACAAAGTGAGTTTGAGTGCTGAGGTCTTGTGTGAACAGAAAAGCACCCAAAAGCAACAAAAACCCAACCATAGACCTGAAGGGAAGCTTTATCTGAGTAACTGTCTCTAACAATTGGTTATGGACGGTAGCACTACTTGTGGAAAAGGATTTCTGCCTCTGGGCCTTGCGGAGGAAAGCTTTACATAAGGATTTGTGTGAAAGGTGGGACAAGACACAGTGAGTTACGATGGATGTTAGAAGCCAAGGGGAAAGAAGAAATTGGGAAACTGGGAACAGGAGAAGTGACATAAGAGCAGAAGCAAGTTTGTTCTTCAGCTTCTCCTCAGAATAGTTTTTGGTACTCATCTTTTCAGCCTAAGACCATCTAGTAAAGGGAGGAAAGGTGTTAGGAGCTCTGCTGGTCACACCGACAGGGAGATAACGTCTCCTTAGTGAGGTTGCAGGACATATCTGCAATATGGTGCTACACAGAACCTCAAGAAGTACAGTTTGACCTTCCTTTGTGTGATCACATTCCCAGGAAATGGTGATTTCATTCTGCTGCTACTGATTCGATAGCAACGATTATCCTTTTAATTTGTGACTGACATTGTGAGCATAGCTGATGACATCTAAAATCCCTTGCGTTTGTGGCGCTTAGGATTCTGCTGCTGTGCTTCACCTTCTGGCTTTTATCCTCTTGTCCGCAACAAAAACGTGTCTCAAACAAAGACTTATATGAAATGACTTTGCCTATTGCAACAACCAGAACGTACGTGAGATGTGACAAGGGTGGATAGTCTGGTTTCATAACTACTGTTAATCAATTGGTCGATCACTTGATGACCCCAGGGAACACGGTACATTATATGGATGCAGTTCCCTTATTTTATGATCTGTTGCATTGCCCTTGGAGAAGTTCAGGTTCTTCTGTGTGAATATCGTCTGCTCAGACGTGGCTGTGAATTTAAAATACTGCCGTGGCAACCTCCCTAGCTTGGTGGCATTGGGTTGGATGAGGCGGTCACGAGGCAGTGCAGGTGATCTGTACGTCTGTTCTACCCAAAGAGAGTAAGAGAAGTTTGGTTGAGGTTTTCTGGAAATTGTCTGTAATGGACCGAGATAATAATCGGTGCTTTTAACATTTCCTTTATGTTTCCATACACCTAGTTATATGAACTGGTGAATACAGATAAATAAGCTAGTTGGATAGTTTATCAGAAAATCTATCCAGGTGTATCTTTTGCAGAAATCCTAATTTAGTCTGAATTACAGGTATGGTTATGTTTTGTTCTCAATGTTAAACATGGCCATAAATCTAATTAATTTCTCTTTGAACATGAAAAGCAATTTCTTGCCATGAAATATGAAGCCCTGCAGAACGAACTGAAAGGTAAGAGGTTTTTTTCCCTGACAGTGGATGTTTTGCCCCTTTGCCACTAGCTCTAAACCCCCAGTTGTTTTAACATAACACAGATAGACTCTTTTGTTGGAGTGAACCTTGACAGTCTGATTAAACAATTCCGTCTGTGTCACCTGCAGCCTGTTTTCTTCTCATTTGTTTTTTTTTTCTGCAGCTTTTTCACAAATAACAGGATCTTTACCCCTTATTACAGCTTATCTATTCCTGCAGTTTTTTTTCCTCACCTGGAGTAATAATCTGCTGTTTGCAGCACTGTCAGCATTTCCGCAGTAACCAGCTGCGATGCCGCAGACAACAGTGGATTAGGATTTCTATTAAAGAATATATAAAATTTTAAAACCAGTGTATTTCATGACCCAATGTACAGATGAATGAGAAACTACCCTTGTTGTTCATTTAGATAACAAAACTAAAATCCAGTTGCTTTGAAAGTCATGGTATATGGATAGAATGAAAACTTCTTCCCATGGTGTGAGCAGTGTATTGTTGACAAGATGGTGTCCTCCGTTATTCCAGTGAGGACTAACTATTCCCTTGCTGCTATTTAGCTCTGATTTTAATAGCTTTAAAGGGTTGATAACCAAGATGAAGTATAAACAACTGTATTGCTTCCAAGAAGCAGATATGTAGAGTATGGAATAACTGATCCTGAACCATTCCAATGTAGCACTGTTTTCCTTTTAGTAACACTAGTGGGTCTTGCCAAAGCAACTTGCAGTTATCAGCCCAGTTAGAAGCGTGGTTCTGAGTTTTTTAGGAATTTCTTTTCTCATATCTTCTCGTAGAGAGTACAGTGTGGCTTGAAACATTAACCCATTCTGTGTGTGTGAATTGGAAAATCTGCACAAGTCAGCATTTCAGAAGATGATGTTTTATTAGGATAAAGTAAGTGTATTAAGAATACTAAGAAAAGTATATTAAAACATTTCATTTTGTTCTATCCTGCTTTCACGGAATTTAAAGTCCAACTGACGTTTGAAATTCTCACTCCAAAGTTAAAACCAGCAGAGCGTTACTGTCACCTGTCAGTGAATGGCTCGGAAATATAAGGTATTATTCATGCTTTCCCAGTTATTTATCTGAAAAAGATCTGATGTGGTCACCAAAAAGACGGCCTGGGAGGCATTTGATTTGGTCAGTCTTCCACGTGTTTTGGTCTGAGCACGTATCAACTGATAATTTGTAACGTGGCTTTCCAAAGATGGAGAGAGAACAGTAAACCAGGGAGCAAATAAAAGAAGAATCCAGTCCAAAATAGTGTTTCGTTTTCTGGAGCCTTCTTAAGTTTACACGCTTCCTGTCGAAGTGGTCTGCACCATGAGTCATACTGCACGCGAGGGGGCCTGGCAGATTCGGGGCCAAACGCTGCTTCTGCAGGGCACGTACAGCACTGCAGCTGGTGAGCGACCGGCGTGCCAGGCGCGGGTAGGCCCGCCTTGGCTGTCTCTTTCAATACAGTGGAAGCATCCAAAAGTAGGGTAACGATTACACTTGATGGAGAACTGCCAAAGCTCAGGACACGTGATATGCCAGTTAAAAAAGTTATGGACCAGATCAGGTAATCACAATAGTTCTACTTCAATAATCTGAAACATATTGTATATGTACAATAACTTGTGTTGGAATTTGAGCACAAATTGTGTTGATTTACATCAAGAATGTGGTTTGGTCCAGCAGATCAATGAATAAGCTGACATAAACGACAAACCGATTTTATTCGTTAAGGAGACGTTCTCAGGGAGGTGGTGGTAAGCACCAGCAACGTACCTGTTGCGCAGACCAGCCAGTTGGAAACGTGAAGGTTGGAGTCGTCATTTCCATGCGTGGAAATCGCCAACTTGTGGTGTGTTAGAAAGACTTACTGTTGTCTCATGTCGTCTCAAGAACAAAACCTCACTCCTCCCGCAGGACCAGCAAACAATTCCTCTATCTTGCAAGGCACCTTACCTGTGTTGCCATGGCATTTGCAGATACAAGAGAAATACCGCTAGTGAGGTCTGAGAGGATCATTTGCAGAAAACAAGTTAGTTGATTATCTTAGCCCTTGGTTTTGTTTGCTTTGCAAGTTGCACACGCCAGCGGTGTGAAATTTTAACTCTGGAATTTTATTCTCCACTACTCAGAGATAAGTTGTTGTACTTGTGCGCAGCCAGCTGTTAGGTACGGGTGCTTGGATACGCGGAGGGATCCTGTTTCTGCTCCTCCTCGAGCGTGCAGATGCTGTAGGCTGCGCAAGTACTTTCAGCCATGAGTGTTTGTAAATAGAGCTCTGAAATTCTACTTCTGTAGACATTTGTGAAGGATAACTTGGTTGTACGAGTGTTTTCAGAAAGTATCAACAAAGCTGTTTAAGTGAATTGTAACGGGTATTGTTACTCCTCTGTGAGGGAGGTGATTCATTATGATTCAGCAGAGGAGTGAACAGCTGACCAGGTTTTTTTGACTGGAAGGTTTTTCAGGGCATAGTTTTCTCCTCCTTTACAAGTACAGTTTTTCTCTTTTTAAAATAAAGGGAAACGGTGTGCAATTTCTTCTACCTTGAGGATTTAAGAAAAATCTCATTAGGAAATCCACATTATTCCCCCACCCGCACCCCGCATGCGCTTTCCACAGGATAATGTCCTCTAGTCCATAATGAGAATTTTTGAGCTTTGTCTGCCTAAAGCCTAGTACTAAAATCTGTTCTTTTGTGTAAGTAGGAAATGTCTCTTTCACCCACAGTTTGTTCAGAAGAAGCAAAATATGAAGTAGCTTCAGTAAGATGTTTGTACATTTAGAAGGCAAGACAACCTCTGAATTAGACAGACTTTTTTGGGGGGTTGAATAAATTTCAGTAGACTATTAATTAATCTGTCTTAAGTGTCTCTGATGCTGGCTGAGTGCTGAAGACTTGCTTTAGCTGCAAAAGCAATAAAAGCTTTATGTTCACACAGGTGTTTTTCTTAGATGAATCACTGCAGTTTCATTATTTGTATTTTTATAATGCAAAATAACATTTTTGGATTATATGTTGAAATGAAAACCCACTTCAACATAACATGAGGAGGATTTTCTTTGCCTCAGATACTTTACCTGGATTATGGCATGTGCCTGTGTTTTAACAGCTTTTTTTTATACTCTACCGATGTGTGTGTTACGCTGTGTGTGGCTTAGTTGTCATGAACAGTTCACTTGGGTACAAAACTCATCATTACCTGTGACCAACCAGAATGTGCTGTGTATGTAAGAAAATCCTGGATTTACTTAATATGAGAATGGGTTCATCTGTTGGTCATAACAAAATTTTCATTATTTTAAACTGTCTTTTACATTAACTAGGGATGTGCATAAGAACCATTCTTAACGTCTCTGTGTTGTTTCAATTAAGTTGTTCTTGGATCAAATCAAATAATGGTAGGATTTGTTGATCTGCAAAACTGCCTTCCCCATATGGATTGGTAGGAGATTATCCCACCAGGGGTTTAGTATCCAGGAAATTAAAAAAAATATATCTGAATGAGTGAATGTTTTCAAAAGGAGAAAACATCTATGATAATGAAACTGAGTCTATTTTAAAATGCAAGGCATCCTCTTGAAAGCCGGTACTAAGCACACTTAAAGAAAACATTGTGCACTAAACACTGCATTGTGATTTAATCCATCAATATTTTGGTATGTTTAATATTTAAAGAGTCTTTTTAAACCATTACTCAGAAAACCCTGGGATAAAAATGATTCTAGAAGTAACAAAGCATACAAGAATGGAAGATAATTTGACCTTTATCACTGTATTGTCATTAGTAAAAGAAATCCAACTGCAGCAGCATTTTGCATATATATGTAATCTGCATCTCTTCAAAACAGAAGAATACATCAGACCGTTTTCCATAATTTTGAGACTTTTGCAAATCAAGTCCATAGCAAAATATAAGACTCTAATAAATGCAGTTACGCATCCCAAAAATAAGTCAAATATGTTTTCTTACTCAGTACAAGGAAATGCAGGTAGTTGAGGGAAATCTGTTTTCACCGTAATCAATAGAGCCAATTTTGAAGAGCACTTACCGAAGCGGAAACACAGAGTCATCACCTTCGTTTTATCACAGTGTAGGAAACGTTCCCTTATCAACGTGGGTGACCTCAATATATGTCTTTCACATTAGGGACTTAGTTCATAAATGAAAAGCTGTTAGAGAGAAAAGATATGTTTTTAAAAAAGTAGCGCGACTATGATATGATTCGAAAGAACATCTTTGCATCAGAGCTTGCCTGGGACGTTGTTCCATGCGGATCCTCTCTTAGCGGGTATTATGTCACACTGGGTGCCAGGGCTACCGAAGGGCTTTCAGGAGTTGTGTAAAGAAACACAAGCTGAAGGTGCACGTCTCTTACCCCTCTGTGCTCTGCCATGCGCTGTTTTAACGCTGTGCATTTCGCAGTGCTAACAACTTTCTAATAGCAACTATATACCTTATTATACAGATGTTAAACCGTATACGTAGAAGTTACGAATTATAAGGATTCTAGTAGGAGGCTGATGATTGTTTCCTTTGAAAGAGTTGTGGCTTGGGTAACTCTTACCACATTAAACTGTGTGTATGTGTGTACCCAAAGAGGACTCGTGTATACCAAGGGACACCACAGTCACATTAATATGAAGAGTTCGGCAAATCCTTTGTTTGTGCGTTGATATTATGGTATGGTCTTTAACTTAGAGGATCGCATAACTTCTGCCCCCTCACATGTATGTTGCTGTAATCATTATGAGGATATATGATGAAGCCGTTGGTGCTTGATATTGATGGAGAATGTTGAAAGTAGGCTGTTTTCTCTACCTGTTGCAGAATGTGTACAGTGAAAAGGCAAGGCACTGCATTTAAAGGTCACCTTGGAAAACCTCTGCTCTGTCACATGGAGACACATGAATAATTTAACTTACTAATAGAGATCTGCTTAATGTAATACATATAATTAGACATCCGAGTTCATGTGAATTAGATGACTTGCTATTAGGTCATGGTTATCTCTCAGTAACCTGTTTTTCGTGCCCCTACTTGCCGGGTATCTTCAAGAGAGGGGTAGGACGTTAAACTTCGTGTTGTATCCAGAGCCCGGTGACCAGAATTGCCGTATTCTGAGCTATGTGGTATCAGTGGCATCATCCAAAGTGCCATAGAATGCCAAATACTCAGAATACCTACTTTAAAGCAGGCTGCTCAAATGGGTGTAAGCCCTTTACTTACGGCTGTGGGGACAGTGACTTACAGGGAGGACAGAACTGCTGTGCATAGCTGGCTTTGGGCAGCAGGATCAACAGGCCAAAGTGAATTCATGCACGCCATAGACAAGCTGCTACTGGCTTGTTTAAAGTCTGTGGTTGCCTTTATGTCACACTGCAGTCACCCTGTGATAACGGGGTAGACGTACTCTCTGTGCCTCCGTCCTTCGCTGGAGATAGGGGAATAATACTTTACGTCCCGATGGCAAATGGCGCGGTGGCTGTTAGTCGTTCAAATGATACAGGGGAAAGCTTCACAGAAAAAACTTAGGAAGAAGTTTAGAATGAGGTATCCAAAGCAGGTTTTTCAAGTGACATCAAAGACCAGGGACACCACGTTGAATAATGGAGATAGAATAAAACAAAATACTTTTTTGTTCATTAAGTGAGCACCATCCGTCTTATCTACCCAACGAGGTGGAGTCCTGGGGAAAACCTAACAGATGAATCAATGATTGCAGAATGAGTGCTGTCAAATCCGCCCTGGCAATTGAATAGAAAATTAACTGAGTTATTGCCGTTCCGTTTTCCCTTCAGCTGAAAACCAGTAATCCTTCCTTGGACCACAGCAATGCTCCGAGTCTGTGTCAGGCCAAAAAGTGAATAGGGTTACTTGAAAAACCTTTGGTGATGGTTAAAAGCGCGAAGTTCTTCCCCGTGTCTCAGGGGTGTGATGGTAACCGCTCAGATAGTTGCAGAAACGAGCCTGTGCCCTACATCTCCGTGTTGTCAGCCATGTCCGCTCTGAGCTCTGGTCCTCTCACGAGTAAGAAACACTTGGTAGCACTGTCACCATCAGGCAACACAACGTCCAGTTTTATGAATGTGCATGTGGGTTCTCCAGCCATGATTAAGAACTGAAGGAGAGGAAAAGAGCCATTTAGTCTATTCTTGCTTATTTCAACCTGCCACTAAAATTTATGATGATAAATTTAATTTAAATGTTTGTAAATGTTGTAATATGAGTCATACCACTGCTGACAGTCTGAACTGCTCATGGTCCCAACTCTTTGGAAGAGCACTACAGCTACACTTGCACATCTGCTTCCTCAGTAGAGGACAGTCAGAAATAATTAGGCCCAAGTGTAGCCTGTTTATGCAGCAAATAAATTTTAGAGGTATGTTTTTCATTGACACTCCAGCTACCTTGAGCAAGCTCCCCCCCATTAGAGTTCGTTATCTTCAGTTTCTTTTCTAGACCCTGAAAACTATTTTGACCACTTTGAAAGCTTAACCCTGTGATGTGTCTCCCACACATCATGTTTACGGTGGTGCATATTTGCTTTTCATTAACGGCAACATGAGGGGACACAATGAAAACGAAGCCTGTGTGTAAGTCGTCTAGTGTTTGACGTGTCCCTTCTCTCCACCCCTCCACAGGTCCATTGGGGGCAGCCCATCACGCCTAGCGCCGGGCTGATGCGGGGAAATAGCAACGTTTCAGCATGGCCAGGGGAGAAGTCCGATCTCTACACTGGAATCTGCAGCAAGGAGCCCTTGCAGGGTCCAAAGAAGACCTGGAGGTAGGAGAGGGTTGCTTGGCCGTCTGAGTCTCTTTGGGCTTTATTACACGAGAAGACGTTACGTGGCTCCGGCCTTGGGTTTTTCTCTTCCGCGGTGGCAGACTGCTGCGACGAGCTGTGCCCAGAGCCTTCAAGCAAGCCGCAGCCGGCTGCTTGGGCGTGCGACACGGGGGTGGGTAAGTGTGCGCAAGTTAGTTACACGGCGTGATATACAGAAAGCTTAAATGGATCTGGATGTCTGGCAGAAATTAACAAACCGAGCTAATTATCCATACGTCATATAAAGAAAACAAATAATGCATTTGAGCATGTTCACATTCGAAGTTGCCATGCATGTTCTTACAAATGTTAACGTGAATATTGTGAGTTCAGGCAAGGGTCGCTTAGTAGTTCCTTTGTAAGAAGATAAAAAGGAGATGTCACAATTCTTCTTATATTATGAAAGGGTTTTTTGTGCTTGACTGTTTTCAAATATTTATACACATGCCACCCTGTACTTGAAACTGACTATTTATAGAGTAAAAACCTTGCATTTTAGGTGACTGTTTATTTTCAATTTTAGTAAAAAAATAAATGCAGGAAGCAGGGAAGGAAGATTTGGTTGGAGAAGGTAGATTTTGTTTTAAATATTTTTAAAGTGAAAATGAGTTAAGTATAATAAGAAATCCTGTGTGTACCTTTTTACTTTGAATTATCTGTTATGTACGGTATAGATGAGGAATAATATAACTCTCAGAAAGATTCTAATAGTCTGCCCTGGTAAGAAAGGCAATTTGCAGGTGTGAGATGTTTGGTCAGTAACGTAGTAATCTACTGTATCGCGGTAGCCGCGCGTCCGATGTTGCAAACACTACAGAGCTTATCGAAGGGGTTTGATTGCAGCCTCTGTAAGGCCTCTCTGCAAAATCTGTAAGAGCTGCAAACTATGTATGGAACGTTTATGGTGGGAGGTTGGGGAGCCACGTGTTGTCTGGTAGATTTTAAACCTCTGCTTCCGTCAATGGGAATGTGGTAGGGTGTTAATGGCTCTCCTGCCCCTGTAAGCTGCAGCGTGACCGCTAACAAACCCCAGCCAGGGCTCTTCTGTCTGACTGCCAGCGCCTGGGATTCTGTTTCTGTCAGTGCTTGTAACGCCTGCTTGGAAGCAAGGGGATTCATGGCACTTGAAGCACGTATAAATGATTCTCAAATTTCATTGAGATTCTGTATGAACAACCCAGAAAAAGGGAGAAAATGCATTTCATTTTCGCAGTAGGCCACTGGAGACGATGACCATTTGAAGCAGCACAATGCTGCCAAGTGACTGCCAGGGAGGACTATTCCGTTCACAGCAGGTGCTCCAGTGTAATACTGGCAGAGGCAGTAGTTAACGCACTGAGAGGGAGAGCTGCATGGTCTCGCTGGCATTGTGGAACCAGGTCGGCTGTGTCCTGTTGATCCTGCATTTTGTTTATCAGAAAACAGTGAAAACTCGTGTTTCGGAGTCTTGCTGCCCCAGGTCTTGATGTATCGCGTTGTGTATTTTTGTCCCTTAGTAAAGGAAGGTGATGACAGACAAGAGGTTGAGTTTCTGAAGTGGTCCCCGGTGCGTGTGAAGGTGTGTGCAAGACTCGGTGAGGTCTCTCCGCGGTCACCCGGCAGAGAGTGGCGGTGGTTTCCGAGCCGGCTCGCGCCACAGCCGGTGCGTGCGGGCCTGCGGTTTCGGGAGCGCTGGGAAAGCTGCGGTCTCTGCTGTGGGGCAAGCTCTCTGCTCAGAGTGCGTTTAGCTTATACGTAGGCATTTCCACATTGTAGAGAAGAGAGGGTACCTCTGTGCCGTTAAAGGATGTGGCTACCTGGATTTTTGTTAAAAATCTGGCCACAACTAGACCGAAATAGGCAGGTAGCACATAACTCATCAGAGAACATATGCGTGTGTAAGATTTAGTGGATTTTGGTTCCTGGCTGGATCCACAGTTCTCTCAATGTTTGGTAATATAACAAAAATACCTTTTTTTTTTTGCCTGTAAAGTAGTTTGATTATAGAACCTCTTGTGTAAATCAGCCGCTGGCCTCTTTCTTCTGCAGTACGGATATCTGTAAACTAGGCCATACCAGCCACTACTATCTCTTTCGCTAGCTGACAGCCTTGCAGGAGAGAGCGAGGTGGGGATGAGCACAGAAAATGCATTTCTCGTTTATCCCTGCGGGAAGGTTGCCCCTGCCCGGTGTGGGTTGCGCTGCGTGGCTGGTCAGTGGCAGGAGTTTGTGCTTTCTGGTGCTGGCTGTACTGAGCTTGTCTGGGAACAAAAGGGTTTGGTTTCTGCTGATGTCAGGCTGACTCCTTTTTAGAAGCACTAAATTCAATTAAAAAAAAAAGGCCTTTATGCATGCTTTACCTTAATCTTTACCTTTGTGGTGTGATGGATTTTTTTCCCTTTTTCCCTTTTTAATTTGGTTATTCATTTTTCCTTTGATTGAATTTGACTTGATCACCTCTATGTCTCATCAAAAAGCGTTTCAGACCTGAGGACAGCTTGACTTCTCTAAGTTCTTCCTTTGAACTTTCAACTCCTGATTTTAATGAGCATCCATCTGATTCTACTCAAGCTGCAGCAGGTTATTATATCTGCTGTGGTACTGATTTAATTGTATGGCTACATTGCTACGCTGAGATTCCTGGAATCTCTGTAACCGCTTTGATTTAGTGTATGTTTATAAATCATGAAAAATCTTTTTTTTCTCAGAATGGAGGAAAATATTTCCTAATTCAGGCTGAAATTGCAGAAGGAAAAAGAAATGTGAGGAGGCAGCGAGCATGTGTAGTTTTACTGGTCCCTTGGTGGTAAGAATTTCAGCTGCAGTATGGCAGTGGTGTGGTTTTGGTAACGCATCAAAGGATTTGGCATCATTGGCATTTTTGGGTTTAATTTTATTAGGTGTTTGTAGCTGAATCCCCTTGATTTATTTTAACTGCTAATGTTGTTACAGCATTTATGCTGCTGGAAACATCATTTACATAGCTGAAAATCACCTATCTTTGGTAAAGAGGAATTGCTCTTAAGGCCATTTTATCGACAAGATATCTACAGACATCGTTACGATTCTTTGATACAAATCTCTGTAGCTGATTTTAGCTTCTAAACCTTAATTACTGTATGAAGGAAGAGTTCCTGTTATCGCTGAATTCAGTGTTTCTTTTCTATTACAATAAAGTCTTATTGGAGTGTCATTTATATTATTTTCCTAGTCCAACTTTGTGGTGTGTATTTTGTTGTTGAATTTTTTCCCCAGTGAAATTATTAAGGGCTTTGAATCAAAACAACAATGGCTTTAAGAAAAACTAATTTATGAAAAAAATAGTTCATAGACAGCACTAATAAAGCAGTGCTATATAGGGACATTTTTGATAGTCTGGTTAAGACTGTTTTCTATTGTTCTTTGGAAATAATGGAAGGAAGCTGCTATGTAGCACAAATGAAAATATCTTTTGATATAAGAAAGAAAATTATGCCTTTCATTTGTGTTCTAGTGAAAGTTTGACATTCTGCCTAAGAAGAGAAAAATCACAACTTACAAAATCAAAACATTATTATGAAAGAGGTCCAGATTTCTCACAAAAAACCACTGCAAAATGCAGGGATATGAATCTGAAGCAGGAATGCTGTTGAACAGGAAAAAATGGTGGGAAAAGACGATAGTTTTTAATGGGGAGATTTAATTCCATCAATGAAGTAATGAAATTGCTTTTCTGATTGAAGGATCTTCCTCACTTTCTGTGTAGCCAGTCTGCTACGTTAACTATTTCTTTGATATATTTTTAAAGCCGAGGAGTGGTTTTAATCACTTTGAATCTCACAGGACTAATTTTCTGTCATACAGTGATTTACACACAGCATTCTTTCAGAAATATCTGGTTCCCCTCATTTAATATTTATATCTGAGGATCATAATTTGTTTTTTCTCTTAACGAGGATGATGTACAATTTCATTTGACATTTATCTTGATTCAAGGACAGTGTTACTTCATTTCCACTTGGCTTTGTAATATCTGTTGCTCAGTGGAAGGGTGTCTGCATCTCTGTAGAAAAGGAGCTAATTTGTTGACTTGTAATATATTGCTGTTTTAAATGGAAAGATTTTTACTCTTTCTTTACATGGAACTACATTGCTGATGATTTTACTTCAGATTCCGGATTACGCACTGCCAGTGTTTTAGCTGACATGTTCAGAAGTTGTCTTTCTTTACAAAACATTGGTGAGCTATTTTTCCTCCTTTCGCTTTCTGATGTTCTAAAATTCAAATGTTCTAATTCAGCTAAGTCTCGGCTTTAGCATGTAGAAGTGTGCACATACCTTTTGTTAAGTAAAAGTAATTTTCTGTGAGTTACAAAGATTTTTAAGCCTCCCAAGTCCTTTGCTGGAAGGATGCACCATTGATGGTTTCTTCCTTTTCAAGCCCAGGCACACCTGAAGGTGATTTCCTACGATCACCAGTGCTCTCTGCTTGCTTGCTCTTTCGCCATTGGTCTGCAGCTCCTAGTTACAGCCGAGTTTGAGAGGTGGTTTATTTTGCACCTGTTGGATTCCTTGTGTTTGCTAGAACTGGCTTTACTCAAGATTTCATTCTGTGTTGAACAGAATCTGACCACTGCTAAGCTGTTTGTAGCCATGAGACACCCCACCTTATCCTATGTCTGTGCTCTCAAGACCTCTCATCCCATGCCTGTTCTCCTGGATTCTTATTGTAATGTCATATAGTTCATTCCACACAGACTAAACACGTGCTGTTATGTAGTACTTAAAATACATATTTAAGAATAGATAGTACGCTGTACGGTTGTACAAAGCAAAGAAAAGCTAAATCGAACGCTAAACCAAATAATATTTAACCAAGTAATTAGCTGGGTCTTTAGACAGTGCTGCTGCAGCTAAATGCGCCAAGGCAAAGCTCCGCGCAGCCCCAGCCAAGTCTGGTGAGTCCTGAATGAAGCGTCCGTCGTTAGCTTAACGCAAAGCCTGTTACTAGCGGTGGTTGCAAGGCCATACAGAAAATACAAATTCCATTTTTATCTCCATAGAAAAAAAAAAAAAGGAGGAGTTCTGGTGTTGGAATGAGTTTTGGGAAGAATCGCTTGCGGTGTGCGACCTCAGAACATCATCTTTTTCTCAGGTCACGCACTCCGAGGGTTTTCCCAGCCCTCTGTCAAGCTCTCGCTCTCCCTGCCAGCGTGGCTGTGAGCGGCCCGGGCGCTCAGGCGGGGGGCCGGGCGGGGGAGGCTGCTCACAGCACAGCAGCGGGCCGCGGGGGCCTGAGGAGCAAACGGGCTTGTCCCCACGGGTGAGACAGATCAGCAGAGGCCGTAGTTGTGCTCCGGTCTCACCTCCTCAGCCCGCACCCGGGCTCTGCTCAGGCTGGCACCGCATCCGCCTGATACCACGTGCCTCTGGCGTGGGATCCCGACAGGTCCAGGTGAATCCAGCCGTTCCTGCTCTATTACTTTGGAGTATTCGGTTACAAAGGATAGCAACTGCAGTCGCGTGAAGGATTTGTGTGTGTTAGTTAAAAAAAAAAAAGTCTTTATTATTTCTATATCACAATAATCTTTTATTTCTTTTATCTAGAGAAAAATCTTATCTATAAATAATTAGAAGCTATAACTTCAGGGAACTGGTGCTGTCACTTCTTAATTTTTTGGAGAAGAACTTTATTCAGAAATATACTTTTTCTTTAGAGTTTCCAAAAAAGAAAAATTGAATTTGGGTCTTTTATGGAACAAAACAGGAAAAATTGCATTTTATTTGCTGCCTGCTGGGAAAAAGATCCACTTCTATCCCCTCTGGAGCCGGCAAGTCTATTGGTCCCAGAACGTTTTATGTTTGCACATGCATGCAAAGGGAAAATATTAGTTTATGTGGGAAGTAACAGGATAATCTGAACTCTTCTTAATAGGAAGTTTGCTGCGTGGCCGGATTACTCCAGCCTCGTAACAAAGATGAGTTACATCATTTAAAGTTCAAGATCACACTTACCCTGTATTTGTCATCAGATCGCGAGTTGATCCCTGGTGTGGCCCCTCTCGGTGCAGTTCAGGGGGGCTCTCGCACATTTGCATTCCTTGTGCTTCGGGGTGGTCTCTCCGTAACCTTCTCCACAAGCGCAACAATCGGGTGCTTCATCTCTGACATGGCACAGTCCTCGGCGATGAGGTGCCTGCTTATGTTCTTGGAAAAGTCAAAGCTGGATATCCTGCAATACCTTTTAAAGGCAGAATTGATGTTGGAACTACCTTTTAAAATCTTTGAGATGATTCTTCCAGGTGCTAACAAGTACCTGCCCACATCTTATATTCAAATGCAGAGAGTAAGTGCTCTGCTTTTAGCTCAAGATATTTCATGTTACTCCTTTTCTCAAGCTTTGTCTTGGATTTCTAGTTTGTATTACCATTGATTTCATGGTTTCTCCACTTCATTTTGTTTTCATTTTATGCATTTTGATTTTAGATTATTTCAACTGGAGGGCCTTAAAAAGCTCTGAAATTGTGCTTCTTACTTATAATTTATACATCTAGACATGCCGTATTACAGAGATAAGTAGGGAGTTTATTTTAGTCACTTCTTAAAATATGATGAGAAAATATGGCAACTTCTTGTGACTTTCTTTCCATTATTTCTAATTAATTGCTTAGACTTGCTGAATGATATGCCTGTTGCTGATGCTTATAATTACATATCGATCTATTTATTTTCCAAAGTGACTTTAAAATAGAAGTTGCTGTGGAATACTGTGATGATGCTCAGTAAACTCATGTTGATAACTCCAAGGCAATCCTATAATTAAATTGATAGGCATGACTAATACGTAGCAGAAAAATACCATAGTCTCCATTTATTTTTAAATGTGGGAGATAAAGAGAATTTTTGATATTACATTTACCTGAAATGGTTGTAGCTACAGTTCCTTTATGTTGAATCTGCTTTAAATGTTCCACCTTCATTGCCATCTAAGTAGCTGTGAATGATGGCTGTCAAGCCTGGGAACAAAAGGAGAAACTATACAACTCATTGTAGAAGCCGCGGAAGTGACGTTTTCAACTCCTATTTATCCTGGCTCTTCTTGCAGCAGTTGATGTGGAAAGAGAACAGTTAACTGAACAAGATGTGAACGGTCGCTGGCTGCATGACGCATACGGCACGTATAGATGTGTTTCTTATAGTTTGAATACTTTTTATTGTAGTTATTTGTAAAAAATTTTTGAAATGTTGCATACCTAAAGGGTGTGTGTCTTCCAGTTTTAAGCATTCCTTCCTTAGGAAAAAAAACACCACAAAAAAACCCCTCAAACCACAACCCCCTCCCCCCCACCCCGTTTGTCCCAGGCTGGTGTACTGTACCAATAAAATATGATCTCCATTATAATAACCTACTTTATGAAGATTAAGTGGTTTTGCAATTCAAACAAGGTAAAATTGGTTTAAAGCAAAATCAAACACTAGTTTGCTAGTTTAGGATTTGAATAGTGGAATGAGAAATCTTTTTTTATATTGCTATTGTGCACTGGTCAGCTAAGAAGTAATTGCTTTTTTATAAGGCAAATTTGCTTTTACTTTTCCAAGGTAATGAAATGAACCTGAAACATTTCCTTTGAAATCAAAGTCACTATCACTCAAATGTCACCAGCAGAATTCCATCATATAGTTTCAGCAAACACATAATGAGAAAGTGGTGCTTGGAAATGATTGACAGAATTCTATTAGAAAGCTTTACTACACATTCATCCATAATTATCTGTGTTGTAAATCAATAGTGATTTGATTTTTTTCATATTTATATGTTACTAACGTACAGAGACACATTGGGAAGCGATTTGGAGAGGAATTCCTTCAAGACAGACACTAGAAAAACTGCAGATGCATTGAAGGAAGATGCTCCAAATTTCATTCTTATTTTTCAGTGCCTAATGAAATTCTGTGCAAAAAAAGGTATGCTCATTGACACAGGAAGGCCCTAAAAGATAATATGCAAAATTATTCAAGGAAAAAAAGAACCTAAGATTGAATCAAATCTTTAAACAGCTATGTGTAAAGGTCTAACAAAAAAATTATTCCCAAGAGTAAAGATATTAAGTTGCATAAAATCAAAGCTTCTTAAGGGAAAAATTCTGTCGAATATAGTTTAGCTCCTCTCCAGCCTAATTATCTGTTCAGAAGAGGAGACTTAATCAGTGGTCTGGGAAAAGCCTTTTGGGGCAGAAGGACAAGGGATGCAAATTAAATCTCAGTGGGAGGGCTGCGTACTTTTAGCAAAATAGAAAGCTAGTAGAAGGAATGTTGCAGTAGGCCCATAAAGCAGAACAGTTTTCAAGCCTGTCCTAATGATTCTGACATATTTTTTCTTTTAAACAAGAACAGAGTGAGAGTGAGGGCCGTAAAGTTAAAATATGAATTAAACAAACATGGTTTCATGCTAATGTAAAGCTATTACAGCAGTATCATGGGAGGATGTATTTAGAGGATATTCTAAAAGTTGCTCAGCAACCGAGGAGGAAAACTAACAAATAAAATACCACTATGGCAACACTGAAGCCCAGTGGCACAACTCACATGATAAGATATTTAGCGTACTGGGGAAGGCTTCAGTAGCAGAAGGGGAGGAGAATGGTGTGTTACGCCGAATACGGTTTTAGCCGTTCGAATTACCAACGGCTTGGGAAGCTTCCAGTGACAATGGATAAATCCTGCAAGAAGTGACGCACAGAACGGTAACAGTGGGTGTCTACTTTATAATGATCAAACCCAAGAACAGAGTGACAGCTCGGTAAAGGTTTATTTATAGGTAGCAAGGAAAAAAAACACCTCACTGTGGAGATCATGGAAATTTGAGGTGAAGTTTTCATGCTAGAACCTGCATTCAACTAATTTGAAAGCAATTTCAGAATATCTCTGTATCCTAGAAGACAATTCCCGGCCCAGTTGCATGCTGAATATTGCTAATCAAAAAATGTTAATTTGGACCTCATCCAGACCGAAAATCAAGACAATCACAGCTCGGTAAAAAGCGTGTGACAGTATTTTGCTCACTTAAGAGATGTGATCAAATGTATTAGAAGACACAATTAAATTGAGATAATAGAATAAAAATTGAGAGTTGTATAAGATAGCCAGTGAACGATACAGAAGAGCCTAATGCCGCATTTGATACAGAAGATCCCTTTTTACTTTTGAAAACAGGCGGTTCTATTTTAAGGAGAAGTTAGATGCAACTCTGTAACATCAGAAAACTAGGTTTAGCCAAAGGAGAAGTACAGAAATAGAGAAAATACCAAGTAAGAGCTAAGAATTGCAGAAAGCCAGATGATGGGGGGCGGGGAAAAGAACATAAAAAAATTTTCTAAGGCTGGAAGGTTTTGGTTAAATGGGTATAGTCCGATAATGGTATTGGATTGAATTAATGTACTTGAAAGAGCGAAGCTAACCTGTTACGTTGTGTTGAACTGGAATAGATGTGTGCAGTGACTGAAACTCAGCTGAGGATGAACTAAATAAAGCATCTGTATCACACGTGTTATCGATGGTGCTGTTGATACAGGGAATGTAAATGCGTTGAGAAAAGGATACTTTGTATGGCAAATAACTGAATGAACGTAACAGATGCTATGAAAAATGGGAAGGCATTCAAATAACCCACTGATTTCTCAAAGATTTCTTTAGAAAGAGTGCCTTAAGATCTTCAAAGTTGTCATTTTATTAGTTCTTTGTTTCAGAAAAATAAAATACTTTTCTTTCAAGAGATCAAAAGAAAAAGAACACTTTTCCCAATGTTATGACTCAGTTTCAGAGTTTTCATCTTTATTTCAGTCCATGCAAAATAATGGAATGATTGAGAAAAGGCTTGAATAATGAAGAACTGAAATTAAGAAGTAAAGTTAATGACTCATGAAAAGGCTTGGTGGAAGATAGATCTTGGCAGGTTGGCTTGGTGTAATTTTTAGTGCGATTTAGATCAGCTGATCTAGGCAGTGGCGTTCTATGTGTTGCATCCCTGTAAGCACTTGTTTAAGGTTTTGGTTGAGCAAATGGAAGGATGCTGAGTCACATTGCAGACCGTGGATCATAAAGTGAATTCATAAGCAAGTTAGTAGTTTTAGCAATATTTGGGCTTGTAGTAGGTTTTTCAGACTATTATTTGGAATACTTTTCTCAGTGACCAGGAAGAAAATATAAAACAATTAAAAGTGGTAGCGCAGTGATAGAGGTATGTGGGGGAATGATGAATAATGATTACAAAATTATACCTGCACTGGTCCATAGCCAGTTGAATGTGCACTGCTAGGGTGGTGTTATGGCCAAAGGAGAATGTATTTTTAGGTGTTTATTCATAAAATCTAAATTGGAGATTTTATTTTCACTGCATTTGTCATTTTTGTAATCAAAGTAGAATAGTGTGTTCAGTTTTGGAGTCAACAGCTGCCCTGGTTTCGGCTGGGATGGAGTCGATTTTCTCCCTAGCAGCTGGTGCGGGGCTGTGTGTCAGATTTAGGATGGGAAAAACGCTGATAACACATGGGTGCTGCAGTTGTTGCTGAGCAGGGCTTACACCAGTCAAGGACTTTCCAGCTCCCCGTGCTCTGCCGGGTGCACAAGGGGTTGGGAGGGGACGTGGCTGGGACGGTGACCCCAAGTGGCCCAAGGGATATTCCATACCATACGACATCATGCCCAGTATATAAACTGGGGGGAGCTGGCAGGGGGGCAGCGATCGCGGCTCGGGGGCGGGTTGGGAGCAGCCCACAGGTGGTGAGCAAATGTATCATGCATCACTTGTTTTGTATATTATTAACAGTAGCACTGCTACTACTTCTACTTCTACTCTTTAACTTCATTTTAATTCAATTATTAAACTGTCTTTTCTCCACCCACGAGGTTTCTCAGTTTTACCCTTCCAATTCTCTCCCCATCCCACTGGGGGGGAGCGAGCGAGCGCCTGCGTGAGGCTTAGCCGCTGACTGGGGTTAAACCACGACAACAGCTCAAAAAAGATGCCAATAAATTGAGACAGGTTCATAAAGCCGTGACAGCGGTGGAAAACATGCCTTATGGTGAAAGATAAAAAGTATTCCATGATGAGTGTCAGCTGAAAGAACATTAAGGATCAACTTGACTAGTACATAAGCATTTCCAGAGAAAACACGTCCAAAAACATGCAGTGCTTGGGATTTAGTGTTAGCCAGATTTTTTTGCTTTACTCTACATTGGCATTTTTGACAGAAAGAGTAATTAGCCATCACAGAAACTATAGGCATTCCTCTTTTTATTTTTTTTTTTCCCCCATCACTGGTGATTTTAAAATTAGAACTGGATTAATTTTTTTTCCGGAAGATGTGCTAGTGCCTGCCCGTACCTGTCCGCGCTCTGTAGAACGGCTGGGCAGCTGGAGAAGCAGGAGGGGCGGCAGGCCCGATTCTCCCATGCGGTGCTCCTTTTGTTAGAAAACGCTGCGTAGCGTTGTTCTTTTTGTTTCCGGGGTGACTGTTGCCCAAAGAGAGTGGGGGGGCTGGTGGTGGCAGCAGCATCCTCGCGCTCTCCAGGCACGGGCTATGGCAGTGTGGAGCAAGGAGCACCCGGTGAAGCTGTGCTGAGGTAACGAGGAAGACTGGCCGGTGCAGCGGCACGTGTAATGGAGCTCTGCCCTTCATAGCAAAAGGAATAAGTTTCCATGAGTGTTACCGTGGGCTTAGCGGGGTCCAGTTCAGCGTGGTGGGCCTTCTCACGCAGATGACTCTTGAGCTGATTTGGAAGGTTGTTAGCGGTACACGTAGTCTTTCTGAAGATTAAGGAAATTTCTGGAACCTTTCTAGAAATGTCCTGATGCTTTTTCTCCCCCCAGGAGTGGCCGTATCTCCTGGGACAGATTTTCTTTTGGTGCTTATCTGAGGCCTAAAAAGTACAATGACGTACAAATCTGATAGGAGTTCACAGGGCTGTTTACTTGGAATATTCTAGTTTGCAATTGAATCTCACTCAAATTATTGATCAAGCGTATTTCCATCTCTCTCACTTATATGTTGCAGGAAAAGGAAGACACAAATCTGGATCCTTTGAATAAATGTACAGTTTTTCCCCATAACTCAATGAAAGGATGCAGATATAAACTGTTCCTGCCATCAGTAAGGATGGAAACTGACTGAAACTTACCTCCAAGACAGTTTAAAAAGTATCTTGTGCAACACTAAACCTCCCAGATTGGTCAATGGAGGAAATTTTTCTACTAGTATATAAGCAAGATGTGTTTTTTTCTTTCTAGCCAGTAGTTGTGGTATGATTTAGTCAGTCTGTTAGTTTGGACAGTTTGCAAGCAGTTCACGCCACGTTCAGTGTGAAGCTCCATCTAAATATAAATGGGTCTGATAGAAAAGATGCTTTATTTTGTTTTGATCTCACAGAAATCTGCATTGGAGGTAATATCGCTATAAAAACCCTTAAAGATACAGTGAAGGTGACTGGATCCAGTTTTCCTGCTAAAACTAGAGCAAAATCACAAAATAAGCCAGGATTTCAGTACGATAAAACACTTCCTCAGACGAAACGGAGGAATCTGTTTTGCAGCTCTATAGGTTCTTTGTGCATAAGCAGCAATGTACGGTAGAGATGGGCATCAGCACCTTTCCCTTCAGCCTGCGTCCTTCCGTTTGCCGAGGAAAGAGACCAGGAGCACAGAAATGCAGGGGGTACGCACCAGGAAGCGTGGGCCTGCTTCGTGGCGGGGCGATTTCTCCGTGACGTCGTGGTGGTTGGACATACGTACAGCTGTGTGTGATTTCTCACTATTTTCCACCTCATGGAACTCCATGATGTTGGCATGGTATTGAAGGGAAAACTAGACTGTTATTTTACAGTTAAATTAACACTTGTATGGTCCTTTTACGGTTCATGAAAGACACTGTTGCCTTTTAAAGCCTTTTTAGTTTGTTGTACGTCTCATAAGTGTTCTGACCAAATTTAAATTTGAAATCTCTTTTACGCTGAAGTGCTGTATATCTTGCCCTCGTAAGTAGGAGTGGCTAGTGGCACTTCTTCCCTGAGGTATGCTCTCTCATTCTTGCGTTGCATTGGGTTAAGTACTGATTTCAGGGTGTAGTAACAGTATGAGTCTCAGCTTTTCGATGTCTAGTTTCAGAAAGGGCAGAATGAGAAACAAAGGTGCTTGCCAAGGATAGCAAAGAAAGAGCGAACAGTTACTGTGAAAGCAGCTTCTGCACAATCCTGCCGTTATCAGAAGAGAGAATAAAGACCTGTGCCAGAGTCTTCCTTCTGGCAAAGACAGGGCCAATGCTGCCCATGTAGCTCTTACGTTCTCGCTGTCATCCTTGTACCTCTCTCCGCTGTGAATTGTCTAAAATAGGCATGAATCAGATGGCAAAATTTCTAGGGTAAAAAAGAGTAGATGATAAACATCTTTCCTGTGGCTTAGCGTTCTCTCTTGTGCTGGTTCGGAGTCTAGGTGTATTGGTATGAAAACAGAGGGAACTCTTGGTCTTTCCTCCTCTGGTTGGCTTCTTCATTCAGAAGCTTGTCCAAAATCCACTGGCTTTGTTGGGAGTTCTTTACCTTTTGTTACCGGCTGTGAAGCTATTCCACAGGTCTAGTGAAAATACTGGGTGTCATATTGATTAATCCAGCGATGTTTTCTATGCTCTGTATTAACTTGATATTTATGTCAGTCTGAACATACTGTTCATCTGCTTTGTGAGACAGAATGAGAAAGGTAAAATCAGCTTTACCACCGACTTTCAGGTAGTTCTATTTTCACTTTCCTGGCTGTGCTCTATGTATTTTCCCCTGTATTGCACTGAATCACCGGAACTGTCACCCCCACATTTTTTATAAGGGAGAGGAACGTCTGGCAAGGGAAAGTTGGAAGATGTTTCGGTAAATATCCATTTTGATTTCAAATCCTAACCTTTAGGCAGGTCTGAAGGAAATTGAAAAGTCAGAATCACCTTTCTGAACGGAATGCATGTCACAGTTGTATTCGTTAAAATGCTGCAGAGAATTTCTATAGGTTTCTTTGCTCTTCACAAAAACACTTTGAGGTTACTGCATGACCTTGTGCTGATGAAAGTGAACGCTGATTAAACTATAGGTGGGAAATAAGATTTCTCTTTCTGAAGGATGCTATAACATTGTCTGGTTTAAAATAACGTTTGTAAACTATACTTCAACAACATATGCATAATTACTTCTTTTTTTTGCCCATAAAGTACTAATTCTGTACTTTAATGTTTTTGTATAGTATTAAATAAACTGGCATATTTCACGTGGATTAAACTAACTCACTCTTTTACAGGTAAGTACAAAGGCAGTAACCTGCTACAGGTAGAACAGTGTGTGAAATAAGTGTGAGATACCAGCAGAAATAATCAAACTCTTTAACATGTTTCCCAAATATCTAATACCCAAATATATATATACACTTCTTCTCTAAAGGAAGAATTAAAACGTCAGTAGTACACTGCCAGAAGCACATAAGAGTCTTCCCCTTTCTGTGTGGCCTAATGCTGCAATCAGAGTCGGCTCGTGTCCTGGAGTAATCCGTCATGTTGATTTACAGGTGTTGCTACCGTCTGCATCGTGCTAATAGGAAGCTCACGGCATCTGTCCTTGCGCTGAAAGCAAGCCAGCAGCATGAAACACGCCATTACTAGATGATGTACAATCCGTGGATGAAGGAGGGGAAGGTAGGGCAAGATTCTGGACAATTTCTGCATCTTAGTCAACGAGCTGGGATTACTGGATCCTTTTTTCATAAAAAATGTCTCACCTCTGGGGTGAGGCTCTGCAATTCCTTGATGCTCAGCCTGATGTCAGCGTACTGCGCGTTCCTGACCGCATCACAAACCAAACAGGAAAACTTCAGTTGGTTGGTTGTTTCTTTCCTGCCACTGTGTGTGTGTCCGCTTTCCACGTGGGCCCCGCTAACGCTGCCCTGGTTCGCTCTAGCCTCTTCGCTAATCGCTGTGAAGATGGATGAGAGATGTTGTGCAGACTTTGAATCCTATCCTGTTCAGCTTTCTACTAGTTTAATGAATGGAGAATTTGATTTCTGAAATGAAGAGTTTGATTTTGCCTTCCCAAAGGCAAGTTTTCATTCAGAAATCTTCAAATCTCTCTTCTTTCACTGCCTTTGTGGATTTTTTTTCCTCCGAAATTCAAGATCTTAGTACCTTTTATGAATGGGAAGCTGCTTTTTACTTCTGTCATTTCTCCATTTCTATCTCCATAAAAGCCTCTAATTTTTAAGTTGGAACATGTTTGTTTTTTCAGTTGAAGGTCTGTTCAGAAGAGCCTTCTGCGAAGAACACTGTGCAAAATGCAAACCAACACTTTAAAGGACCTTATTTTAAGTTTCTTTTAAGGGACAAGGCCATTACTCACTTGGGATTGTGAATGATACCCAGTAGATACAATGAGAGCAGAGGCTGCTAAGAATATTAGACCCTAAAGTGAGAGTGTCATCATTCAAAGTTCTTTCAAAACTGGTCCTGATGCAGCAAACCCCTTTGGTAAATAAATGGCAGGATTAAAATATGCTTAATTCTTCTTTGTGTAATCCACGTTTACAGGAAGAAGTCAGTCATTTTGCTACCTTTTTGAGAATTGGAAACTGAGAGCTTGGTACTCCAGCATATGCCTGGATGGGTGCCAGGCCTCTAAGAATTGTTCAGTAGCCTAATGACCGCTTGACCAAGAAAGTGTTCTTCTATTTATGCATTTCTTGTGTAGACAGGCACACTCGGGACCTGGATTTTTGGATGATTGGCAGTGTCAGCATCTGATTTCTGTAGCTTGAGGTTAAGTGATGTCTTTTGAGTGATCTTTGACTGTTCTGATGCAACTTGATCATTTTGAATGTCTGTTTTTGCCAGTAGGCTGTAAAAGGGGATGGTCTTAAGGAGATCTGATGAGTTAGTAGAATTTATAATCTCTTACTGTTCCTAGGGGCAGCAGAGAACTACTGGGGACTACAGCCCATGGGTTTGCCTTTTCCAGCTAGCATTGTTTGGTGGTCAGGGTTTGGGCCATCGTCCCCTGCAGGGTTTGTGATCAGCAAGAAATGATGCCGCTAGGATAACATCTGGCAGTACCGATGGCAAAACGCCTGGGATAAACGTGACTGACCGTAACACAGAGATTTCTTAATAAAAATGCCATGGCTGTGCCGTATTCTGTAAAAACTTAAGCAATTTCATACAGCTGACAGCTTGTCTAATCTAGATTCCTTTTTTCTGGGAATTAATTTGTAAAGTCCCATGATGAGGAAATGTCTTGTTTTGCAGAGACCAGTCTGCTCAAAATATCTGCAACTTCTATAGCAACAGGACGGAAGCTTCAGGAGATCAGTTCTTTTCAATTTCAGCTATAAATTGGATTTACTCATTGAAGTTGCAGGTGTTATGTTCTGTTACAAAACCTGCGCTTTGGATTTCTGCCCAACAGCCAACGAGTCCTTAATTCCTTACAATGTAAACAAGTAAACCTAAAGACAGCAAAGTGTTTTTGGAAAGTAGATGTTTGTCTGCCCTCTATTTAGTAACCTGTCTTGTTAGCTCAACTTTCTTGAGAATTCTGGGACCAGTCAATTTTATGGTAGGAATCCACTAAAGCGTATGTGTATTCCTCATGAAGTATTTTGACAAGAATGCCTAGAAATAGTACAATTAAAATCAATTGCAGGAGCTTGACAAGCCGTTCATTATATTTTGAGAAATACTCTTAGTAAACTGCTAAAGGCCAGGATGTTTAGAAAGATTACGTTGTGGCTATGCAACTCTCTTTTCTCCACTTTTCTCCTGAAGCTGGGAAATCTGAAGATAGAACTAAAGACTGAAGTCAAAGCATTTGAATGTTTTTCTTTTGGTTCATATTGAAATACTTTGGATGTTTTTGAAGGAAATCATGTTGATCTTAGAAATTTAAAACCCCAATCATTTCAATTTGCTTTTTCCATGACAAGTTTCAGAACTAAAACAAATCTTGATTTTTTTTCTCATGAATGAAATAATCCTTTCTAACCTTCCTTGTGCCTCAGCCTTCCATATTTGGATAAAACCACGTAGAGATGCATGAAGGTAATCTGTCATCTGTCAGGTGCTGCCTGACATCTGTCAGATGCTATTTACTAATTTTGGCAGGATAATGTATTAAAATGGCGTAGTTAGCATTAAGATACAGGGCATACATATAGGAAGGGTAATGGAGATGATACATGACGCCAGCTGGATTGAATGGCACAAAAAAATTAAGCATCTTACCTCTGAACTCTCTCCTCCAATGCTGCAAATAAAAGAGGAGGCTGGAATTGTTCTGGGCTTTTGGAAATACTCCCAAGGCTCAGGCTGCCTGTAAATTATGAAAAGATTGCTGCAAGTAACAGTCTTGGGTAAAAATGGGCACTGCAGTAAGGTTTCATCCACCGCCACTGGAATCTGGCACATTAGAATCATTATTAGAATCCTAATTCATTTATCCTCATTTCATATGTGCATTAGCAAGAAGCTTGAAAACAGGCTTGAGCATCTCCGCCGTGTCATTTAGTTTAGTTTGCTAAGAGGAGGAAAGACGCTTTTGGGTGAAAAACGTGTGCTTATTAGGTGTGTTTTTAGGAACCTGAGAACTAGATGTGAACGTGACTTGCACTGCATGTTGTTTTTTTTTTTTAAGAATAGCTACTTACTGGATAAAAAAAAGAAAAAAGATTCATTGTCATGTATCTTGTGATTTTAGATTTCATTACCATGTTTAATTGGTGACAAAAAGTATAACAATTTAGATCTCACTATAATACTTGTTTGGATCACAATAAATACTCTTTCATTTATCTTCCTATTGACAAAGTGCACCTTATTGCACAAAATCTGGAATCTGCAAAGCATCAAAAATGCATGAAAAGACATACGAATAAATGAGCCAGCTTACTTGATCACTCTTAGGTTTTGAGTCCAGTGGCTGGCGTTATGCAGATCTTTTGGGGTCAGAACACGTGAAAGAATCTACCCTGCTGATCGCGGATCTGCCCTGTCTGGGTGCCTGTGTTCTGCCACTCAGCGCCCCAAACCAAACGATAGGCTCCACCTATCTTGCATCTCTTCTTAAAGCCATATTCTGTTGCTAAATGACAATTTTTGAAGAGCACGATTTAGCTTAAGAAAATAATGTGCAGTTGGTGTCCAAGGAACTTGAAAACTCTACTTGCTTAAAGCTTTTTTGAAAGGAAGTGAGAACATCAGTTCTAAAATTTGCCTTTTGAAAGTCTATAAAGGATAGGGATGTTTTTCTGATTTAAATAAAAGGCATGCTTGGCAGGGTGGATATTTGCTGTACTTAAGCAGAAAATTGTACCTCAAAACATTATGTTTTCAAAGACGTCTTACAGGTATTGCGGACTTACGACTATATTTTTAAAACTGTGTGGGAATAGGGTGGTATATTTCCACGGGCACCTGTGAAAGCCCCAGACAAAAGTCCCGATTCTTGGCTTCCATCAGCTGTAATGCTAGTGGCATAGGTAGCGTTACATGGGTCATCGCTCAGTACGGAATTTGGGCTTTTGCTGAGACACAAACTTGGGAAGTATTTTGCTGAAGCTGCAAATATTTTTCATACTAGGTATTCACAGGATAATTTAAGAATAACATGTAATATAACAGATCTTGTTTTCTGAAGGAAGCGCTCTTGTGTCAAGAGCATAGAGTTGAAACTTTTGGGTTTTTTTAATTTGGTGCATGAAAGGGCATGTGAAGACAGGAGAATCCATAAATAATGCTAAGGTCCTAGGCAGCCTGCCATTCTGACAGCATATTTTACAAACAACCATAAATAACACTCGCTGCAGCATATCAGAGACAATTATACCATGCCATCAGCACCATTGCTCTGATTTACTGGGGTCTTTGAAGAAAAGAAATACTCACCTGTCATGCCAAACTGCAAAGCTCTAATACGGTTGATATTTTTTCCTATGGGTTCATTATGTTTGCTCTTGTTTTCTGTTATTATCTGCCTGTTTGGTGTTTCAAAATATAGTCAAGAGCGAACTTAGATCAATTTTTTTTTTTTTTTTTGAATCAAAATGCCTGATGGCTGAAACACAGTATAGGTGCAAACCCTGTAGTACTGCGAAATAAGAATAATGCTCTTATGAGAAGAGTCTGGCTGTTTTTCTTCTGGCTTTCCTAAGCAAAATCCTTTTGTTTTGGAAGAGTCTCAAGGAGCAGTAGCAAAACAACACTGGATTCAAAGGATAATGGTGAAGTGGCGGGGCCTGAGGACACAAGGATTCCCAAGAAAATGTTATTAGGTGTGTGTTTCTGTGATGCACTACGGTGAGGCTCAGGTGTCTTTCTAGAGAAGTGATGTGGTACGACGAACAGCGCGGTAGACTGGCTGGTAGGTTCTGCAGCAACAGATGCCAAATAGCTTCCTTGGCAAAGGAGTGACCCTGGGAAAGTTTTCTAATAAGGGTTGGGTTACAGAGGGGACCAATTCCTAATGGTAGTTAGCAGAAATTAGAGGAAACAACAGTCTTGGGCACCTTAACATTTTTTTTAACCATAAATAGAATTGTCTAACCCTCTTAGCTTGGATATTTAGTGCTTTGAGACCCACCAATCCTGTATAATTTTTTAGCAGAAAAAGTGGGTGGAAATTCTGAGGTATTTTCATGGGTGAAGAGGTCAAACAAAAGTTTAGAAATTAAGTGTGGTATGGTGAGCCAACAGGTGATGTTCACACTCTCGTTTTTTTCTAGTTTTTGGGAAATGCAGGCTTGACGTTTTTGGGGTATGTCTGCTTTGCCATCTGTGTGAAGCTTGTGTAGGCAACTTCGATGCAGCAAAGTGGCGAAGGTGCTAGAACAGCTTACCCTTGACATCCTGGGCCTAAGCCTGTGACTGCCTACCCAGGGTTTCGTCTTGGTGTGCGCTGAAGGTCTTACAGCCATTCAGTCTGGTGGTGTGTGGTTTTTGTTTTTTTTTTTTTGGTTTAGTTTGTATTTGGGTTCTTTTGGTGTTTCTGTTTTATTTCATTTTGTTTTGGATTTTTTTGTTAAAATTACCTCTCCTGTCTGGATGAATCATGACTACAGAGTAGGTTTAGCCTTGGAAATTTAAGAGGTCAGAGTTCTTAACCACTTCCTTATGAAGCATCCTACAGCACTCCTTAACGAGAGAAAGCTTGACCTGATAGCCTGGCCAGAAGGCAAGTTAAACAATGTTTGGTCTCCTTCCAGTTCCACAGACTGATGTAGTCGTTGGCCAATGTTTTGAAAAGCTCATTAATGTCATACATAATTTTAAAAACTCTGTTTCTCAGGTGAATTAATAGTACTCTGTAGTTCACAAAGCTTTTGAAGAAGGGCTTTGGAAAACTGAAGAATATTATCTAGTGCCACTGTATTTCAAAGCTGAGGCTGTTCTTCTGGAGTAGAAAAAGAAACAGCATTGTTTAGCCCGCGGCATGCAAAACCTAGAAAGCAGAATTTTGTGATTTACGGACACTTCTGACAAAACAAGATGATGATCTGTTTTGCAGAAAGTTTGTGCCAGTAAGAAGTATAATTCAGCACAGTAATGCAAATAAATGTTAGACGGTAGCCATCTGGAGTAGAAGCACTATTGCATGGGAAGTTTCAAGAGATGAATTTTGTGTGTAATGGACAGCTGGTTACTCCGACCTGTCTGGCTTATACAAAAGTGCCCACGTTTTCTGAAGTTTGAGCATTCTTGTAAATGTAAAACAATTATTTCACGTTGTCAATGAATAATCATAAAATGTTTCCTTCCAAATATTTACTTTATCACTTGCCAAGACTGTTGATTTTTTCCTGTTTACTTTATACACATTTCAGATTTCTCTAGCCCCATTAAAATATTTGGGGTATCGGCTGATTAGAATAAAGAGGTACTAAAAATACTACTTGAGGAACGATGGTGCTGGAAGTTAGTTTGACCAATGAAACGGGACGGATTCACGTACCTCGATAAAGAGGAAGCCTGGATAATTACCAAGGTGCACTTTGGGCTTGTTCTTTCACACCCTTATGTGGTTACAACAGAAACCCATCAGTTGTTCTGCTAAGCAAAAGGCTTGGCTGTTTCTTGCCTTTGCAGGCTGCTTGTTTACAAACCAGACCAACATAAAGTGACAATATACAGGGTTGTTTTTTTCTTTTGAAAACTCACAGGATTTATGATTAAAGAGCTTGTGCCGTGGTTTTTCATTCTGCATGCTGCTGCGTGCACTAGAATGTCAGCTTCCAATTGTGCAAGGTATTCCCATAGGATTTTCCCAGTATACAAGTGTTGAATCTTTTATAAGCCTCTTCCAGCAGATGGCTTCTGCATAGTGCATATTCATTATTATTTCTATGAACACAAACATTTAATCACTTATCTCTGAAACAAATCCAGAGTTCCATACCACTTCCTATTGAAGCTTCTAATTTAAGGAGGCTTTTAACAACTTCTTACTTCCCTAATGGCGCTTTGTCTGTTGCAGTCCAGGAGCTGACCTTTTATTGGAATAAAATCCCATCCGGATGTAACTTGGCTGAAAAACTGTTGTCAGAAGGAACTGACTAGAGTCCAGCCCCCACTAGATTCACTGGTTCACTGGACTTGCATCTAGGTAAACTAATTCAGATCAGATGAGTCCAGGTTCACTAGCTCAAGCATAATAAAATACTGAAATAAAATTTAGGCAGACAGTTGTCATTCTCTGTAGAATCTCAAAGTCCAAATCTGAAACCCATACTGCTAAAAATTATTAAAAAATTATTAAAATTAATACTAGGAAACCTTAGGAGAGAGTTGTGATTTTTTTGTAGATACAAAAAAGAAACTCTTTCTTACATCCTCCCAATATCCCCGCCTCCCCCTTCCATGATTATGGCATATAATTCAGGGAAAAATGATTCTAAAACCAATCTCTTTTTGTTATACTGATGTGAATGATGTTCTAGTGAAAATTATGTGTAACGGTATGGTGTTGCCTAGCAAAAATATCAGAACTGCCTGTGGGAAGTGCAAATCATTGAAGAAATTTATTGTAATTTTTTTGACAGATGAATTTGAGAGAAGAGAAGAAATATTAAAGAGGGAAAAAAGAGAATCAAGTGTCTGTCTTCATATAGCACTGTATTCTGGCTCAGGCATGTTCTCAGAACCAGGGTTACTTGGCTGATGTTTAATGAGCGGTTAAAAAAAATAGGTTGCAATTCCAAATCAATGCCAGTCGGCAACAATGCCTGGAAACTAGTAATCGCTTCTATCCCGTAACTGAAAATATAAGGCGTGCTTTGCAGATTAATATGACTCTGACTCTCTGTAAGGGCCGTAACTGCTTGTGGTGAGCACCAAACCTCTGCTCTGGCTGTGAAAAAGGATACAAATACCAAGCAAGCGCTGGTCAGTAAATGGTGCGGCGCAGACACTGTATGTGGAGGCAGAAACTCGGATCCCAGAGGGTGCGGCTATGTTAGAGGGGCGTTTTGGCGTGTGGATGTAGCGGGGTTAGTTTGTGGATGGCGGCAGCTTGGGTAATCCTTTGCTCATCTTCCTCGTGTGACATAGGCAGGGATCAGAGCTAGGTGTTTGGTCACAGATGGATCTAACAATTTGGACTGAGCTCACTGATTTTGCATCATAGGAGTGTTTACATATCCAGAACAACCGAGACTCTGAAACGTCACCCCTGTATTGGCTGTGCTAGCCCAGGAATTTACATTTATTTCATTCAGAGATTTGCTATTTGAGTCTTGTCTTTGGTAGTTCTGCACCATTTTAACATCTGCTACGGATCTGGCTCGCTTGAATGACTGTAATGGAGAAGTCTCGTTCAGTAGGTTTTGAATTTGAGGGAAAAAAAGCCCACTATTCTGAAAGTTGTTCAGGGAACAGTGTTGACCTCTGGTTGTTATTTACTGACAACAGGGTAGTTCAGGATTGAAAATATTTCAAACTCCATGTAGCCAATCACCTCTTGGTTAAAGACAGACAATACACACCGACAATGTACTCTACCCCTCGGAAAGGAGGGTTCAGAGGTATCTGTCATGTCTGGTCATAATACACAGATAAGTAAAAGTTGTGTGATTCCCACTTCTCTATGCGCGCCCCCCCCACCCCCCATATTTCAGCCTTAAAGTTTTAAATTTAACAGCATTGTCCTTTTAATATTGTCCTGATGTCTGCAGTATAGTACAATCTCAGGATGACTTTTGCATGATTTTGGGTGCAATTTAGGTTAGATAAATAAGTGAAGCTGTACTTTGAAATAAATATAGTCTTTTGTAATGTTAGTATTCATATACTGATGATTAAGCAGAAGATATAGTTCTGGTTATTATAAGCATGTGCATTACTGACAATATTATTAGAGCCATTAAACTCTGTTGGTAAAATGGAATAAATTAAATTAAAGTGTTTGTTTGGTTTTCCTTGTGTGCTAAAATTCCAAATTTAGCATGTCTTAAAACCTTTTTAAATTTTGTTGCTGTTAATATTCCTGAAGTTGAAGAAGTATAAATGTCAAATTATACTCATTTACCCTTGCTAATAAAACCTAAATGTATTCACATTATGGCAGGGATGCAATAACTGTATATGCTAGTAGCAGTTTTTCCTTACTTACTCTTTTTTTTTTGCTTATAAAGATTCAAGAGGGTCTTGCCCCAGATGTCTTTGTTCAACATATTTTATTTATGTTGGATCTTTTCCATATTCAAAACTGGATGCAGACTTCTTAAAATACTGTATTGTTGTTTCATCCCAAGAAATAGGATCAGAAAAATTTGTGAAAGATTTTTCTTTTAAACTTGTATTTTTGCAAACCAAAATGCTTAGTAGACTAGTACTAGTATGGGACCTATAGAATTGTGTTTAATGTCAGTCTGTTAATGTTTATTTCTCCTTTTCAGATACTTTTCTTTTGCTTAATAATAACATGAATAGAGTTTGATATTGTGCCGGTTTCAGCTGGGATAGAGTTAATTTTCCCTGCAGCAGCCAGGATGGGGCTGTGTCCTGGATCTGTGCTGGGAACAGCGCTGATAACCCAGGGGTGGTTTCGCTCCTGCTGAGCGGGGCTTGCACAGAGCCAAGGCCTTTCCTGCCCCTCACCCCACCCCACCAGCGAGGGGCTGGGGGGCACAAGGGGCTGGGGGGACGCAGCCGGGACAGTGACCCCCACTGCCCCCAGGGCTGTCCCACACCACACGGCCTCATGCCCAGCACACGGAGCCGGGGGAGGAGGAGGAAGGGGGGACGCTGGCAGGGATGGTGTTTGCCTTCCCCAGGCACCGTTAGGCGTGATGGAGCCCTGCTGCCCTGGGGATGGCTGAGCACCCCCTGCCCATGGGGAGGAGGGGATGGGTTCCTTGGCTTGCTCTGCTTGTGCGCGCGGCGTTTGCGTTCCCTGTTACCCTGTCTTTGTCTCAGCCCATGAAGTTTCTCACTTTTACCCTTCCCATTCTCTTCCCCATCCCACGGGGCAGGGAGTGACTGAGTGGCTGCGTGGGGCTGAGCTGCTGCCATGACAGATATTTTGCTAATTTTGCAAGTGTCACATATACAAGTCGTGTACTAAGCTTTCTAAAATTCTATTTTAGTGGATTAAGCATGAAGTAGAGGGCAGGAAAGGAATTCTGTAATCTTACCCAGAACATCCTGGGTCAAGGTCTTTATTTTGACTACAGTGTTGTCAGAGGATCCTATTTTTTGGAAAAATGGTGCAAGACAGTGGGGCTGGGAAGGTGTGGCAGGAGAAAACAGAAGAGAATGGCTAAAATATACTTGAATTAGACACATATAATCCTTTTTCAGTTCTGCATGTATTGAGTAATGGCATTGCACAGCAAACCTAAGTTTTGTGTTACCTTTAGTCCCTTTTTAGTTTTGCTTGCAGAAAAGCCCCTTCAAAGAATCAGGAGACACTTACAGCAAGTTAGCATGTGATTTCTTACTGCCGCCCCCCAACTCCTTTTAGATGTTCTTATCCTGGTTTACAGAATTTGTGGATAAACTGGGACACCAGTATTAGCTGCTGTGATGTGATGTGAGATTTCTCTCTATAGCTCAACCCCTCTGAATCTCGGAAGAAGGGCTTTTCCAACTGAGCATTCCTTTCATGCAGCACTTCCGCTGTTCCGAAACTTTTATCGGTGCCTGTCACTGCATGATCCGAATGTTTGTCACTCTGTTATGCCTGTCCCCTCTAACTTCTTACCAGTCTAAATTTATAGAGAGGCCAAGAAGGCTTTTGAGGGTTTAAAACCCCATACTGCTTGGTAGAGGAGAGAAAACCTGCACTCGGTTGGTCTTTCTTACTGTATTTGGGGGAACTGCTGGGAAAAAGCTCTCTTCTCTGAGTACTTGTTCTTTATTTTTAAATTCTGGGCAGGGTATTTTATGTAATGTAATGAGAATCTTAAGTACTGATGTAGGAAACACCTTGAAAGAGGAGGATGCTGACAACTGAGCCTATAAGGCTGAAGCTGAAGGGTTTTAAGGATAACCAGGAACAAAGCAAAGCATGACCATGGCCCTTCAAAGCACCCCCTTATCGAGGGGATGAGCCTCACAGTGGGTACTTCGACCCAAATGACAGCCCCTTCTCAGAGGAGTAAAAGGTTTTAAGACCGTATGATCCTGTTAATGAAACATTGGGTATTTTTAAAGCAAATCCTTTCATGCTCATCGCTGCTTAGGACACTGTAAATGTAAAGGGGAAGGATGGTGAAATGTGCAACCAAAGGTGCTGAGAGCGCCGTGGCTGCCCATGTGCAACGTCCTGCTGCAGCGTCTGGACGCGCAGGCTGCGAGAAATACTGGCGTTAACTGCTTGGTTAAACTGAAGTAGACTGGGCAGTGACAGCAGTCGCTGGTAGAACTGGCAGAATAGGTCTAATGAGCAGGGATAATTCCGAGATGAGCAGGAGGTGAAAAGGGATATCGAAAACGAGAAGGGGAAAACCAGCAGGTTTTTAAAATAGAGCGTTAGGTACTGCTCTCAGTGTAAGTAGTTCTAACTGGGCTGGGGTACAGTTAACTCTGGAAGTCAGAAGTTAACCCGATAATAAGTGTTATCAATTCATGTGTTAAAAACAGTACATCTTTGAAGAATAAATGAGAAGGAAAAAAAAAAGGAATGGTGAAATCTATATACAAGTGTCATGACCACTATCAATGTTAAAATGAAGTTTGTTTTAAAGGAGAGATGGAACCAAAGGTTAGCAAACAAGACTAGAAGACTAGTAAACATCTTTTAAGACTATTGAGTAAAATTTATTAAGTAACAACAATGCCCTTAGTAATAGGCATTCCAGAAACAAACATACTAAATAACCGTAACACCACCAGAAAATCTTACGGTGGGAGATGCTTTATGTTGGATAACTAAGGTAAGCATTAATTAACAGTCTTAAAACTGTTTTTCTCTTCCACTGGTATCACACACGAGTAAGTACTCCACTCCAACCACGTGGCTGTCTTTAATTATGTATTGTTTAACTTTGTGTTAGCTGTTTTTCATCTTGTTCTATGAGCTAATACGGATATTTGAAAAAAAGAAGCCTATGTGGGGTTTTCCAGGCCAATTGTCATGGCTACAGTCAGAATCAGAGAAAAATATGCATAAGCAATATGTTATAAGGAAAAATAGATCCAGTTTCAGGTGTTTCTTTATCTATACAAGGATAGATGATGGTAGATGTTCCTCCTATTATTAATAAGGATTACAATTACTAGACTACCAAATAGAAAACCTATTTTTGTAACATTTTATATATAACCTATAAATGGATGAAATTTATTGTGTTTATAAAACAATATTCTCAGAGCTGTAAGAAACAAAGGTGAATTGATCAAATATTTTTTAAAAAAGTTAACTGTTTGAAAGTGTATATTAAAAAAAAATAAAAATCCTACTAGCAAGTGCAGCTCTATAACACCAGGACTGGAAAGACTGTACCTTCACTTTGTGCTGTCCGGGGATAGTGCAAAACATAGCGATTAACAAATGGTGTGGAAATACTCAGTTATGTAAATATCAAAAAACTACACATGCATGTGGCATTTAATCACTTGTGAATTTGATAGAAACAGTTCCTTTTATTACAAAGGGGCTGATGTGGTAATTTTGGAAATGTGTTGTTTCCGAGATACACATCTATGGGAACAAGCTACCTGCCAAACGAAACGTTCCAAACTGTCTCTAGAGAAGCTGTGAGCAAACAGCAGCTTAATGCATGCATGAGATATATGAAGGTATTAGTTTCAAACTTCAGGCAATTTCTTAGATTAAGATTTGGCCAAATGTGATTATGAAATTGGTGTTTTCTAATCAACCTACAATCATATACGTGGAAATTATGTTTTTATATTTACTCAGTGCTTAGAAATTGTTACAAAGTATCTTATTGATTATGACCTGCCTCATAATAGGTACTTTTGTTAAAAGGTGCCATTTTAATTATACTGCATCCTTAGAAGTAACACTGTGGTTTGCAATGACTGCAGGAATTTTGAGCTTGTTTTTACAACCTATAGTTGTAAGTCCTGTAATCATAGTGTTTTTGCTGATTGTGAAAATTGCATTGCCTATAAAATGTAGCCACTTACCAGGTGTTGCAATGGCCGTGCACGATGATAAAGAAATGTGAGCCTCAGAAGACCGATGCAGGTTGTCACGAGGCAAGACTAGACAGGAAAAACCAAGCTTACCAGGAATATACATTGGTTGGTTTTGATCCAGAATCCTTGAGGGGTTGCAGAGTTCGCAATGTCTTTGCTGCGCTTGGGAGTGATGGCCTGTGGTTCAGTGACTATGAAGAGGGCATTAGCAGCCCAGTATTTTTGCCATTGCCGGTAGAAGGCCATAGTTTTGCATTGCCCTGGAGAGCCGGGCTCCAGGAGTTTGGGCCGGGCTTGTGTTGGCTGGAGCTGGTTAGGACTTTGTTCTGCGTCCAGCAGCCTTGTGCCTGTGGCCTCTCACGCTGTCGCTTCAGCTCTGCTAGTGCCAGAGCAGTAAGAATGTGTAAAAATTAAGTGTAACAAAGACTTCCTTTCCCAGGGAAGAGACCTTCCTTCCCTGCCCCTTCCTTCCTCCTGTAAACATCATTTCCATCCTGGCAAAGACCTCAGCATACCGGTGACTCACCTAGTTGAACACTGGGGTGGTTAGCCTGTATGGCACTCTGTGCCATATTCCTCTAGCAGAATTTGAAGAAGCTTGATTAAGTGCGGTTTAGGGAGGTCAGCAAAAGCTCTAGTTGTAACATTATGGTATTGTAGACACGTCTTGATGTACCTCGTTTATTTTTTTATTCTCTAAGTATTGCCTTAAACATACAGGAAATACTTGCAGGGTGAACCTTGGATGTCTGGAAGGGGAAAAGTTCTGTTTTGACAACAGATCATAGCATAAGTCGTTCTTTAACCTGTGTATGCATTGAAAACATTCCCCAACTCTTGAAATTTATTTTTTTGCCATTCCGGCTCATGGGGGATTAACTTTAAGTAACCGCTTGGACATACAATTCCCCGATGAGTTAAATATGCACATGGGGTTCTTACGGCTTACAGAATGCTCTCAACAGAAGTGCCTGAGGCTTTAATGGCATGCAAGGTATGCATTATACTCTTAATTGCTATTCTGTGCTGCTTTGGACAGATGTTCCTCTACAGCTTCTGACTGAGTAAAATTTATCTTAGTAAGAAATGGCCAGCTTTTATTGTTTGGTGTCCTTCCTCTGGTAGCAGTCTGTCTCTTCCCTTAACATACCTTCCTTAGAACAAATATCATGTCTATACTACTATGTTTTAACCATTTAAAGGATGATTGTGACAGCTGACAGTGGAAACATCTGCTTTTTGGTCTAACATCAAAATTCAAACTCAAAGGAAAACTTAAAGTAATTCACAAGGTCAGCCCAAGAATTGATTGACTGTTTGAAGAATGCATTGAAATGTTTGAGTCTGCTATTAGGAGGATCAGGCCTCTTAACTGCTGTTTCATTAGGTGGATTTGTGTTCAAATGTAACAGAAGTTTCAAGTGAAATTTCAGGATGTTATTTAAGCACGTGCTTAAAATGAGTCGTTCCCAAATAGGTATGCCTTTCTAAATAACCTTGCACAGTGTTTAATGTAGAAAGAAGGAAGGAATAATTTTTAATATCTTGATGCCTATTTTCTGTTTTTAAGGCAAGACTTGAATTTTTGGGATGCTTCCTCACAGATGGCTCAGGTCTAAAAGAAAATGAAGGATGCCACCTTGCTTTGCACTGCTGTGATTCAGAGGCCTCAGTCTGTGTGTGGGTATGTATTTATTTTACAGGAAATCTTCTATTTTTGTTTTTGTCCTGAGCCATCATGCCACAGTCAGACACGTCCTTTCCTTTCACCTGTGACTCTCTGGCTGACAGCCATTCTGGAAAACACCACGCGCTCGGCTCTGCTCTACAGCAGGGTTGGAGCGAGGAGCTGACATTGAGATGTAGATTTCTGTCTCCCTTCATAAACTGCACTGTTATGTAAGAGTTTTCTCCCAATTCTCCCCTTTCCCCCCTCATTTTTTTTCAAAAAGAAAGCAGACAGGTGGTTGGGATGTGTGTATCAGAGCCCTGAGGGGCCCTGAGGAGCCTGGCCTGGTGTCCCTGGCCTATGGCACCCTGGCTTCCAGGTGCCCGCAGCGCCATGGCCTCCAGCCTGGACTCTCTCCACAGACCCATCCAACGCAGCCCGGCAGTGGGCGGCTTCCTGGGGTGGCCTCGCACCTCCCTCGCTGCTGCCTCCCTGCCGGGGCTGGGGGCTGGGGCAGGCCGCCATCTTGGGGCCTGCCCTGCCCTGGCCGCTGCGCCGCCTGCCACTCCGAGTGCTGAGGTGAATTTGTTAAATACGGTCATGCATTTAGTCAGAAAACGTGGTATAGGGGAGAGTTTGGTTTATGACGAGATTTGCTCGGGTGCCATTTGACTATTAGCAGCTAAGTTGAAGTAAAACGTGTTACCAGCTAGCTGTAAATTTACTGAAATTTAAAAATATTTTCACTTACAGGCTTGTGATTATACAACAAATATGCTAACCGAGGCCCTGGCACACAGGGAGTGTTTTTTAGAGGGATTAATTAATGTGAGGGTAACGTTCTTCCCGGGGGAGGAGAGAGCCGATTTATAGCTTCAGGAGCCGGCGTCAGCCGAGGAATACATTATCTCTTTGCAGATCAGCAAAGCGTGTTATGCCGTTAGGTTGGGAATGGCCAGCTTAATTCCGCCCCAGTACTGAGCACCTTAATTAGAGGAACCTTATTGAAACTTTTGGCATCCTGCAATTTGCTGTAGGGTAGTATGGATTTGTAGTATCCTATATGAAATAAGTTCCAGGGATCTGGTTTCCTGGATGAAAAATAAATTTCTCAAAACAGTGAATCACAATTAATGAACAAGCATGCGACAGTTATTGACAATCCCTTCAGAATATGGTGCAGAGCGGCAAGATACTTACTTCTTCTAATAAGGCTTAACGTGACATAAGGTTCTATCTGAAGGACCTTCTTGCTTTATTAATCTCATTATGACCACTTGAATTGCTACATCCTCTGTAATGATTAAAACATTTGACTCCCAAGTGTGATATTATAATGAGGATGGAGTTCATAAAATAAGGCATTGTATCATTCTGCAAAGGCTGTCAGCAAATGGAAATACAAATCAGACTCCTCAGTGTAATTTCCTTACTGTTTCCATGGAAGAACAAACTCAACAATCTTACATACATACCTATATATCAGGTTTCCATATCCAACCAAGAACCTTCTCATGGAGATTATATTTTTGCATATATAAATCTTAAAAAATACAGATGCCTTGAGCACCAATTTTAAACAGAGTATGGTTTACTTAGAGTTACATGAATTGCCAAGCTAAAATTGACCACATGTAATGTTGCATGCCCTCCTCTTCCCACCATGTGTATATTTTTGGGAAGGATTGGGGCTGAGTGTACTAGCCAAATTCCGGTTTGACAAATTATGTATTTTCTCTTGTTCTCTGCACTTCTGTACTTGAAAATTTATAAACTGTTCTTCATTTTCTTGAATGTACCATTGCTCAGTGGGAGGATATAATTAAATACATATTCAGAAACATGTTTTCATTAAAAAAAATTTCACATCTCTTAGTCAAAAACCTAAAAATTCCTGTATGAAATTTGGAATCCATCTTGTTCTTAAGTAATAAAGCCAAACAAAAGAAAGATCGGAAATGAAATCTAATTCTGCCACTTTTTCTTCTGCAGGGATCTTGAGGGAGAGAGACTCTGCCATTCTTCAGCATGACAATCTAGAATAAAGAAAAGCATAACACATGTTTGTCAAGCAATTCTGAGGTATGAAATGAGTTAGTAACTGGAACTGAGAATAATCATTTTACTTCAGGTCCATATTGTCTATTTTTTTCAACTGGGTGGAAGGGGTTGTGTTATTTCCCATAGAATTAGTTAATCCAGCATTTTCCTGGTTCAAGAGAAATTTCTGTGGGTTCAATTGCTGCCTCAAAAGCCTTCAGCCTTGGCTCTACTCAGTGATTTTCTGCCAGCAGTTCGCCTGTCCCAGCACCAAAAACCCAGTGATTTCAATTAACTGCATATTCAGTTTCTTTTTTGCAGTCTCCTTTTTGGTCTAATTACCTGTCTAATGGATACATCCAACTCCCCAAGCTATGTGTTGTTTCCCAATCTTGGTGAAAGCAGGAAGGGAATATAACAGAATACTGTATAATTAGGGAAAAAAAGGTTGATAGTTGAATGCAGCATGAAAAAATATGGAAAAACGCCTGCTTTTGAAACCTCCTGAGAAATATTCCCCAGGTGGTCGGGGAACCTGGGGGGTATTTGTTTTGAGTGAAATTGATCTATATGGGACTTTTTTTCTGGGGCTAGAAACCTGCTGTCCTTTGAGATAGATTTCTTTCTAAAGTACCTTTATACTGCTATTTTGACTTTGAATGAGTCAAATCTTGCTCAGACTTTTTCCTTTGCCTGGGTATTTGCAATAATTGTGCTGTTCAAAAATATTTAGGGGAGGTGGGGGGGTGGGGGTGGCAAAGAAGTATTTTCAAGCTCTGAATGGATAAGTGGAGTCAGATTATCAGTGAGGTAGAGAAACCACCATCCGTCCCCTCAGCTTTAGTCTTGTGAGAGGCAGTGTGTAAGAATGTTTGAAAAAACCCATCAAAACATCATCCTCTCTACTCCTGAGCATTTCATATGGTATGTATTAGAAAAGAAGGTAAAGCACACTTTGTCTTGCCCCTGCCCCTCATTACTAAGGTAAAGAACACAGACCTAAAGGGATAGACAGACTCTGATCAACTACTACAAGAAAACTACAAAAATGCTGAGAGATACTGAGACATTTTTTCCTGAGGGTCATTTTTACTATTAATTATTTGTTTTATAAGGTCACTTTCCTATGATGCTATTTGAGAGCATCTTATGCACTGTACTAAAAATAATTTCCTTTATTGCATGGAAGGGATTGTGAGCTTTTGGAAGCTGTATGGTTTGGTAATTACATCATTGTCGTTCACTTGTCAAGCTAACTGAATTTTCTGCTTGGTCTAGAATTGGGTAGAATTTGTTCTCATTAGTCTTAATAAAACAGAGCCAACAGTTGCACCAGGAGGGATCATATTCTTCTTAATGTTCTTTGAAAACATAACTGCTTCAGGTCATTGCAATACATGTGTGTGATATATAAATGCTTTATCACTGTGAATCGGGCTAAGGCTAGCTGTTTTGGTCTGGGACAGACTCAAGCATGAACAGTGAGCCTGACTTCCATATTTCTGCATAGTTTTCATGTTGCATTTTATTTTCATCCTTACTATTAAAGGAAGCTGTGCTTTATACTGTGGTACGCAAATTCATACATGATTTATAAGGCAGTCATAGTCTTGTCAAGAAGTCAAGGAAGCTGCTGTTTGCGTTCTAGGGGAGGTTTTCAAAAGGCAAGTCATGAGTAGAATAAGGGGGTCTAAGCTCCATTTTCCTGTTCTCGTTGCTTAGTAGGCTGTTCAAGCTACGGGTAAACTGCACTAATACAGAACTGGGGTGATAACTCATCTTACACCTTGTGGAGTTTGAAAAAAGGAGGGACTCTAGGCTTCGAATGGTCTGGTGCTACAGTGGATTAATTTTTTTCTCAAGACTTCAAAAGATGACAACCATTTGACACATGGCGTAGAAGTTGATGATAACATAGCAACCAACATCAGATAATTCTGAGCAATCCAAGGTATGTTGATCTGGTTGTATGGAAGTGGATATATATTAAGATTGTAAGTGTCATGCAAATGCTTACTTTATTGTGACTTGGTATCGTTTATCTGAAATGATCAGACGTGGTAGACAAATTTTAATTTATAGTTTCAAGAAGAGAAAAAGGTAAAATGGGGAAATGAAATCATTCCATGCATTAGTTGCGGATGCTGAACAAGACCTTTTACAGTGCTGGTTTTACCCTATCCATACTGTAAGAGCTCTCTTCATAAAGTTTGCAGGTGTTTCATTGCCAGTAATTGGTTCTGACTGGTGCCAAATTCTGCTACCAGCCATCAGCTGAAATAGGCTCTTTTCTATAAGATGTTACTCTATTAGTCTTCTTTTTTTTCCCCCAAATAATGTAGGCTGTTTATCAACAGAGCTCGACTTTTAGTTTGTTGCTGTCTTTACTATTTAATGATTGTTTAGTCCATACCAAACTACTGAAGTTATTGGAAGGATATACATGCTTGTAAGTGGAGAGAGTACCTTGGAAGTATTGAAAGGGGACCACATCTATACATAGCATAGTTTGCTGTGCCTGTAATGCAACGTAATGGCAGTGCTGGTGTAGTGCCCTCATCAAACAGTGCTGGATGCCAGAGGCACAGAGCATGATTTGCTCTGTAGCTAATCCTGTTAGAGAGGTAGTGGTGGGCTTGTGGCAAGTGTCCCGCTGATGGTGCTGTAACTCCTCCAAGGATAGAAACCACAACTTCTGCACCTTAATTTGTTAAACTCCTACTTGATAATATTCTCCAAAAGGTGCATTTTTTTTTCTTAGGGTATAATTTATCTAACTCATATTTCTCAGTATCACGGCTCTAAACACAATTCAGGAGTCTAAAAAGACAAAAATAGCAAAGCTGATGCTGAGAAAAAAAGTGAAGTCCATGTGTTTTGTTTGTATATCGTTATACTGGTATTCAGATGGAGTATTTGCCCAACCACAATCTGTTCTATGCCTTTGAAATGGACCTCAAAAGGCTTCTGCAAATAAAGATTAAAAAACCCAAATCAAATTAAGAAACACACTGCCCCCTACCCCTTCCTTTCTGACCTCAATGTGTAGAAGACACTTCCACTTTATGTTGAAGTAGCTTTACTTGTGGGAAACTGTGTGGATTGTAAACCTTTCATTGTCTGGGAAAAACATATTTAACATCCCAGGTATATTTCTGCTGGTTTAGGGCTGAGTTTCTGCAAGCGCTGGAATGGCTTGTTTTCTCTTCCTTGTTCAAGGACTGTTTTAGTTTGCTTCTGTTTACGAGATCATGGGAACAGACATACTTTTAGTAAGAAAACAGAATACAATGGTGCAACCTGCTAAATTGTTCATTTCTAGAGATATACTATCCTTAGAGAAATAAGCCGTACACTGGTAACATCACAACGGCTTGGCCATTTTTTGTAAGGCAGGAATCGGGTAACGACCACCAAAAGAAAATGCATGTACCGTCTGGGAGAACAAGAGGGTGGTGTTGGTATATTTATAGTCACTTGAAAAGCCTTCTTAAGAAAATTCATAGCTGCAGTATTTTTACCTGAGACTGACCAGACAACACAATGTTTCATTCTAAAAGTTTAAAGTTGTTTATATTGAAACATATGGGTCTTCATTGTTTGCAAATGGTTTCCTTACGCTTTGGGAGGCTTTGCTGTGTGCATCCTTACATATATGATGTTTTGATATTGTTAAGACAGCAAACATTGTACCTAAATGTGCAATTTGCATTTTAATATTTCTTGGAGGAAAATATGGGGTTTTTATACTATCCATTTCTCTCTCTATATATAATCTTTCTATCTATCTATGCAGGATGACTGTCAACATGCTAGTTTGTATTTGCCAAATGATGATGCTTTCTTGTTAAAGAATAGACTTGGGACCTAAACAACTTTTTTTTTTTTTTAAATGAAGTCAATCAGTCGGAAGTTAGCAAAAGATAGAAAAAGGTTGCCTATATATTTTTGGTTTTTTTACTACTTCTATGTAGGCATTAGAATACAGTCTTGAGTCACAAAATCATAGGACTGGGGGAGATCTTGATCTCCCCTAATTTCTGCCATGGGCCCAAAATTAAATCAGCTGTACTGTGTATTCCTAAAAAATATTTATCTAGCCTGTTAATAAATGTTTGCAATTATGGAGAGTCAAAACCCCTCACCTGTCAGTTTGTTAGCTCATACTATTTTTTCATTAGGAAGGCTGTTCTACTTAGTCCAAAGGGTTGCTCGCTTGTAACACAACACTCATTACCCTCCATCTTATTCATCTATATGGGTATCTGAGTTTATTTACTGCATGCTATTTCAAAGTGTGCTGTCAAGACAGAACTATTAATTTCTGAGGTGTTCATTAATAGAAAGATTAAGGGTTTTTTGCTAATTTTGATGCATTCTGCAGTCCCTCTGTAATTGAAGAAGCTGATATATGTATCTGATAAATTAAGGAGATATAAAGTGAGAAATACCCAATAATGCTGCCTTTTACATTTAGGACCCTTTTCGAGTTTGTCCCCCACCCCCAGAGCAGTTCTTCCCTTGACCTTACTGGAAGCTGTGAGTGCTGAGTTCTGCAGATCACTCTGAGCTCCCAAGTCTCTGCGCATTTAGAAAATGAATAGGCAATTAATGCCTCGCTTGGAAGAAGTGATCCCCACCTTGTGATCTGGGAGGTAGCAGTGGTGCCAGAGCTATACATCTGGCTTGTATTCTGCTACCTAAATTGAAGAGTACAGCCAGGAGGTAATTACGGTCTGCATACACCATCATGGAGGTGGGAGCCCATTCTGCCTCCTGCTCTGTTACGGTCCCTTTGGGTACGGGCAGGGTGCAGCCATGTTTCGAACTTGCAAAATACAATGTCAGCCTACTCCCGCTCATGTCGTGGTAGTTTTCCGGGAGTGCACACGCTGATTTTGCAGTGTGATTCAAAACCGTCTGCCACGGTAGAAAAGCAGATTATACTGCGTCCCTCTGATTAAACACCTGGGTAAATGGGGTGGAATATTGGACTCTTTACCCAATTTTCTATGGAGCTTTTCTGACAGGAGAAAGCTTAAACTATAAGCTCTGTGCAGGCTCTGGAAAGGGATACGCTTGACGTGAGGACAGGTACCCCGGCTTATCCCCTTAGCCTGTGCCCCCCAACATGGTAAGTCTGTGTCTTCTGCTCATTCATTTTGTATGACTCCCGTTATATCCTCCTTCCCTGCAGCTCCTCTCTTCATTCCTCTAAAAATCTTCCAGGCACGTGCTCTTTTTACTTTAAGTCAGCTGTTCTCCGTGCCAGCCTCCAACAGAGCTCTCACGGGCCTGTTTCGCTGTCTCTGAGGCTGACTGGGGATCAGCTCTTTCCCCGTTGCAGCTCTTACCAGGCCTCTCCTTGCATCCCCCGTGTCACAGAACAATCTCTGTCCCTTCTAGCTCCTTCTGCTATTGTCCTGATGGGTTTTTGTGCAAGGTGTAACATGAATCAGATGGCATGGCACCTGAAAGAGTTACAGTCACAGCAGGACTTAAGTTCAGCTCTCCTGCGGTAATTGTTCCTCAGCATCTGCCTAACTATCTCTCACTAAATTTAGGTGTTCGCACTCCAGCTCCATGAATGTATATGCCAGGTAGGGCTGACTTCTGCTTTACTTGAAACTACCACTGACTTCCATGGGATTAAGGAGGACACGATCTAACTGTTAATGTAATTTGTGGTCCCTTCAGGGCAATGAAGAGACTTTTTTAGTTAACTCCACCTGTTTCACTTCTATATCCTTGTGATTATTCTCAAGGAGAGGGGAGTAAGAGGTGGTAAAAGCCATCAGCATTTTAGTGCCTGATTGGCTTTTTCTGTAGTTTTGTTCTCCAATTCTTATCTTCTGGTGTAAATAGCCACTTAGAGCTCTATTAAAAAGTTCTTTGACCAGGGTCAAGGAATTATCAAAGCCAGCAAACTAAAAGTTGAATTGGCAACCAGATGCTTGGAAGAAATGAGCACCATTTGGCTGTGAACTACCTTTAACCAAGATTTAATTACAATATTCATTACTTCAGAGACCAGAAAAATTCAATATGACAATCTTAAGGGACCAATAGTAATAAACTAATGAATGAAAAATTCTAAAAAACCAGCCAAGTGAGAGAGTATATCTATATCAGTAAAACAAACTGTCGTAATTAAAACAGTCACTTAATTTCAGACATGTGATTGTTTTGTGTAGCCTTTAGAGAAAAAGGATAAAAATAAAAACCACTGAAATATGTCTGTCTGTGCTCCTGCTGGATGCAGAAGATGGTTATTCTGCTAGTTACGAACACTTTCTGCTAATTTGGGCCAATCGTATGTATATCTTGCTGTAATCACTATCACTTTTTATTCCTTTTTGGCCCACTTCCACTGCTATCACACCAACCGTGTGGTAAGTGACAGAAGAACCCAAAGGTCAAGGGGCTGTCCTTGCAAAATCTATCTGATGCCTGGTCGTGGTGTCCTTCCTTACAAATTGCAGATAATTACTTGATTTTGTTTTAAAACAGGCAATTTAAATGCTGCAGAATCCAAGTGGCTTACAGAAGAATATTTTGAGTTTTAATTCACTTATAGTTTCTGCAGAATTTATTTTAACCTCTGTTTCATGATAGCAAAAACATTTTAATAAACTGCGTTATCAGCTCTGAGCACCTCATATAAATTGTAAAACTGACCCAGGGGTTCAAGTGTCAAATAGTTGTTTTCCAAATGTCAGCAATTTCCGAAACTGCATTTATCCTGGCATTAGTATTCCTATTTGCACTATGCTGTGAGATACTGACATTAATCCATTGCTCTGTATTAAAGCCACACCTCATGTAGATAATATCATATTGCCGCTGCACGGCTGCAGGTGCTGTTTCCTGCTGTTATGTATATCAAACTGCTGACACTGTCATCACCTGTGAACAGCTTAGGCCTTTCTGAAGTACTCTCATTGATCTCCCTGAGGTTTACGGTCGCCTGTGGAAAACAACAACAAATACTACTTTTTAAGACAATATTTTCAGTATAAGCTTTACAGCTTGCCACCCCACCTACTTTTTCTATTATACAGACTTTACTTTTTTTTATCTACATCGCGATATTTTAAATACATTTTGAAGGCTGAAATAAGTATTTAAGAACACATTTCCTTCCCCTCTAAAACATTTTTTTCAGGTAACATTGTTTTATCAGTCAGTTTAGCTAATCTATTGAGGATGCGATTTACTACCCACACTGCACAAGGCATTTTCTTTTCTGTACGTTATATACTTAGGTGTGTAAGAATAATGTAGTCCTGTGACTGCTATTATCTATTTCTTTTGCTGTTAAGTGTTTCATTTGCTACCATATGTCCCTGAGGAGCAAGCCTGATTAGTTTAATTTGATTGGATTTTAAAATCTATTTGATGAATTAAGTCAACTGAGGCATACCTCTGATGTGACATGGGTTCCACAGAAAGTATTTGGGATGCAAATAAATGTACTCGGATAATTCCGTTTTCAAAGTCTGTTCCTACAAACGCACTGGATTTAACCTGAACAAGTGGAGAAACACAGAAACTAAATATTGTTCCCAGCGTGTTTTCTGCAACCACGGCATATATCTTTAAAAGTCAAGGCCATGCTTTTGTGCTCCCCTGTAAGTCTGCTTTAGTCAAAGAAAGAAGGGGTGTGGGCAGAATATGAAGAGGTGGTAAATCCATGTAATTTTTAATGAACGGTCATTAGATTGTTGTGCTTTGAAGAAAATATACGCAATGAAAATTCGTGAAGTCATGTGCTCTGGGCTGTATAGTGGTCAGTAGCACTTCATTTAGGAAAAACTATAAAGTGTCTTGTATTTCCCTCACTGCCAAATATCAGTCTAGATTATAAAACACAAAGGCAAAACTTGGACTCAAATATGGAATCAGCAATCTCTCTGAGCAGCAGTTGTCTGTAGGAATAGATCTTGGATTAGACTTAGAAGGTTGACTAAAGACTTTGTGGGCCTCTATGCACAGAGCCTAAATGATATGAACATTTTTCCAGATATGTTCCATTAAACACATACATTAACCTGTATACGTGCCTTACAATGTATTAGTTTATTTGCTTTGATACACTTTATTTTCCTTAAATAATTTTAATCTATTAAAAATAAAAAGCACGTTATTCATTCTGAGGAAAGCAACATTTTTGGGAATAAATTCCATCAAGGTGATTAACAGAAGAAATCAGGGTGTATATTACTCAGAAATTAGGATAATATGTTTCAGATAATATGTATGCAAGATAGGAGGAAGATGGCATACAGGGTGACTGCTTAAGACTGACTTTGCATAGGCAATATTGTGGTTCCAGTGTAACCTATGTATTTACTTCCGTACCATCCATCTGCAAAGCATTAGTACCTCTCAAGGTATTAATAATAGCATTACTTATTGTGAGTATTGTACTTATCACAAGACAAAGAAGTTGCCTCACTGAAAACACAGCTGTAAGGTGTAGATGTCCTAAAAGTCTTAGTAAAGTTTAAGAAGTTGAATTGAAACCTTACAGTGACAAAGAGTTTGCCTTAGAATTCCTACTTATTCACACAACCTACTGAGCAGGATTTCTTTGGGCAGTACAGAACTTTCTGATTCCTTTGATAGAAAGTAAGTCACTAAAAAAAAAATCAATAAAAAATGTCTTGCAACTTTGCCAAGGACAAGTCACAGTGGACATAAAATTCCTTAAGGTCTATTGTATGTCATATCCTTCAATGAAATATTTTGACCAAAACCTTATGAATCCCCTTATTATTTCTCTGTCAAAACTAAAAGCAGACACTGTTACAATCATTTTGCCTGTACCTCGTTTCCACTGTGAGGTAATGTAATTTGTAATGTTACATACAGTGAAATAATGCATGAAAAAGTATGTTTTCAAGAAGTTTGGAAGGAGGTACATTTGACCAGAAGACAGATGATGTGCAAGTTCCATTTTCTAAATTAGCTATCTCAGCTATATTTAGCTTTATCTACATCACATTCCCAAAATGCACTGCTTAATATTTTCTTTTCATTTATTATTGAAGAAGAATAAATGCTTTCTAGTAGTTTTAGATTCTGGTAAACAAGATCTTCCAAGCTGTAGGTTTTAAGTTCATTGTTTACAGTTTGAGCCAACTAGGTTACAAAGATGACTTTTACGAGAGAGCTCTTCAGTATGGATATATACCATAGGGTGCCTACTAGAAATAGCCTTCTAAAGCTGTGCAATAGTTTTCTGGCAGAAAATGAATTTGCTTAAAAGCTGAAACTTCTTCAGGAATTTAATGTTTTCTCTTATTTTCATGTGGGAAATGTGGCTTCAACCTTTTGCTTTAGTTTTTAGAGGCTGCAGTTTTTTACGTTCCATTTTGAATTGGATATTGCAGTGGATAATATTTTGACATCTAAAGCAAAAAATTCCTTAAGCATTTAATGGTAACTTTATAGAACGATATTTATCTACATAGAATATTTAACTGTCATTTCTTAAATAATTTCTGCTAAATGAGTATCATTTAGGATTCTTGAGCTGAAATTCCTTCAGGGAGTTTGCATTTACCTCGAAATGCATCTATTTGGAGACACTCAAACCCCGCCTGGATGCAATCCTGTGCCCCCTGTCTGGGGGTGCCTGCTCAAGCAGGGGTTGGATGGGATGATCTCCAGAGGTCCCTGCCAACCCCCACCAGTCTGTGAGTCTGTGGGATTCTGGCTTGGAAAAACAATAAAATATTCAAAACATCAAAAATACCCAAGTACCAAACAGCAGCTTTCTGTGAGCTGCATCCCATGCTTGCCATGGAAGATTTCAGAGCCGTGGTAACCAGCATCTCAGTGTTCGAACCGCTGCAGGAGCCCAGAGCAGAAACGGTCTCAGACCTCAGGTGTTTCTGTCATAAGAAATACCCTGCAATAATGTAAATTGTCTTCTGGGCATCCACAGTGCTTTACTATCCGAATATAGAGTGTGAAATGTCACTGTTTTACTATTAAAATATTATTAAGAGTTGGCTCGAAAGTTAACTTGCTAATTTGTGGAGAATTTGACAGCGAATTATCTGGTTTTCTCAAACATTTCGAACATAAAACAAGGGGTGCTTTTAAATACTGGGAGAATGCGGGCTGGAAAGCTGCATCCTGTGGCTTTGCACAAATAAATAAAGGTTTGCTGTACTTCGCTGTTACTCCATTTTACAGCGGTAGTAAGACTGAGAAACGCAACCTAAATACATGAAAGCTTTACTGCCGTTCACAACACATCTATCTCAAAGAGCAAGTGTGCACTTCATATTGTGGTCTATTTTGTATTTTCTTTCAATCTGGGCTTACTGTAAGTATTTACTATGTGTATTCAAGGCCTATTAACACATAGATGAGGCACAGTTGCGGCTGCTATTATATCGATATCTGAAGAAAAGGCACCACTGTTACCTGGCACGTATTTAGAAACGTGCAATGCTAAATAAGTAGAATGGAGATTCTCATTCCCATTTGTGTATGAGAGATGATTGCTTCAATGTCCTGGTCAGCTCTACACTGGAAAAAAGAGAAGTGATGGCATTGACTAAATGCTTTATAAAAAATGCAGGATGTCTCTGAGCAACGCTGTGCTCTTGGAGTACACAACTATGAAAAGAAATATTTAAAGCATATACACAGGGCTGGAGTAGTTTAACAACTTAAACTACGTCACAGGATTTATGCACTGCCTCTTCTATTCACAAAGGAGCCACCAGAATTTAGGTGGGTTTTGAAATTTTATGAAATGGACGTGTCTGCTTGATGGGAGCAGCCTGGGCTTTATGACTCAGGATACCCCTCTGTGTCTGGGCCAGACACTAGCTACTTATTTCACAGTGTGTATTGCTTACTGATAGAAAGAATTCAAAGCCCTGCCTCTGTCTGAGCATTTCTTATTTACCTGTGTTTGCATTCAAGATTCATCTCCTTTCCTTATATGCTCCCAGATCAAATATTTATTCACCTTCTTTCCTTATACGCTCCTATATCAAATATTCTTTGTACCAATCATCCTATAAGCCAGAACCTACAGTAGTAATAATATAGCTTTTGCCTGTCTAAAGAGCAAAGAATTCTATGAACTATACACAATAGAATTAAATTAAAAGTAATAAAATAGTATGAAAACAAAACTAATTTATAAACTAGAATAGCTCTCATCATTGATGTGATAAAATGATCATGAGAACAACTGGTACATAGGCCAAAATTTATCTTAAAATATTTTGAATGGTTCCTGCAGACTACGTAACATCTGTGTGTTGCCAGTTTCAGTCGCATTTGTAGATAGATGCTGGAGTTCTGTTCTTATTGCTATTATACTTTTCACTTACAGCTTGCAGTTGACAATACTAACGACGTACTTTTGATTCCATCCAGATGTCCGGCTGTGAAGTTTGGCCTGCGTATTCCCTGACTGGTGCCTTCCATGCCACAGGAGTACTGCAAAACCACGTCCACTGGCAAGGGAGGAAGGCGGTAGTTGATTGACCCAAAAGCACATTTCTATCATGTGAGGTATTTACATGATAGAAGTATTTACTTCATTGTGCAAAGACTGTGAGACCTTTTCTGAGATACTGTGTACAGCCTGATTATCTGCGTAGGAGAAGACTCATTCCAGTTGGAATAACGGGGTGTGTGGAGGAGGGGGTTGAGCTGCAAGTGCTTTCAAGGAAAGAGGGAGCTGATTCTATGAGAAAAGATGAAAGCCCAGCTTATTTAGGCTGGGAGAAGTGTTTGCATGCTAATATGATTGCATTCCATAAATAGATTGGTATTAAGAGGCAGGAAGGAGGAGAGAGGTGTGTGTGTGTGTGTGCATGTTTAGGCGGAAGTCTGGTTTGCAATATAAGGATGAAGTAATTTACTTTCAAACATTCATACCTAAGTTGGAAATTATGAGAAGTATATATCTGCTAACGTGCTGACGTGGTGATATGTTCAATGCTCTTCTGAGAGGGGGAGGAAGGATTATGTTAGAAAACTGTTAGTGGTAGTAAGTGCTCATGGCCTCTAACATAGATTTATGAAATATGAACTGGTTTGGAGGGGGTTGGATTTCTTCTTGTTTGATACCACTGTTGTCCAGAAGTAAGATCACTCCTTCCATTTCTGTATAAGGGGTTTCCAGTCCTGCTGGTTAGTACTAAGGGAGACTATTTTTTTAGTTTGCTTGTTTTAACCCATTTTTTCTTGCATTTGTTAATGTAAAATATAAATTATTGACCAGCCTTTATTTTCTGTCCTACCTAAGTCTGTTGAGTAATCTTTTATATTAATGAATTCTAAAGATTTTTTTTTAAAATCCATTGTTTTTAAATTGCTGTCATTAACTTTCTGGAAGTGTTTTTGTATTGTTATGGTCTGTGCAAGCGGTGTAAGCCATGTGTTTACCTTGAGAATTTTTGTAGAGGTGACATTCCTGAGAGCCTTTCAGAAATCTCTTGACTGTTGTATAAAAGCTGAGTGTACAGTGCTCCTCCAGTACTGCAGATCCTTCATCTGACAATGAAGCTGTTTCATAGGGTAAATTGTAATGGCTCGAGAGTTTCACAGATTAGCTGAATGCTATTCACTCTAACACTATTGGAGAACACAAATTACATTGTTTGAAGTGACTGTTTCCATTTTCTAGCTTTCAGGGTCAATGGGTATTTCGGGCCCACTTGATACCACTTACTGAAATTCTTTCTGAGAGTGGTTCACTTGCCATTGAGATAGAAGGTTTGAAAAGCTGCACAAAACCAAGCGCTTTTCAGAGATTCTGTATTAAATTTGGAGAGTGGTTTCCCATTAAATAGAACAGTATATTTAAGTACAAGATTGGGAACTGGGAATTTACAGCTTTTAATTCACTATGTATCATACCCAAGATCACCATTTTACACTGAATTCCGTATCTCTGGACACGTGCCTTCATAAATTCCTAGTGGAACCAATGGGAATGTCACTTATCTTTTCTGGATATGTGGAGTTTAGTTTTAGCATCCAATGATGTGTTGAATAACCTTTATAATAAATACAGACCAAACAGAATATTCATTAAAACATTGTTTTCCTTCTGATATACTGTTGACTATACTGTACTTACAGGTACCAAGCCCTTTTTGCTGATGTACACGATCCCGCGTATACTGGCAGCGATATTATTTCTGTTTTTCCTGAGATTGTAAGTCCCTTTGTTCTCTTGTGGGATCATATAGCTGAGAACACTCTGGAAAGGTGAGTTTAAAACCTGAGGGGGGTTTTTTGTTGTTGTTCTTGGTTTTTATAAACCTTTGAATAAATCTCAGTTCAGCAAGGTTTTAAGGTCATTCCTGCAGGTTTCCAAACGAGGCAGATCGCTCATCATCTTACTAAAGGCTGAAGTGATGTAGCTTAGTAGCGATGGCTGCTGGGCTCTTTATGGCATGGCTTGCCAAATAAGAGTGCAATTCTCATGTCATAGCAACTGCTTTTGTCTGATCCCCCTGCAGGCAGAAAAAACTGACTGCTACACGGGTGATGATGCGTATCCACGTGTGTCAGTTTGATAAAATGCATGTAATAAAATCTGACTTTATTTCTAAACTGAACTAAAATCTAGTTCAGTCCCTGGATTGTACTAGGTACAACCAGCTGCCCAGCTGCTTAAGGAAAGGGTAAATAGGGAAGGTCTTACTGAGAGATGATGGGGGCATTTTCATCAGGGCCTTGTGAGAGCGGTGCTGAGAACAACTTTGCATTTCAGTAGGTGCATGAGATGCAGATATTTCATTTCTACAAGCACACGCATGCACAACACACGGAGGCAGGGGCTTCCAGCTGTGCTCTCGGTGCAGAGCACTGATGCCTGACCTAGATTCATCCGTTGGTTACTGCTCCTTCCTTCTCCTTGGAGAAGAGTTAAGTTCCAACTCCATAGGAGCTTGTTTAAACACACAAATTAGTATGAACTTCGGTAGGATGCACATATACAGTATACTAGTTCTTTATCAATATTCATGTCACCGTGCTGCTTTAAATTCAAGCTACTTTGAAAGTCCATTATATTAATCATTAAAAAGGCAGTCTTCTGGAATAAGAGTAGTTTCATGTGTGAATGATTTGTAACAACATATGCATAAGCAAATACGTACATAAGACCACTTTTTGAATCAGAGTATCGGTGCAGGCATTTTATCTGCTTTTGTTTGGAGATTATCTTTGAAGCTGTCTTTCGATTTACCAGAAGTCTACCACCATGTTTTTGTATTTGATCATTCGTTCTGTTACTAGTTACACCAAAAATTGCCTTTGTCTTTTTTTTAATGCTAAAATAATTACTAGCTTCACTAACTCGTATATAAAAAATGTCCTATCAAGTTCCAAGGTGGGGATTTGGCTGGTCCTGATGAAATACAGGCGCAGGGTTGTACTAATCGGATATTTTACAAATCCCCCCTCATCCTACCGAAGACCACAAGCAAACCTGGCAAATGGGGCAAGCAGAAGAGCATAGAAATCGGGACTAGCAACGGTTTAGCAAATGTTTAGTCTGAAACTCATCAACAATATGAATGGCCTTATGGCCACTCCGCTGCTTTGAGAGGCTTATGTCAGAGTAGTTCACTGACTCTTCTCCACAAAAAGAGACGTATGGACTGGGAAATATATGGAGGTGTTTTTGGTAGCCCAAGGACAATGGTGGTAGAATGATAGAAAGGAAAGGAGATGCCCACATTCCTAAGTATATCTTTAATGATCTCATGGACTCCTAAAATGTATGTAGGTATTTATTTGGAGAATAGCCAAAATTGACAGAATTTTCAATGAAAAAGAAGAAATTATGGAGCTTCACAACTGCCTGACATATGCCTGTATACAAAGGTCATTCAGGCTGAGTACAATGTGAGAGCAGGAATTAAATGAGGGCGCAGATTTACGGCAGAAAGTCACAAATCTCTCATGCCTAGCAGACCAGAGGATAATGAATTTCCTGCGGTGGAAGACACTGCGCCCAGTGGAAGGGGTAGTGGCGTACTGCCCCAGCTCACCTTCTGTACTGTGTCGGAGTGCCACGGAGGCATCTGCGCCGAGGCTCCCCGTAAATGCGGGTACTCTTTCAAAGGGCAAGTGTGCAAGTGCTCCTTCTCCTGGTGCAGAGGAATATGAGAGCGAAGAACCAGTCAGTATGCAAACGGGATGATGGTGAATATAAAAAGCTTATGCACAATGCCAATGTGTCCATTCAATACGATGTAGTCTAATATCCATCTCTTGCCAAAAGTCTGTAGTGTTCTTCTTCTCCATTTGACTCGGTGCTCTGGTTTTTCATTATTTTATCCTACTTTTGTCAGGTTTTTATTATATTTATGGGTGTAAGGAAATTTTGCATTCCTTGGGCTGAAAATAGGCGTAAAAGCATTTTTTTCCACTTTTTTGTAAGAAAATGGACACAAAATAGTAAAAGATGTTTAGTTACAACTTTGTTGCATTTGCTAATAAACTCTAAAATATTATTTTTATCTGAGAAGTATTATGCATCTGTAGAACAGTAGGAGTATATGGGTAAGTTAAATAAAAATGTTCAGGATTTTAGAATTTCCAAAACAGGTCCAGAAAAAAAAAGGTGGGAAGTGTGTGAAGAATAATACCCATCACCATCCCAAATCTATATGGTATATGCTTATTACAGGTCAAAATAAATTCTTTGCAGGTATGTGCTATGTCAGTATGCAGGGTTAATTCCAGATAACACTAAATAGCGATGTGAATATTGAGATGTCACACAGCTAAATGTTTCTATGACACCTGTGCTTTAAGAACATTTAGTGTTTTACTTGGCTTATATCTGTAGATTTTTCAGGGCAGGATTCTTATAATTAACCATAGTCTCATTTCATATTCCCAGATCAGCTGAGTAACTGATTTTCAGCCCTCTCCAAGGTGAGTTTTGAGCAAGTTTTAACCTGCATGCATTTTTGATACATCTGGAAATTGACTTTCATTTCCTGCATGCCTAAAATAATTCCGTGTCTTGTTAGATTAATGCCATACATCATATTTACCTTAATAAGTTAAGAAAATGTCTTCAGAAATGTCTCCCTTAGAGCTAGAACTGGAATTGGGTCTTAAAGATTAATCAGTTAGTGGGTAACTTGCATTACATAAGGTGGAAACGCAGGCTGGAAATAATCATGATTAAAACAGCATAGCTATCCCTTGATACGATGTATTTTCATATGTTAATAATCTTTGATTTTAAACATGGGTAATTGCCACTGGGGCTAGCACATGAAGTCTATTTTTGGTTTCTTCAGAAAATATTACTGAATTTAAACCCAATTAACAAACTCTCTATCTGTCACCTTCTGTGATTTCCTGCTCTGCATGCAATTGTGTTAAATGACATGCATGCCTGTGGCAGAGATCAGGTGACTGTTTTCCCCCAAATACTTCATGCAATAATTTTTCATTGGTTTGTTGTTTTACTTTCTCCAGTTGCAGATATGGGTATATAACCAAGTGATACCCTCTCAGGCTGTTTCATGGTTCTTATGGAGAAGAGTAAGGGGAAAGACTGATAGTATTTTGTGGAAAGACACCCTGCAGGATGGAGACATGGATCAAAACTCTATGGAACTAAATGTAAGTTAAAATTTTAAACATCAAATGTATGCTATTTCAACAAAATCAGCAAGCTTGAAGGCACATGCTCATATAAAGTATATTATATGAATTACTCAGCAGACATAGGTGAGTTTAATCCTGTAATGGATAGCATGGGCTAAGGATCAGAATCCTATCCCTGTAAACTAAAGTTTAAGCACAGCCTAACTCCCACTTGATAGAAAGAGCCAGTTAAAGCAGTAGAAATTTGTGGTTTAAACTTAAACCAACATAAGGCTCATAGGCTTGAAATATTTTTTTGAACTTTTGCCTTAGTTCCAGGTCAGACCTGTAGTAGGCTACAGAGATGTGATAGCCTCCATACTTTGCTTGTGGTTAGCCTGTGTGACCCGTACTGCCTGGCCAGGAGGAAGAACACTTTTGGTACCTCTTGCAATGCTGTACTGCCAAAGACCGTAATCAGGACTTTGGAAGTGTGATCTGGCACGTGGAATACAGTCCAACGGGCTTCGCTGCAAGCACTGTTGAAAGGCTTGCATGTATTTAGATGGCTGATACAGTATCTTCACATCCAAGGAGAAATTTCCACTGACGTGAATGGAAGTATTCAGCGACGCTGAGGTAACAAAGAAAAGTAGTGCCCTTGCAAGGAAGCTCCCTGATTTTGTTGAGATCAGAGATTAAATTCTGGTACCTTAAATAATAACTGAAGAAAATGTTCTTATTGGGTATGTTAATAAGGTGTTTAATGCCACCATTATAGACATCTGCATAAGTCTTTTTTCATAGGTAAGGAGCTTGAGTAATTACTATGCTATTGAACTAGTTTGTGTTATAATCTTGCCTAAAGCGTATTTGTCTGACCCTGTCCTCACATCTGCAGACGTGACGGTGTTCATTATACTGTGGTGAGATTGTGACATATGTTTTCCTGTCCATTGCATGCTTATGACGCTATCAGGGAGATAAATTTATCTTAACTTCCCTTGCAAAACTAGTGCGTGCAGGGGATGTTGTCCATCAGACCTGGATTTTATCTCCAAGTTGAAAAGAATAAAAATATAGCACTTAAAAGCACTGTTTGCCTTCTCAAAGGGCTGCAGGAAGCCTCTTTGTAGAAATTGTAAATCTTTTCAAACAGCTTTTTAAAGGTTTTGTGTGTGTGTGTGTGCAAGGACTTTGTCCTCCTGGTTCCTTTATTTAAAAAGCAGGCTCTGTTAAACAGGAAAAACCGCTTTAAAAGTTTTGCTGCAATGTATTTCTCTGCCTAGGAGCGTGGAGGACTTTATTATATACTTTTTGTTTTGCTCCTTTATCTTCTACAATACATTCCCTGGTCCTTGGGCTCTGTCAGAGGGAGCGGTGATGTTCTCGAGATGCATCCTGCCAATACTGGGTCAGATGGTTAATAGTGTTAGATTGGGGAAACCATGCTGCCTGTTTCTCATACCTGTTTTGCATTTATATGAGCCATTGTTCTCTGTGGTTGAAAGAAGAGCCCCAGCTGAAAAACACCTCGCTTGCAAAGCATTCAAACAGTTTTAAACAAACATTTGGCTGGTTTTCAGACTGTATCCTGCTGTAATTTCTGTCCTTCAGGGAGGGGGGAAGGTTCTCCTATATAATTATAGATGTCATTTAGCAGCAATACAGCGATTACTATGGGGGGAAAATCCTTTCTACAGAATACATGTAAAAGTGAAATGCATTTTGAAACAGATATGTGTAGGAGCTTTTTTCTCCCCTGAATTCTCTGTAGAAATACCAACATGATTTGGAAAATATTAAATGAAATTAGAATAATGTGATGTGTATTCATGCAGTGTTTCCTAATTGATCCCTGCCAAATTATGCTGTGCAATTACAGGTTTATTCATTCTGGAATAAAACTTAAGAATTGCTAATCCACCAGTCTCCCATTAGAAGCTGATAATATATTTTCTTTATTTTATGATTACGCATTTCAGATTACACATGACAAATATTTTGCAAGGACAGCATGACTTCCAATTATCTACAACCCTGAACAGATGAAGGAGTTGTAGACTGTTAAAAGCCACGGAACGAAGAGCTTTTGGCAGGGAAAGAGGAAATTTTCAGAATATATAACTTACCACTGATGAAAAGATTGTATATGCACTGTATCTCAAAGTTGGGAGTGATTTATAGTGGTAAATACTTCTACCAGTTCAGGAATGGGCTTAGCTCTCAAGCTGGGAGCTTTCTGTCTGTCTTGGAAAGCACCTTGTTTGCTAACTAGCAGTAATGATCTCAAAAAGGAATTCCCCCTGCCCCCCAGAATATAAGAAAGCAAGCTTTGACTTAGCTTCTGCTGCTTTTCTATGATCATCAGTTCAAAGGATGATATTTTTTCTGATCAGCTAAGATTTCTTCACCATTTGTGGACTGCAGTTGCTTAACCTTGTCATGAGGTCTTACCCCACTTATTGGGAGCTGTAAAAAAATTACAGAGGAAGTGTCTTTCGGTAGTAGCAGTGAATAGAACTTAAATCTTCTGGTTTGAGTACCTGTCATAATATCTGTTGTCACAGTCAATGGGGAAGGAAGAGGGCCCTCCTTCAAAGGATGGTTCAGAGCACTTAGAGTTCTATTTGAAATGTTCTTTGGAGAAGGTATTGTCTTTCTTTATGGCAGAATTAATTAGGGTTACTAATCTACTAGCATTAATACCCTCTGATAGCTTACAGAAATAATTTCAAAAGCAAAGAAAATTTAAGGGAGAGGAAAGTAATTTATCAGGCTTGCAGTCTAAGTGACAGGATCACCTCCGTCATTGTGCCAAAACTGTGAATGAATTTGGGGTTCTCTCAATCCATCTTCATGTCACTAGGGTTATATATGCTTTATGATACACAATGGGCATCACTCTACTAGTCTTCAGCGTGTAGTGTATATATGAAATGTCCTAGAAGGGAGAGTGACTGGGCATGGTTTGGGGTGTTGTGGGGAGTGAAGCTGAACAGTGAGGGGTGGTGGTATGTGTGTGTCATGGGTACAGTGGGTATAAGAATGAGAACTTCAGCAGGACTATCTTATATTTCCATAAGAATTTTTAAAAAGTGACACAGCATAAGATGAAGTATGGAAGGATAATCATGTCTGTTCCCCTTTTTAAACTGTTTCCTGCAAGCCCATGTTCATGCTGTCCTGGGAATTTGGGTGAGCCCTTTTAAGCGCTCACCACCACACAGGTGGAAATTTTTGCTCCTCAGCCGAGACATGATAAGCTTCATATATGGTCTCAGTCTGTCACAAATGCCATGCAGCTTTGTCTTCATAGTAGTAACTTCTAAAGAGAAGCAAGCTTGTTTGCTTGGTGTGACGTGAACGATCCACTAGCTGTCTAAATATCTCTGAGGGGAGAGAGGGAATGGCAGTTGAAATGCGAATACAATGCTGTTATAATCACTAATCTCCTTAGGATGGTCAGATAAGAGAAAAGAGAAGACACACAGAGAGAACAATAGAGAGAACAGTTCATGCCAGCTTGTCTTTTTATTCATACTCGTGGGTACAGTCACCACCAAAGCTACAGTGTTCACATACATATACATTGGCTCATGAACCAATGGAAGACAGAGCAAAAATGAGTTTCCTGCCTGTGTGTTTCCAGACTTGCATCGAAATGCCTCACATCAAGATGCAGATTTATGGTCAGTTTGTACATACATTCATTTGGTCTGCAGAGTTTAAAATCAACATCACGCTGGCTACTGTCTGCCCCTAAGGGTACAGTGGAAGAACAGATAACCGCTTTTTAATTAGCGGTTGATGCAATTTACTACAACAGTGTAGTCCAAGACTAAAACATCCACTGAAAAGCTGTTTTGCATTATTTAAGAATATCAGTATGCTTACATGATACAAATGAAAAACGTAAATTTCAAAGAAATTAGGCTTTTGTTCCATGCAGGCTTTCACTAAGTATTATGGCTCTGAGTTATTTGGAGAAGCTTCAAATAAGCTTTACATATTTGTAAAATATGTGTCTTTGTATATTTTAAGCTTTATTTGATCCTTTACTGCATGATCTTCTCCATTTGTCGTCTTCTCCCCCTGCTTCCTAGGAAGCTGTTGAATTCGGAACAGAAGTGTTAATTGGAGGCAACCCAAAGGTGGAGCTTGTCTTCTGATGGCATAACTTTATTTGATCTTGAAAGGAATCACACTATATCCTCAGGCCGTAGGAGGTCAGGATTTCCTGACTCTTAACTTCTTAAATATGGTTTGGAGAACAAATGCTGTGAAGAGTGGTAGGATCCTGGTGACAATCCTAATACTCTTTAATATTTTATCAAACACATTTTTCATCTCATTTTTGACCCAGCAGGAAACTATTTATTTTAGAGTTCATTATAAAAGTTTGGGGAAACAAAAGAGACCTTTTCTTTCTGGAATATGGTAAAGAATTGGCTATGAAGTGTCATTGAGAGAATGCTTTCGTAGAGCACTTAAAAGGAAAGTAAAATGCTGGCTGGGTGCTGCCTTTGGGAGAGGAAGCTGGGGACAAACAGTGTTCCTCAGGGATCCATTTTGGGGTCAGTGCTGTAGAGAAGCACTTCATAACTTGCATGAAGTACCAGTATATGCTCAGGCCACCTAACAAGGAGGCATGCCAGGTGTTGCTTTCCATTTTGAAACTGCACGACGCGCTGATCTTACCCGCTCAGAGTAGCAAACATTCATTTCCAACTGGCAGCATTTTATTTTTTTCTAGAGCCACGGTTTCATGTTAGTATGTAACAGGCACCATTTCACTGTGTTTCGCATGGTACTGTATCACAGTGGGATTCTTTACCGCTTGGTCTTTTTTCCTCCTCATTTCTCTCTATTTTTGTATTCTCTCTTTCTGTATCTTTTCTATCTTTCTTTTCTCCTTTCCACTGCTCCTAATCCTTGTAGAATTCATCAGTTTTTGCTGTGTTGACAGTACATAGAGGGCTGTTCTATCAGAGCTTGGACCAATACCACTGAAGATGATGGAGATGTTTTCATTGAATTTGGTGGGCACAATTCAAAATTGAAGCACCCTGCCAGTACAAAGGGGCAATATCTTTGGGTCTTACCAATACTGAGTTCATGGTACCTACGTCATGAAATTTCAGTCTCTCAGGGTACTGTTTTGTAGGCAGTTGTAAATACCCGTCACTACTGGCAGGCTAGCTGGTGTGGGCAAACACGAGCAACTATGTGAGGGAGGGGAAGCTGAGTAGCAGAGATTATGTGCACCTTTTAAATGCCCTCGGGCTCATAGTACTTAATTTCTTTTCTTAATCTCTGCTACACCTGTATGAAGGTAAGTAGTTGACAGTGAAAAATTCTGTACCTATAAACAAAATTTCAAACAAAATTGTGAAGTTTGCCACAGGTTATTTTCCCCTGTGGTAATGGATTACATTATGCCGAACAATGTTCCAAATTTTTAAATGTAACCATAGTGGGCTTTAAACTAGTGGAAATCAGTGAAGTTTCACTGATTTTTAAAAGGGCTGAGAATAGTTATACCAGTTGAAGTTTTGTGATAAGATCAACATTTATATAACAGCTTCTGAATGTTTAGTTTTCACTAAAGAAAACCAATCCGCTTCATCCTATGTTCATGAAGAGTTTCCATGCTATAAATCATCAACTGGTCTGAAAATCCAGTATTTGATACAAAATGTCTCATTTTTCCACAGTAATTTAAAGCTATAAATTAGCAAATATGTAAATAGTAGAATGTGAATTAATAAGTGTAGGTCCTGAGATGTTCTGGGACAAATGGCCTTTTCGAAAACAAAGAAACAAACAGCCTTTCTGCCATAAATGTAGGCTTGTGGCTGTTAGAATCACGTCGTTCCTCAGATCGGTTGATTATCAAATGTTGGTGTTTATGGGACGGAATTTCTTGGTTCTCACTTCCCTTTTTTCGCGCCGCCCCCCCCCCCCCCCCCCTTCTCCATTCCGTGTGGAAGGAAAGTAAAAGAACCATAATGTTTAAGGCAATTAAGTAAACCACCGACAGCCAATATAGACAATGTTCAGAAATTCATCACAAAATGAGAGGGAACTTGCTCAGAAAATGGAGGCTAAATCTCTCTGTGTGTCAGAGAAGAGCTGGATGAGGTCACCGCTCACAGGTATATAGGGCAAAACAATGGGTTTAATTCTGAAAGAAAAAAAAAAAAGGTTGGTTGAAAGAAATCTGTTTGAGTCCAAATGTGGAAAACTATTTCTACCGTTTATGTTTCAGAGTATTTCTCCTCTGTGCCCTTCCCCTTGTACCATACTAGTCTGGGAGCCCAGAATGAACTTGAAATGCCTTCCCTCACTGCCTAAAATTACAGCTTTTATTTCAGGACTTGGCTTATTATTATTTGATCCTATAACCCTTAAGGCCAGCATTAGCAGTTGGTGTCAGGAAATCCCAATTCCCAGTGCCAAGGGGTTAATTGCTTTTTACCGTTTGATCTTTTTATACCCACTTTATATGCTACCTGCCCCTTTTACCATCTATAGGAGGTGTGCCTACTTTTCTTTGCTGGCCTACTTCCTGAATCTCCCCACAGCTTTCCCTACTGCTGCCTCGCCAATTTTACTTTACATTCTTTTCAACCAAAAAATTGCACTTGACCTGATTTTTTTCCTTTTTACACTTTCCAATTTTCCTGGCAGAAAAGATGCAGTGTGCTGTCATTGTGTTTCTAGGAACTGAAATAGATAGATAGGATGGACACATGATAGATTAAAAAGAAAGGTTGAATATGTGTAGAGTTATGAAGTGGGAATGCTGATGTGTTAAGCTTGAATAGCTTCGTTGCATAACGATAATTTTTATGTCTTTTTAAACAATTGAGCTGAAGTGTGTGGGGCAGCAGGGAGGAAGCCCTCTAAAAGTAAATCAAGATGCCTCAGATTTTGTTGCTAAGTTAAGTAATCATATCTGCAGGCAAAACAGATGATCAGATTTGTCTGAAATATTTGCCTTGTCAAGGTTCATTGAAAATTTTGTTTCGTCACCAGGTTACAAGCATAATACATTGATTTCTTTAGGGCTGCTTGGTTTAAAATAGCAATTTTATTTATATTTTGTTGATACTCTCCACAAAGCTAGCAGTCAAGCTGATTTTCTCCAGAGTGTACTTTTTGAAATCTTTGCAACTATTTGTAGGCAATTAAAACTTTGTGACGTACTTCAGTTTCTTTAAGAAAGTGACAAAATATTCAAAATAACTCAGAAAATAAAAAACCGTATTTCATAGATTTTAGTGGTTACAATTCTGAGAAATAGTCATCTCCTGGATTTTTAATGCTCTTGAAACTTTAATGTGCTGCTCTGAAATTCAGATTTTTTAAAATAACTATATAGTCTAGTGAAGTAAAACAATATAAACAGGGAGGAAACTTGAGTAGTATATCCATAGAGGAATGGTCAGTATCAGGTCTTCAGCATAAAAAAAGTAGTTTAGATGGGGGAAAAAATGGTTCTACCATCACTAGAAATTACACACGTTCCAGTGTATCTGTGTCTCTCAGTAAATTGGTCTCAGTTTTCAATTTTTCCTCCAGTTTGTGATTTTATTAAATTTCTTCCATGAGGATTATCTGGCCTGGCAGAATGGGAACTCGCACATCAAGATTCTTCCTCCAGCAGGGTGCTTGGGTCTTGTCGCTGGTCTTTCAGGCTACCGCTTCCGCTCAGCAGCAGTAGATACTTGGTTCTCTCGAAAACCTTAGTCATACTCAGGTTCGATAAAAACGTATTGCTAAGCTAGAAAATTATTTTTTAGGCGGAAGCGAGAGGGAGCGAAACAAGCATGCAAAAACCTAGTGCATTCATGTGAGATTTATTGACTTCAGAAAACAGATTAAAAATAAGAGTAAAGTTTTAGCTTTTGTGGATCATGATGTGTTTAAAAGCTTAGCTGTGTTGTGCTAGTTCTTTGAAACATATTCACTAAGTCTGTGCGGGTCTTTCAAAACGTAACTTGAGGCAAAATTTACATGCTCTTGAACTTTAGTATGAAGATAAAAACCTGCAAAGATCATTTGAAAATCCACATGGGAGTTACGAACTTCACAGACATTTATGCTGGTGAGTTTTGCCTATTTTGAGTTCATTTATCTCCTCAGCTACAATTTGCTTCCTCTGCAGGGAAAGGAACTAATGCTTTAGCACCTTAGAGGAGGTCGTTGTTTTCATCCTGGCGCTTGCCTTTAAGAGGCCACAGGGATAGAGCTTCTTTTCAGCGATGCAGTTGCCCGTCCTGTGTCTGTCCAGCGCTGACCTTTCTCCCAGCTCTGGTTCAGTGGTACAGGTATTCTCTTTCAGGTGCCGCTGCGCTAGATCCTTCCAGCTCCAGGACTGAAGGGTGCCTTAAAGAGCGTGTGGCCCTTACAGGGGGTTGGGAATTTTGGTAAGCTTGCATACTGCCAACAGCACTTTCTCTCTTTAAAAGATGAAAGACTTCGATATAGTAGGGTCCCTTCCATTTGGGTTGCTTCGCAGTATGGGACTGCAGGAAGAAGGGGGATCTTAATGCATGTGGGATGGCCCAGCACTGCTGACCGCTGGTTTTTACTGTCTCTCAGGGTGTTGCATGAATAAAGCCAGAACTGGCTGTTCTCTACCGAAGGTGAAAGTTAGAGTGATAGTGGTTAAGTAAAGCTTTTTATTATTACTTATGTGGTTCTTAAAAAAGAAGGAATCATGAAAATAAAGCAGTGATTTTTTGAAATTAGGTGCCCTGTGGTGTTGATAGATAGGTTTAGTATTTTCCATAGATTCTAATAGTGTCTGGCAGTAGAGTCCTTCAATGTGAAAGCAAAAAAAAGCCAAACCCTATCTTACAGCCATTTCTGACAGCCAGTAGAAAATGGTACCCCATGAATTTGTTTATGAATCAAATATATAATTCTGATAATAAAATCCCCATCTTAAAAGTATTTTCATCTTGGCTGGCTTTGCAATAGGTCAAGAATCAGGCTTCTAATACCTTTCTCATTCATTATCCAGACTTTTATCTCACTACACAATAACAACTAGCTTATTTTCCCTTAGAGACGGATAAGTTTTGCTGTCAGAGCAGTGCAATTGCTGTATCTTCAGATCCTTTGTGGGTGTCAGTATATTTTCTCCTCAATGCAAACTGAGAAGTACAGTTGGTAGAAAAAATATGGGGAAAATAGAAACGTTTCAACTTCTCGATGCAATATTTCATATCTTTCATGTTGATGTAGCTCAACAAAATTGTTTATTACATTTCTTTTCCAAAGGGCAAATTTAAGACTTCATTTTCTAGAAATCATTATAAACCGGTCTGAAAGGTTGCAACAAAAGTTATAGTGGAGAGCTTTTTTGGACTGACAAAGCCAAAACAGAGAAAGAACAGCAGTGAGGTAGTTGTTTACCAGAAATATCTTGCTCAGTCCCCGAGTTGTTTTTTCAGTGTCAGGGAGCTGTACCTTTTCAGAAAGCTGAACGTAGGGAGGGATTTGTGAAGCTGTTGGGAACACTTTCTGTGAGTTCAGGGAGTTATCAGAGGTGGACACCCATCCTGCTGGGCTTCTGGCTCTTAGCCTAACCTGAGCTGCAAATGGATTTATGGTAAACTATCCTCTAAATAAATGGCAGCAAGTCTGAGCCTCTGAATGACCTACTTAACCTCTTTAGCCTTCAGACGAGGAAACAATGCAGAAAACACTTCTGGTTGAGGAAAAGAGTAGGTGAGGTGCAGTACTCTTCCACTGCATGCTTAATCTGCTCTTCTGACTCCTTCCTTGGACCTTGATGAAAGGATTTTAGTTAGTTAGTTACTTTGCCATAGTAGCAGATTGCAAGTTACGAGATGAGGTACTTATCAAAATCTCTGAGTTTCTGTGTGCTTGAAAGCCAAGGACAGACCTACAGGATTTCCATGGACTACAAACGTCTCTATTGTGTGCCACATTTGCACTGTCAAGCTATTACCTGAAGTGTCTTGTACCTATTCCACTTTTAAACTTGCCTGTGACCTTTTATTATTTTCGTTCCCATGACCTCTTTGCCCCTCTTGTCCAATTTGAAGGACGTCATATCTGTCTGGCACCGAATGGTTCCAGTACTCAGGAGCTTGAGTAAATGTTACAAACTAAGAGCAGCTAATGAAAAATCTGTAGTGTTGACATCTGTTTAATCTACGCGGTGTTTCCAGAGCTTGATAGCAGACCACCTTCCAGGAGCAAGGGTCTAAGTCAGGCTGTTTAAATAAAGTAATAATGAAGTATAGTGATACAGTTGTAAACTTGGAGCTGTTCCAAATGGAGTCATAAAGTGTGCTAATTGGTCCTGAGGACTGGAATGCAGTAAAATTCAAATTTTACAACAGTGACTATTATACAGTGGAATTAACTCAGCTGCTCTGGAGGTTTTAAATATACCTAGCCATTAAGAGGCAGAGTCACAAGATTATAGGGATTTTACTCGACTAACAGAGAGATTGACATGTCCGTTTTCATCGCTGAAGATTAAGATAACAAGAACAACTTAATTAACATATTTAGTTAAATGAGGGGAATGTACAATGCTATTTGTTTGAACAAATTAGTAGTACCTACAGGCTTGATTAGGTGACGTGTTGGAACTTTACCAAAAATTTAAGTAATTATTTGAATCACTAGTTAATAGATGAAAATATATTTAATTAGTTGTACTACCTTTATTTAATCAAAGTTACGGAGCACCTTAATTTCATTAAGTTCATTAAGTTAATAAGAGGTGTAGAGATTACTGCTTTGATAGTGTTGAAACATCTATAATTTTTAAGACTATAAAATGCAAGCAAAATCATTTGGCACTAAAGCAGTAATCTCAGTGAAGTGCATCACAAATGTCACACCTGTTTAATATATTTCTGTAAAGTCTAAACTAAAAGGAACTGTTAAAGGGTTTCTACTCCAGTGGCTACTGTTACTTGAGGCACTCCATTTTCTGTGGCAGCAAATCCTCAGTCCATTCCCACCTTTTCTCTACTAAAGTGTTTTGTTGTTTTTTTTTTTTTTTTTTTAATTTTGCTGGGGATTGGTACAGCATTTTTTATTACAACTTAATGAAATTGATGCCATTTGTGTCATCCTTTCTGCATCTGTAAGATAATGATTATTGGAATCTGAAAATGAACAGACAAGTCCGTAAAGCCACGGTTATGCCGATCCACTGCAGGCGTGTGACCAGCCTAGAGCACTGCCTGCCCAGTCCCATGTCTTCCCTGGAAGTGGGGACTACAGGCTGGGAAGGAAAACACAAATTACCCTTTACCGGACAGTTGTACTAAGAGCGGTAGATCGGGAGCATTTGGATGCTCCCCTATTGGTCTCTGAGACTGTTCTAACCTGAACTAGTTCTCCAACATGAAACTTAGAGCATAGCTGGCTTTAATGAAACTACTGTCCAGTCTGTCCTGGGGGTAGCTCACCGGTACGCACTAGAGCAGGACTCTGCTGGACTTCTCAGGGTCTGCTACTGATAACCTGTTTCTGAATGCGAAGGAACTGTCACGTGTGGAGAAAATACATGTTGGAGAAGGCAGGCAAGTAGTAGATGCAAGTGAGAAGGTCCTTTTCTTTAAGTCTCTGAATTCTGCATGTCTGAAATAAAAAATTCAGAAGAACACAATTTAAAAGCTGAATCATTTAAGTTAAAAAGTAAATGTTAAGAAGAGACGGGCATTGTATGCAGTTGTCTTAAGTTGCATTGAAGCAAGTGAAAAGATAGGTGTAATAGAAATTCCCATTAATAATTCAGGTGGAAACAGGTGCAACAGTTGCAGTACTTAAACTGCACAAGCCCGGTGTTAGTTTACTATCAATCAACAGCTGTGGAGTAATTGCCCTTTTAAAAAGTAGTTATGAAATTGTTGGCAACAATAGCAGTCAGCCAAATGTATGACAATGTTGCTAATTTGATCCTGGGATCGCCAACAGATGCTCAGAAAAACAGGTTTTTCCATTGATAACGGAATTTGTGGGTAGCTTTTTTGCAAACCGTATTGTAGAAATGATCAGCTAATAAAATGTGTTGATTTAGTCGCTAAATTTAGAAAAATGCATACCTTTTTAATCTACTAAACGGTCCCAGTAATACGATGTGAAAGGAAACCTTGTGCTTGTTTTTGAAAGAAAATATTTGCATTAAAACATTGCAGAGCTAAACAGAGGCATTGTAAAAGGAATCAGATTCATATGAGATTTACTATAGGGAAAAGCTTACATGATGCTGATACGATTCTTAAGAGGTGCTGAGGTAGCAGACGCAAAATTGTTGTAAACACTGTCATGCACAGCACTGCCAGAAAATATAATATAAGGTTGGAGAACATGAGTTGTCTCCATGCGTGCATAAAAAAAGAGAAATGCAAGTTTACTGAGCTGTTTATTGAAAAGTCTGGAAGGAAACGATAAGCTTTGGAGTGTGAATTATTTTAAACTACGTAGTTAAAAAGGCTTCTGGAGGAATTCTGCAGGATGTCAGGAGAAAAGCACGTTGTCAAGACCTCAAATGTTTTCCAGTGATGTGATCACCAGAAACTAAACACAGGAGCTTAGTGGGAGAAATGGGCCAGTCGTGACCCTTTTACAGAAAAGGCGCGCTGTGATCAGCTAGCCCTTGTCCTCTTATTACGAGCTGAAACCTGCACTTTCATTTGCTTGTTTGGCACTAAAATGGAAGAGGAGAACATCGGTTAGTTTGAAAGGCGTATTTTTATTGCTGTTTCCTTAGTGTGTCGTAGAGGTAAGTACAGTAATACAGTGGTCGGAAGAACTGTGCATCAGCTTGCTGAGAAGCCCAAAGACTCAAGTCGTTGAGTCTAAGCTGTGCAAATTCTTATCGACACCAGAGTTATCTTTGCCTAGGGTATAGGGTGATTTACTGTTAACAGAGTGTAGAACAACGCAGCTGTTAGGTGTTCCACAGCATCGTGGGCCAGAAAGTATTTTCATTTTCAACATGAAACCATCTGCATAAACTTATAAACCAGTATGAAGTAGAGAAGACATGATTACAGGAAATAATGCTTCATTTTATGTTAAAAGCTGCTGGGTCTTGCACTGTCCTCAGTGATCAAGAGGAAAGCTTAGTGCTGCGATCCTGCTTCATGTGATTTCAAAAATGACCTCTCCGGAGCAGAGAGGGATAAGACGTCAAACCAGCGGGTTCCCGGGATTGCTGCGTCATTCTGACTGCCGTTCTTCTGGGAAAACTGAGAAACCAACTGCTGCCATAATGTCACCTCAGTGACAAGAAATGCTGAGAAAGCTGTTTAGGAGCTCTCTTCTGTAACCTTCCTTTGTTCCTCAGTAAGAGTACACTGCCTGCCCTAAGCACCCAGCTGTCCTGAGGCTGTGGAAGCAGCTTTCTGCGCCTTGACCGTGAGGTTTACCGGGACGGCATCAGGAACGAGTCATCTTTTGGGGATGATCAGAGTTATTCTTTTGGAAGAGCAACTGGCGAAAGATGTTTTTGGTCGAGCTCACAGGAAGCCGCCTCAGTTTCCTCTTGACATCTGCAGAACAAAACGGCTGTGATTGCTGACATTCATTCCTTATGCCCATTCTTCTTTTTAGATTTCCACAGCAATTTATTCTATGAACAAACTACTACTTTGAATATATTTGTGATACTTGAATATATTCTTTGTCAGTTCATTTTCTCATTCCAATTTCAACTGATATGAATAGTTTTTCTGATTTTTATTGAAATTGCATTATTTAGGGATCTTCCTGAAATTAGTACTAGTTTTCCTTTAAAATGTGGATAAAACACTTTACATTTTTGGAACAACAGCCTTAAATTGCCTCATTAATTTGTCTTTCTCAACCTATAATTTTTTACGTCTCAAAAGACATTTGGTTTAATGGCACATATTGATTTCTCTTTTTTTTTGCTTGTTTAAAAAGACCTTTTGCTAGCTTAATCCTACTTAGTTTAGCGCAGTAATCTGACTGCAGGAATCACAGGGTATTGTATAATACTTTAAATGTTATCAGATTTTGAGCATTTAAAAGAAAATGTCGCTGTGCATGGTTCCCAGATTTTCATTTTTGGTAAAATATATCAATGGATTCCACACCAAAGCAAGCATCCAGGAACTTTGTGTAGATACGTTCACACTTCTCCCAGTTACTCCATTTGGACCATCAGGTGAATGCAGCAGTAGGAGAAGAAAGGTCAGGGACTATTTGGGTGAATATCAGTGGAGAAAAGGGACAGAAAGAATTAAATCTGAATTTCTAATCTGAGTGTTGAGTTACTCTGAAGCTGATCTTACAAGACCGCAGATCCCAAATGTAAAGACGTTACTAGTATTAACAATAAAACACTACCAGTGTGATGGTGCCGTGGTAGTTGTGCGCAGACAGAGTAGGGCTTGTTTCTGGTGTTCAAGGGAATGTAATTTGAACAGGAACTTGATTTTTGCTTACTGCCTGAATGAAAATGTATGCGAGGTATAAAAGCAGTTGATCATTGTAGAGGATTTTTAAGCTTATAACTAAGTAAACCGTCTTTGGACAGTTATATTTCAGCAGCTTTATTTCAGCTAATTCCCCTGCAAAATAAACTGTATGGTTTTGAAGAAAAAGCTGGGGAAATGCACCTCTATATGAGAAAGAAGTGATGCCGGTTTTATTCTCTCTGATCTCTTTTCATCTTCTATCCCACTTTTGTTTTCTTTTCCTCTCAGGCTACAGATACAGTGCAGAATAGCGATGAGGCAAAATTCAGCATAAATTAAGGCATTTATTTTCAGATAGCTGCTTTGGTCTCTAATCAGCCAAAGAGGGCTCATTTTCAGTGGATGAAATAGATTCTGTTCCATTCAATGTAGGTTCCATATGAGCCAATATCTGTTCTCTGTCTCTTTTTTTTTTTTTTAAGCATCTCGGTGTGTTGCATTCTCTTCCATCACTAGAGAGGGAGAGTAAAGCTTCTCTTCTTTCTAGCTTTCTCTCCTTTCTTTTAAAGATCTTTAGTGGAAGTTTAAGGATTCAGGGCAGCTACTAAATTGCAAAGATCATGCATGAGCCTTGCATGTCCCTTCAGTCTGTATTTCACAAATCTAAGACAGTTTGGTTTACGAAGAGGTGTGAGTTGTGGAGCCCTGCTCTTATCTGTTATGGAATACAAGCCAGTTTAGAAGGGTTTGGCCTTAGCACCAAACTGAGGTGAGACACCTCCAGAAACTGTTCTTCATGGTGATGAGAGTCTTTGTTCAAGTAATAACCTCTGACATGTTACAAATGCCAATTATTTTCTAAAGTAGACATTGCTTCTGTGCTGCAGAGCCTCCAGTGCTGTATGACAGCAGATCAGTCTCTTCACCTCACCTTTGAATCAATTTTTCTTTGCAAAGTACTATTTTTTTGATAAACTTATCATGGAGAATAGCAAGAGTAACAAAACTCTCTTTTCTAACTAGTTACATTAGGGCCAAATAGCTTCACTCCTCTTTCCAGGCTTACAACTCTGATCTAGTCAAGGGGGAATTAGGAGAAGGAACAAAACCCAACACTTTTATTTCCTTCATTTCTCAGACCATCTGAATCTTGCTTTACTGTAGGGAAAATACTCTGTCTAGTCTTGTTTTCTCCCTGCCTAGAGGCCTTTGCTCTCCCCTGATGTTTCCTTTATTATTTTATATGTACGTAATGAAGAGTGAAGATCATTCCTCCCGATCTAGCTGGTCTTTCTGTGCATTTCTACTGTGGCAAGCACAGCAGAACTCCTGTCTTAGTTAAGGTCTGTGCGTGTTACTGTCATCTATAAGTTCTAAATCAGCCTCTAAATGACTCACTTCCTAGAAAAACCTCTCTGTCCTCTAGTGCAGTTAAAAATAGGGATAATATTTTGACATATTTGCATAATATTTTTCCTCTTCAGGATGCATGTTTTCATGTAAGTACTGTGAGAAGGTAGAAACTTGCATATTTCAGCCTGAATTAATGATTTCATTCTACAGGCTTTAGATGCTGTACAGGTAATTAATACATCTACCTGTCAGCGATGGTGCGATGCGATGGAAAGCCTCATTTTACAGAAGGGGTCTTGTGAATTTCTCCAGAAGCTTTCAAGAACAAATATGCAGGAATTAAGAAGGTGTCTTTGTACATGAATGGGCTTTGACTCTTCTGTTTCTCTTTGGATAGTTTGTAGGACACCTGCTAGAAGTCACTGCTGCTTTGCAGCTGATATTGGGACTGTGCATAGGTACCTTTTTGAGAGGTCAGAAGCAGCTGGCAGTTAGTGTTATTGTCACGTGCTCTCTAGTTACACAGGAGTGTGTTGATGCAAAAACATGTCCGAATAAGAAGCTTTACAGATACCTTAAAGCTTGAATGTGGAAATATCCCAGTTACTTACTTACAGTTCTGATTTCCAAAGACGTCTGGGTTTTGAGCAAATACATATGTGGTACTCCTCTAAGGAAGTGTAGCTACAAGTGGGAATGTTTATTGTCTCCTGTTCTGGGCAAATGCTCAAAGGATAAAATATCACGTAAATTATATACATTAAATCACATTTTTATCGATACGTCACAATCCAATTTCAGTTATATATGTTCTATTAACGTATACATGATCATTAAATTAATTTGCTATTATTTAACGCTTAGATAAAACTACTAAATGAAAGAAGGAAATACAATAATTGGGGCAAGAAGGAAATGTATGTTTTCTTGCCCAAGGATTAAAATTCTGTTTCTCCTCTTATTTTGTGAGCTTGCTTGAGTAACACAGAACGAAAACTAAAATTGGTCTTCAAATTATTTACTTACCTTGCTTCCTTTCTTGGCTATATTTCCTTTCCAGAACCTGTCATCTAAAGTGTTCCCTCAGCTCCTTGTAAATATTTCATCTTCACGCCTTCATGTAAGACACTTGTCTCCTTCCCTTACTTCCACATGTATTTTCCTTTTTAGCCCTACAAAATTGAGCTTCTTACCCATTTTCTCTTTCTCAGATTCCTTTTCTACTTCCTGATGTGAATATTTCCATGCTATTTGATTAGTATTTTTGGCAGACACTCTTAACTTTGCAGTTACACTGGGAAGATGTCATTGTTGCTTTTTTTGGCTCTTTTGTCTTTAACCTCAAATTTATTGGAATGTCGTTCTCAATGGTCTCTCTTTGTTATGATGCATCATTCTACAGTTTTTATTTACCGAGACTTACCTCACACTTTTATATGTAGCTTTTAATAGGCAATCAACCGTAGAAACTCTCCAGTTAACTGAAGGGATTGTTTCAGGAATTAAACATCATAATCAAGTGTTTAACTTGAAATTCTCCATTTTCCTCTGTACTACACCTGTGAAGAGGGGTGCAGATGATTTTGGGTAGCGAAGCTGAAGAATGAGTTTTAGTTAAGCTCTTGTGACTGAGGCTTATGATCACTGTGGCCTGATGGATGGATGCTCTGTGGGATCTTTTGTGACTAGCAGTGAATGCACCTTTAAAATGCTTGTAGGAATTTGTAGGGATGCTAGGGCAGACATGAGAAAATGGCAAGCATCCTCTGAGCTTTCCTTTTGTGCCAACAGCTTTTAGAGTCTACTGAAGTCACCCCCCCAAACATGCTGAAGCTCTGGTCACAGAATCGTAGAACAGCCCAGGTTGGAAGGGACCCTGAAAGATCACCTTGTCTGACCTTTTGTGGAAAAGGGAGCCTAGGTGAGATTATCTAATGCTTTGTCCAGTTGCATCGAGAAAACCTCTGGTGATGAGGACTCTACCACAGCCCTGGGGAGGTTGTTCAAGTGACTGATTGTTCTCACTGTAAAAAACTTCCTTTGTACATCAGGACGAAATGTCTCCTGGTGCAGCTTGTACCTGTTGTCCCTTGTTCTCTCCTTGTGGCTCCTTGTGACAAGAGGCCCTCTGTTCGTGTTGTAGCCACCCTTTACATACTGGAAAATTGATTTGTTCCCCCCTAAGCCTTCTCTTCTTCAGGGTGAGAAGACTTAACTCCTCAGTCTTTCCTCAAAGGGCAAGTTCTCCAGCCCTTTAATATTTGTGGCCCTCATTTGGGCCCTATTCGCTCTTGTTTGAATTGTGGGGACTAGAGCTGGACATAGTGCTCCAGGTGCAGCCTGAGAAGTGGTGAGTAGAGGGGTGTCGTGGTTTAACCCAGAAGGCAGCTGAGCCCCACACAGCCGTTCTCTCACTCCGCCCTGCTGGGATGGGGGGGAGAGTTAGAAAAAAGATAAAACTCAAGATAAAGACTCTGCCCCCCCCCCCCCCCCAGCATTATATGCTGAGCATGACATCATATGGTGTGGGATATCCCTTTGGCCAGCTGGGGTCAGCTGTCCCGGCTGTGCCCCTTCCCCTCTCGGCTTCTTGTGCACCTCCAGCCTCCTCACTAGTAGGGCAGTATCAGAAGCTGCGAAGTCCCTGCCTGGTGTAAGCCCTGCTCAGCAACAACTGAAACACCCGTGTGTTATCAGCGTTTTTCCCATCCTAAATCCAACACGCAGCTCTGCACCAGCTACTAGGAGGAAAACTGACTCCATCCCAGCTGAAACGAGGACAAGGGGTCAGCTGGGTATATCCTCATTGTTGACTTGCTGAAGTAGATTGTGTTGTTCTAATGCTTCTGCACTGAGAGGTGATAAAGGTGCTCACCTGATCACCTGTTATGAGAAAAAACTTCATAACCTTAGTTCTCAACGTAAGTCTGTCTAACTTGGTTTCCAAAACCAGGCTATTTTCAGTTATGAAGTACATTTTAATTCTGCACTATAAATGGGTCATATATGCGTGTGAGAGGGAAATAATGTGGTAAGTATAAAAATAAATTTATAGCACCTAGATTGCGTGGTGACTGCTGCTCCATAAATATCTTCTACAAAAATAAACATATTTCAGGTATAAGTGGAAATATATCTGCAAATGAAGGGAGGTGACCAGAAATAAAAGTGGAGGAGCCTGTCTAATAAGAAAATACTGGAGAGGATAGAAACTGCATGGTTCACAGTCCCACGTCCCAGCACAGTTAGAAAAGTAAATAAAACGAGAGAGGAGTTATCACAATAGTCAACATTAATCTTTGTTGAAAGACCCATTTCCAGTGCCATGGAACGGTTTTGTGTTCCAGCAGCACTGGGGCAATCACCAGCATTACTGATAAGTGAGATCAGGCTACAAGGTCGATATCCTCTGTGATAAAGTCTGTCTGCTCCGGAAGGAGCCACTGTTCCAAACTTGATTGCTTACAAAGTCATACTTAATTGCTGAATCAAGCATTTGGCTTTGGAGTTATTAGTTGAGTGGGATTGTCTGAATCCACTCCAGATTTCACTCTGGAAGAATGTGGAATGTCATGAGATACAAACAGTGGGTTTCTGATTCTTAAGGATGTTTTTATAGGCTCATAAACAGTCAAACAAATTGCCCTAAAAATAGCTGCCGAGGCTTGTGCCGGTTATTGCTTTGTTAACGGTTAGCACCAAAGCAGTACCGGAGAAAAGGGACACAGACAGGAAAAGGGAGGAAAAGAGTTGTGAGAGACAAAGGGATGCTTTTTTTAATTGAGAAAAAGGGAAAAGGAAAACACTTTCAGAACTTAGTTTAGAAGAATAAAATTTAGAGATGGGTTGCACTATCATTTTAAGAATCTAAACTTCGCCACCGTATATCATTTATTAACAAGACGCAGGATTAACACTATGTTGTACTAGTCCCGTGTACTTTGGATTGTATCAGATCAGTTGTTATCTCCGCGTGCATGCGAAAGGAATCCTAAAATGAATCCACAGCTTTTTATTTTTGAGTTAATTTTTTCACTGTAAGTAGTAGTAAATCACAGATCCCAGATGAGATGTGCCGGTTTATGAGGTTTGGGGGTTTTCTGTTTCACTGGGAGTTTTCTTTTTTTTTTTCCCTTGAAGAGGGGAGGTTACATTTGTGGCTGACTCATGATATTAATATTAATATTAATGCTGCCACATGTGTGTATTGAACACCACCTCAGTGGCCTACCTCATAAGTGTGTGTGTGTATATACATATACATTCATATATATTTATTAAAAAAATATGTGGTTACGTTTCTAGCAGACTTTGCTTCTGTCCCAGATAGGCCAGAATCTTATTTTTTATTATTATTTTCCCTTTCTTCTCAGATATACCTAATATACTAGGTAGCACACATAGCTCATCTGCTGTTCAATAAATGTGCCTGTTTCATATATTCAGTACTATTTAGCAAGTCAGTGAGCAGATCTCTTCTTTTCTTTATTCCTCCTCAAAACAAATAATCCACTGACAGAAGGTCAGTAATTGATCGGAAACTGGCTGGACAGAACCATCCGTACCCAAACACTAGCTCTTTAGTTCCTGACAGCTTTTGGTCTTTGTTCCATCACGATGTTTAGCAGTAATGCAGGATGAAGTGGTCAGGACCGCACTGGCCAGTCTACATCATGGAATTTGTAAAATTGAGAATTGATTTTGTCCCAGTGTGGAATGTTTAAAATAAATGAATTAAAAGTTTGACCTGCAGTGTGGAAAACTCTGATTTAGACAGTATTACCCAGATTCAGACTGTGTTTATTTTTCTTCCCAGATTATAGTGGGAAAGTTAAACACACCAAGGACAGCTGTAACTTTAGAGGATGCTGAAGAGGGCAATGGGGAGAGATATTTTTGTCGTCTTTGTTTTTGAAGTAAATTTCATATGACTGAAAATACCCTGCCTGGCTCCAACAATGATTTTTAATTTTTGGCATCAGTAGTAATACGTATTTGAAAAGCGCATTGCTTTATAATATTAGCCCAGCTATACAAGTGAAAAGAGAGTTACAGAATGTCAGGAATCTTCTGTGACCTCTCCCTTGGTGAAAATAGGTTGGTTTTTTTTTCCTTCTTTTTTTACAAAGTTACATTTGCAGAGTCAGCTCAAATAACAAAACCTTTTTGCAATAATTTTTTGAATTATAAAATTCCCTATAATAAACTGCTGCTTGCTACCTGCTTTTCTATTGTTTAATGCATGTTTTTTTTCATCAAATACTTGGTAAAATATTTAAATGTAACTCGGAAGAATAACTTTCCCAATTAACTCATCTACAATTCTGCTTTTCACATATGAACTTTCAAGTGTTTGTTCAGTAACTTTGTGTCTTCAACAAATGGAAAAAAAAAAGGCAGATTGTCCCAAAGCATCTTGCAGCCCAGTGCTCAGTGTGAGAACGTCAGAAATACTCGTTTAGGGAGCAGGCTCAGTTAAGCTGTGCTGTCTCCTAAGGTCTAGGACTTGTCCCCAGGGATTCAGGTGTGTAGTTTGAGTTAACCCATGTGAAGAAGGTGTTAAAATAGATGCTGGTTTTGCCCAGGAGAACGTGTGCCGCTTTATTTCCAGTCTAATGGACAGACCACATCTGAAGTATAGTTTCTACTTAAAATAATTATTTAAGGCTTTGAGAGGATGAATAATGCACCTGTTACATAGAAGAATTATGTTAATGTTTTAAAAAGAAAATTATAAAGATGGCAGTCTAGCCTTTTTTTCCCTCCCCAAGCATTAAATAGTCTCTTAATTGTATGTTACTAATGCTGTCTCTAAACATAGAACTACTAAAAGGCATGCGCCAGAAATTCAGAGTTTGGGTGTTGGGTTTGTATTTTGCTTCTTTTTGTGGGTTTGTTGTTTTTTTTTTTGGTTGGGATTTTTTGTTTGGTTGGTTTTTGTGGGGGCTAGGATAGGGTGTGGTTTTCTTCAGTTTTTGGTGTGGTGTTCCCTCCCCCTTCCCCCCCCCCCCCCCCCCAAGTGAACAACTGAAGGTCACTGTAGCAATAAATTAAAGTTTGTTCCTACAGAACAATTTAAGCAGCTGACTCCTTGCCTCCCTCCTTTCCTTCCCTACATTCATACAGTATTTCAGCACAGCCAGAAGTCAAACAAAAAGGTCACCGCCTGGGTTACTTGTGTTTTGGTCCACCACGCAGTAGGTCTGCCTGCTGCATTACATTGTCAAAGTTAGCCTTTCTATTGACAAGCATATTGATTTCCTGATTAATGTACCTCTGTTTTATTGGCGTTTACTACAGGAGACATAATTTTAATGTTTGTATGATCAATAGCTCCATCAACCCCAAGAATTCCTACTGTTAGCCTGCACAGCTCTAACTATGGGGAGTTGTATATTTCTTGAGGAATACTACAGGGAAGTTGTAAACATTAGAAAAGCAAAGAAAATTGATGTTCTCTGTAGATTCCTATTGTATTTCACCCCTAGGAGAGAATGCAAAAAGTTTCAAGTAATTCTCCATAGGAAAGGCAACCAGCAGGTACAAGCTCTCTGGGCTGGAATATAAATGTATGGGAGGTAATTACTTTTAGAATTCCCATTGCGTAGTCACTCCATCTTAAATGTGTAAATACCCCTAAGAGAAATTATGGCTTTTATTCAGCTTTAGATTAAGAAATGACATTTTAAATACCCTTAGTTAACTTCATTAGAGGAATGGAATTCTGTGGCCGTCATAGATGCTTCTAGACTTGCAGCTGTCCATAAATTACACCCGGTACCTGAAGGCATCTACTTAAAATGTAGCTGAAGCAGTTTTTGTTCTCGGAATTGTAATGGGCTTTACAATCTCCTGCTTGTTGCCAAATAGTTTCTTTTCTTCCTTCTGCCTGCCCACCTGCCCTGATTCTGCCTTTTAAAACCAGAGAAAGAAAAGAGGAGACTTATTTGCTTTCACTCAGATAAAGTAGTAAACTGAAAACATCACTTTTTTGTTAAGCTTTGAAATCAGTGAATCAGGAGGATGACAATAAATTGTTCCATTTACCAGAAACTTTGTCTAGATATTTTTCAAATTAGATCCCTTCGTTTAGTTCCCCTTTGGTTAGCTAGTTTCCTTGAGGAGGTAGCTCAACGGCATCTCTCAGTATCTGAGAATGTTCTTGTGTTCGAATACTCCCATGAAGAACATAATTTTGTGTGAACGCCCTGATTAAATCAGACCTGGATTATCCTTACAGAGGGAGGAGGATGATGGCTATTTATTAGGTGATTTGGGCATTATATGGCTTACAACCTGTTCTCTCAATCAGGGATCAGAACAAAGGCGATGTATCTTGAGAGACCAAGTACCTTCCATTAATTAAGAAAACAGAATGAGGAAGTGAAGGCTATTGCAAATCCCCCATCTGCCAAAAAGCAGGTTCTCTTCCCTAAACTTTTTGTGAATAAGGAATAAAACTGTACTAAAAAAAATCCCAAAGGTTTCCAAGCATAGAAGTTAAGTGTTTTGATCTTTCAGTATGAATTTCATACACTGGAGTGTTTATCACCTGCTGCCAGCATTGACAGATCCCACTGGATGAACCTCTAAAGCAAAAAGAATATTAGTGTGATGATTAAATCCTCTAAAATTAGAGCTGTGAAGATCACTGTGTAAGGTGCTAGAGATAGGCAGCTAAATCCTCTGGTGTACAGAAGTAGACAGAAATGAGGTCAGTAAGGAAGGCTTAATTGGGCATTGGTTTCCCATATTTGTCCACGGAACTGTCTTCAAACATGCCTGTATTCCTGAAATAATTCACCAAACCGTTGTCGTACAAATCTGGAGATATTTGTGCCTCTGAAAGCTCAGGTAGCAGTACTGAATATTTGGCTAAAGCAATAATAGAATATTATAAGTAGGTGCTGCTCCTGATATCTGTCTCTATGGTGTTTTTCCATATTCAAATAATCAAACCCCGCCTGGACGCGGTCCTGTGCCCCCTGCTCTGGGTGTGCCCTCTCAAGCAGGGGGTGGGACGGGGTGATCGATCTCCAGAGGGCCCTTCCAACCCCCGCCATTCTGGGGTTCTGGGATTTTAATAGCCTATTAATTATTCTGCTCGCAGCACGCCAGCTAGTTTCAGTCATAGCTTTCAAGTGATTGTTTTAACTGTTGGAAATTCTTTAAAGCCACAGGGTTCCCTGGGGGGACACTGATGCCGCCTTTTGTGGCGGTGACTTTGGGTCCCAACTTGTTTCTTTCTCCTCTTTTGTTGAGTCGAGACTGGCTTTTCTGAAGTTTCACTGATCTATTTTGAACACTATGGGACTCCCAATGCTTCCTAAGACGCTGTCAGAGGATTGCAGCCATCTACCTTCTGGGCCATAGTGGGCAAAAGAAGTTACAGGGGCGCATGGCAGTTGCTGAAGCACTGTCTAGGTAACGTGTGTATACTCACACTCCAGCACAGGTTGGCTTCTGTAGGTTCACCGAGGGAAACATGTGTGAGGCAATTTAACCTTTAAACTAAAGGCTTGTAAGATAAGGCCTTAAATGCTTGGTTTGATTAGATATTCAGTTCTACTTTTGTGTTTCCTCTATAAATTGTAGTATATAAATATTCATTACCTAATAAACCGAGGTGCACGTGTCTGTGTACGTCCCCATTTTTGTTAAGTAAAAGACTTAACCGTTTCAGGTGGCAATTTAGGTATTGATGTAGAGTGATTGAGTTAAGGTTTCAGAAAGCAATGACCCTTTTTGGCCTTAGGCGTCTTCCTTAACTTCATTGTGATTTTTATAATTTTCTGTTTACCTGAGGATAATTTTCTCCCCATTTGATCCTGGAACAAAAAACCTGCTTGGGTAAGTGCAAAATTAATATTACATAATTCTTTTTCACTGTTTCACCTTGCCCCTTTTTTATGATCCCCTCCAACATAGGTACCAATCAGAAAGATAAAACAGAAGAAATTAGCTGCCTTTTTTTCATAAAGGAGAATATACTCCCTTACAAACAATTCCAGCAGAATTCAGGAAAAATGGTACTTCAGTTTCATTTTCAGGATTGGTCGTTTATCCATCTTTTAGCCTCAGGGTTCTCCACCATTCATTTCCACTTCTCTTTTTTTAAGCAATCGCTATAGCAACCTAGTCTTACCTGGTAAGTGCACACAGAGGGCAGATACCCGTACACGCAGCATAAGGTAAGAGCAAAGCAACCAGAGCGCCAGGTAGGCCAGTGAGGTACCGTATTAGCCTGTCACACAGCAGACAAATTTTTGTTAGCGGGGACAAATTTTGAGGTGTCGTCCACCCTAGTAGAGATGTCAACTTGTTTGGGCGTTTTGCCTATAAAGACGACTCTGGCTGAAATAGCAGCGTAGCTGGTGGATTCTATGGCACATAAGAGCTGTATGAAGAATTGACCAGGTTTTAAACGCTATTTGTTTCCTTTTATTTGTGAACAATGCAGTGGCAGAGGTATTGTAGGGGTAAAATTCTGTATGTCTCTTGACAGCTGCATTTAGCCAGGAGAAGCTATGTGGGGACAATACGAGATAAGGAAAGGTAGGCTTTAGATAAGTTTTAGGTAAAGGCTTGGATTTGAACTTAACTAAAACACTCTGCAGGCTGGCAGACCGTGTCAACCTTTGAAACTTGCAGTATCATAATACATGAATTCCAATGACTCAGTTCTTCAATCTTTATTCTTGTTGATTACTCCTTAACTAATATTAGTTGTAACAAAAGACTGCACTGGAATGGAGTAGCATCCAGAGGGGAAAGGAGAGCTGCGCATCTCAGCCCCAGATCAGCGGAGCTAATGAAGCAGTGTCTGGCTGTAGTATGAACGAACCACAACAAGAAAATGTGCATCTAATTGACCTGCTGGGCACTCCCATGCTTCCCTCTCTGTTCAGGAGGAACATGCGAGTGTTTTAGTTACGTGCTTTTCTGTCCCGCCTCTTTCTCCTCGTGCTGGGCAATAGAGGACTTTCCATCCCTGTAGGTGCCAGGTTTGTTCTTACAACTCTGTACTGATCATCCTACTTCTTTGTGTATGGTTTGTGCCAGTGAGGGCGGCACTGAGAGCAGGGGAAAGTCAGCACCCAGCTGCCCTGCGCTTGCGCTTCAGTGCACAGTATGTTATAGTCAAGGATTTTGGCTTCACGTGTCATATTAGTTTCAAAAGAAATACCTGAAAACTTCAATGTAATATGTGAAAAGAAAGAGAAATGTTAACGTGCTCCATCTGCTGTCCTGGGCTGGCAGGGACCCCCTCGTCTCTGTTGTGCCGATTGTCTCTGCAAATGGAAAAGTGCGAACAGCACATTTTTCACTTCTCACTCTGAAAGAGGGGATAAGTTTTAAACAGCGCTTTCCAAGAAATGCCTTTCACTTGCATTCATGATGGGTGCAGAACTCAGCCTGTACGCATGCCTCGATTGCAAAGTAAGGTTAATTGCACCTCATCCTTCACCTCCCGAATGGATGTTATTTTACATTGATTTATCCTGGTATTTTTACTGATGGAGGTCGTTGTATTCTTCAGCTCAGCAGTTGACAACTTACTTTTTCTATCCTCACTCCAGGCTCTCTAGGGGACTTAGTGAAAGTCTCCTGCAATTGTCTGGAGTGGCAATGCCTGCATCTGCCTATCCAGGGTCTTGTTATCAGGGGAATTCTGAGGTGGGTATTTGCTTTGTGGTTCATGAGATGGGAGTGTGCATCCAAGTTGGGCCATGCAGAGGACTTGGAGGAGAGGCTCTACTTCCCTTCAGAGGGTGTGAGGCCCTGCTGGGTGCTTGCTCTACAGCACACAAATGAGAGGGCTCCCACTCCGAGTGCGCAGCACGGGTGATCGGCACATGGATCAGGAAGCAAAGATGGCAGGTACTTCCCTCTGGATGCTTTAGCAGTTGGCGGTGTGGAGGAAGGGCATGACAAGGAGACAAATGAGTGAGACTTGAAAGGTCTGTTATTGACAACTTTAGCCACTGTTTCTCTTCTTACCTCGAGCCTTAGCTCCGTGCTTTCCTGCCGTGTATCTGAGCTCCCAGGACTCATGACTTGCTCAAATGTTGAGCCTTGTTTCCCAGTTTTGTCCTGTAGCCCTGTAAGAAGAGAGGGTATGTTAATCTAGTGTAATTCCTCGTTCCTGAGCTGTTGTGGCAAAAGATGTAGAGCAGGAAGAAACTGTGGAAAAGCATTTGCAGGGTGGAGACGTTAAGAGTGCCTTGGTTGTAGGAAGGGGGGGGGGAAGAGTCCTCTACCCAAAAAAGGCTACTTTTTCCTTATCTTTCAGAGAAGGGGGCAAATGTCATGGTGGAGAGATGATATAATTCAGGTAAGTGGGATGACTGTATCAGCCCGTGTTTTACAGGGACATAAGTAGTTCATTGAAAACAGGCATCGGTTTACATTAATATAAAGAAGCTTTGCTCAGAACTGTTAGCTGCTAGGGGTTTCATACTGTACAGGATTGAAAAGAGGAGAGTCTCAAACCAGTTGTGTAGCAAGTAGAAAATTAAGCTACAAATTTGGCAATGGGAGAATAAATAAGATCTTTATATTTAAAACCTTTTAAACCTAAGGCAAAAGAGGGAGGGTTATCAAAATATGCACTTAGGCACACAGTTGATAACCCTCCTCCCCTGACCCTGCAGGGAAAATCTGCATACTGAAAAGCCTGTGTTACTAGTAAAATTAAATTTCTCCTCCAAATCTAAGGAACTTGAGTAAGGCTTAATGTTCTTCTGATGATTCTTTATCCTAAATCATAGGGGGAATCTGGACTGCTGGGAATAGCCTGATGTGTTTGAAAGCAGCTTTGTTCTTCTTCTCTACCCTATTTAAAAACAACATAACAAGCTCCTCAGTCTCTGCTTGCAACCCAGCGATCGTATGCTTTTAATTGAACATATGAAATCAATATCAATTTAGCAGAGATCTAAGAATCTGAGACTTGAACAGTAGGTGTCTGATGTGAACAGTAGGCATTTGATGAATAGCCTTTTAAGGGTAGATACCCAAAGTTCAAATGTTTCCGAACCAGAATACAGAAATGCTCTTACAAAAGGTGGAGAGAGAAAGGGGGGTGCTGATTCAGTGGTGGGGTCAGTTTAGATCACTTTGTCTGCTGAGCTTTGGTCCCCAGACTTCTACTCTTGCAGCTGAAATTGCTGTGGAAACTTATATGGATAAACAATATTGAAACTTTCAAGCATGATTTAGTGTTACCAAGGTAACCAATTGTAATTAATTTTAAGCACCAGCTGGCTTGTGATGAGCATGAAACCTGACAAAGGCTCTCAGAACGACGGTTTCCCATTTTCTTAGCTGTGGTAGTAAGAATATGAGAAATTTCTTTATTTAAAGCATCTGCAACAACAAATCAAGGCACAGCTTTGATATTAGTCAGTTAAAAAGATCAAGGAATAGTTTGCAGATGTACACAGGCAGAAATGGGTGGCAAAAGATGGGGGATTGTGAACTCTAACTTGATGGGCCTGGGAGACTGGTTAAAAAATATCATCCTTTAGGATGATAGTTTCAATTTTTTTCTTTCATCCCATAGCGCTAGAAATGTTTTCTTCCATTGCTAGTTTTTCTTGAAAGAACGCAATGATTATTGCATAATTCCAGGACTATATCATCTGAGATTTTGGACAATCATAGCGAATGTCCAAAAAAACTAACAATATAAATAAGTTCTCTTCAACATAGTCAAGCAGAAAAAGAATGAGGGCAGATTTTGTAGTCTTTGTGTTCAGCTAAAAGCGCAGAAGAATGCAGAGTGTCCGAATATTTAGAAATTGAGCTGAGTTACTGACATGGCTAGATCATTTTGCTTTCTGAATGTCACCTCTGGTCTGGAGAGCCCGAGTATTCTGTACGGTGGGGTAATACAACATCAAAGCAATCACAAGTGGAGTGTTTTTTCCTTCATTTTTAAAAGGGAAGGTATTCTAATCCAAAAGATTGCCAATACTTTATAAGAAAATAAATATCCTGTCTTAAATTAAGAAGTTATTAAACTCAAGTAAGTAAAATCGCTCAATTTTTCATTTGGTTTTGATGCTGATCTCCTTAATCACAGCTGAAAGCTTAAGCTTAGTGAAAGCTAAAACATTACTTCTGCTCAGAAGGAACGTCTTTGAAAAAGAAATTAATTTCCCAATCCTATGAATGCAAGCAGTGCTGTACTAGGTAGATATATCCAAGTCAAAATTTAGTGTTTCAAGTAACTGAGAGCGATTAAGTACAGTTACTCCTATAACCCTGTACTAGGTACATTATAATCTGTTAGTCTCCAGCCACTTACAGGTCTGGCTGCATTCAAAACCTAGAGGCAGAAATTTTGCTGAGGTCTTTTCTTTCTTCTTTTGTGTGTTTCTTCTTCCTATCAATCAAGTGATGTTTATGCACCCACCGAGAAACTGGCCTTCAATGCCCACCAGCAAAATGCACACCTCTAGTTTAACAATGAAATACAGCCAGCATGAGACATGCTGTATTTTCCTCTAATGAATTATTTATAAAGGCAAATGGATTTTTAATTATTTTCAGTGCTGGGTTGTGTGAAACTTGTGTGTGAGACACCATGTGATGACTAAACAAAGAACTGACAAACTTCTGAAAACTTGGAAGGATGATGTTTGAGGACTGAGAGCATTTGCAGCCTCAGGCTATGCCATGAAACAGCCACGGCATTACTCTGCCTTAAAATCCACAGCACGGTTTTAAAGAATCAGTGTGGGAGTATTCAGGGGAGTAGGGGGGAAGGCTTAGAAGTGTTTGACTTCTAATATTTCTGCATACATACAGGATAAAAAGCATTGGATTATTAACATATCTAAACCAGTTTCATTTTTGTGTTACAAAATCCCTGTGGAATTTTATAAAAGAAACAAGAATTAAAAGATGGTGGGATGGTGGCTTGAAAGAACCCTTCTAAGAATAATTAAAAAACACAACCTGCTTAGAAATGATTTTTAAGTTCAGTAACACATTCATGTGTCTTAATAGTCTCTAATAGGTTACAAGTTTAGTGACACGTATATAATAAATATAACGTACACATAAATCAGAATGTTAACTTTTGCTATCCAGATTTTTATTTCTGTCTTATTCATCCAAGCAGCTGAGTTGGATTTTCTCCATATTTGTGTCTGTTCAGTTTTCAGCTGAATCCTGGCAACACAGTTTCTGTCACCATGAGGCTTACTCTGAATGATTATTTCTTAATAGCCCTCCCATTGAAGTTGTTTACTGCCAACAGCTGAAATTAAGGGTAGTGCCTGGCAGCCCAAGAGAAGCAAAATTTCCAAATCAGAGGCTCAGCACTTTTCATTTCTGAGGGAGCCTGTACATCAAATGCTCTCAGAAAGCCAATGGAAGGCATTTTAGCAATTTAGATCTTGGTAAATGATTTCAAGTTATTTGTTTACTAAATCAGGTTTAGTAGTAAAATACTGCTTAAAATCAGTTAGGATTTTGATGTGTATCTGGAACAGGAGCACAAATGAGGGATGATGCTGTGCAAAGCTGCCTAGGTGGGTTTTCCGCTTCTCTTCGCTCTACCCTACTGTAGTGCCGCTGGAATTCCTGTGTCCTGCTGCTTCTGAAAGAGGTGGTCCCGGCGCTTGCGTAGAGCTGAAGCTGGGAACAAATTCCTGCCAGGGACTGCTGAAGTAATGAAGCTTAGTCTTAATGTGAGACTGGTGTTACAGTGGTGTGGTCGACTGGGACTGAAATACATAGTCCTGTAGCACAGCGACAATGTGCTGCCATTGCGAGCTACAGGCCCCAAGCGCTGTGCCAAGTCTGCAAGGCCCTTGGGCTGAGGCTGCTCAGGCTTTGTCTGTCTGAACTCATCTTGACTTCCTGGGAGTTTTGTTTCAACTTGGACTTGCTATGACATTAATTTTCCTTCTGACCAGGTGGCTGTGCCGAATTTGTTCTACTTATACATATCTTTGCATGGTACAAAATTAGTTTTCATATAGATAATAGTAACCAGTAGTTATCCTGTGTAGAATGCGTTATTTGTGACTCTAGAGTAATGTAGAAATGCAGGGCTGGTATGACAGCAGAGGCATGAAAGTGGGACATGGGATGCAGCATAGTGGAGTATGAGTGGGATAACAGGAGACAGGACACAGGCTAACATTGGAGACCCTCAGGATTGTTAAAAACCCTCCCACGTTCAGTAAAAGGAATGCAGGTATGGGAATTGGACAAAATCGGCTTTAGGGATAACAAAGAAATGGTACCTAACATACAGAAACACACCATATGTAGTAAATTTGTACAAAATATGAGCTTGCAGACCAATGAGGAAACAGCAACATGTAAAACTGTGTTAGGAAACAATGAAATGAACCCAGTCAGGAGAAGAAACCACCACCATGATACTCCTCCCGGTGAAGGACCCGGCAGACCTACGCCTCGCTGCACGGCTCCCACGGCGACGCTGAAGCTGTTGGCGTTAGGGCCCAGAGGAACAGAGCAAGGGTGAGCAGAACAGTGGGGAGAGGGGTAGGTACTAGCGACTGCGTGCATAACAATTTTAACTTGAAAGCTTTAAGACTTCTTTTTTTCTGTGGAGTATTTGTCCCCCTTTTCTGTAATAAAGTTGGACTAACTGTAATACTTTGATTAGGCTATTAAGATTTCAGTTGTACTAACAAAAAAATTTCGACCTTACGTGTAAACTGTTTCATTTTTGCCCATAACAAGATTTTGAGTATAACAAGCAGTTAAAATACTTAAAACTGAACAGCGTTGGCAAGGAGGGTTACCGCCTCCAAAGCATACGCTGGCTGCAGTCCTAGCTGCGCGGCTGCTGAGGCAGCCAGTCACCTTCCTCCTCCTCCAGCTGAACTGCTTTGTGGGTTGTTGTTCTTGTTTGGAGGGGATCTTGTTCAGCTTCTAAGGCCTGGATCCCTTTTCCTACTCAGAGCGGATGTTTTACTCGGGGAAGCCTCAGCAGTGTTTTGCCAGAGGTTGCACTGCCTGTCACCAGTAGCCCCTGTTTGCTGCACCACCATGTCTCATGCTCACCGGTCCATTCTAGTCACCTCTTGAAGAAATGCTGAGAAAAAACATACTGCTGCTCCTCTTCCTGTGGCTGAGAAGAGATCAGACAGTTTACTTTTACTCCCACATTGCAGAGTGTAGGCTGGTTTGGGTTGGTGTCCATCCCCCGTGCTATTTTTCTAACTGCTTTACAACTCTCCGGCACGCAGTCTCAGCAATTGAGGTAAAACAAGATCTGTGTGTGAGCATGTAAGTTAATGTTCTTGCTCTCTGTGTTAACAACCAGGTCACTCGAATGTTCAAATTCTTTCCCTTAGACTGGTTTCATGAGATGTGTAATCCTCACACATCTGATGCCAGAAGGCTCATCCTGCTCCTCCTGCAAGCCTCTCCCCTGGGTTTGATCACATGCAAGGTGACAGTGCGCGGAGCTGGATCAGCCCGGCTGAATTCTGAACAGGCCAGATGGTCCAGCTCGAGCGCAGTTTCACAGTCCTAGGGCTGGTTGGTAAGCTACGGCTGAGATCGGGGAGGCCATAGTCATCCACAGAACAACTTCTAGTTAGGTTGTGTAACTTATTTTTAGGAAACAGAGTCTACTCTCCTCATAAAAGGAGGCAGCAACACTTCGATTTCAGGGACATAAAATCTGGCTTATTCTACTAAGGGAAAGGATGAGTGGATGAACTTTGTGGTAAGCGAGAGATGTTAGAAAACCTGGGAGTCCAAGAGAAGTGGGCATTGACTATTAAAAAAAAAAAAAGGGATGTGAAAACATTTTGCTGCCTCCCTTTTGCTTCTCTGAAATGCCCCCTTAGCATGGGGGAAGTGTGCTTTGTGTGTAGGCTGTTTACAAAGACACAGAGGTGCTGGTGGGTCTTTGCCCTCTACGAGGTACATTGTTTTCATCTGGTGAGCTCAGCGTACAGTGCTGGGTAAGAGCTGCATTCTTGCTCTCCAAATACCTACTTTTCCTTGTTAAAGTGATGTATTGTGCACTAGCAGCGTGTTGGTAATGTGGCAAATGAATCAGAAGATATGAATAACAGAAAAATTTTAATGCTTCCGAAAAATGCCAGAACCTTCGTTGACCACATCTTAATCTCTCTGTTTCTCTGTCATCATCTTGCCGCTTTCCAGCTGGTTTGTTCTGAAGGACAGAGGTGCCAGGGTTCCCTGGCGCATTCCCAAATGGGCCTTCCCGCAGCAGGCTGGTGGTTCTTTTATCAAATATGAATGTTGCTGGCTTTTATTTTTCCTGGCTGTTGGGGTGGGGGTTTGTTTTTTTGTTGTCATTGTTTTGTTCATATGTCTTAACTGGAGGTTGTACAGATTTGATAAACTCCTAAAATCCTAATCCCCTGTGAGCCACAGGATGCTACACTGCATGTAGTGATCATCCCAGAGGGAAAAACCCAAACTCTTCCCAGCACAGAACTAAACTTTCTTGCACTGGTGACTTAAAAATAGGGCAATTCTACAATGTGAAGCTCCTTCAGAAATGAGAGAGTAACTGGACTTCAGAAAGAGATGATTTTCTTTTCATGCTTAACAAAGTAATGCACCTTGAGATTTATTTCTCATCTCTAATGCAGTTTTGACAGAATAACAGTACAGAATGTACCTGCTCTTTTGCTTTTATCAGTTTCTTTGGAGCATAGCATGAGCACAGACTGAAACAAACACAACTGGCAGAGCAGACCTCAGAATTTTAATTCATTTTTCCTCCTATATAAAGCAGGCCTCACCAGCCACATGTACTTTAGGAGAGTATTTATTGTAGAGAGGGATTCTTCGAAGTACCTTAGAAGAGTCGGAAGGCAAAGATCTGTGGTAACACCTCAGAATGGATGACCTGGGTAAATGAAGCAGCTTTGTGATTTGATCCAGAACAGAGTGGGAGAGGCAAAACCCCTGCCTTTAAGTCTTTTACATCCTGGCGATGATTGAGAGAATAAGGCTATAGGAATAGTTAGGGTGGACTTGCTCAAATTCTGCCCATCCTGTCTCATTCATGCTGATGATTAAGGGGCTGGTGAGTCTCCACCTCTGTGTTTCTAAAGAAAAATCATCATAGGTGTGAGTATCATGGACGTTTGTGTGTCCCTGGCGTCCGTTGGTCAGCTGGAAGGGCAAATGCCTGCTCAGAGAGAACCTTTGCATCAGCAGTAAGACAAATCGGAGAGAGACAGAGGCTCAAATTACTGTTGATGTTATAAACATGAAAGACTATGAATAAAATGTATTCTTTTTCAGATAGGCCTACTAGGCTTAGGAAGATTTCCTTATTTCAGAGCAATGCGTACACTTAATAAATGGATTCTTAGGTTATAACTATGATTTTTTTTTTGCCAGATGAAAGCGAGAGTGCAAATGAAGCCATATTTTTTCAAATGGAGAACCACACTGTTCACAAGGTTTGCATGCATAGGCTGGAAGAGAAGCACAGGGGCAGAGTCTTTTCATACTACAGAAGACCAACGCGTTGCCCCAGGCTTTTGTGGGATGGAAAACACCGATTTTACAAAGGTGTGTGCAGTGAAAGCCTGAGCCTGAGCAAGGGAACCGCTAGTGAGGGGGAACAACTGCACGGAGAGCCAAACTGAGCTCGGGGCTTGGGGTCTGGGGTCGCATATGGCACATTTTCCTGAGCAGAGCCCTCCATGAAAGTGCACGTGTTGCGTTTGTGGTAGAGGTGGCAGGTTCACGCGCGGTGCTCTTCCCGCCTGCGTGGGCTTCCCTGCAAAGGTTTCTGTTAGCTTGGAAATCTTCATGGTCCCCTTATTTCACTGTGGCTTGGAGCCACAGTGAGGGAAGGGGGGCCTTCCTGCAATGCTTGTAAAAATTCTGATGGAAGCTGTTGTATTGTGGAGAGCTGCAAGTTCTTCATTCATCACAGAGTCAAGAGATGGCAACTTGGTAGTGACTTGAGTGAGAGGTGTGTGTGTGTCTGTGTGTGTCTGTGTCTGTGTGTGTGTGTGTGTGTGTGTCTGTGTGTGTCTGTGTCTGTGTGTGTGTCTGTGTGTGTGTGTCTGTGTGTGTGTGTCTGTGTGTGTGTGTCTGTGTGTGTGTCTGTGTGTGATAGCAGTGGCTGTCACACTGCACTTGGTCTAGATAAATACCTGTTGGGGGGGGGGGTCGCGTTTAAAATGTCCAATCCTACCTGCATCAAAGCAGAGTTGAATGGGCTGGGAGAAAGCGCTATGAGTACTGAGGAGAGAGGAAGTGTATGTAGCAGCAGAAGAGGAGGCTAAGAGTTAAAGAAACACCAGTAGGAAACAGGAATGGGAGAAAAATTCTTTTTGGTATCTGTTTTTCCCCTGAAATAAACAGGTGATGTATCTATTAAAAACACATTAATTTATACACTGGGGATTACTGCTAAAGGGATAATATATACACACAGTACTGGTAATCTATCTCCAACATCCTCCTTTTTGTAGACCATGAAATGTAATTCATTGTTTTTACTGTATTTACATGACGTTTTGGAATATGTTGTAGATAATGAGTTGTGAACTAGGAGTGCTGAGTATGTTAAAGACTAAAGTTTTAGGTCAGCCACTCATCAGGAATAGTTTTATTTTGCATTTTCCATGACTATTTCTTGCCATAGAGGGATGATAAAAGATGTCTACAAATAGTCTCAAAATAATGAGGAACTGATAATGCTGAAAATATGCAGCCAATTCAAAAGGTTCGTGTCTGAGCAGCTTGTTTCCCGTATAAGTCACGGCAAGTTTTTCCCCCAAGGTCAGTGTTTTGGACAGAATGATTGACCTCTACTGCAGAAGGCAGGTTTTAAATGTAAAGCAGCTACATATGTTGCTTTCTGGTTTCTAAGCATAAAAAGAGGTGACTGGTTTTTTCCTAACATGATATAAGGCGATGGACAAACTGAACCGGAAGGAAATTTGATGTCAACAAGTTTTGTCCCCTAATACTGCAAATTACATGTCATGTAATTTCTTTAATTAATTTAGTGAGCTTTATGTTTAAAGCAGTCCGCGAAACCATGAAAGACACAACTGATCTAATGGCTAGCATTTTTCTCGTTTCTAGCCTAAATTTACTCCCAGTCATCTAACACCACTTAGGTTTTTTTAATTTTGTTTTATTTTTTTCTTTTATCGGCATTGTCCTTTAGCATCAAAGCAGTTCTTCAGAGCTGTGTATGCCTTGGTCCTACTTGTGACAATCCTTTTGTTTAGATTTAACACCCAACCCCCCCCCCCAAAAACCCCAAAACAAACCATAACAAAACCCCCTTATTGTCAGCTCTTTGTCTTCCTGTTCAATCTAGGGGTCCTTTTCTGTACCAGTTCTAGTTTAAATAACTCTCGCCCGAGGACAGTTGATGAGTGTGATATGCATTGATCCAGAGAACGTCTTGTGCAATTATATTGTTTTCTTGCTTGGTGTGTTCTGAGGTCATATCACGTTCTCTTGCGGCTCTATCACATTGATAGGTCATGGTCATGTTGTGATCAGCTTTCCTTTCCCTGCATCCTTTCTTCAGATGCTTTCCATGCATGAATTTCAGGTTAGCCAAGTAAATTACTTTCTTTTTATACTATTGAATTTTCCTGCTTCTCCTACTGCAGTCCTCAGGATTTCCATCTCTCTGATAACTTCATCTTCCTCTTTGCTGAAGACAGTGTCACTTGCTCACTCCTATCTGTGTCCGTGCCATTGATGACAGTACTAAATAAAATACTTAATGAGAATAACCCTCGATGAATTAAAAATAACCTGTTACTTATGAGGTGCGTTCCCTTTCACTGCTGTCACTTTCCTTCTCCCTTCAACTCCTTAATTCCTTGCATGTTTTAAATTCTGCTGCTAATCCTCACTTTCTGGCTTTACAGATGGTGTTACATTAGAGCTAGTAGTAATGCTTTCCTGAAATCCTGTTAGATAAGATTTCCTTTGTACCTCACTTATGTTGTATTGAAAATCTATTGAGGAAAAGCTGTCAGGTTAGCCTCGTGTGATCCCTAGCTGGCAAAACGGCATGGTCTTAGATCTTGTTTTCCAGGTTCAGCTAGGTTTTTAATTATTTTTTTCTTGCAAAATTTGTTCTGGACTTCTGCATGCTCTTGAAGAGAGTCTGTTGCAAAGTGGATTATTTTTGTGTGTGTGTGTGTGTGTGTGTGTAAGGGCGGGTTTTTTATCTCTCTCTGAGTGTGTACTTTCAAAGGGGCAGTAGCATTAATGAGGGTTAGCTCCAGGAATAAATGCATTGCAGCCTGCGAGGCTCCTGAGTGTTAAAGTTAATTGGTGCTGGAAATTAGTTTTTAGACTACTAACAACAATGCTAAGCCACTTCAGTATATCTAAATAAACCTGAGATTTACTCATATTAAATAATACTGGACAAAGATTACCCCCCACCCCCCCTGTGTAGTACTAGTGGCTCAAATGAAATTCAAGTGATATAACTGAAAAGGCAGAATTTTATCTGCTTAAGTGCCATCTGAGCCGTAGGATGCTACAGGGAGAGCACTTCTGGAGAATTTAAAATTTTGCCAAAGGTCAAGCAGCTTTTTTGCATCCCTAGCACTCTTCCACTTGATCTAGTGAAAGTTGTCATAGTAACATTATAAAAAAAAAAAAACTTAAAAGTCACAATTTTTGTTTTAAAATCCATGCATTTGAAAGATAATGTTGAAATTATTACTGGAAGTTTCCTTCCTCCCACCCCCCGCCCCATTTCAGTTTTCGTTACAGATTTACAAATATTTCTAGCTTAAATTAGAGCACACAACGCCAAGGGTATTTAACTGCAGATGATTTTGATTCTGTGCAAACATTAATTTAGTAATTCAAGGCAGCTGTAAATGATATTAAGTAATTTGCTGAGTAGGAATAATTAATGGAAAGAGGATTTTAATAATATTCTTTAGCTCTCTGGAAAAAAATACTTTTTTCATGCAATGAACCCAACGTCAATCCCACCATTATGGGATACTCCGGAAAGATTTGTGCCTAGCGCTCCATTAAACTATAAATTATATATTCTGTAAGAAGGAATTTGGGAAGGGAAACAACTGTGAGTGCATCTTTTTGGGCCTCCTACAGTAGTTGATCAAATAATTCTCATTGACCAGACCCTCCCTTCCATAGGGAATGCACATATTCGATGAAAGAACACGGCAATCTGCTGTAGGTCAAAAAATCAACAGGCTTCACTACAGCCCACTCTACTTAGTATTCTATTTAGCATCCCTTTCAGGGACTTTTGAACAATTTTACAGACTTTTGACTGCTGTGAGGGTTTTAATTCATTTAGAGAGGCTTGAACTTAAACCAATTAATTTCTCCTTTTTTTCCCCACAGTTAAAAGAAAGGAGTGACATCATTAAAACTGGAGTTGTAGTTGTTGTTGTTGTGTAAGCATCTTTTTACAACTTAGATATAGCTGATTTGCTTTTGTTTTGCTATTCTAGGAGGTAGATTAGCAAAGAGCATTTCAATTTGTACTTCTTACATTGTCATTGTTTTTATTGCAGCTTGCTCTGCCGCCTGATATACTGGGAATTGGTCCCATTGAAAAGATGGGATACCTGCAGTATTGACTGGTATCGCTCTAAGGTTCTGTTAACTCAAACACTTATTCCCTGACCTAAATCTACATCAAAACGTTTAATTAAAATAATGGCATCTGCTGGTTTTCCTTACTAACTTGAACCAAATTGAAGTTTAATGGGCTGTCTAGAACACAGACAGGCACTATTCAGACAAAAAATAGAAAAATAGAAATAGAAATACTACTCTGCTATGTCATTTTTTTTGATACAGGAGATCTGGATTTTACTTCAGTTAGCCACTAAGTCATTGATATATTGAAATGTATTGTTTCAATTGAAATGTGTCTTTGATAGTGTTTCATGAGAGTCAAGTCATTTTGTTAGGTTAGAAATAAAAAGGCAATACTGTTGCATACTGCATTAGTTAGGGGTCCTTAAATGTAAGTGCAATGTTGCCTCTGAGCCACATACATGAGAGAGAGGGGCCTCTTCTGAACCCTATGGCTTCTGTTGTGCTGCCTTTGCATAGAAGGCTCTGGGTAGGATAAGCTTTGCATGTGCGGCCTCAGCTTTGTTTCTGAGAGAGAGTGGGGGGTTACAATCGCATGTTGCTGTGAAAGAATGGAAATCTTAGAGACATTAAATTGTTACATATTTACAAAACAAATTGGGGTTTTAATTTTTTTTTTGCCTCTCCCCTGTCTAGCAGGTACTCTCATTTATAGAGTACATAACATTTGCACTTGTTGGATTTTCAGTGGCTGTTGGAGTGCAACTGTTTAAAGGCGTGCCTTTTTCATGATTTAATGTGTCAGTTTTGCTGTTCTCAGCTGCGCAGGCTCAGAGTTGTGAAACTGGGTAACAGAACATGCAGTAGAAAGCTTTGATTTTGAAAATTGCTCTCCTGCTTCATCTTCTGATACCCTATGAGTTTTCTTTACTGTTATTTGCCGTGGTATCTCTCTGGATGCTTTAAGAAATGTAGAATGACTTGAACATCAGTAGGTGAAAGTTCGCTCATATTCTTTTCTGTAGTCAAATGAAAAACTGTGCACTCTCTATTGATCATGCCCACCAAAAATTTACCGTGAATGAATTTTAATGTAAGTAGATCTGCTTTGCATTGCGTATTATGTACCTTGTGAGGCTGTTTTGTAATATACTGTTACTTCTGCAGGAATTCAGGTGCCTGTTGTAGAAGCATAAGGTGTGGTAGCGCTTGCTAACGAAACCAAGCTCTAAGGAGTGCTTTTGTCTAGGTTGGCAATGGCGAGCGCTAATGCTGTAGACTTTCAGGACTGGTACCCCAGAGTTGTAATTGTTATCCAGGGAATGGCAATGAAGGTTAAATAGCACAAAGTCACAGCTATGCTCTTAAGATGGAGGATTTACATTTTGGTATGGCTGTGCTATCTAACTTAGCCAGAAATACTGGGAATCGAAAATGTTTCTCATGAGCTCTTGTAGACTCTATGCATAACTTTGACCTTGCATTCTGGCGATGTGCTTAAACAGATCGGTACTAGCTGAAAACATCAGTCTAATGTCTTTTGTTTATGTATGCATTTGATATTGGACTCAGGGAGAATCTCTGCAAAACTTCTTGCCTCTCCAACAGCAGGGTAAAGTCAGGTCAGGGTAAAAGAGGAGTTTTCCTCACACGCTGTGCACAGGCCAATCTGAAAATTTGAAGGGAGATAATGGAAAGACCTTTCGAGCTATGTCATAGAAACCCACACACCAGCTCACAGAAAAGAAAGTGTACAGTGCACATGGCTGCCAGACTCTACAAAGAGTTGTTATACACATGGAGAAGTTTTTATGATAAAGTCAAATTTCACTACCAGATATCCTGGTCTTCATTCATGTTGATCCATAAGCATAATAAAATGTAATTAATTTTTATATAGCCAAATACACTTTTCCTGTAGTCTTGTTTTTCTAATAAATTAAAAAAATCCACCAAACTTTAAAATCAGTTGAGGTAGCATTTCTATCTAAACAGATAAAACTGAGCAGAATTAATAGCTTAGAATTTTTATAAATGAGGATTGTGGGGTACCTTGACTGTAGTAAATAATTTCTTAAAGATCACATTTGCAGTGTTCTTGCAAAAATTTTGAAAAAAAAAAAAAATCACAATTCATACAAATGGTGTTTAGATACCATGTTGTGGCTTAACCCCAGCCAGAAGCTCAGCCTCATGCAGCCACTCACTCACTCCCCTCGGTGGGATGCGGGAGAGTATTGGAAGAGTAGTAAGAAGTGTAGATTGGAGAAGCGAGGAACCTCGTGGGCTGAGACAAAGACAGGGTAACAGGGAACGCAAACGCCGCGCACACAAGCCGAGCAAGCCAAGGAACCCATCCCCTCCTCCCCATGGGCAGGGGGGGCTCAGCCATCCCCAGGGCAGCAGGGCTCCATCACGCCTAACAGTGCCTGGGGAAGGCAAACGCCATCCCTGCCAGCGTCCCCCCTTCCTCCTCCTCCCCCGGCTCTGTGTGCTGGGCATGAGGCCGTGTGGTGTGGGACAGCCCTGGGGGCAGTGGGGGTCACTGTCCCGGCCGTGTGCCCCCAGCCCCTCGTGCCCCCCAGCCCCTCGCTGGTGGGGTGGGGTGAGGGGCAGGAAAGGCCTTGGCTCTGTGCAAGCCCCGCTCAGCAGGAGCGAAACCACCCCTGGGTTATCAGCGCTGTTCCCAGCACAGATCCAGGACACAGCCCCATCCTGGCTGCTGCGGGGAAAATTAACTCTATCCCAGGCATTATCAGCAGACTATATTTTCCCACCTTGGACTGCAGTTCCAGAGTCTTGATTTAGTGGAAGTCAGTTTTCTCTCCTTATGAAAGCCACTGTAAACTGAACTAAATTCTTTTCAGACTTTTTTAGCTCCTTGATATGAATTTGTTCTTTTCCTGCTGCGTAATGAGGATGCATAATCAAAGGCTAGGGAAGCTGCCTGGATTCTTGAAGAGCTATTCTTGCCCTAACTTTACCGTACTTTGAAACCTTTGCCAGAATGTCCTTTGCTGTTTCCCCCCCTTTGTCTTCCCAAAGAATAACTGTCAAGTATTCCTAAAAAAACCCCCCATGATACCTCTGTCCCTAAAATACTTTGTTAAATCTGGATCTGTGTGATGTTATCTGTCTTTTTTGACAATTTTCCTTTCAGAAGTTCAGTATGCAGTAGAAAGTATATAGCAGATATAGAGTCTTTACAGAAATGCTAAAAATGTGGCAGAAATGAAGAGTTGCATAAATGAGAAAACCTTCTCCCTTGGGGCATTCAGGTTCTAGCTAAAAGTCGGTGGATACTGTACCTGCAGAAGAATTACGAAGAAAAAGAGAAAATATATTAACTGGCCAATCATATACTACAGCCACACTCTGGACTTGAGTTCAAAGGGACCACTCTAAATGAAACTGCCAACACTCCAGATCTACAGAGAAATGCCACTACTGCTTCATGTCCCTTTTGTATGTAAAATGTCTCATTTTCTGATCTAGACTTGTATTTATATATGTATGTCTCAATGGTGGGCTGTGGTGAGTAAAAAGTGGTGTCTAGACTGACACGAAGTTAAGGGCTAGTCGTTGACTCCAAGGAAGCAGCTTAGACCTGGGCTTTTTGTTTAGGAAGTTAAGAACAAAAATTCTCCTTGTTTTTGGTCTTTTTTTTTTTTAGCTATGCTTTCCCAGAGTTAGGTGGTGTGACATTCCAGTTTTAGCTCATATGACCGAAGCAATATTAGTTTCTTAATTACATTAAGTAGCGAGGTTCAAGGTGGCTATTATCATGGAACTAGAAATGTACGTAGGTTGAATATTATATTTTTCTAACTTTTTCTGAGATAGAGAAATCTTGCAGGAACACAGCTAATCTGAAAGGGTGTGGAAAAACCCCAAACGCTAGAATTAGGAAAATAATATTCTGAGGGTCTCTGTGTTTTCAGCCACAATTTCCAAAATGGATGCATTCATTTCTGGAGCCCAGGCAACTACAGCGAACATCTGTAATGGAGAAGTGGTACTCACAGCAGGGTAATCACCTCATGGAGTAACCAACTTGCAAGAGGGACACAGAGGCAGATTTTGAGTGGCTTGTTGTTCTCTTTAACCCTACTGTTGTGCTAATAGCCAGGGTAATACATTGCCTGTGTGCTAGATGGGTTCCTGTTTCCTGCTGGCTTCAGAAGTCAGCGGGGCCCAAGCATTGCGCCAGTGGCTCACAGGGAGTTGCAATTGGCACATTTAACCTCCAGCTGCAGCATTTCCCAAGTTTCTTGGTAGCCTGCTGCATTAATTTTCCACATTCTTTTAACAAGTAGTTTACTTAGTGTGGAGTCACTGTGTTAAGATAATAAATCAGTTCACTAACTTCAGGTGAGGGCCAAGAGGGACAAAATACGATCTAGCTCCTGTGAGAGCACGCTTTTCCTAAGGAAGTGTATTTTTATTGCTTAATTTTGGGAAAGAGGAAAGGGAAGATCCAAGGATCAGATACAGCAGAATTAGTAGTCCTGCCTAAACACAGAAAGCACAACCAGCAAGAAAAAACTATTTTCTTGTCTCCTCTCTTTATTCTCAACATTATTCATCCCACAGATAAAGTGATGCAAACTTATTGCTGGAGGCAGTGCTCTCAGCATGAATGTGAGCTATTGATTTTCTCCCCAGACCTGCCTGAAGTCAGGACGAGCCCATCAGGATATCAAGGGACTCATTGGTGCCACCGGTTGCAAGGGTGTTTGCAAGTCATCCTGTGGCCAGTGGGCTGGGAAGGCTTTGGAGGCAGGCACAACCCAATCACAGCTGGTTTTCTTGAATTGGCAGTCTTGCCAGATTGCCCACGTGTGAATAGACGTGCTAGCTGAGGCAGCGTGACAACTGTGCCAAGATTATATTGGTTGAAACCAATACGAAAATCAAGCTCGAGTGCTGATGGAACTCTGGGTGTCAGTCAGTGGTTGAGCAGCTGCTGGTGTTCTAAATTCTTGTATGCAAATGTTTGTGGCTGCAGTTCTGAGCAGGCTGATGGTAGGAACGCAGACTTTGGCTCGTGACTTTATCGTCAGTAGTAACAATATTATATTTTCCTGTGCCTCGCCAGAGTTCCTATAAATGTGGACGGTGTCAGAAGCTCACAGTTTTGCCTTTCTGTGCAAACCTGCGGTATAGACACGTGCACACCATGGTTGAGTACACGTGTGTGCGTGAATACTTTACACATAAATTCCAGGTAGGCAAGGGAATTAAGGAGCCATAACTCTGAGGAATTCCTTGGCTACGAACCATTCACCCAACTCCAACGAGCAGAAAGCAGAGCTCAGCGAGCAGAGAGTGGAACAGTACCAACGTGAATCGCAATGAAACTCCCACGAGATCTCTGCAGATCGGTCTGCCAGGATTTGCGTAACTCGAGCTGGAGTCGAGGCACGCCAGGCCTCTTATGAACTCAGCACAAACCTGGACTTCAGGCTGCGAAACCACTAAGCCATTGTTGATGACATATTATTTTTCTGTCAGTTATTAAACGTTTCTACTCTGGATGAGCACAAGGTAATGTCTGTGCTGCTTCGCCCTCTCCTGTGCGCCATAGCGGAGCGTGGGGCTGTGAGGCCTGTAAACGTATCCAGCCCTGGGGCTGACAGCTTGGTGACAGAGTTTGTACCCAGGCAATCTTTTGCCTTTGTTTTTCTCAGGCTTTGGAAAGATCCTGCTCAGGGTCTTCTACACATACTGAAAAGTGGGTCTAAAATCGGAAAGTATAGGGATGTGCGTGAGGTTCAGTCATTCCCTCTGTGTGAGCACCTTGTTGTTAGGACATGCAGTGAGCATTTACCACTGGATTGGATTAACCCGTAAGGAAAGATACCCGTCTCAACAGCTACTGAGAATTCGTGTGAGATTTTCGTCTCTTTCAAACTTTATTTGCAAAAGAAGCCACTCATATCCGTATTTTGGTCAGTCTCTGTTGAGGTTAAATTGGGCAAAAGGGGACCTTGTAGAGAAATTTCACACTAATTACAACTTGATATTTCTCCCATGTTGATTTAGAATGGAGCAGGCTGTGGTCCTTTTTCCAATAGTTTATCTTTTCTGATACCAAAATGGCTCCTGAAGATGGTCAGGAGCTGTTTTCCTAGATGTCTTTAGTGGAGATGTTTGCAGATCTGGTTCTCTTTGCTGAGTGTAAATGTAAAGCTGACAAACCCTTTTAATCTTGAAAAGGTTGCTCTCTAATAACGTTATCATTCACAGCTGTGCATGTGCTGGCTGTAGTTGACTTGTTGGCATAGCGGAGCTTTCAAAGACGAGGTGTAAGCTGACCCAGAGGTGTGTGATTCTTCATCGTATAGGAATGGCAATATATTGGTTTGTTTTCTGTGAGGACAAATGGTGGATGGGGATGGTAAACCTGCAGTATATATAATCCAGCCACTGCTGTAACAGCGTCAGTAGTGGATGTACAGTTTGCTGAGACCTGAAAGAATAAATAACTGAAAGGGAAATGATGTTAAACTCTATTTTCTCTATTATTACACACTCTAGATGACAATAATAAAAATAAGACTTTGTGTCAATGCTAGGTACATATAGTTCAAATAGGCAGGCAAGGCTGAACAGGAAATTTGTAGTGGCGTGGGAATGTGCTCAGTTGGTACCTTTTTTAACCTGTTTACAATTTAAGAAATCTATACAGAATCTACTTTAAAAGTTAAAGAAGCATCCCTTAGGAATGTGAGTAATCATCTCTGAACATTCCGGCATATTAAAAAACACCATTCAGTTTATCTGTAGTACGTGGTTCACGATTTTTAGTTACATAAAAAGGAATTAATATATCAGTATACTGTAGAAGATTTTATTAGTTCAGATTTCTGATTTAGATTTTTTGAGGAGATTGTATTACAGGGTGGGGATGGACTTCTAACACTGAAACTGGTGAAATTTCAACTCTAGTATAGTTCGCTTTTGATTATTCTGTGTTTACTGAACAACAGTTTGATCTTTCCATTTGACCCTCTCTTGTAGAATTCTTCTCTCCGTCTGTTGTCTGTGACCTGTTCCTGTCACTTAATTTCACTATTTGCTTTACCTTGGAGGTGCTGAGAATAATTTGCTGAGTATTTCCAACACACCACTCCGCTCCTGTTGTACATCTTCCCTCCTCAGGGCTGCAGCTGTGTTCTGGACTCTCTTTTATGTTAAAATTGGATTTGTATTGGTGGTTGTACACCACTGCGGCTCTGTTGCAGGAATCTCCATGTGTGGGGTTATTCTAACGGGTCCTTACATATTTTTATTCATGTAATATAGTCACGAGTCATGTGTTTTGGTTGCACTAGAATGAGATGTAGGTCACTAAATACTTGATTCAAAACTGAGGGAAGTCAGTGGAAAGACTGTTGATGCTACAGAAATTGGGGAGAAAAGTCCTAGGAATAAATGTGCTGGAGAAGGCTCTAAATAAAAACCCCATATCTTTGCCTCAAATATATGTTACTGACTGATGTAATTTTGAAAATAGAAAAAGTCGCATGCATTGGGGTACTAGTCTTTATTGCAAAGCTGTCAAGCAGTAAGGATGAAATGCAGATCATTTTGATCCTTATAGTAGTTTTGGTGCTGATGAGACCAGGCTTGGGATTTCTCTTTGGAAATGTAATGCTGTTAGCTCTTCCAGGTAGTCTGCTCTGAGTTCTTTGATGTCATTAGGAACTTATCAGAGTGATTACCTACATATTAATAACGAAAAATTTCCGAGATTCCAGCTATCCAGGCATCTTTTAAAAATGCAAGAAGGAACAACAATTCAGGAACAATTGTTATCAGTGCCAGGCTGCAACAGAAGTGTTATGGAAGGTAACACACACTGCAGTTCGGTACTTGGCTAATGTCTCGATCTGGGAGAGTTTTTTTGAACTTAAGCACGAGTGGCCTTGCTGATTTCTCATTGCTAAAGTAATATGTAAGTTTTGCAGGTATTTAATTGCTTACTGAAGTAATTGTTTGGTGGCATATTTGTATTGCAGTGTTAATGCCATATCAGTTTAAAAGCATTAATTCAAAATTTAACATACCTGGTATTTCTAAACTTTCAAGCCGTTATCTTTTCCTTTATTGCTGCAGAAACAAATAGCTATGGAAATGACCTGGGGCAGGAAAATTTTGCCGTTTTCTGTTTGATGGTTAAGTGAACTGAAATGATTTTCTCTTGCGACAGCTGAAAGAGTATTTTTTTAAAATCCATTTTAGATGTTGAATAGGAACTACTAAAAACCTGAATGGATTGATAACAGATTAACTACAATGCTGAGAATGCAGTTAGGGGAAAAAAAAAGTCCTTCTGTCAGTAACTGTCATAATGGCAGCTCACAAATTAGAACTAAAGGTGCTAACAGTCTGAAACTCTGAGAGCTCACTAGCGAAAAAAGTAACTCTAGCAGTTCAAACAGCACCCAACTCTCCCCCTCCCCAACAAAAAAAAAACCACCACAAACCCCAAACCAACACCCAAAACAACACCAACCACCCCAACATCAAACCCCAAAGCAATATGATGCATTTAGAAGGTCACAAGGTTAAACTAAAACAGGCTGCAGTGGTGGAAGTTCTTACACTGATTTTTCCTTGGCTACAGCATGCTTGAGGGAAATCCTGGTTCCTCTTTACAAGTTTGCTTTTCTCTGTAAACTTTGCTCAGCAGAATTGCATGGCTCTGCTGAACTTAAAACTTCTTAGTTAGTATGGAAAGGAGGGAATTTCTGCAACTTTCTTCATGAAGCTTTAATAAATTTTCCTGCTTCGTAGTGGAAAAAATGTTAGTTTTTTTAAAACAAAGTGATGCAAAACAGTCTTTCAGTTCACCCTTGCAATCTCTATTACCTCCCATTTATACACTTTATTTTAGCTGAACATGTTGACTTTGAAAAAAATTAGCCCTTTTGGTTAAACCTTGCACAAAACACTCCTCTAAAACAACTTGGACAAAAGCAATGCAAGAAGAGAAGAACAACATTTAGATCAGATTCCTGAAAAAAAATAAAAAAAGAAAAAAAAAATCTGTGCCAAAGTTTCAAGGTTCCCAAGTTTGTGCCAGGAAAGTTCTGGAACACTAGATTTTTTCCTTTGGCCATGACCCAAATCCTCCTTGACAGGCTGAGCAGTTGGGCTTCTGCATTGCAGGGGGAGCCTGTCCAGCTTCACTGCCAGGGTCGAGGAGGCCTCCCTGCGGATAGGCGATGGCGAGGGAAGCTGTCTGCCTGCTGTCAGAAGGCTGTCCTCGCTGAAAGGAGTACTAGAACAGTCTCCGGCCAAGAGGGAGAGAGGAGGGCCCTGCGGCTACATCGTTAGAGCGCTGCATCTGCTTTAGTTTCAAAAGACATTTGGAGATCACGTCCCTACTGGAAACCAGTGGCACGTTCCCAGGACTTTACAGGCTTGTGCCCTAACCAGTGCCAACAAAAAAAAAACAACCCGCCCACAAACCAACCAGAGTAGAATATTTATTTTTGTTATGGTAACGTAGGACTAAATGTTATGGGCTACTTGTAGTGTTTTAGTTACAGTAAATAAGCATACCTCCACTGAGACGTGACTGAGGTGTGTCCAAGTGCCCTTACTCAGGCGTTACTGAAATTAGGAGGTACAACCATATCTTGCTCGGCAAGCAAGTATTATTTCTTCAGAGCGTGTTCAGAGAACATATTTGGATCCTCGTGCAGAAATAGGTATCAGCTAAGGCCTGAACCCTGTACCACCGTTACTCTTGGTGAAGTGGTAACAAGTCTTTGCTAGCAGTTTCTTAATGCTTCGTTTTCCCTGCTTCTATAAAGTGTACAAAAAAGTTTAAGCCCTTATTTCAACTCTTGTCCACTTGGCCCTAAATACGTGCCTGAAGTCCCAGTAGTGTGAGTGTCAATGGAGGAAACCGTGTTATTCTCTCCAATGCTTATCTTGTACGTGCTTAGTAATACAGTAGTTGAAATCTGAACCTCATGGGCGGTATGTGTTGATCTCTTTTGATAAGACTTTTAGCAAACTGCCTCCTGGCAGATATTCCGTAGCAGCGTTTTGAAGGAAAAAAATGCAGCAGACCGGTTTCAGCTCCAGGTCCTGCTCTAGCATCTTCAACAGGTCTGTAAGAACAGGCTGGGGGATAATGTCAGGGGAACCTGGAGGGAGTTACACAGTAGCGTGCATGGCCGCGAGGCAGAATACCTTCTCATCAGTCTCACCCAAGAGAGAAAGGGCTGTTATTTTAATGATATATAAACATTTTTAATGGGATGGGGTTTTATACATCAAAGGCTTATTTACCAGTAACATGCTGATACATATTAGGGGAACAATTTTGCATAAAAACATTCTTAAAGACTCCAGCCAAGCACTTCTTTGTTTAAAGGAGTATCTTTTCAAGGACTTTGAGCTTGTTCATCCTCCAGGGTTTGTCATAAACGGGACCTGCAACCGATAACTAATTTTATTCTCACACAAAGTTCAGACCGGACTAATTCTGTAGAAACAGTCTCTCATGTCTTTGAACTTTGGCAAATTTCCCAAGAGCTGATGCATTTTCTGATTTGCAAGCATGGCAAAAATGGTGTGGCAATTTCAGAAAGCATTTATTATACAGAATAAACAAACAATTTTAGAAGTTAGAGCCCTTTTTCATTACTGTGTCTGTATTATTCTTAGGTAAGCTAGCAATATTTTTTTTTTTAAAAAATTACTTCAACTAGTTTTTTGTGTACTGCATGGAAATAATAGGAAACATTTATTGCAGTGGGAATCACCTGCCTGGCTTTTCAAGCAGGGCTATTTATCTGTGTCTTATTACCTGTCACCAGCAGAGGTTTGCACACTGGATGAGGTGCGGGTTGGCTTTATGCTCTCTCACACAAGAGAGTTGGATCTGCAGTTCTATGGGTGTGCGCTGTACCCTCATGGTATCTGTGATTGTACTTAGCATATATGGGTGACAGTTTTCTGGGAGGCTGTCTTATTTCTGAATGCTCAAGTAGTCATAGAAGAAAGATCATTTTCCTCCTGAAGTACCTGTTCACGTTGAGTCAGTGAGCTTTCCAGCGTGTTGCCTTCCAAGCGAAAGGGCACCGCACCTCCTCTGTCAGCTGCTCTGAGCCTGCATCTAATCCCACGGAGGTTCGAGCGCTAGGGCTCCCAGGTATACCTGTACCATGGACAGACTGGGAACCTTCATCCTGCCCCTTTAGGCAGCCTGCATAGAGGTCAGCTCTGCTGAAGGCCCACGGCATCAGGCAATCCACCGTATCTCAGAATACGTTACACTCCAAAGAAGGCAGAGGAGACAAATCTTCCCTTTCTGAACAAAAGCACTGGTGTGCCTCTTTTGGTGCCTTTGCTTTGGGATCTGTTGTCTTTTACAGGCATAGGTGGGTTTGTCCAGTGGTTTTTTTAATGGAATGCATCTAAGCAACCTATCTTGGCGTTTGCAAGTGTTTAGTAATATGTAATCTTGCTTCTTGAAAAGTTGACTTGCAGGAGTGAATGTGTTGTATCTTCTTGGAATTTGAAACCACTGCTTTAGAGTTCATCCAGAGCTCCTTTTTTGCCTTCTGTAACATGTGTTCGGTGATGCCTGGCTGGTGAAAAGTTTCATCTTCTTGAGGAACTGTTTTTTTTTAAAGCAGATGGGGCTTCGTGTCATGACTGAGACCGTCGCCAGTGGCTGGAGGTTTGCAAAGAGGGTCTGTTCATTTGTCTCTGTTATCTGGAATTTGCCTGTCCTTGCAATCAGATGAGTAAAATAGATATGTGCAGAATAGAGATGATGAATAGCTATTTTGTTCTGACCAGTAATCTAATGGAAGACTGTTATGCATCATTTTGGTAAGCCTCCAGCTGACTTTATTCACCACTGCCTGCAATTGAGACAGAAAATATTGCTCAGGTAAAAAATGAATTTTGAATTAGTTTTACAGTGCCGTCTTGGAGGATTGGAATCTGTTTGTTCGACGGGTACCTGGAAGCATCCCCTACTTACACGTATGACACCATGAGATTTTGCCACTGAGTTCAGCACAGTTGCATCTGAGGAAGATGTGGTGTATATCCATTCTCCTCTAAAGCGTGTGTTGTTGACAGCCTACTGTTCTCTGTATTCTTCCTGTGCACTGGGCTGAGATTTTTTCATTTCATGCATCATCATTCACAGCTTGCTGGAGTAATTCCATAAAGTCACTACATATCCTTAATACACACAAACAGAAGAGGGAACAATATATTTTTGCTGTTGTTTTTGAAAGCTGGACACATTTGCATAGATTTAATTTTCCTTTACAGTTCCTGGTGAAGTCCTTTGAGGGGGGGAAGAAAAAAACCCAACCCCTAGTTATTTTAGAATATTTGTAAGCTTGGAATCTATTACTAATTCGTTACAGGGTTTGATTTTCTGTATGGTTTTTATCACTTCAGTTAATAAGGAAAACAACCCTGATTTAAAAGGAGAGGTATTGTGTAGTCTAGCTGAAATCACCTTGGTAGTGCTTCACCAGCTGGAGTGAAGGCATTTAAATAACTACACGGGACATAAACGTCCTCTTGGCTTTGCCCTAGATATGCAGATGGACTTCCAGGTTCCCATTCTGCTACGTACCCTTGTCTATTAAGCCCTGACTAGGGGCAAGAAACTGGCTCATTGCTCTAGGAGTTTTCTAGCGTGTGGGAGTCCTGAGCCGGTGAGGAGGGGCTGTAACTGGGTGTCAGGGATGTAGGTTGGGAAACCACTGTTCCGTGAGCTTGACCTTGGAAGGCCTTTTACTACCCGGTATAGATAAAACATCAAAATTACCCTAAACTGTATGAGCCGATATCAAGTTTGCTTTTTAAATCTTTGTGGTGGGAAGTATAATGTCTTGTTCCTATAGTCAAGGTACGCTGCATGCTGCTCGTGCTCCGGCTGTAGCTGGAACCTTTGGCAGCGATGTCGAGCTGAGGGTCTCCCATTGCTGACCGTGCTTTCTGCCCCTTCCCCGCTCTCTGGCTGTTTGTCTGTGTCTCTGTGATTTCCGGTCAGTTGTGGAGCCATACCGAGACCAGGGGCTGAAGGAACAGGCTGCCCAGAGAGGTGGGGGAGCCACCAGCCCTGGGGGTCTTCAAAAACGTATAGACATGGCACTTGGGGACATGGTTTGGGAGGCCTAGGGGTGTTGGGCTGGGGGTTGGACTTGATGATCCTAGAGGTCTTTTCCAACCTTAACGATTCTATGATAAAATAAACATGCAATTTAGGTGCTGGTTAAAAGTGCCTGTTTATGAGGGGAAACAACAGGAAGCTCTGAAAGGCAGATAGAGTGAGTAATGGGGAATTACAGCATCAGTGTCCTGTTTCAAAACAAGGTGGAACAGAAGGTGGCTGTTTTGGGGCTCATTGCTGACTGTAAGAGGAACAGTATTAAGAAAAAGCCTGCTGTTTTGAGTTTTCCTTTGTCTAAGGAAAAATGACCTGATATATATTTTATTAATAAAGACAACTACATAAAAATTACAATGAGGTGGGTCTTTCTGATTGGTCATGTGAAAAAAAGGTTTTCTTTTTGTTTTCTCATCTGTTTCCAAAAGTTGGATGTTATTGTTTTAGAAGCAATATTTCATACATTCAGCTTTTCAGGTCAAACCTGATTCAGTGTTTAATATTGCTCACTTAGGATAGGCATGATTACTTGTGCCAACAGAGCCCTGGTTTCTCTAAGTCATATTTTTCCTGTAGATTTTTGTTTTCAGAAAATTACTGCCCTGTGGCTTTGAGACTGCATCCAAATACATAATATATGATCTGAAGTAAGTTATGTTGTTTCACATTTATATCTCTGTAGATTTCTAGGGTGTGATTAATAAGTACATGTGTTTGCAGCACCTGGAATATCTCCCAGTTCGAGCAAACGTTTGCTGCATGTGCATGAAGCAAACGCTCCGAGGCTGCATACATCCCTGGACGGCAGGATTGTTAAAGGTCACGTGGCAGCTCACTGTGTTACGAACTTCTGATAGAAAGGCTTCCTTACCCAAGCGTGGATTCTGCACCGACTGTGTGGCGAGTACAGGCAGTGCCAGAAATGACTGTTTGAGTCAGACCCTGGGTAGTGCCCAGGGCGGCGTGTGGGTGATGACTGGTCACCACGGTACCTGTGCAGGTGTGACTTGCATGACCTTTGCCTTCCACATCATATGAGAATTGATTGTTCTGAGTCACGGCACTTTCTGTGTGCTCAGAGCTTTTGGAAATAATATATACTTAGCTCTGTGGGTATTTGGATAGAAAAGAGAATTTCCACTTTTTTAACCACATGAGTTTAGTCTCAGCCTTTTTTCTGAGCTCAGCTTATGTGCAAAGGGAAACGTGAGTATGTATTGTTGTTGCTGTTTCTGGCTGTGCCTATACTGTGTGTTAAAATTCTGAGCCGTCCACAAAAATATTTCTAAGAGAAGAAATTAAATCCTTTTTCTCCAGTTTCAGCAGTATTGCTTGACTAATGTGCCACGTACAGATTGGACTCTGCTCCCTTCAGCAATAGAGTGCTGCAAGAATGATCATGGACTATTTTGGATACTTTCTAAGAGGCTTGGTGTTTCATGTCGTAGAATAGTCTGAGAAAGTCTCAAAGAGAACCAAGAGTAGGGACCAAAAATACGCCAAGCATTGCAAGCGTAACCTTTCCTCAGCACTAACGATTTGCTCCCCAGCTGAGGAGAAACTCTCGCTATTTGGCAGCGGGTGGCAGGGGACGGCCAGCGAAGGGGACAGCCCAGAGCAAGGCGCTCTGTGCTGAGGCAGCCTTCTGGGAAGAGACAATAGCATGTGGCCATGGAAAAGAGCAATATATCCTTATACAGAGAGAGCTTGAAGATGCTGGAGCTCATAAGTTTTCAACATCCGCTGGTTTGTGTAAGTGGCCAAGGTTGATGGAGAAGTTTAACCGTAGGTATTAGTTCTTCCTTTCTTTTTTTTCTCTTTTGTAAGATAATTTGGTTTGTGTTGTAGATGGAGTTTGAGACCAGGTGGGAATGCGGGATGTGGTATCTCGCTGGGGAAACGGAGTGGCAGTGCCGCGGCGGCGTGCCTGTGAGCAGCCTCCCAGACCCGCCGCTTCCCAGCCGCGGGCAGCACCAGGGCCCTGGCTTCTGAGACACTCCCTAGGGGTAACTGAAACCAACTAAAGATCTGCCTGGAAGCGCTGATGACTGTGTTTCCTAAAGGTCGCAAACAGATACAAGAATTGCTTATACCGTCTGTATTTTTATGTAAGCCACCGTATTTTAGGTCAGGTGTACCTGCCAGTGATTCGCAACATTGTGAAAGAGGCCTTGCCTCTGCTTCCTCGGAAGATGAGCTACTTTTGTGAAAATCCCAGCCCACGGCTGGAAACTGTATTTGAACTTCTCCTGTAGCAGAAAGATCTTTTTCTTAGTGATAATAGGAAGCTTACAAAATTACAGTAATAAAACGTGATTTTTAAAAACTTGGTATTGTATTTCACAAATTCAAACTCTAACGTGACAAAATTACTTCTATAACACTAAATCTTAGGTACTTTAGGTACTTAGGTACTTTCAAGTCATTTAGCAGTCGTGACGCAATCTGATTTCTAGTTTCGGGGGGGAGGAAGCAGTGAAATATTTGTGTAACATTTTTAAACATTGAAAAGATCTCATTAGTTCTACTTTCAAGGATGATCAGTTTGTGTTAGCAGGCATAGGATCAGGCTCAAGGAAGTGAAACCAAGTACCATAGTTAAATTACAGTGAGAAATTACCCCTCTCTAAATGTTCCTTCTCTTTTTTTGGACATATAGCTTTTCTCAAGTGTGAGCATGAATAAAATATAAAATCATCATTTAACACTTTCAGAGGAGTGCAACATAGTAAAAATCTGTAACTAAACTCCAAGCATTTTAATCAGTGCTGTATAATAGAAATAATTTAATAACCATTTATGCTCAGTTATAATGAGACGTGCACACAAAACAAGGTAGATTAAACCTTAGAGTCCAAATTCCGATCTTAATTAACACCAGCATAAATCTACAGTAAATTCACTGAACACAATATTACCCCAGGATCACTGAAGATAGATCGGGTGTCAATGTACCACAAAATACTGTGCTCTTCTCACTCGTTTAACACAGCTCCATTCGTATAATAATGTAAAGCTAATTGTCCAACCCTAAGTTAGCACTTTATGTTGGTCTGTAGCTCTTAATTAGCAGAACAGGGCTTTCGAGTCATTTGGAATTATGACACATTTTAAGTTCACAAGGAATTTAGGATGTATTCAATTAAAGATAACATCACATGTGAGTCATTAGAGTGCAACTTAATTCTATATTCCTAACTACTTGGTTTAGCAGCATGGTTCACCGTTGCCAACTGCATCATTGGCTCTCACGTGCCAGGTGACAGCTACAACCCTCCTCGCCACGGCTGCGAGGGCAGCTCCTGCACGCAGTACCTGGAGGGTCGCCGGGCGGTTGCAAGCTGAGCCACTCTGGATTAAAATAGAGAAGCTAATGACTTCTGTCCTACCTCCCCCAAAGGTAACCGGTGCACGCGGATTACAATCTCACAAATCATTAGAGTGTCAAAACAAGCGACATAAATTTGGAATAATTATGCCATGTTTGTAGGATGCAGTTGCTGTATTTTATGGGTAAGTGTGACTTGCGTTTAACTGTCTTTGCAGAGTCATAACAGCGCAGCTGTCAAAAGCCTAGCAAGACAGTCTTATTTGGGAGAAAATTCCTCCTTGTAAATCTTTTCTGCAGCATTACCAGAGTTTTTCAACACTCAGTGGTAATAAGGCACTGGGTTATCACAGTGGCACAATGACACAAATGCTATTGTGGTCAGGATATGTGATAAATGATTGTCACATCTCATGAAAAAGATGATGTTTGTATTATTTTAATGTACCATTAAGATACCAGATGTACCAAAATTCTTACTTTTATTATGATAAGCTAATAACAATCTAGAAGTACAGAAATTGCCATGTCAGGCATCTCTCAGCATCTAATCAAGTGATGAGCAGACCTTAGGTCCACCTGGCACATCTTGAGTTGAAAGGGTGAGCTCCTGTTGCAAAGTCAGGATGACACCAGCTCTGACCGGTCCTCTTGTGCTTTTGAACAGCATCACTTTCAAGCCAGTACAGTGTTTCATTACAGAAGCTTTTACAAACCTGTTTGGAAGTTGAAGTCGCCCCGGTTGATTGCTAGGAAGAGGACAGCATATGCTAACAGTGATGTCTCTGGGCACTTAGGGCGCTTAAGAGCCTCAGTTTTCCTCTGCAGTAACTTCTCAATGGAAATCAAGTTGAAGTGCAAAGCACACTGTAGATCTTCCCCTCACTCCTCCTTATACTTCATGTTCTGTGGATAGAAAATAGAGTCTGAATAGAGACCAGACATTTAAACTGAAACTCACTTATATTCCTTCTTTCTTTTCCCAGGGGATGTGTGAAAATCAAACCAAAATTTCGCTAATTTGCTTTCATTGGTTTTCCAGTACAAGAATCTACATCTCCAAAGTGACGTATTCTGTTCAAACCGTGTGATGTACGTTGGGGAGGGTGGAGGTCCACGGCAGCCTTGGCTACGTGTGTTTACCCATTTTCTCACTATTCTCTGCCTTCCCAATGGATCCCAGCTGCAGGCTGACAGGTGCCCATGTGTCTGCCCAGCACCAGGTGGCACCAGCCTGGCGTTGTCACCAGCTCTGGCTGCCAGCCCTGTCCCAGCTCTGGCGCTCGCAGAGCTGAAGCTATAGCCGGGGAGGTGACGGGCATGAGGCTGCTGGATGTGGGACAAGAAGCCCCAACCAGCTCAGGCCAGCACAAGCCCAGACGCTCCTGGGGCCCTGCTTCTCAGGGCAATGCAAGCCTATGGCTTCTCCTAGCCATGGCAAAAGTCATATTTACAGGGCTACACCAGTCCTGCTTATGCTGGATTCGAGAGAAATGTTGATGCTGGCGTTAGCAAGGACATGTAGAATGACAGAATCATTGGTTGGAAAAGACCTCTAGGATCATCGAGTCCAACCACCATCCCAACACCCCCAGGCCTCCTAAACCCTGTCCTGAAGTGCTCTGTTTACACATCTTTTAAATACCTTTTAAATACATTTTAAAATGACAAAGCAGTTGTCCTGTCTAGCAGCCTAAGTGTGAGAGCCTGGGTGCCAGTGAGAACCCACGACTAGCTTCCTTACTACCAGCCTGATACAGCTTTAAGGGACCACCTATAACATGCTCCATTTGGATGTGTTCCTTTAGGACTGCTCAGCTGCAGGGTAGGTTTGATATGTTTTGTGGCTAAAGCAGGAGACATTCAATAGGTATTTTTTCACACTTGCTGCGGCAGAGTCTCTGTAGAAAAAGGCATAAATGTATTTTGTCCTTCTCCTATTTTTCTATAATTGCCCAGGCAAAACTACAAGAACAAACCAACCCTGTGTGTCAGAATGAATGCATTTCTGTACATGGATGCAATTTTACATTGACTTGTCGTCTGGTTTTTAGGTGGAGCAGAAAAACTGCATCGCCCTTGCCCAGGCTAGGCTAGATGATACGAAAATATATTTGCTTTTGCATCTTCTTAGAAAAACAGAGGAAATGATTTCCTGGTGCTCTTATTCCCTATATGTATGGGTGTTCTAACTATTAGACTTAATAGTGTCGCCTGAGAAAGGTAAAGGGTTTTTCCTTCAGTCTTTTAAAAGAGCAGGAGGGAATAGGCATGTGGTTTTAGAGGAGAGGTAGGCGTGCAGATCTAAGTTAAAGAACGATACTACCTCCCGCTTCCGAGGTGGGATGCTTGGCATCACTCGGTCCTTATTTGCTGGTTATTGAATAAAATACAGAGTTTAGGTGGCCCAGCGTCTGCAGTGCAGTTGAAAGTGAATTCTGCCGAGTTCTTACATTGCTCTCTGCTGGGAACTTGAGCACCACATTCAGGGTTCTGGATTTTGTTTATGTACCTGAATTTCATCCCTTGTTTTAAGGCATTTTTTTATTAGATCTCACGCTTAACATCTCTGTCCCGCTCTGAATTCAAGGGGCAAAAAGGAATGTGTTTGTTCTATGGGGGATGTATGCATCAGGTGTTGGAAAGCATTCAGATGATTTGATAAAAAAAGTAGTTTTGGAGGAAGATGGGTACTTATTAGAAATAATAATCCGAGACTGATCTTGATGCAGCACAGTTAGAACTAATGATATTGAGTTAGAAAATATATGTTGAGTGTTCAGCATGAAGTCCAGTTCTGAGGAAGATAAGAGAATTATGCTGGCAAATCTGATGGATACAGAGAAGCATGGTGTTCTCTGATTGAAATAATCCTGAAGGAATTTAATCTTGCAGTGCTAGTAGTACTGACATTTGGTATGCTACAGCTGTAATAGCAGGCCAGAAAATTTAATGTAAATTCAGGATGGCAGTTCTTAGGGTGGCATTAAATAGAAATTAGCAATTTGTAAAAGCTCTTTCCAAAGTTTTATCAAAGGAGTAGGAGATGCACAGGACAATAAGTCAAGTTTCAGGAAGTGTGTTCCAATTAGACTTCCAGAAATATGATTGTTTTGATTCATGGGGGAATTGCAAATAAGAGCGAGCTGAATAGGGAGCAAGAGGCTTGCTAACAGTCTGAAGCCAAAGTATTGTTTTTCTCTCCAAGCATCCAGCACACCAAATTTACTTTTACAATAGTATCATATTGTATTTTGTGAATGCCTTTATAAAAATGTGCTCTCTTAGCCTAACATAGAAATGTCACTTGTGTTTCATGAAGGATTAGTACAGCTCTGTACAAACAGAGGTTTTAAAGTGCCAGTGAAGAATATTTTTCTTTTTTATTGGAAAGACAGATTTGTAAAAATCAAAGTCTAGTCCTAGCTCTGAAACCTAAATTGTATAATTTTGCTCTGTAAGTTTTATATAAAAATTCCTTGATGTTATTTGTAAATTGAATAGAAATCAAAAAGAATCTAGTGAGATACAGATTTTTCAATTTCTTCAGTAACTGTTTCTCCTTGTTAATTCTTGTGTGCTAATGCTTGTGTTCCCTCATGTGGATTTTTTAAATTGACCTTTATTTAAACTCAGTCTTTTTTGGATGAAGATCAATGAAGGTTAACCATATATGACATCTATCTGTAAACTGAAGGAGGAGAGGAAGAATGGTGAAGGTTGGGGGTTTTTTTGTCTCAGAGAAACGCCACAGATATAGAAATACTATTTTTCCTGTAGCTCATTACTAGATCATTTGGTGTCACTTCAGTAGGTGTTTATTTAGCATGTTCTAGCCTTCCATAAAGGGGTGAATTCATCAAAGCACATTTCTGGCCACTCTTCTTTAGGAAACACATTGTCAACAGCTACAGAATTTATTTGCAGCCAGTGTTAAAAAAACAAAACAAAACAAAAAAACACCAAAACCCCAGAAAACCCCACAAGAAGTTGTAAAAACATACAAATTCTTCAGTGCATTTGGAATTAAAATTCAAGTTCTCCTTTGAATTTAGTCCACTCTTCAGGTTGAGGTTTGAAGATCTCTCTCCACTTTTAAATTCTAAATGCTGATTGAAATCCTGGCATAACGGAAGCAGCAGTGAAAGTGGACTTCTGTACATGATTTAAAGTGTAGGCATAATAATATTACAGAAGTTGTGATTATATTGTAGAGAATAGTAAATTGTGAGAATACTATAGAAGTCTGTTAAGTTCTACTTCAGAAACTCAGTAGTACTTTTCGTAGACATGTATTGCAGATTTTTCACAAACTTTGGGTACAATTAGGTTCTTAAAATCAAGCTGGGGATCCAATATAAACAACTAAACCAAGTCATATTGTAAAGAAAGAACCAACACCTCGCCTGCGCATTTCAGTAGTACCTTAAGGAGAACGTGGTCTTCACATTATGTTTGAAAGTCAATATGCTGACACATTTTTATGAGCTGGAAAACAGGGTTGCACGACGGATAACGTGTGGCCTTCTGGAGGTCTAAACCTGATTAATGCAAGGTATGTTCTTGAGTTCATAGAAGGGTACTTGGCAGAAACATGAACTAGCAGTCATTGTTTTATGTCATCACTTCAAACTGTGTCCATATACCGATTTAATTGTGCTCATGAAATCTTGTTTTGGTAATCTATATGAGATAAGAGAGAAAACCATCTAGAATATTAAGACTCTGTGTTGATATACCAGAGTAGGTTTGGGGGGGTTTTTTGCTTGCCTGTTTTTGTAACTTGTCACACTAATTCTTAGTCATCCTGCAGTCTTGATCTAACCAGCATAACAAAATTTCTGTATAATGCTAATTGTTAGCGTTTGCTCTTGACTTGGGAAAAACCAGCTGAGTTTCAAGTCAGAACTCAAGTAGGAGCTGGAGATGGTCGTGTTAAAGTATTTATCTACTCAGTTTCACCAGCCCCAGTGGCTTCTCAAGTTCAGGAATATAAAAATTAACAGCAAAATAAAAAGCTACAGATATTTCTGCTTTTTAGGAATTACTAATAAGGCTCATGAACTTCCTTTCCTGTCTGATACATTTGGTGTGTTACTGCCTATTTTATATGTGAGAAAAGGCTGCTTGGGTTCTGCAAATTTAAAACAGGATTTGTGAAGCAAAATTCCAGCTGTTCAGTGACCTCAAATAATAAAAAAGGGGTAAGGCTTTTAGTGTACGTTCATTTAAAACAAACAAAAATAACCCCAAAACCCTTTAATTTAAATTTTTGAAGGTTTTCATTATGTTCAATCACACAATTTTGGAAGTTATTTTTACCAGTACTAGAGCTGGTTCTACTGTATTGAATTACCACCCTAATTTGAGAGAAGGAAACCCATCTAGCAAACGGTTTCCCATCCGTCCTTCAACAGCACAGAAATTCTTTTCTAGACCCATGGATGAATTTTAATGGTGCTTTCATATACTCCTGGCAGTCTAAGGATGTAGGCATGAGAAGTATTGTTGATTGAGGCCATATCTTTTATTGGCAACTGGTATAGTTGGAAAAATTCAAAGAGTTTTGGGCATGCAAGCCCTTCGTGGCCCTTCGTCAGAGGCATATTGTGTTTTCTGGAGAGCAATGATATTAAAGGACTTGGCAAGATATTTTGAAGGACTCAAAGAGGTTGGTTTTTTGCTCTCTTTTCCTTTGCTGCAGAAGCACAAAGATGAGAATAACTTAATTTTCCCTTCTGGGTCATGTCAGACACTTGCGGGCAGAGCGTTTGTTTAAAGTGACCCCGAAGCTGTTGAATTTTTTGCATAGGGCAGCACGCTCGGTACTTTCGGCAAGTCCCTCCTGGACACCTCTTTGTGGCAGTCATTCAAACCCTTTGTGCGGAGGTCAGCTAGGAGTTCCGCCTTGCCTCCAGCTGGTCTGTTCTCGGCAGCGCAGAGGACTCGCTGGGGAGTTTCTGGACCATCCAGGGAATTAAGTGCACTGGATGTGCATGCAGACACAGCTCTGACATCCAGTTACACACCTATAACAAAGGACAAGAATCTCATCCTCTGTCTCACCACTGAAATTCCGTAGCTCTTGCCCAGTGGGAAAATTATTCTCATCTGTCACAGGTAAAAGCCAGGCACAGGTGCAAAGTCAGTTGCTTGCTTAAGTGCATGCATATACTTTTGCAGTGAAAGAAGATGGTTAAGTGGGGAGAGATTGCTTTCCCATTATTCAAAGTGAGGTTTTAATCTAAATTATGAAAGTTCTTCAGATTTAAAAGTTGTATCGGCTCATCGTGATTTGCTTGTGCTTTAAAAAGATGCACATTGGTAAGGGAATTTGCTAGTCAAGTACTTTCAGTTCTTAACTTCTACCATCTGTGATCAAGTTGACCTTGGTTCTTACCCTTTCCAAATAAAATGTAAGGTTCTTCTACTGAGACTTCTCTCAGTAAGAAGTGTGACCGTAAAGTAGTTCAGCGTATTTTCCTGAATTATAATCTCCCTGAAAACAGTAGAGCCCTGAGTGAAAACCAGTCCTCCAGTGCCGTACCTCCATGGAAGCAGCCGGCAGCCAAAGCTGAATTTCTGCGGTCTCTCTTTCGGCTTTGCACTTACAGCCACCCTCAAATAAACTGCATCTTGTTTTGTAAATAATTACTGTATGTATAAGTAAAGTTGTGATTTGACACTATTTACTTAAGCTTTAACATTTTTAATTACATTAAATTACATTAATTACATTAAATTACATATAAATTAATTATATTACATTACTTAATATAATGCTTCGATTTGGGGGATTTCAAGCAGCTGCAAAGGCAACTAATTTTTGTGAATTTTGTTGTAAGTTTTTTGTATCACTTTTCTATTTAGAATTTAACATTAAAAATGAAAAATTAAAAAACGTGCTTGAAAACAATTCATGGAAGTAGTTGGAAAACCTAAAATTACTTGCTGTAAAAGGAATTTTTTGTTACAATTTGGGGCTTTAGAGTAGAAGACAGACTTTTCTAAAGCATGAGTGCTTATCAGCAATTGTTTGGGTCATTACGTAGGAGGCTCCAGCCATAAAACATAATATTAAAGTAATTCTCATTGAATTATGTAGAAAAATCCACAGAACTAGCAAACTGAAGTGGACAGTAGTGTCCTTGGTACATGAAATGCAAGGCAGATTTTGATGACCTGGCACCTCATCACTTTTCGCGTGCAAAGGATGGTGGGTGGCAGAGTGATTAGCGAAGAGTTTGAATTCTTGAGCTTTTCCCATAGCAGACTGATTCTGTCTGTGGGTAGGTAGGGGAACAGAGCTATGGATCTCAGTGGATTTTCATGGCTGCAGCTGAAATCTGTCACTTACTGGTAATAAAGATTGGAGGGACTCTGCCTTTGCATAGCACTAATCCCTCATCACTTAGTAGTATGACATGATTTTATTTTGTGCCATACTAATTTATGTATTTGATCATGTCTGGGGTGCTGCCTTTTAATTCTGCTTATACAATGCCGTAAATTCACATAAATTTTTGGAAGGTACAATTTGTTTGGAAATAATTCTTGCTGCATCTTCATTCTTTTCTGCAAGTTGACGTTTTCTTTCTGAGGCGTTCCGACACATTTTTCCTCCTGGCTGGTAGCGAGAGTTCAGTGTGGTATGAGGAGTAGGACTTGGAGTCTTTATGTTTCTCTCCTTAAAATATTCAGACAAAAGGCAAGTCCGTGTTTTTGCAGTACATGGTTCTTCTCGGACCTGGCAAGGATCTTGCTGTCATCGCAGACACTGGGGTTGCAGAGCTTTACTGACGTCACCAGAACTCTCTTTATCTTCTGCCTCCCCCTGACACCGCAAAACAAGGCCTTCTGAAGGATTATTATAATGAAACTGAGATAAACAGACAACAGATGATACTTATTGTCCCTGTCAATAACTCCTTTTCCAAACCACCAGTCTTCTCCATATGCTTTTGATAGGAACTTCTGAATTATGCTCAACCAGGATGAAGAGCTACTGGCAACACAAACGGTCTTTCATTATCAGGGTGACTTTAAGAATAAGAGTACGTTGGGGACAACGGTGGGGTGTTCCACCCTCGCTGTCAGTGTTTGTGCTAGATCGCTTGGTATCTTCTTCTTGCAACAGCTTGCCTATCGCTGTATTTCCACCGAGCTCTGCTATGTTTTTAATTCTTGGAAACTAAGAGAGAGATAGCATTTAAAAAAAAAACCACCACCAAAACAAAACAATAACTTAGAGATGGTAATAAAATTACCTTATTCATTACTTTAGGCAGTTAGGGAAACTTCTTGAAAATTCTTCAAAGGCAACTCAATAATAATAATTTTTAAAATCCCTTATCTATCTTAATGTTAAGGCATTTGCTATAATACCAGGCATGTGGTGGTATAAATAATTGGTACAGCCCCTAATGGCCAGATCCAGAAGAAAATGACCCTGTATCTGGATTCAGATGATTTTATTGTAGAGCTTAAGAAAAGTTGCCATCTGCTTTCTGCGCTGGCTTTTGTAAAACTAAAGTAATTGTGTTAAGGGCACTGCCTCCTGTATGACTGCTTAATAACTGAGTTACTTCTTTCAGCTGTAATAACACACGGGGTTTGTATCTTCAGACAGTACCACTAATTCATCCGTGCTGGAACTGCACTTTCTCTACATGTAAGGGAATTAATGGATGACTCAAACTATACTAAGGGGCAGAAAAAGGGAAAATTATTTTTGGGTAGAAGCTGGCTTTGTAATACTTGCTTGGATGCTTACCTAGAATGTTGTAAATTATTTACACTGGAAGGTCAATTTTTTTCAAAAGAAAATCTATATCACGTTACATTTTAGAAGAGAGTCTTCAAAGACGTGTAGGTTCTTCATGTTGACTTTTTGGAATGCTGGCTTGGATACCTGAGGACGCTGTAGTATTGCACGAGAGAAGAGGCTCTCTTAAGGTGAACTGGAACGATCTATTTCAGGTTTCTAACATAGACCAACAGTTGAAAGTATGTGAAATAAAACGCATGCCAATGCGGTTTGGGTACCATTTGGTCCCAGCAGCAGCACTTTTTACAGACGGGTTGCTGCGCTCCGCCTTGACTGATCGTCCCCCTGGCCTTGGCGTGTAGCGCAGGGAGAATGTAGCTTTCAGGGTGCCTTCTAAAGTGGCAGCGCTGCTGCCGCTGTGCTGAAACCCGCCGGTATGGTCAGTGCCGACCTCCGCCCGGCATGGGTGCCACACGTTCAGGAGATGGTTCCCAGTTTGACCTGAAACTTCCTTTAGAGTAAGATGAAGTGCAGCTGACTGCAAGCTAAGCTAGCTCATTTATGGCTCCCAGACAGGTTTTTATTCAACACGTTAAAAATTTTTAAGATAGAATTTATCTTGATCACTAATTAAAGTTATTTGAAGAAAAATAGCAAACGTGCTCTGAACACAACTGAAAATCTTTGCCTTAATACAGACCTAGAATTAGCTCTGGCTGACTAATTTTTAACAGATTCCCATACAAAAATTAACTGCTCAGAAATTTGTCTGAAAAGGAGTACATTTCGTTTTATTTTCCCTGTTTCACGGTCACTGCAGCTCGGTAGCTGCTTCTCTGAGTCAGGTTGCCTCCTCAGCCGCCTCCTCTAAAAACTACTAGGTTCTTCCACTCGGAGAATACCAACACAGTCAGGGCAACGAGGTTGATGTGTTGTGGCAGCATTTCTAAGCTGCAGTCTTTTGGGGTTTTGGCTGTAATGTTTTGGCATACACACATCAGTCAGAGGTCTGGCGCGTGATTAAAAAACAGCAAAAATGGTTGAACCCGGGTTTTGAAACAACAAACGTTGCCACACATACCCAGAAGCAGCTGGGAACATTTTAAACTCCATTTACTTCATTTTAACTGAGCTATTTGAAAATATACATGAACGTAACTGTGTCTGCTGTTGCCTGCTGTTACGTGCAGAGGACTCTTGCTGAACTTGTTGCATGCCTGTTTTTTTTTCTAGTGGGAGCAAGCCCTAATGTCCTGAGACCCGTAAGTGTGTGCAGAAGCCGCTTGGCAAGAGAACAGACCGTGGGCTGCCCCAGCAGCAGCACCTGTGTATGGATTTGGAAGGGCAATAACTGCCACGTGTCAGATACGCATTGATCTAGTGAGTCCCGAGTAAGTACAGCTACACAGGGTGCAGCTAAGGGAAGGGGCATACAGAATTTTTTTTCAATACAAGAGATAGAGCAAGTGCATTAGTTTGCAAAGGTTTGTTTCAGTTCTAAAAACTACTTCATGAGAAATGTAAAGGAAAAAACTTCATCAATACTTCAGTGAGAGGATGCTCAAAATGATTATTTTTCAAATTGTGTTTTATTTAGTAAATTTCCTTCGGGATTTTTGTAAATTTATAAAAATTACCGGGTTTTGTGTTGTTTTATTTCGGCTATATAGGGAGAAGAGGGGAGAACTTGAGCCCATTCTATTCCACAGTTACACTTACAGGGGAGAAGTCGTAAGTCTCCCTGCTGAGCCGCGATTTACAAGGTAAACAGCAAATGCCAAAAATTAAGTGGTGATTTTCCCTTGTTTGGGAAGAAATGGGGTTACTTCTGTGTTCAACTTGGGCTAAGTAATGCCGTTCTCACAATGTATCGCTCTGTGCAAGTGGTTGAGTTCCCCACTATGGGCTTCTTGGGAGCTAAGCACGTCAGAAATCAGTGTTTGATGCATGATGACCTTTTTAGCCAAGGGCAATTCTTTTTCCCTGTCCTTTTTCAACTTCAGGCTGCAGGTTTTTATATTCCTTATCAGAAAAAATAACTTTGGGGGTGGGGATGTTCCTACTGAAAAGCTTTCCAGCCTGGCTTGACCATTCACGGTGCAGGTTAAATGTTACTTGCTTGACTGCTGCAATATCAAAAGCAAATATTAACATGAAGATAATAGTATTGAATTTTATCTGTAAGTGAATTATGCAGACACCAAACGTAGCAGAAATCATGAAGTAGAATTTCTTAAACACAATAAATTGTCAGGTTTGCTCTGTAAAGAAAGCTATTGACATGGAACCAAGAAAACCAGAATAATTCTGGGCACGTGCATGTGCAGGCAAAGAAAAGCTGGTATGCTGAGCCAGGGCTGCATGTTTTTGTTGCTGTCCTTTGGATAACAGCAACCTCTGCTTCACCAGCTTGGAGCAACACACAGAGAGGATTATTACTTTGGGAACACTTTGCTTTCATATGCTAAGGGAATAAAAATCTACCGTGAATATTCATCAGCAACAGGAGAGAAATTGAGTACTGAGAGCTTTAAATTAGGGGGCTGGAGACCAAGGCCCAGAGATGAGGTGGGGCTTAGAAGGAAAGCAGGCCCAGGACAGGGGTTAGTCAGGGGTATGGCATTGCTGGAATCGCAGAACCAAAATAGCTCCTGCAACTGGGCATGCACTTGGATGCCTTCAGGGTACTTTAAGAAAGTCAGGAAAGCTGAGAAAGGGGGGTGCACTCTAATGTGTGGAGAGAGCGGGTGATAAGCTTGTTGAGAGCTTATGAGTCAGGATGAGATTTGTAACAAAATATTTCTTTAAACTGCAGCTCAGTTGGGCATTTTCAGGTAATGGTGTCCCCCATACTGACCTGCTTGTGAACAAAGTGGAGCCTGGTGCCTTCTTGAGATTTATTGACTCTTCAGATTGGTGTGAGAGTTTTCCCACCCAGTGGGAACAGAATCTGCAGGTACTGTACTGTCTGTTTGGGAAATACTGCCCTGTACCTGCCTTTTAATCTGCAAAGTAAGAGTAACGCTTAATATTTGGGGATTATTTAGAAAAGCAAACATGCTTGTAAATACCAGTGAATATACCTCCTCTCTAGGAAAGAGGCTTTTTGATTTTGTTTAAATGAAAAATTGCCCTTGAAGGTCAAAGCTTTTCAGTTCTGTTTCCCTACTGCAGCTAAAGAGGAGCCTAAATGTTTCCTGTACACTTGAACTCCAGGAAACGATAATCACGAGGGCTCTAGTAAAATTAGTTTGGACCTAACATTTTACAAATAATATTACTGTTTTTGTTAACAGATACATTTGATTGTGCAATCTACTTAATACAAGCATTAATATATGCTAGTTCCAGACTCTAAATATTCGGTACTCGGGCTCGGTAGGAGAGCTGCTTAGAAATGGTAGTATTTTGTTTATGCAGGGTGGTTAGGAATTGCTGGTGTACGCTTTTATCTTGTGTTTTTGGTACCTGAGCATGTCTTTCCCCTGAACCCTTTATTTTTATACTTCTAACAAGTGCATGCAGTCTCTCAACAGAGACTGGAACTTTGTTGTATTGAGGATGCACATGCGTACAGTAACAGATGATCCTGGTCCCATCTAAACAGGCAAGGCAGAGAAGCCTGGTATTCAGATAATGGTTCTATTCCCATTTGAGTTAGGAACAGGGTGGTTCTCTTCTGCATTTTCATCTATAGAACCCTTTTACTTAAGACTCAAGTAGAGTTATGCAAGGGTTACAGTAACGTTCTAATGGGACGGTGACAAAACTTGGGCCTTAATCAGTTGTTTTAGGATTACAGTGGAGGTTTGTGGACAAGCTCAGCACTGTACCCTAAATGACTCCATTTTTGTCTAGATGTTTAAATTCCAAGGTCATCTTCCCTTTGTGCTTGAGTCTGTGGTGCTGCATTGCTCCTGAACGCAGTAAGGTGCCAGCTTTCCCTGTTAGAGTAGCTCTGCACCTAGGTGTCCTAGGACGTTTATGTCAACGTGTTTGTGGTTCTGCAGGTAACTGAAAGTGGGAGACCCCAGGGAGTTAATGAATGTGTGGGGTTTTTTTTTCTTCAGCTAGTATTTTCTTCAGTCATTTCTGGGAGTAGCTGGAGAAGTTGAAATAGATGGTTCCACTGGGTAAGATACTGCTGGTAGTTCTTACAAATATATGTAACTTAACTCATTTTGATGCAATTATGGGTCCCCATATAATACAGACTGAGCTATGTGATACAGAGGGTGAATTATTTATATGTACTATATATATCTTCCATTTTAATATGCTCTTTCATGCCAAAGCTGATACACGGGTAAAGGAATATGGCAGTGTTCTTTAGCTGTTAACCCTCACAGCAAATTGCGTCAGTTCTAATGCGACTAGTAAACTAGTCTCAAAAATAGTAATACCAAAGAACAGCTTACTGTGATCACATTGCCATCAAGCACTTTTCCGCTCTGAGACTTTCAGCAGTATTTAAAAGGCAGTACAGTACACATGAGTGCAAACACATCTTTGTGGAAACTCATTAAAACTGTGCATTTCTGTAGCATTTAGTCATCGCTACCATTTGTAAAGCTTAAGCTCTTATTGAGAAATATGCTCTCCCCAATGGTTTCTTTGAATTGTTTACTTTTTTATGATCTGAGGGGGACCATATACTAGGCTAACCTTTAATTTCTTAATCATGCATATTTCACTAATGCTAATTGAAGTTTTATGCTAATTGAAGTTTTGTCCAAATTAAACCTGAGGAAGAGTCTCAAGACATATTTTATACAGAACAGATAAGCCAAGAACTAGGCCACATGATGAACATATGCCTCACAATGTGTTTAGGTTTAGTTAAATGTGATTTTGGTCTTGGCCTTCTTGATGCATTTGCAAACTAAATTGCATTTAGAACTCCAGTGGAACCAGAGTACAGCTGGGCAAACAAGAGTCTCTTGTTGCTGACAGTTTCTAAAAGATCTTTCTAATTGGGTTGACAGTCCAGTGATAATGGCAGGTTATTAATTGCACAAAAGATGTTCGGTTGTTGCAGTACTTTTTATTCATTGCCACCAAGAACAGGATAGTGATTTTTCTCTGCCTTATAGAGACGTAATGTATGGACCCTATTAAAAACAAATGCAATCTAGTGAACACTGAACTGCTTATAAATGCTTTTTTTTATGAGTGTTAAAGCTCTATCTAAATTTTAAAAACTGATGAGGAGATCGAAGTAAGGAAAAGACTTCCAAAGTCTCAGTGTGAACACCTAAATGTTTGCTTTCTAAAAGTAGAGCCTTTATTTCTTCTTTGTTAGATTTATACCGCACAAGAGCACTGGAACTATTAATGCCAGATGTGATTGGTTTCCAGCTTTTTCCACCTAGAAGGTTGATGACATGTTTTATTTTCTTTAATTATGGCACAATTATTTGCTACTCACACTATTTCTATTATAAAGTGGGTTACCTTCTTGACCTTTTCTGTTACTAGTCTGTCTTTTGCCTCTCAGAGCATGCGCTTTCCAAAGTCTGAAATACCTGGAGTTTATCCACGTTATTATCTTTGCAAATCTGCAAAGCGAAATACGACATGGGAATACCAGCAGCAATATTAGATATTTAGCCAAACGCTTCTAACCAATACAAGCTTATGATAAGATGTTGAGATAAGTGCTATATTTCATTGGACACCACAAATTGGATAGATCAGTGCAGTAAGCCATTTACAACGCACTGCAGATATTTTTGGGCACCGCTGTGCTGCATCCAAATGTGTCTGTTGTCGTCTTCCTCTTCCTGTGCGAATCCCCTCACTGGCCTGTGCATTGCTGTGGTACCATAAACTTTGGGACCCCTGTAGATGTACGGTTATATATATAATTTAATGGAATGATTCAGATAAAACTATAACTGATGTAGAGGTTTTATTGTAAATACAAAGGCAGCTCTAAACTTTTGGCTTGCCAGGCAAGAGCACTTGAAGGTTCACCTTTCAAAGTACTTTTGCCTTGTTTTATGTTCCCATTGCAGGCAAAAGTGTAATGGACTAATTAATAATTCATAAAATACTTGGCACAATAAAGGGATTTGCTTCCATGTCAGGTTGTTTCAAATAATATCAAGAACCTTGTAGTGATATTTGAGACAGTGCAAAAGCTACTGTATCGGATCATTTTTACATATTCTTGGAGAAATTGTGAAAGAGTATACTGCACCAGAAAGGCTCCTAATGAGATGTGTCCCTGAAGGGAACGAGGAGATAAGCAAGAAGATTTCACTTTCTGTTGCAGAACGCAGTGATTTGAGCACAACATCAAGAAAAGAAGTCCCATTTGAATCAAATGGGAAGACAGTTGAACATCTTTTTGGGTTAAATGGTGTATACAGGACCAAGGTTCTATTTTGTCACTAGCGTATGAACAGACACGCAATGAGCGGAAAATAAAAGGATGTGATCTAATATCCAAGGTGCAGAGCTTTCCTGGAATGATGTCGGCTTCCTCCTTTACTCGGATTTGTAGTAGTCCTCCGAGAACATTAGTAACAACCTTTCAGGACTGCTGATTACAGAGGGAGATGCTGTGCATGTTAACAGCTGGTCTTTGCCCGAGAGAATCTTCAACCAGACTGACAAAAGCAAAGAAAGAAGCAAACCGAGGGAAAAAAAGCAAGGCAACTGGCTTTAAGTGGAATGATAAAGATGCACTTGAACTAAACCAAGTTAAGTAGATGACATTGCAATGGTAGAAGAGAACAAGAAGAGAGTCATTTAAAGCATCTCTCACTTAATAGATTACTTTAATGGGCTTGGAAATGGGAGACGTGGGAAGCTAGTAGGTTATGTTGTACAGGAGTCTGCACAGTAAGAGAGACCTGAATTTTATCTCTTCATTTTAAGGACCATGCACGGGCTTTGTCCTCTGCTCGCTTGCTTGATTGTAGGACAGCTTTTTTCAAGTGAATGGAGTTACACCGTATTTACACCACTCTAACAAAAAAACAGAGTCAAGACAGTCACCAACCTAGATTGCTTCAGTGAAGAGTAAGACTGCTTTTCCCATTTGGAAATTAATGCAGACATTTCTATAGTTCTGATTTTAACACGTTGGGTTTTTTTTTTTCCCCTAATCAAAAGGTAGCCAGTAAAGTGTATTTTTAAAGGCTCATAAATTTATCATTTTACTTAAAGGAATAAGATGGTATTACAGCGTCTGAACTGATTTGGCATGAAAAAAAATCTAGACTTTCCTAATTAAAAATGTTATCATTATTCTTACAACAAAAATGACTAAGAAGCATTGGTTTTAAAACAGTGTTTGAGAAACTATGGCACTAAATTGCAGTGCTGGAACTATTTAAATTGGGCATTTAGTTACCCATATGTTTAGTTTATAAATCTTATCTGCTGCAAGAAGATTTTGAATATTAATCAGTATGAGCAGAGTTATGCAAAAAGGAATCTAAAATATATTATGGGGGGAAATTAAACATAATTGCAGTGACGTTTAAGATGCCTGAAAGAATATAACTTATTTTAATCAGGGGCTTGCCCTTGTCTTTCACAGTATTGGCTTTAGCTTCACATCTGTGACCCAGCCCCACCACCCCCCAGTCTTCAAGACTTGTTAGACCCACATCATTTTGGCGCTGTCGGCTGTGTGTCGCCTTCTGTCCTCTGGATGCTGATCTCCAGGCATCTTGATTCTGAAATTCAGCCAGGGTAACTGACCTGTTTTTCCCAGCCCTGGAACGAGACCAGCAGGAGCTGATAATCTTTCATTTGGTAGAGGAACAAACACAGTGTCCTCCTTCGCATGGCCCCAGGGCAGTGCAGCCTTCAGGAGCTGCATGGAGGGGTACAACGGTATCCTCACAGAGGGCTGCTGTCTGTCTGTGGTCCTGTCCATGCTCTCCATCTGAGGGGCTTTGTAATATGTAAAGACATGATACATTCAGTGCAAACAGCTCCCCTTTGGCTCTGCGTATGTAAGTGGGCATCACGTGCCTTTGAGCAGCTGTCCAAGAACACGTTGTCTTTCTCCTTCCTGTGATGGAAGCTGAATGTGGTGTAATTCCTCATAAAGGCATAGGAAAGACGGCGACTACCATGAGCACGGTATCTCCAGATGCTTTAAGCTAGATCTTGCATCAGCTCTGTGTGTGCAGAGGAGACACATGTTTGTTATTTAGGAAAAAAAACCCAAAAAACTTTATCAGTACATCAGAAAATTCCCATGCAGTGGGAAAAGAAAGGGTAAATAGGATGCCGCACATATTTCTCATTCCTATATGTTTCAGTGCTGTTCATCTTTGCTTTTAACCTCAACACATTATTTACATACCTGGGAGAGTACTGTGGCAGGGCCTTTCATGGTGGTGGAAGCCCTTTCTCTTTGTCTCTGCAGCTTGCTGCCTTCCTGAATTGCAGCCGAAAGCATTTCCCTCAGCATAGTTCTGCTTATTACTGTTGCCAGGGCAGGCTTATATAATTATTAACCAGGAGAACGCAGACAGGGCAGTTGTTTAAATTTCTGAATGATCAGTTCCAGGTCATACTAATTATTCTGAAAAGCATTTAACAGCTTATTAAGACAAGGGTTTGACCATAATGTCATTTTCATTTGTTTGTGTTATTCGAGGCTGTTGTAAGTGGCTGCTTAATGGTCTGTGTCATGCAGGTGTATTATTAGCTCTCATTGGCACATTTTACTCAGCTGTCATTAATGGCACAGAATGACTTTCCCATCATTTTCTCTTGGAATCCCAGCTAGCGAGCAAGATCAGTGACAGATCAGCGAGTAGCATTACGCTGCTCTTCGCCGCTCGTGAATCAGTGTGTTTTCATCTCAGACTGGTCCCTGCTCTACATATGTGAGTGCCGCTCCACTGTCTCATTTGCCAAATGAATAACGGAGTTCTCATTAAATTAATGCTGTGATTGTTTTGCACTGGATTACCTGCAATATGTTCAGTTTGCTCTTTTGCTCTTTTGATTTTACTGAAAAATGGCTCTCGAGTACCAAAGAATAAATAACCACAGCTAAATAAGAACTAAAGAAAGTAAAATGGTGTTTGAGTTATAAAATCAGTCATGGTTCTTGACTGAAAATTCAGCAGTAATTGGGGAGGTTAGAGGCAGTGAAGCATATTATTTCAGCTCCCAGACCTACAGTGTGGTCGCTTGTCTTTTTATTTGTGCTAATATAGTAGGGAGCGGGGAAGAAAGCAACAGCTTCTTTGTCACTCTCCTTTTGGATAAGTCTGCACCTGACAGGTTTATAGTAAGAAAAATCAAGGTATCTCTTATGTATCTGCTAGCTTTAAAGGAATGGCTTTTCATTTGCTGACTAAAGAAGGCCAAAGCACCTAAATATTTAACCCACAGAGAGAAAACAGGCTTGCTACAGTCACTGGAAAATGAAGATGTGTACTCTTTTCTTCATCTTAAATGTGGAGGAGCGCAAGCAGAAGGAGCAGCAAGCAGTCTGCAATACTCCAGCCGTGGAAATAGGCCAGAAAAGCAGGAAATCCAACCACACAGCCGTTCCTCTAGCCTGGTAAGCCCTTTCGGGTTTGAAGGAAGTTCTGTGCCAATGTTTGTTGACCCCTGGCCAAACGTAAAAGAGTTATTGCCAAAGGATTGTGCTAAAGGCTATTGCAAACCAGCGTAAAATAAAGTAAAAAGAGTATTAAACTGTCAAAGAAGGAAGAGGGGAAAAAGGAGAATGTTCATGCAGGTTTTGGCAGTCAATTAGCATTACCAATCAACGCAGAAGCTGTTAGATGATCAGTAAAGGAAGGTGAGCTTGTAAAAAGCATACATATGACAGGACGGTGAGAGAGTTAGAGGGCTGAGTGCGAGAGATGGCTCTGAAAAGAGCAAAAGCTTTTGAAATCAGGTGATTTCCTGAATCGCAAATTAGTTTAGATGAAAAATAGCAATAGCAGCCCTAAGAGTGCAAAACCAGGTTTCTAGAGTTATTGTGGGTTTAGGTTTCGTTTAAATCAGGTGCGTTACCATGATGATGCTGCCACATCTGACGACTCATGACCTGAGCACCCCTTCAGGTCTTAACTGTCACGTTGTGCCATTCTGACAGCACAGCAAACCAGTTCTGTGTATACAGGGCTGCCATGGCTGGCATTGCCAGATGAGGCATCACCAGTGCTGGAAAACTTTAACACCCCGTCCCCCCAAAAAACCACAGTAAGAGTGCAAACATCTCCAGTGTCTCTTGTCTGGGGAGGCTGGTGCCTTGCAGCGTTTGGTGTGAAGGATATCATCGGGAACTGCTAAAAGGAGCAGGACACAGGAGCAGCTGCTCCTGCTGGGTAATGTCAGCATTTCTTGTGACTTATTTGGGAGTGTTTATGAGTAATTCTTAGGCTAGATGCTTTGCTCTTCTGTTCAAGATCGGCACTTCTTTACCTTGTCATACACATTGTAGTTCACTGAAGAACCTACTGTATCAAATTCAATGAAACAAATGGCAAATGAAGCAACTCCTCAAGAAAATTTGGAAAGCAGTGATTAGTGCCAGGCATCTCAACAAAAATAAGAATTTCAGATATTTTCTCACTTTCAGAAAATGAAGGACCATACTTCAAATGTCTTCCTTTACTTTTAAGGGCTACTAATCTTTCTATGCCAGGGCCTCCTAAGGGAAGGAGATTAAGCCATTTTCTTACCCTTCTCTGTAACAACCAGCAAATATGTACATCTGCTTCCTCTTAAAAATGCTTTAATCTGCAGGAGATGAGAGACCTGCTGTGCTTCCCAGCGCAATTTCTATCAGCTTCCTGCTTTCTGCGCTGCCCTTCTGTAGGGACTTGCAACACAGTCCCATCTCTTCAGTGCCCTTATGTTTTCTGGACGGAGCAAGAGAATGCACTGAGGGAAAGCAGGCTCTAAGAGAACCCCGAGCATAAAGACTGATTTGGCATACTGGGCATGTGCTTACAGAAGGAACATTTCAAATTGCGTGCTGACCACGTTCCTGTGAGCAGTACCTCGCAGTAGGCTTGTGCATGCCACTAGGTCACTGTCAGAAATTGTTTATGTTATCCTGCTAGACTTTGGTTATCAGAGAAACTTTCAATCAGATAAAAGTAGAATTTTTTTTATCTTTGCAAATAGTCAGCTGTCCGTCTGCTGTGTTTCCTTCCAGTGTGTGTCAAACTATTAAGTTCACTGGATTCCATGCACCGTAATATCTGACATTTGCAACAAGTAAATGGCATGGTAGAGATCAACATACAACCCTGCAATAACAGCACGTTAAAATTAAGTTAATAAATCCAGGTTTTCTGATTGGTATTTTATACTTAAGTTTTTCACACTTACCTATGGTGCCATGATCACTTTTACCAGCACCTTTTTCATTTTCTTCTTTCAGTAGCACTAGAAAATTGTAAAACACATAGTTAGAAATAAATGAAAATAATTGGAAATTAGAATTCTTCTTTAAAGGATCAGGCAAGATACCAGTTACCTCATGTACGGGAACAGGTTGCCTGGAAAGAAAGTGGAATCTTCCCCCTTGGAGATTTAAAAACAGTGCCTGAGCAAGGCCTTGAGAAACCTGATCTCACTTTGAAGCTGCTTTGAGCAGCCCTTCAGATGCGCCTTCCAATTTAGACTTTTTGACTCATTTGAAGCATAAAACCTGGCTTCAAAATGTTGAACAATGCTTCCTTTCTCTGTTGCTCATTTGCTGAAGTCTTTGTAAAAGTATCTGAGAAATGGGGTTGTCATGTTTAAGCTGTTGTTGCGCTGGTCTCAGTTAAACAGATGGATGACAAGTAATATGATCAAAGGAGCGCTTGCCTTTGTGTATATTGATGGGGTCCATAAAACAGCGTGGAAAAGCTTTATGAGAAGCCTGTAATATACGTATAACAATACTCATTTGGTTTTCTGCAAGACATATATTAACATGATTTACATGTATAAAGAAGCAGTATAAACTTACATGTTATTTGATTTCTATCATAAAATATTTCTTATTTTTCTTTCCTAAGAGACATCTTGCTGTTCACAGTTTGTTGCAGAATGCTCTAAACTGTGAGGCTAGATTTTTCCCTTTTTTAATTCAAAAAGCGCTACCCTTCCTAGAAAGGAATATAGAAAAGTAATAAATCTGTTTTGCCAGGAAGATGGAACTTAGTTCCTGATTTTATTCAATATTAATAGGCTTCTAATTGTAATAATATAAACCATACAAAAAAATTATTTTTAAGCATGTTGGCATATCAGACGTTACCTCTGGAGTTTTCTCCGGCATGTCAAGAACGATGATAGTTGGGTCACTTTTCTAAACATCTTTCTGGAGACTTCATATCGTTCATTTTGTAATTCCCTAACTGTATTCTGTCACATCAGCCTTCTTGTTGGAAATAATATTCTCTTGGTTAATAGAACAAGAAATTACCCTTGAGATATTTATTTTGCTATAAATTTTCGTGGTCAGTAATAATATGCTGACATTTCTGCTGAGAGAACTTGATGAAATCTTGTGGTTTTGACCTATCCTTGAGAATCACTCCTGGGAGAAACGCACAGCACAGCAGAAAATATTGGAGTTCTGGTGTGATGATGTCATGTTAAATTCATTAGAAGTACCCAGAAACTGAAATTTTGTTAGCCTTAGAAGAGGATGAAGTATGAGCCTCTGTACTAAAGGCGAAAGAGATGAGTGGAAGGGAAAGAGAAAAATGACTTGTTCTTGCCTCTTTCCTGCCCTTCTTGGGCTTATGCTGTCAGTACAGATAGAGACGGCCAGTGAGTCGTCTGTCTGTCTTTCTGTCCCCCATTTTGGATCAATCTGCATCTTCTTTTACTTCTACCAAGTGTTTTATTACTTTTTAACTTTACAGTACTTGTTCTTAGTTCGTCGCTTGATTTTCAATTTTAATAATCCCCAAAATTACAATGAGAGCTACAGAGTTCCTAGAAAAAAACCTGTACTGTGGTTGTCCTCTGTACCTTAGTGCTGTGCTCCCAAAGGCTCAGCGCTGTTTAGGCGGGCAAGGTAAATCGCCCAGTGTCAGCAAAGACATCTGTACATCAACAGGTCTGCGTTTTAGTGTCCCACGCAGATCGTTCATCTTGCCCCAAGTTAGAGGGCTAACATAGCTCAGCTGGATGGTTTCTCACCACGAACTATTCGGCAATGATCAGCACAGATAGCAGCTCTCAGAAGTTCGGTGGGGTAGGTCCTTCTCCTGCCCTTTACGGACAGGGAACTGAGGCAATGCTCGTACAAAGAACTCATCAGCATAAGCAGAAACTTGAACCGAAGTTAAGCAAACCCATTTTAGGAAAAAAAAAAAAAAAAGAAAATGTGTTTTAAATGTTGGCTTGGGGTCAAAACTAGACGCCAAGGCACAACAAAATGGTTCACAGGTTCAGACTCATTTACAAGAGCCCTGAGCCCTTGTAGGGCTCTGTTTCTGGCCTCCTTATCTGAACAGTCCTGTGATCCAAGCTCTGCCTTGGTGTCCCAGCCACCAAACTGTGTTTCACTACAGAATGATCTAGCATTAAGCCTGGCAATTGCCAAAGTACTGATCGCAGTTCAGGTTGGCATTTTAAGGGGGAAGTAACTTTGGGAAGCAGAATGAAGGACGGAGAGCTCTGTTAAGTGACACGGCTGCATCCAGAGCCTTTGCTGAGACCTGCAAGAGAAAGGCTTTAAAGTTGAGAAGGGCAAGACCTTACCGCCTTTCCAGGGCTCTGACACTTGGCAGATGCGTTGTAAAATGTACAGAACATGCTCTCAGTTGTAAGTCCAATGTGAAAAAGATTGGTGTTGCTTTGTTATTATTCCTTTTTTGTTGTTTGTTTTTTTTTTAAGAATTTTTTATTGCCAACAATAAAGTAATACCATTTCAGAGTACACTATGGAAAAGCATTAAGGTTTTTAACAAGTTTTAACAAGTCTGAAGACTGGTTTAATTATCAGAATTACTTGACATTGTTTGGGTTTTTTTTTTTTTTGAGTTTTCAGGGTTAATTTATTCCCTGTGAATATAGCTTGCACAACTCATGAGGAAGGGCACATACCATAGACCAGTTTATTATTCTTTAGCAAATATTTTAAAGGCCTTGGAATGCTGCTATTGAGAAGAAATTCATTAATGAGTATTGCTTACATCAAGTAATATTCTTTTCCTTTAAACTTGTGGTTGGAACTGGATTTACTTTGCTTGAGGCAGTGTCACTGCATTTTATATCAAACAATAATACTGCTTTTTGAAATGCCATATTCTGTCATTCAAAAAAAATCATCTTTATTAAGATTATATTTCATTAGGACTGACTGGGAATGACCGACATGTCAGTACCCAGGTTTGGGGCTTTTTTCTCCTTTGTACCATGTGAAGGAGCACATTTTATCGTTTTATCTGATGGCAGCTGGGCTTTGCTTTCAATGTGACAATTGGGCTCTGTTGGCTTTGCAACAACCATGTTGTGGTTCATACCCTGGGTAGGTAACTGGAGCTGTGAAACTACAGTGATGTGCTAAATTTTTTTTATTATTAACCATTAAACATTCACGGCATGAGGACTCCAAATCTTATTCCAACTATGGGTTCACTGATGGAAGTATTTTGACTAGTAATATAGTCTCTTGGTGGTGAAATTAGGCTGGAATATTTGCTCACAACAGTCAGCTTTTTGGAATTAGGCTAGAAGACTCACTTTGATGGGGAATATCAGGTTTTTTAGAGGTAAGGTGACAAGAAATAAGCTATTTCATGCTAAATAATTTGTTTTCCTTGGTCCAGTGTGTTTTCCTTTTTTTTTTTTTTTATCTTCCCTCTTTTGGTTTACTTTCTTTTTCAATATTACATTACATTTTCTATTAGTCTATTCTAAATGAAAAGGAGAGAAAGAGGAAAAGGGAGAAGGAAGGGCAGCTTAAACAGTGCTTTTTTTGCAGTGGGGTAAAAGTAAAGGAAGAATTAAGACTAAGTGATTCCTCCAGACTGTGTTTATCAGTCCCTGTAAAAATCAGCATGTTGATCTCCAGAAAATGTGTTTAATCTTGACATCTATCTGATGCTGCCCCATTGGAGGAGTCACAAGTTTCATGAGCATTTAGTCAAACTAAGCTAAAAATAATAAAAAAAAGAGAGATGAGCTGGCTGAACTGAGATTTCTTTCCTTCTATGCAACTCCTTGGGTTCAAGTAGCATACAAACAAAATACTTCATTACTGTATGTCAGAGGCATAGGCTCAGATATTAGAATGCTTCTTCCAGTAACCTTGTTAGAGAAGCTGTGAACTGAAATAAAAGAAAAGGTTAAACAGATTTCTTTGTTGTTTTTTTTTTTTAACTGGCCATGCAGCAAAATCAGAAATTTCCAGTAAAAGTTCAAGATGCCGTTAGGGAAAAGATGGTAGGAGTTTAATTGTTTCTTATTCTTGATGAAAAACCTACAGCAAGGTTTGAAATTATTAAAAAAAAAAAAAAAAGGCATTGTGGAGTTTGGAAGCCTGCAATAATGTGTTAGTTGCCCTTTGTGAGACCTGGTCTATTGTGCCTTGGCTGTCTCCAAGGAGGGGTAGGCATGGTTCTGCAGCTCCTCTTTTTCCTCCGTAAACTGATGTATGTAATAGCTCTCGAGTGCAAATGAGTAACAATGGCCTGTCCTTTTCTAAGGTTTGCAATCCTTAACTTTTTCAAATATCAGACAGGAAAAGTATCTAGTGAGACACCCAAGACTGCCAGAATCTTTCAGAAATGCAACAATTCTGCCACACTGAATAGTGCGTGTAAAAAACGCAACTATGAAAGTGTTTGCTGCAACACGTTTCATGGCGTGTTACCGAGGGGCCTCCCTTGTCATTCCATTTATTAGTTCAGAAATAACCGGTACCTGAAATTTATTTTGTGACTGCTATTTGCCACCAATGTATTTAATTCCCTATGATTGCTACAATTTATTTGTAAGGTATTTTAATTTATATGTTATTGAAACTTGCTCTTGATGTTAAAGTACTTGAGATTCTCAATTCTGTTCAGCACATGATAGTATTTCTCAGAGTCTCTATTCCAATTAGAAAAACGCTCTCAATTCTAGGCAGAAGAGCACTAAATGATAAAGGGAGGAAAGCGTCTTCTGTAGGAAAAGGAAAAAAAAAGCAAACCACTTTTTGATACAGCAACAAACATTTCAGTGAGTGTCCTGCTGTGATACGGGCAGCACAGTGTTTCGGTGCTGAGCGATCGAGTACCTCTGCTGTATGAAAATACTAAAGGATTACAGTCACACAATAAACAGGAAATTTGGCTGCAATTAAAAAATCCAATCTTGTGCCAAAACTTTATACATTGACAGCTTTTTCTGCTGCTTTCAGGGTTCATACCATCTTACCTGCTGGCAAGCTGTGACGATAGAATACCCAATCTCCTCCCTCAGAAACTGCAGCTTGACGAGAATGGACTTGTTTTACTTCGGCGTCTTGGGCTGATATTTGTATGGGCTTTAGAGGATAAAATAGTTCCGTTCAGACAAATAAGGATCCTTAACATCCCGTTAATATCCAGCCTCCAAAAGTGGTCCAGTTGAACTTCAACCACTTCTGGCCCTCAGGTGCCACAGCTACGTGAAGGCATGTGCTGGTTCTCCTCTTACTGGGGGCACTGCGGTGTACGCTCCGTCCTCAGGAAATACCACCCGCTTTGCTGCGTGCCAGAGCTGGAGAGGGAAGGTAGTGAAGGGGGTGCTTGGACGGAAGGAAGGGCAGCTGAGGCGTTTTCAGAAAGGATAAAAAATGCCTCTAAGTGAATTAACAGTCTCTTCCTCTAAATGAAAGCAATATGAAGAAAAACAAATTCTTTTTTTTTTTCCTTTTTCCCCCAGAATTTATCACTGAACAGCTTGACTCAAGCATCCAGTCCACTCACGAAACCTGTGTGTTACAATGGAAGGAAATTGTCTTCCCAGGAAGGAGCTGAATCTTGGCCATGTCCAGGGCAGAGCATTCCAGAGGTCAGAAGGGTTATGTGCAGGGGTATTTGAAGTGGTCTTGCATAAATACAAAACAACATAAACACCGTGCATTCAAAAATTGAACTCTGAATGTGCACCCTGTCTTGGGGAGAATGGACTATAATTAAAATTTGTGTTACAATGCAATGAATTTGTAAAATGAAACAAAAGCATCTCTATGCTGATTATAGTGTACTTAAATTATAGGGGAGGTATTTGTGAAAAATGTTTGTTTGGGCTTTTTAACAGGGAGTCAAATGATTAATTTTCTCAGTTCAGCTCTGACTCAGATTCAACTACACTAGAAATTATTTAGGTTCAGTGCCAGACCAGGCCGGTTCCAGCTTTACATGGGCACTTTCCAGTTGCTGCCATGTAATCAGTCTGCATTAGAAAACAGAGCATCTGAGATGGAAAACGCGGTGACGTGCAGATGTAGTCCCCACTTCCAAATTTATCACTAGAGTGCAGTCACCACTGCCATTCATCCCTCTCTGAACTGGTAAGGTCATGGATTTGGAGACCAGCTGCAAAATCATACCTTACCCGAAACAAAGGGTAGTGTACAATGGTAAGGAAAAGGGAGGTGCTGCCTTTTGGGGTGACAGGAGAGAAACAGGATGTTTTGGATACTTCTCCACCGTTAACTGCTGCATACATGTAAATGTATAGAAATGTCTGCGTATACATACAAGCAAGCACATGTCCAGACGATAAAGTATACAAATGAGATAAAGGAACGAGAGGACGCCAAAAGGCAGCACTGGCCACAGACTCCAGTAGAGTTAGCGGTCACTTGGGCTTAGCAAAACGACCACAGCCCCACTTACCAGAAAGGAGCAGATGAGCGCGCGAGTAGTGCCTGCCGTGGGGCAGGCAGCCGTTCCTGGGAGCATTGCTCGCGCCAGTGAGAGCCGGAGCAACAAATCCCAGTGTTCGAGGATCTGCCTTGACCTGCTTTCCCCCTTCCATGGAAGAAGCAGCAAGATCCAAACAGAAACACAGGCTCTTTCAGGATTTGATTCAGGTTGGAAAAATAATGGTTTGATTTGGCTTTATTGCATTTAGGTTTGTTTTGATTCCTTAATTTTAATGCGCTTATTTGCGTGGTATCTTAAAATATTGACACTCAATTTATGGTATATTTCACTGCCATCCCACTAGCAAGAGAAGGCATTATGAAGAGACATCTCCCTGCACGTGTAAGTATTCCTGATCGGATGTAGAGTCTCCTGTGGGCTGTTGACCATTGTTTTCCTAGCTGGAACGCTGGCCCGGTCAGTTAGCTACCTAGCTGCATTTCTGTGTACGTCCAAGCGGTGGCCTCAGGAATATCAATCTGTATGTGAAAATCCGTATGGAGGTAATAATTTGTCCTGTGGCAGTGATACCATATGTCGGCAAAAATAAGAACCCTCTGAAACTCAGTCTGTAGTTTCAGAAAGCAGGCATTCTTTATTGCAGTGCGGGGTGCGCAGGGATCACTCCACCTAGTGTGTGCACCAAGTTGCTCTACTACAGGGGTTATATGCAATCAAAATACACATATTCATTACATTTCTAGGGAATTATTATCATATTCATACTATTCTTGGAACTCAATATATACAAATGTCCATAACGCATGCGCGTTCATGTTCATTGGTGGTCTTCCAGGGTCCTCTGGTGGTCGTCGATAGTCTTCCTCGCTGTGTCTGCTGCTTGAACTCAGCCTCTGGGCACGCTCAGTTAGTTTTTGGCTTGGCCACACAATTCTTACTGGTACTAAACTAGCTTATTCTAGCACATCTTCCCTATTTATTCTGCTCAAGGATACAGTGTCCCCAGACTCCCTTCTATCTAATCACATATAGCAAGTTCAAAGACTATCTGTTCACGAAGTATTTCAAAGTTAGCTATGGTGCTCCAGTTAGAGGGGACCTTATGTTCCTTCTGAAGTCGGTATCAATAGACTTGTGGAAAGTCTAGGTCCGTGGTTGCAAGCGGACATATTCATGAACACGATCAAATACGTTGGGAACTGAGAATTCCACTGAGCCAAGTCAGGCAGAGTATCTGCCACCGTTACTTAGACCACACTTTCAGTAGTACTTCTGACAGCTTGTTATACACAAAGCTTTTGGTTGTGCAGCTCCTGTCTCCTTTTAAGGTGTCCAGAACATTCCCAAACAATAATAATTTCTTCCTTGAAGTTATACTTTTTGGATACGGCCAAAGCTTTCGGCATTGAGGATAACTAGAATCACGCTTTGATGGTGAACTTGCTTCCTCTCGTCTGAGAGCATCTATGGAGCAACTTGCCAAGAAGTTTGTTGGGATTAGGAAGTACAGGAAAAAGAGAGAAATGCAATTTTACCTTTAGGAAATGTTTCTTCAAAGACATTTCTTTTCATCTCATCTCTGTGTTTTTCCTGTCCTTCATGGCGTGACAGTTAGTGCCAGGGGGATGGCAGTCTTTTTCAGGTAGGCTTTTTTGAGAACTGACTTTGAAACGTAGTTTTGTCTAGAGAAGGTGCTGTGAGACACCATTTGACGTAGTTATGCATGTTGATATACTTCTAATGAAGAAAGGTAAATACTTATTAGCTGGAGAAATATCGTGCTCAAACCGAGAAAGCCTATTCTTATCCTTTCATAGCACAGGCACGCTATGATAATGTTGAAGGGTTGAAAGGTTTGGAACTGGGTACTGAGAAACTGTGATGGGATGTACGTATACGCGTTATGCATCAGTAACTCCTCAGACTTTTGGCCTACAGATTTCTGTGCTTAGTCTTTTTCAGAGCTGATATTTTTACTTTTGAGAGCTTGAGAAAATTCCTTCATCCTTTTTAATTGTGCTGGAAAATCAGGATTGTCTGATTTAATGCAGCTGCTTGTTTCCGATAGCAAAAAAAATTTTAGTGTGGAACAAACCTTAGGAGTAAAGTCTTGGTCTGAATACAACTGGTGAAGATTTAAATGAGGCGTGATTCTTAAAATTGCATATGACTAAGCACAGGTTAAAAGCTGCAGTTCAGAAACCTGTTACGCTGATTTTAAGATGATTACATTCTCTACGGCAGTGCCCCATAAATGGCATTATAAGTTATTGTTTTTCTAGATGTAGAAATAGCAGTCTTTGCTTCGTCTTCTTTGCCTTGGGAAGTTTTCAGAGACCAGGTCTTTTGTCTGTTGGTGGCATAATGTTATATGTAAACAGTCCAGACTGGAAAAGAGGCCAGTGCCCATTGTGCTTCACAAACTAAAGGTTTTGGGATTATTTCTTTAGTTGCTAGGTAATGTTACCATACGCTAACCTTTTATGTGAATACCCCACCGAATCAAGGGAGGACCAAAGAATACAGGGCAGTGTGGTTGCACGCCTGCTCCTCGTCACGACGTGTCCACAAGCAGTGCTTTCCCACAACCTGCACCAGTCCAGAACTGGGCAAAATGAAGTCTCCCCATTCCGCACGCTGCGGGGTGGTACAGCAAGGAAAAGGGGCACAAGTAGGGTATCCCAGGGGCTCCCAGGAGAAGGCTCTTACTGCTGTTTGCAGCAGCCATTTTTCTGTCTTTCCCTGTTCCTGGCTTCAGTCGAGAGCTCAAGCTGAGTGAGCAGCACAGGACTCCTGCAGCACGAATGCAACACTGTGGTCGCAACCGTCTCCACAGGTACCGTCCTTCCCCTGCTTGGTCGGCAAGATGGGGTCGGGTCTAGCCATGTAAAATAGCCCAGGGAAGTTAGGTGTGGGCAGGGGAGATGTTTAGAGGGGGTGTAGGCGAAAGAAGAGTAACCATGGCCTGCTTTTATGATATTCCGTATTCTTGTGAGAGAAGCTGAGTAAGAGAACAAAATCAGTAAGTGCTACCTTCCTAAAGACTCCTCCGCGTGCTCTGCGTCACCACGGCAGAGCTGCACCCCTCTCTCTGATCACCAAACGGAGTTCAAAGGCATGCTAGTCCTTTTCCCTCTCCTGTATTTTCTGCTGGAGAAATAATAGTACCGATCAAGTCTTGTTTCCTTAATGGTGGTTGTCATTATATCTGATAACTATCACAAAGAGAAGAAATGATTTGTTTTGCATATTGCAGCCTGTTAACATCCTTTGCTTGTCAAAAGCTACAATACTACAGACAGAGCTGTCACTCCGTATTATTAATTTGCCCCTCAGCAAAACAAAGGTACACGCTGTACTAAGTGTAAAGCCAAAGTGACAGAGTCCTTTATGCAACTGAAATAAATACACCCCTGTCACTTCGAAATCAGCAGTGTTCTCTGGCGTTATTTCACAGGTACTAGGGGAGGTTAAAGGGGGAAGTGAGAGAGCGAGCTCATTGACTTTCCTTGCATACGTACGCATCTATACTGATTTTAACCTTGCCCATAAAAGGTCAAGCATAAAATTATTTCCTCAGAGCAGCTGTCTTCAGAGGTTTGAATTAACATAGATAGAGAGCGCCATAGGAAAAAAAAAAGCTCATTCTACCCTAATTGGATTAAGGTAAGTCTCGCGCATACTGCAAGGGTGAGGCTTCACTAGAGTGCAAACTGCTGGTTTGACAGAAAGGGGTGAATTTACATGCCTCTTGTCAGGATGTTGACTAATAACGTATTGATCGTATCTGTAAGATATGCAGAGTGTCTGTCAGAAAGGAAGACGCTCTGGAATTGAAAGTTGCCAGCCTATCTGACATGCTGAAAGCTAGATTAATACCATTAAGCAGCAATAAGTAGGCTGCAGCATATATCAGATGCAGAGTTTTATGTCACATGTCGTGGAGCCGACATCATAACCGGGCGTAATCCCCAGCCTCAGCAACGAGTGACTGATTTGTGTAGTTCCTGAATTTTTCCTTTCCTGCTTTTCTGTTATGTGTTCCTGCAGACATATTGAACTGCCACAGTTTAATCCCGGAGGAGCCTGCAGGTGGTATTGTCCTTGCATTGAGGAGTTATTAAATTCTTAAGGTCACCATAAAAAGGGTTCCATTAAATTGAGTTAATAAAAACATTGGGCAAAGGTTTGCTAAGAGTGCAGGTGTCAAAGCCTCGGGAATTGGACTGTCTCTTATAACATCAAGCTAAAAGAATATTTTAAAACATGTCACAATATGAAGATGCTGGAAATGCTGCTGGGGTGAAGTCTGGGCTTGGGTGGGATGGAGACACCTGTGCTTTGCCAAAGGCAATGTTCTATTTCATATGCACGTATTTTCAGAAGGGGTGGGCTCTGGCAATTTTCACTCGTGAGAACTTTAAACTTTCTACAAAGAAATACTAACTCTTCCTTCTGTCTTGATATATATGCACAGGGAGACAGAAAGATAAATAGGTGTACATAAAAATGTATCGATTAGGTATATAGATCCATGGGTGATCTGTTGTTAACCCCTGTTTTGTACTGAGCAAGGGCGGCTGAGCCTGCAGTTTTTCCAATAATACTAAGATATGCTGGATGGTTTTCCTCAGTGAAGCTCTTGAAGAAGAGCAGGATTTAAAATCATTTAAAGACGAATCCTTTAACGGACTTTGAGATGAGGCCTCTGATGAGAAAAATAATCATAAATTGGACTTCTCCTTTTTAATACATTATGACTGATGGGTTTTTTCTTTAGATGTTAGCGTGAGACTCCAGTTCCACCCAGGTAAATAGCAAACCCTCTGTTTACCTCAGTACAGCCCGTATTTTAGCACAGGAAAATGCGTGTCATTTTGCTGAAATATTTCATCGTGGCTTTAAAATGAATAGCTGATGCTATTTTCAACTCCAAAATACTAAGATATGATGAATTAAAAAATTTGCTGCATTCATTGGGCAGCGAATGAGGTAAGAGGAAATTGGTATATTAGCAATTAATTTAGAACCAATCTCTAAGGCTTTAGTTTTGGATGACAGGGCATGCAATAAATTACGTATTTAATTATATAAAACAACGAATTTCTTTCCTGTGATGGATATGTATAGGATAGGTGTTAGTCATCAGCTACTTCCCTAACAAGCACGATAGAGTTCCATTTATTTGCAATATGACTCTTTTTTTTTTTTTTTTTTTTTTTAAGGTGAAGCATTTTAGCATATATAATATGTGGGGGGTCTTTTTTTAAAGGTCTGTTTTGTAAGTATTAGTTTTTCTGTTTGCTTGTCAGAGTTTGAGATGTTTTAAACGTCAGGTATAAAATGGATAGAGATTCGGCTCACAAATCTCACGCATCAAATTTCACGTGCTTGTCTATAGCTTGTTGCGACATGCAAATGTCCAATGTAGTAAACTCTTGTTTAATGAGTAAATACTGTGGGACTTGATGCAGGGCATGTTAATATTGAAAGTGGGTATAAAAAAATGAGTAATAAGGAAAATACAACTCAGAAACATGTTACGGGTGGAATTCAACCCAGTCAGACAGACTTGACCTGGCAGTCCCTGGCACTGCTAAACTCAGAAGAGTTTCCCTAATTTTTCATAGACAGTTTTAAAAGGATGATTTCTCATCTGATGTCTCTTTTTTTTCATGGAAATGTGTCAGTTTAGACCTTGTCCTTAGGTATAACCTCATATTAACTCAGACTGCTTAAGACTGAAATAACATTTTGACATTCCTTCCACATTTCCAGTCACAAGCGTGTATATCTCAGAAGCTTCTGCAAGTTAATAAATTCCTCTACTGTATTGAGAAAGTGAAAGTAGCAATCATTAAAAAGAACATATGGCAGGTGCCTTAAAACTCCAGGGTGACACTATAGCATATGACTCCAGCTCATTATAAGTATTTTCTAGGTTCTTCTTAGCTGCTCCAGTAATTAAAATTCACCAAAAATTGTGAAAACGCCAAACAAATAATACATTCCTAATGCATGAGTTGCAGTATTGCATGCATTAAAAGATATGTCTTTTTAAAATATTAAGTTACTTAGTCATCTGTGTGGTTACAGGGATTATTTATTTTCATTTCAGTTTGTCAGCTTTTTACATTGGCATTCAATTAAGAAATTTTATGTTTGGGCATTCAGGTAAAATGTAAATAAAGGTAATTTAACTAAGGCTGTCCTTGGAAGCAAGAGTAACGTCTGCAGTAAATGACAGGTCAGATCTATGGAAGCGATGTGAATAGCTAACAGTAATGAGAATTCCATCGGTGGGCAACGAAGAGCCTGAAAAAGTTGTGTTCAAATAGTTTAAGAATAGTTTAAAAAGACTCTGGGAGGCCTTACTCAATCCGATACGTCATCAGAGCCACTGCTGTTAAAAAATAACGCTAGGATCAGAGCGTGAGGAGTACACGCTAGAGGCAGAGGTCAAAGAGTTTTGACTGAAACGGGAAGACTGGGTTTGTAATAAACAGAGTTATTTTTGTATATGAAATTGGATTCTTAAATGCAAACCTTTAAATGTTTAGCAGTATTAGAGGTTAGGTAATACCCTTGAGCAAAGAGTTATTTTAAAAATATAATCTGAAATGCATGGCAGCGTAGCTGGTGCAAATTGCCTTTCAAGAGAAGGTTTAGTTATTATGTGTTTAATCAATCCTAGCTGTAAGGAAATTAAGGGAATAGCGTAAACAGACGAAAACACAATTCTTTCTTAAAGGCAGAAAGAGAGAATTACAAATAACTGAGCTCTTAAGAGGTTTACAAAAAAATTCCTTTGCAGTAGTTGAGAGGGAAGGACGGGGAAGTGATTATCTACGAGCAATATTTTATTACAGCCAAAAAGACCTCTAGCCCTTCAGGTGAACAGAAAAATTTAAAATTACATTACGGAGCTAAACACTCCATCTAGAATGACTGTACATGTAGCCCAGGTAGTGTTTGCTGGACATCCAGAAAATGAGAAGACTGTAATTAGTAATTAGGTGGGAAAAAATGGTGTAAGCATCAGCCCTGCTTTGTAAAATTGTTTAATTATGTTTCCCAGGGTACTACTGAGGTGCTGCAAGCCTAGGCCTATAATTTCACTTTCTCATTTACTGTGTAATTCATGAAGTTTTGAATGCATTTTCACCTCCACCTTATCTTTGCCCTGTTCAGGATTTTTACCCCGCAACAGAGCTAAGACTCCTCTTGGGGGAGGAACCTAATGAGTAGGGATGGAGGAGATTGTTTTGGGCACCTCTGTGGAGCAGTGGGTGTTCTCCTGGCTCCTCCTTTACTGCCTTCTGGATCTCTTACTCCTGTGGCATTCCTCCCATCCCTGTATATATGTTTTTGTCTCCTTGCAGTCATTTGGACTCTGATTTCATGCTTCTTCCCTTAAACCTGTAGTAGCAGACCTTTAACTGATCTTCCACCGCCTTCTGTAATAGAGAGAGGCTTGTAATATCTTCTGTACAAAATTAGTCTCCTGTAAGATACGACCTGAGTCACTGTGAAATACACACCATGTCTGTGGAAAATAAGGTATGGAATTGTATAATTTAGAGATGGCATGGGCGGTCAGAGACAAGGGAAGGCTGCGGGGGCAGCCGCTGTGGCCGTTCCTGAAGCGTGGGGGCTCAGTTTTGTAACCTTACGGCTCCTTCAGCCAATGGCACCTTGGAGCAGCTGCAGGCTCAGAGCCGGGGATCGTAGCTCAGGGCCGTACTGTTCAGCTGGGGAAGAAGAGTGGTACAAGAATGTAGTAAAACCATCAGAACTGCACAAAGTTTTTCCAGGTTTGCAGATGATGGTACTGCAGTTCCACCTTTCCTAAACCCGTGTGAGGTTTGTTTTTTTCAGATTTGTCCTTTTTTTTAGAAATGGTGATTATTCAGAGAAGGATGCTAAGGTGAAAACATGTTAAATCATCAATTATCCTCAAAAGCTCCTTTACTAGATCATTCAGTCAGACTTACTTACAATAAAACACCTGTTTTCTACTTACTTCAGCAGCTGGACTAAATCTATCATAGATACAGCTGCTTATGAGTATGGAATTGCGATCAAGCAAATCTAGAGCTGTTTGTTCACAGCTGTTGAAGAGCAAAGAAAAAGAGGAAGCAAGCAGGTTGTCCGTATGCCGGGTTGCATCCATCTGCTTGTTCTTCTCATGACGTGCAAGAGTCTTAGTCAAGGTGCCCGTTTCCTTCATTCCCAGCCTAGCGGCGCTCACCTTGCATGGTATGTCCCCGATTCAAGGAGGAATGCCTCTACCCGTAGGTGGGGTTGCACATATGCCACATCAGTGGCATTTCTTAGTGTGCTTTGAAAGATTACTATGGACCTGTGAGGGCTACAGGTAGAAATTGAGAAACCTGAGAGAGCTCAAAGGTACTTTGTGCTAGATTTATATGAAAGTGACACTGAGGAAGTTGGTATAGCTTGTATATGCCAGAAATTCAGGACAAGCTAAGGAAGATGTTAATGGCACAGTAAAAATTGTCCTGTATTGTACTATTTTAGCTAAAAAAAAGAATGAACAAAAAGAGAACCTGTGGAATACTTTAATTCCAGTCTCATTTCCATAAGAGCTTTGTTGGAAGGTATTTCAGCAAAGTGGAGAGTCGCACTTGGTGCATTTTTGCCTCACACAGAACAGAGCGGGACGCGACAGCACGCCTCAACTCGGTGAGCAAGGTGCAGGGTTTTTGCAATGACATCTAGGTTTAGATGTGAATTTGGGTTTGGGCACTCTTCTGCACTGCCTCAAATCCACTTCAGGATTAGATAATTGCATTGAAATATTGGCTGGAAAGACTGTGCGTCTGATTTTGAGTGGTGGTGGGCACTGTCACGTTACCTAAAAAGTACAGGTTGTCCCTTGCAGGTGTTTGCTGAATGAATGTCTGAGCTTAAAGTAACTCGGGATTTGCAAAGTAAAAAACGGAAATAAGGCTAGAGAAGTAGCGAGAGATGTTTTAGGGAGACTATTGCTTCATTTAAGTCTGAGCACACATCCTCATTGGCAATCAGTGGGTGCAGGTGTGGCTTAGCTAGGCAAGGGGGCCATTTATACTATGAGGAAATGGGTAACACCTTTGCTCGTAACCGAGAGCTGCATTTTCGTGGTAAGTCAAAAGTAAGCTCAGTTGTCAGCGAGTACGTACCGGGTTGAAAGGAGGGGTTCTTCGCTGCCTGAGTTACAAGGGAGTAAATTTTAGTTAGTATTTACTCTTGACTTTAACACTGGGGAAAAGTGTGAAAGAGCCCTGGCTAACGTAACACAAAATGAGTAGCAGCGAGCGAGACAGTAAAAACAAGAGTGTCGTGTGACGGGAGAGTAGTGAGGAAGCAGGAGAGGGTGGAATGGTGAATGGAAGAAAATATAGCTTAAGATTATAACGGATTTAGAACTAAAACTGAAACGATACAAAAGTGGATGACAAGGGTTGGATCTGTGTGTTTGGAGTATTCTTTCATTCTTTAGGAGCTTGGCTTTGATCTGTTTAAAGTCTTCCGTTCTTCAGGTGGTGAAGAACACAGGTGTCAGTCTTCGCAGATATCCCTTCTGATCCATGATGAAGAGCAAATTAGGAACTGTTAGGACAGAGCACCTAACCGATCGTGTGCAGTTTCATTCAGTGATTTGATTCAATGACCATCTGCAGCAAATGTTTGTGAAGTATCTGCTGGGTGTCCCTGATAGGCAGACCATGAATCACTACCGAAAGCTGAGGCAAGTGTTCTGCTTGGGGTGTAGCAGAATGCGTCTATGTTTCAACAAGCAAAAAGGGGTTTCAGAAACAGTCCACACCTAGTTAATCATAAACTGACATAAAAACAGGGATTAGGATTGCATACTGTGGGGAAAAGCACTCTGAAATTTGAATACCTGATGATGATGCGCAAGCTTGAACTTCTACAGGTATATAACAAGTTGCCTTTCTGCAGGCAACTTCAATTGAGTGTACAGTTTCGTCTAGAGGGGAAGCAGCAGATGAGGAATGTCTGCCCATCCGTAGATGTTCTGAGGAAACCTCTGTATCAGTAAAACACTGTGAGAACAATGTAATGAATATCAATATAACATAAGCAATGAGCACTGGGTGTTGAAGGGGCACTTTTGAAAAGACCCGGAGTACAAGCAGTACCTAGTTCTGTTGCCTCTGGAAGTGTAGCTTAGACTCTAGGGGACATGGGGGACTCTGCTCTTTCATGCCTATGCTGAGAGGATGAAACCATGACCTTGGCTGTTGCTGCTGCCAGCCTGGTCCCTGGGTGAGGGCTCAGCTCGGGGGGAGGAGGCACCGTGGCACAGTAGTGGTGGCTCTTGTCTGTCAGGAGGTTAAAAGGAAAACAAAAGCGCAAGGAATCGCGATCCTCCTCCTTCTCCGCGCAGGTGCGTCCTGCAAATTGTTGTGTGTTCGCATCCCCTTTGGTGCTGGTCGGCTCCAGCTATGTGCTGGAGCTCTTCAGGTATGCAACTCTTTAAGACATGCTTTGACTTTTTCTTCTCTGTGGCCCCTCTGCTGCGTCCCAGTGATAGCTGCGGCGGTGGTCACTGCAAGCGGCAGCGCCACAATTCGCATGGATTGGGTTTTGAATTAAATTAAAGCCTAATGGCTGTGGTTAAAAATAATTTTAAATGGGTAGATTAATGTAGAGAATTGAAGTTTAGAGAAGAAGGAATTAATCTTCTCAGAAAACACTGCATTAAAAAGGTTTTTTTTTTCCTTTTTTACCACATTTGAGGTATAGATCTTCATTAAAGGCCCTTATAAATGTGCCAGTCAAACTTGAAGCCAATCAGAAGTTGAAGTTCTGATGGTTACGCTTTTTTCTTTAATTTAAAATAAAGATATGTAAACTGCTGCCAGGTAACTCAAATGTTTGTCTGAGGGATTTTTAGTGTCTTCCAAAGCAGCAGTAAGCCTTTGCTCTTTCATGCATACATCACAGTTACCCCAAATCCATATCCAACAATTTTTGTACTGCTCCTAGGTACTCAAGAAACTCATGTGCACTTTTAACCATGTATTCTATAATTTTACAGTTTTATAACAGAAATTGTGATCACATAAACTGTAATTTTACAGTTTTATCACATAAATTGTGCCTGTGGTACCTTTATTAGCTGATAAGCTTAACATTCGTGCAAGATCATTACTTTTTTCTTTTTTTTTTTCCTGACAAGCTACTGCTTTCTGTATCACTATTAATCGTACATACCTGAAAAATCTATTCCTTAAAACATTCATTCTTATTTCACATCTCTGTACACCTTTCAAAAAGGAATGTAATGAATTCCCTAGCAGTGTTTCTGGGGCAATCATTGAATTCCCCAAAGTATTCATAGGTATCAGTGTTATTAAAAAAAAAATAGATTTTCTGAGTGGTATTAACTTTCGAACAGCATATGACATCATGGACTTGCCTGCACAGACCTATAAAAGTCTTCAGTCTGGATACCAGCTTTTGCTGACTCTGTTTTATGCAGACCAGAGTTGAAACCCTCCACGTGGCATGCTGGCTTCCCTTTCTGGGCGAGGATTTGTAGCATGCCATACAGTGGAATTTAATTGTAACCCAACGCTGCAGTATGGTCTGCTACTGAGAACACAGTTCTGAGCACGTTTCCGGTTCAAAATCATGAACCAGGGTGTAGTTTCTTCCTATCCATCTACTTTTCTTTACCAAGCATTAAATGAGGCATTTCCTTTCTTCTCAGTAGAGACAGGTGATCTAAAATAGGGGAAATGCATTGATCGTAATACACTTTTCCTAAACCACGGACAAACGCTTCAGCTGATACAGCAGGACATTTGTTAGAGCAGTTCTCCTGGGTTCCCATTCTCTTTGGTTTTCTCTGGTCTTTATTCGGACCACCTCTGAATTTTAATTTCAGTCTTTTTCTTTTTGTTAATGCTACCCTCTGACAAGTGCAAGTAGCATTAACTTACTCGCTGTGACTGCTTATATATGTGTGCGTGTGTTTATGGAGAAAGAACTGGCCAAAGTGAGCGTTTTTAGTCATCTTTGAGCGTGCCACGGAAGAACTTTGCTCACTTGGTGTAAGAGTGATGGGCGTCGTTACTTTCTTCACCTTGTCTGCAGCTCCCAAACCTTTGGTGGGAGCCTCCCCAATACCGATTGTGTGGATTGTGCCAACATATCTTACACGAGCTCAGATTCTCTAGCAACCTTTTGGTTGTGTGCTTACTACTTCTCTGGGTAATGGCATCGTTTCTTTTTCTCTTGGCAGTTCCTTGCTTTTATTTAATACTAAAGGCTTTATTAACAGAAGAAGAGATAGACTGTTTTAAAAAAAATATTTTTTAGTAGAACTGTATCTGCCAAATATGCAAATATGTGAAAGGCAGACCGTGCCACAGATATCTTTCAGTCAAGGAGTAGGTTTAACTACGTAGTGGAAGAAATAAATGAGACATGGAACTGTGAATATTAACCTAATGTAATGCTGGAAAATTCAGTTATATTCCTATTCTTCGCTATGGGCCACATTTGGCCCATACATATTAGCAGGAATTGAGGGGAAAACAAATAACACCCCCCCCCCCCCCCCCCCCCCCGAATTATGGTGTCAGACTGTCAGGGAGCAGGGAGGTGTGGTTAAATGTAAGAAATACTTCAGACTCCCCCTCTGTGTTTTCAGGGTCCTTTCAGAATAAGATTTTCTATTTATTCTAGTGGTCCCCTGAGAGCTTATAGCCTTGCAGAAAGAAGTAAATGCCAGAGGTGTCATCAGCAGCCGGCAAGGCTGTCAGATATACTTTACTCGTGTCCCAACCTGTAAAGTGTCTAATCTGACACATCCCCTGGCAGTTCTGGATGTCCGGCCTTTTCCCACCCTGTAACTCTGCTGGCTAGGCTTGCTGTACTCAGGATTAACACAGGCAGCAGAAACGGAGCGATAAAAGCAGTTCCCTGTGATAACATGGGAATGGACTTGATGATCCAGGAGATCTTTTTCTTGTCCTGCGTGTTCCTCTTTGTAGCTGGGGTTCTGGCTTCATCTTAATATATTCTGGAGTGCAATCTAACAACTTCTTAAAACGTAAGGTACAGACTGGCTCCTACTGACTTGTAAAATTAAAGCCTGTGCAAGGATTAGCCATTTCAGATAGCCAAGAGCCAAATCCTTCCTTTCCCTACTACATTACTCTTCCCTGTGTGAGCCCAGTCACTGTCCCTGCACCCACATCTACTTGTCCTCGGTGTTTTCTTTCTCCTTCCACCTCCTAAGCTTGCTTTATTCCGTGACCCTGACCACGCAAACAGCAACTATTTCTAGAACTCCAGCTCTTTGGTTCTTGCAGCCCTACAAACCTCTGGCAGGACTGGCTGGGGGACAGGGCAGCCCTTGAAGCTGGATGCCAGCCACCGCCTCTGACTAGCGAGTCCCTCCCTTCCCAGCATTAGCAGAGTGCAATAAATGCACTAGAATTTCTGGTTCCCCACCGGAGGAACTGGACCCATCCTGCCTGTGGGTGGGGTCACATCTTGCACGTTTGAAAGGATTTACTTTTTTTTTTTCTGCTTTGAAGCACTATGTTTGAATTTCTCCTAATCCATGGTGGAGATGTGTAGGGAGTCTCAGAACAGGATGGAAGCTTTGGTACTGCAATACCGTTGCAAGTGAGCCTCCTCATTCAGAGAAAATTCGTTGAAAGGCACAAGTCCAGGCCGGAGTCTGGTGTCAGTCATGTTATTCAAAGTGTTTCCTTTGGTCTCTTTAGACAGAGATGCATGAAAAACACTCGCAAGAGAGAGGAGAATGCTGCTGGCCCTCTAACTGTTCCTCACCTGCTTTAGAGAGCTACTGGTCTAATCTCTCTGTAGCTTTTTTCCCGAGCTTTGGCAAATAGTACTCCTGTTCCTTTTGTCTTTGTGCAATGTCCTCCTGCGCTTGCCTTAGGCTCGTCTTAGATGCTGCTCCCCAGGGCTGACCTGTTCTTAATGTATTTTGCCAAGACAGTGTTCTCTCTTCTTCTGGATTACTCTTCAAAATACTCCTGTTCCAGAAGGTGTGTAGGAAAGTGCTTCGATGCCCTGAGATGGCAATCGCTTGGACAACTGCAAGGCATCACCACAGGAGCTCTGCAGTGAGTCGACCCCGACTGGCAGCCAAGACCCCTCCCAGTTGCTCACTTATCCCCCAGGGCTCCCCCCCAGCACGATGGGGGAGGGAATGGGAAAGGCAAAAAGTTCTGGGTCAAGATAAAGACATATTAATACGAGAAGAAAAAAAAAAAAACAACCCACAAAAAAAGGGTTGCAGAGGCAACCACTGTCCACCTTGACCACCGTGACTTAGTGACACATCACATGATACATAAACACAAACATTAAGCCACTGGCACTCACTGATGTCTTTTGTTTGTGCATTGCCCCTGAGTTTATATAATACCTCTTTCACTTTGGCAGAGTAGGGAATAAAAATACTGTTTTTCTATAGTTTTTAATAGTTTAAGGTTTATGAAGCATTCTGGACCATGCTAATGCCGATTCTTCTGTCAGCCGCTGTTCACAGAAAACGTACCTTTGCCGTTATTCTCATCTGTGTAAGTGCTTGGTAAGGGGGCAGCTAGTCCTTGAATGTTCAGGGCAGCTTGTTTAAATATATCTTTTACAGTTGGGTCTAGGCTGAGTATGAGCCAATGATGAATTTGGGTGTAATTCCACTTATTCCCGAAGTTACTGCTTTGTATTATTAGACTTTGTGCTACAAGACTGCTAGAGGGCTTCATCACTGCTTGCTGCTAAGTTTCACCCATAGGACTTATACTCAGTAGGTAACAATTTATTTGCATTTTAAGCAGCACATAAAGATACACTTAAAATGTAAGACATTTTAATCCGTTGTCTTGTAATTAATTATTTAAAATAGTCAATTAAATAGCCTTGAAAAAATTTCGTCTGAAGTCAAGCCTGTACTAGGTAGTTAACTTTGGGCATTAATATTTGAATAATTTGGCCTAATGAGTTCATCAGAGTGAGACAGTGTCCACACTAAGATGAAATTTGGGGTCTCTGACTGGGTCCTTCTACCCATGAGAAGTTGTTTTTTTGGTTCTAATTCCAATAAACCTCTTGTAGACAGGCTTAGCTTCAGCAAGTATTAATGCGTATGGCCTTTATTTTGCTTTGAGGTATTGTGCCGAACGCTACAGTTTTCAGTTAATACAGATTGCTGTGATAGCTTGAAGATCTTTGGAGAACACTGATTGCCTTTCTCCCTAAAAATAATAATAATACTAATAAATTCTTTTAGTTCTGCTATTTTTGGGTTACTTTCATGGAAAGGAAAAGGGCATATCTGATAGCCAAAAATATTGGCTTTCTAGGCAGGTGATTAATTAATGCATGTTTTTTAATTTCAGATTTAATAATAATTTTTACTTTGCTTCGCAACACCATTGTAAAATCCCAGAAGACCTTTACTGAAACAGGAATGAAACAAGTTAGCAGGTGTTATTAAGAGAACATGTCTGTTGCTTTTGCAAAATGCCAGAAGTTGATTGCAGACCAACTGGGGAAGACCTATGAGATCCTTCCAGTGTACACAAAAGGAATGAACCTATAATTAAATTACAGTTAAACACAGATGGTTATTTTACAGCAGGTGCTCAACTTTGAAAGTGTATCTCTGGACTATTTTTGTTCCAACATGGTGTTTGGTCCCTGCTGGGTTTCTGGCATATCGTTTTATGGTTAGGTAAAAATATTCCTTTGTATACCCCTCCCTCCCCCCCCAGGATACAAAGCTATCAGGTGCTGCTGTGTTTTAAAGGAAAGCTAGAAGAAAAATATGAAGCAGAGATTAAGCACAGCACAGCAAAAAAAATCAATATTAGATTATAAAAAGAATAATATCTGCATGCTATTTATGAGTTCTGGAGGACTAACATGTACAATTAAATCTAGAGCTCAACATTTTTAGTTATCCAAGGTGAAATAATTGCTATGCAAATACTATAACTACGTTTATCTTTTATTTGAATGCTGAAAAAAAATTACACTAGAATGTTAAATCATTGTAAGGTATATTTATATGAACTATTTTTGTGTAATATAAACATTTGGAAGACTACGTAGTCTTCATATGTGACCTCAGTCAGCCAGATGTGAAAAATGCTTCTTAGAAGTACCTCAGTTCAAATTAGAATCATTCCCTTAAGTACCACATGCTGAGATAAACATATTTGCATGAAAATAAAATTTGATTTCATATTTGATTTTTAAATATGGCAAAAATGTACTTCACGGATAGGTGGCATGTTCACAGTCACGGGAAAATACAAAAGCTAGTACTGCTGCAATCTCGCCGTTTCATGACTGTTCAGATCGTGGATGAAGGTTGATACTGAGTGAAGTTTTAGTGGAATTTGTGAATCTATTATTACTATAACATTGTACGTTGAATTAGACTTCAGAAGTTTGGTTTGTCAAGATACTGCCCAAATAGCTCAGGTGAATAGTTCAATTTGCGCTTATCGATGAACGCCCAGAGGGCATTTGACTTGCTGTAACCAATCGGGTCAGCCCGTGTAAGTAAACCAGCAACAGAGATGCAAGAGTTACAGAATAGTTTTAAGAGCAGCTTAGGTAAGCTTTCCAGTTCTCTTATTGTTCAGCTCATGTTTTTAATGTGCACCTCCACCTTCAAGCACAGAGCTAGTTTCTGCAGCCCCGAGGCTGGAGAAATCTCGAGAGGTGTCCGAAGAGTGAGAGGAATTTTGATGCCTTTACCAGCTCCGGTGCTGCCGAACAAAAGGAGTCCGTGCTTGCTTGGACAGTGCAGTGGCTGCTTTCTGTGGCTGGTGAGCTTACTGTTTCTGGATCTGTAAATACCTCTTTTGTAAGAGTCTGTCTAAATATCTTATTTCCTAAGCTATAGAAATTCACAGAGGATGTTTTCTGGCAATATCCCCTTTGACTTACTTGCTTAGCTAAGTAATGAAGATACTAGTATAAGAAAAAGCCATTTGTTTACAGTGGACAGATCATCACTTATAAATGGCCAACCTGTCTCTTCTTTCTTTTACTATGATCAATTGAGCAAGATGAGAAGCGTTGTACTCTAAATCAATGTAATAACTGTCTGAATGTTTCCCATTCATCTCCCCCGAATTGCTCTTCCTCTTTATCTCAGTGATATCAGCCCTACCTTTGTCTGCTGCTTTCCTCGTTTTCCCTCTCACCCTTCCTTCAACTCTGGTACAGCGGTGCAGACAGCTCTGCTCCCCGCTGGTGCAGGCATGACCTTTTATTTGTACTGACACATCCATTCACCCCATTCTTCGTTTGCAACTTCATTGTTTTTTGCCTGAGCTCCACCATTCTTGTTCTTCTTGCCCTCTCTTCTGCAGTGTTTCTTGGCATTGACCTTCCTAATATATCTGAAGTGTGTTGACTTCATTCCTGGAATATTCTTCATAGCCTTGCATGCTTTGCAATTGTATTGCCTTCCGTCTTCTGCTGCTGCTTTTGAAATAATATTTGTTGTATGCTAGCATACTGCCATTGGTCTGAACAAGTCAGTACTATGTGGGTACTGTGCAAGCATGGGAAGAAACAGCCCTCATCCTGGAGAGTCAGAAATATAAGGTGTTCCTACCTAACGAAGATCATCCACTGCGTCTCGCTTTCCTCCTCTCCTCTTTTTCCTTCTCGCCACCTGCTCTCAGAAGGGAGCAGTGGAGAAGTACAGAGGCACTTTCTCATTTCCCCATAATGCCCAATTCTCCCTTCAGTGTTCCCAGACCCTGACCCGTCTCATGGCCTCCTCTGCCCCCACATCACTGTGCTTTCTGCCCCATGAGAGCTGGAACGCTCCTCAGACAGCACCGGTGTCGGGCCACCGCTCCTTTAGAGACCCGCCGTAGCGCTGGCCCAGGCTTTGCTCCCTGTCCTCCCTCAAACCCCAGACTGAGTTTTAGGCAAGACGTCCCAGCTCTTCCCAAGACCAAATGTTGGTCAGAGGGGAGCAGCGCCTTTGGCCCCCTTTGGGGCCTGAACCAGCTGCCAGCCTGGGCTTTCAACACTAACCCTCGACAATACACTTTTAAAACTTCGAAGCTATGGCAGTTCTCTGCATTCTCTTACATGTGCGTGCAGCGTTTAGAAAGGTCTTATTTTGCAAATAGAGCAGATCCTGAAAGAATTTTTTAATATTTGTCATTGTGTTTTTCCCTTTAACCAGTTCCTGCGGTGACTAGTGCTGTCATTTTAGTTACAACTTGGACTGTTTTCCCTTATCCCCTGCTGTAACAAGATGACATTTCTAATAAAACCCAGTATGTTTACAGTCTAAATTGGTAACTTTCAAAGCCCTTCCTTACTGAGCTTTAATGCTTAGAAGGGACGCCTTAGAATTTTAAAAAATATACAAATACAGAGGAATATTAGCTGCATTTTGATGCATTATCTGTGCTAAAAGGGATGTATTTTTTTATTCTATGTCAATATTTCCTAGCTGCTATTTTCAGCACACATCAATTTTTTTTTTTTTAACTGATCTGTAATATTGAGACAATGAGATTGGAGATTTCCTTGTTACACTTGAAATATGATAATTTTGCTTGAACATTAATCACACAAAATTCTTATTTCTGAGATTGAGGATGAGTTGCAGGATTTATTCTGTCAGTTATGTGAAAAGACTACAGTGTTCTGAATTAGCATTTTACAACGTTGGCTAGCTGTGCATTGTTTCTACTTGAGATTCACCTTTATGGATTTTAAATTAAAATTTGCTTAACCTTATTTAGGCAAACATTATAGTTTTATCATACGTCAATACAATGAGATGGAAAATGTAATGGTAGCGTGGCAGAAATTTATAGCATAATAAAATACGAAGCTTTTTTTTTCTTTTTTTAAGATCAATTCACATTCTTTGCTAATATTTAATCAGTCATACCGACACAGGGATTTACTTGGCATTACCTCTGATGCATTCCACTGAGGCTCTGATTCTTAAATTATTTGCCTTTGAACTCACCGTGACCTATATTCAGTCTTCTGTGGCTGATGAAAATTACTCCTTTACCTTTCACTGCTGATGACTAACCCACCAAGAAAAGAAATATGCATTGACGCTCTTAATAGCCACGTTAAGTTAGTCTTAAAGTATTAATATATGAGAACTTTTTAATCTTGTATACATAATGTTGCGGTAGCGAAGAGCCGCGATCCGGGTCCACGTGACTTCTGAGCGTTGTTGTGAGGGTGGCCTGCCATAAGGGCAGCGAGGAGGAGAGAGGTGCTGGAGCTTGAAAAAGTGATCTCCGTCTAACAGTGGGCTCTGTGGGAAACTGTCAGGAACCAAGAGAGCAAACCACGTGTGTCACCACACTAGTATGACAGACACAACCCAATTACTGTAATATTACACAAGATAAATTGAACCGTTAGCACTAATTTGGATTCTTGAACTTTCTAGTCTGTTATTTCCCCCTTGTCATCTTGGTTTTTTCCATTTAGCTAATGGAAAAAAGGTTGGAGGACTTTTTTCCTCTCTCTATTTGCTTTTGCTGCCAACTGTTGCATCTCGTAGCTGGGAAAGAACAGGTGTGTGAAAAATACTGCTTTTGGCAAATATTCATTTTAATCATACATATTTGTATAATTTTTAATTAATTACCATATTTGCTGGAATCTGAGGCAGACATTTTCCACAGATTTAAAAAAATAAACCAACAGAAATTAAGGCACAACTTGTATCCTGGAGCTGCTTTCCTCTGATGCTGTTATTTCCTTGATCGACAGCAAAGTTGTGGTGATGGAGATAATGCCCGACGAGCTTTGTGGTGTGGTAGTGTGTCCTATGCACAGAGGGTGTAGCAGCCTGGAATGAGAAATAAGAGGCAAAGAAATACGGACGCTGTTTATCTTCTTAGTATTTACCGTGTAAGACATCACTCTTGTAGAAATCCTAGTTCTTGCAACGCATCTCCTCTCTCCAAATCTTGGCTCTGCAAATCCCATGTGTGTGTGCCTCCAAGTCCACGTGGTCAGGGTTAGCCCTGCTGCGTGGGTTTGTGATGCGCCTGCGTCTGCAAACCTTGGTGCTTCCCACTCGAAGAGCACCACGAAGTCCCGGGTGCCGTTGGCCACCCGCCGGCAGCACCACACGGTTCGGCAGTGACCCTTAGTGTGTTAGAGGGCCCTTTCACCAGGGCGCCTGGTAAACAGTAGCGCAGGGACAAGCCTCCAGCAGCCCAGGGAGCCGGTTCTTAGTCGCAGGAGGTGGAGGGCACCCACTCTGAGTCCTCAGTCACCTGGCAGCAAGAGCTAGAAAAAATGTTATTTAGTGAGATCATCCAGAAGGGAAGGAAGACTCTAAATGTCTTCCTTCTGAAAGGGAAAAGTGGGGGATTTTTCTGTGGGGTTTGGTTCTGTCTCTAAGACCAACAGACTGATGTGAAGACTTGGCCCAAAGGCGGCAAGAGGTGATCAGGCGACAGGAGAGGAATAACTGAAAATCAGCCAAGCCTTTAAAGATAAATAAATTTACTGTGATAAAGTTCAAAAGACATTGAAAGAAGCTGTCTGAAGGCTTTGTACCTGCACAGGGAAGGAACTAGGAAAGTAACTGTGTGGGAAGTGAAGGCACCACCTGCTTACCTCTGAGAAAGCCGATGGTACGGCCTCCTCCTCTCCTAGGCTGCCCTCATTTGTTTTATTTAAAATCCCTTTACTGTCAATAACTGCATCTCAGAACTAAGCTGCCTTCCGCTGTCAAACACCCTAGCCAAAATGGTCTGTTGTCCTTTAAGCCTCTCTTGTTTCTCCATTTTGTGCATCCTTGCCAAGCCTTCCCCATAGAAATTGGACCTGTCTCAGAGAAATGGTTTCCTGAGTCATTTTCAAAGGAACAGTTTACATAGCCTCATTGTTCTTAGCTGCAAACAGAAAGAATATATACATTAAAGACCAAGCACCATTCCTTACTGCCAAAAATCTTGTCTTTCAGCTGGCATTGCAGCCAAAAGTCAGAAACCCTCAGCAGACATGTTATCAGAACATTTCTCATGTAGATTCTGTCACATCATTAATGCTTATCTACCAGTAGGATGCATCTCATGCTCTTCTTAGATGTACAGCCGTTATGTCTCCTTTTCCTCTCTATATATCCACAGCACGAAACTGTGAGGACACCCACAGTGGCCTCCAAGCTGGGACCTTCAGCATTTCGGCACGAGCCTCTGGGAGTGCTACTCCAGAGGAATTTGTAAAATGTAACATGGTTCCAGTGCGTTATCGATGAGATGCTCAACAAGCTCTGCCTTTGTATCTGACTCTCGTGAAATGTTAAACTCACTTTATTATTATATTTTCTCCATTGTGGCCTTTAATTAAATTGTAAAGCTGTCGTCTTTGTGTACTTGGCTCCCAAAGGGGGAATTATAGCTAGGCAAACTATTACTGATTGTCAGAAGAGAGATGTGCAGATATTATGTTCACGGTAATAATAGAAAAGGAATTCCCAAAGCTGACTCTTAATCTGTATGCCGTTCCCATTCAGGCGGCAGGGCCCATAGCTCAGTTCTTCTTTTGGGTAAGGAGAATGACAGTACGAGTTAATTTGGTCTGATTTCTTACCAGCACCAAACCTTCTCTAAGCCAGCTCTATGGACAACACAGGTGGTCTGCAAGCGTCAGGCTGAGCCCATGGCGGGCCAATATCGCATGTCAGGCAGGCGCACCTACCACCCACTTGTGACCAGAAGCAAGGCACAATTTACATACGGGAAGAAAGCAAGAGTTATATTTAAAGAAGTAAGCTCTTCCCTAAAAAACAAACCAAAACTTTAGAGATCTAATTCCCTGGTTTTTCCTGTCCCTAGATTTGGGAAAATTAGGCCTGGCTTTGCTATAGTTTTGCTTGTCTAGTGGAGATGGGGTGGTGTTTGAGGGGCATCAGGGAACTGAATGACCACTGCCTGATTAGGATGCTTGTAGGAACCAATCTGAGTATAACGAGCACTCTGAGGAAGCAGGATTTCCAAACGGATTCTGGGAACATATGGAGCTATTTCTATGCAGCATATTGAAATTTAGGGCATGAAAACAGGACTGGATGAAATATCCTTTCCACATCTGTGTATTCCTGTGCTCAAAGTCTTATCTTGGGCATGCATCAGGTATATGAAGCCAAGATTTTGTTAGTTTAATTAAGAGTATGCTCAAGATACAACAGACAGTAATTATTAGTTATGTTACGATACTACTATGCACAGCATTATGCTAATTAGATAATTTAGGTAAATTTAAAAGTTAGAAGAAAAAAACCCACAATTTTTTTTTGCCTTTTGGTGTCACGTTCAACCTTCTGCCGCTCTCCCAGGCCCAGAGGCTGTCTCGGGATCGCAGTGCCCACCTGCGGGGCCCGGGGGGATGACGAGTTGCTGAGGGAGGCTTCTTCCTCCTCTTCGCCGGGAGAACCGTGCCGATGCTTGCTCTCCTCTCCAAAGGCTCGGGCATTTCTGTGGTTTTTGAAACACACCGTACCTTGCTCTTCGCTGGGCTGCAGCTCCACATCGCACCTGGCTTTACTGCATGTATAATACTTTCTGAATAAGCTCAGCACTTGTTCCATGTCCTTTCTCTTGCCCCTGAAACGGGTTTTGTCCCGCTCCGAAGCATGCATTGCTGCCAGTAACTGAGTGCTGCTGAGTTGTCCAGAGCTGCGGGTCTTGTCCTTTGGCTGCTGCATCTCTAAGGCCTCTGCCTCCCCAGCCTGTGCCTCTTCAGACTGCAGCCTTACTTTAGTGTCTGAAATAATTCATTCTTCAGAGGATAACTCCTCGTTATTAGCTGTATCAAGTTTGATAACAGTGTGTCTATCGTTATAGCAATCATACAAAGCAAAGTACATCTAGAATGACTCAGGCCATAGCCACCTGCTCCTTAGAGGCTTGGCGTTAGAGCAAAACAGACTCCCACAAAGCTCTCGGCAAGCCCAGCCCCGGAAAAGCCAGCCTGGCAATTCCTGAGGCTTCTGTTGTCAGCTAATCACAAAGCCCGTGGCACGGCATGCTGTATGGGGCGGCAGCACAGGGTCTAATGATGATAGAGGTTTGGGTAATTGTCGTTCCTCGCTGCTAATCGCCCTGGGGCCTTAGGTGAGGTTGGAGAGCATGGCAGGGGAGCCCTGCCTGGGGAAGGCTGCGAGCTGCACCCCGGCCGAACGGGACACAGCAGTCTGCAGAGGTGCCTGGCATCGACTGAGGAACAGAGAGAGTTTTTTAAAAATAAATCAAATATGGCTTGAACACGAGCTGATATATTTTTTTAGTACAGTACTCGATATCCCATTGAATACAAAACGTGAGCTATGCACACTTAATTCAGTTAGTGGCTTGTGCAGAGGAAGAAGCACTGTAGGAGTTAAAAGCTTTTTTTCCTGCAAAATCTCCTATTGTTTGTTAGGGCGTCTAGAGGGTATGAGTATTTTCGTTAATGTGGAAATAGTAATTCCCAGCAAAGCTGGGGAGAGTGCTGTAACTGCATTTAGAAACCGATCCCAGGCAAAACAGTAGAAATCTCGTATTGTTAGCGTGGGTAGGTGCCCTAGCGCTTTTGACCAGTGTATAATTACCTAAGTGAGTAGTTTGATGAATAGAAAGAAAACTTACTACTCCTCTTTTAAGATATCTTCTGAAAGACATCCACTAGCAGATGATGCGTTTTCAAATTAGTTTCTGCAGTTACTTCAAGTAACGTTTTTGTGGTATGAAAATAAAATTACCCTTAATGGAGTATTTTTTAATGTTAAGAAAAATAATGCACAGATAAGAGCCAACATACTGTATTTCCAAATAGTTTCTTCTAAATCTAAATGAAGCGCCTAAATTAATGCATGAATGGTTATTTGGAAGCCAGTTGCCAGCTGTATTTCATTGCTTTATTGTCTGCGTAATAAGCATAGGTTATGAAAAGTGTGATCTTGTAGAATATAGTATATCAATTTCAATTTACTTTAATTCGGTATCATAAATCACTTCTCTTCTGTAGCTTAAGTAACAAACTTAAATTAATATTAGAGACTCTTAAGATACATTTACATCAATAGTGGTATTTCAGCAATATTATAACTTGCAGCAGCTTTTAATTATTGTGCTTAGGGTTACATTTGTCTGAATAAAATAGACCCCTACAATATCCATACGAAGTTGTTTAATACTTGGCCTGTTGGTTGAATCGCGGATGAGGGGCATAGCATGTTCTCTAAGGTAATTGGTTGATGAATCTGCAGTCTAAATTTATACAATTTGATTAGTTCCACTGGCAGATAATTGGTAATTAGATGGTACACAAAATGTCATTTTCTTCCATGCTTCATCTTTCAATCTTATTTCCCAAATAGCATTTGTTGGAATATAAAATCACGGGCAGACATGAAAACAGCTTTATATCCTAGATAATGCCATGGAATAGAGATCTTGGATTGATTGATATAATTTTTTTATACTGACGGTAACAATTAATTTATTCCTCTTAAAGAAAATGTGATTTAGGTTTATTTTCCTCCGTAACATTTTAAAGACAGATCATCTAAAATGCAAACCTTTTATCTTGCAGGAATAAAGTGTGCGATGATACTGCCTATGCTGTTTGTCATGTTCAATTTTTGGTTTTTTATTAAAAACTGCTCTCTTTTTAAGGTTTTCACAATGGATTACTTTGACATATCTGAAAATCTTATTAGAAGTTTGAGATATCCGTTACCAGTTAGTTATAAGACAAATGGCTGTAAAATTTGCTTATTAGCAGAGCAGAGCAGTGGTGCACGTCCTGTTGTTTCAACAGGATGAGGCAGGGGTTTCATTAATTTGGAGACCAACGGTAACTAGGCAAGCCTGAAGTTGTCTTTAGGCCATTCAGCTCCTCGGTTTCTTACCGAAGGCTGTCCTAAGCTGTGGCTTCTGTTCAAGGATGAAAACCAAGGAAAGGGAAAGTTGCTTAGTAAGGGAGGCTGTAGAGCCCTGGATTCTGAGCCTGGCTTCAGGAGCGTGTTAGCAAGGAATTCATTCCTGCAAAAAAGAAGCAGAATTGCAAAATAAATAGGAAATAATTCTGTGATAGAGAAAAGAGTAGAGTGAAACGAGCGTGGAAAAAGTTACGTGATTTGGCCTGTCCCCAGATTTAAAAAACAGCAAAGCCCAAGTACAGGGGACATTATACTAAGTTCTTGAACTCCCTCGTGTTTCTTTGGCAATATATACTTGACTAAGTTTATTTAAACTCTTTTCCTCAACTTCACTCATAATTAAATAGCGAGAAAGGGAAACAAAGGGTTTGAATCTGCAAATTCTTCCACTACATGCATTCACCTGTGTGCTGATGCTTCATAAATCATCACCCCATGAGGACGGTAGTACTCTGAACCCATTTGGAGCAGACATAAATTACTTTGCAAAGGTAAAGTCAGTGGAGAAGCAGGTTATATTAAGCTTATATAATTTTTCTGGTTCAATTATAATGTTTGCAAAGTTCAAACCCCACAGAGCTGAGGAAAAGCTCCAGTAAGGAGCTGCACATCTTTGTATTGATTGTGTATAAACCTATTTATGAAGCGTAGCTATTGCCGTGAAGATCATGGGACGTCCTGCTCTTCGGTGGCTTTTGCTGGGGCAGATCAGAAGTAGCTCCGAGTTACTCTAAGTAACTCTAAGTAAAGGGAATGAAAAGCTGGGTAAAGTGAGAAGCAAGTCTGCAGCCTCACCAAAAGAAAGTCATAAATGACTGCAAAAATAAACCAAACCCCTGTGACGTTAGCTCTGAAGTAAGTAGGTGATCCAAACCACTTTTGGCTTGCTAAAATCATCAGAAACAATTAATACAGAGGTTTTTTTTTTCTTTTTTGAATTTCAAGGAAAGTGTAAGTATTACTTAATTCTACTGTTATGTATTAGACCCTCAAAACACGCACAGTGTTAAATAAATTCTTCCACTTATTAGTATGTTATTGATTAAACTCAAAGGTCTGTCCCACACAGGTATAAAGCATGTGGGTTTAAAACATTTGTCAGTCTTTGACTAGAAAATGGATAACATCCAGCAGCAAATCTGATAGGTGAAAGCACATTTAAATGCCAGGGGTTTATTTCACTAAAATAAAAAATATGAAATTCACTCCTGCTGCCATTATGGGAATCTTCTAAGGGACTAAATGGATGTGACTCACTAACCCAATTACTGTAATGTCAGAGCATTGTTTAAATAGCCAGAAACTTTTATTTCCCATGTCTAGCTACTTCTCTAGTAATCAGTGCGATTTGGCAATGCGTCTTGTGTAAGCACCGACCATACGCTGCACTTAGGCCAAATATCTGTGGAAGATGGAGGCAGGGCAGCAGACACTTCCCGACTCTGGGGCCGTTGGTGTGTGCAGAGGCAGTGGTGTGGGGAGGAGAGGTTGGGGCCGATTCCTCCCCAGGTTGGGAGGCTGCTGAGGGAGGCAGCAGCCCTTTCCCTGCTTGCACCCCCCGCCGCAGCCTCCTAGCACCGGTGACATCTACCACAGCCGCCACAGAGCCCCTGGGGTTTTAATGGCCGAGCTACTCTTGATCTAAAGCTGCCGGATCAAGTCGGAAGATGAATTAAGAGTCACTGAACAAAGCGGCATGATAGGTGCCCGTTAACTCTCCCGTCATCAAACAACGGCATCCCTGAGGCTGGGTCTCGTGGCCAGAGGGCTCTGCAACACATTGGTATATTGATGCCAATGTCCAACCTGCGCACATCAGCCCAGCTTCTTTTGTCTTAATCTCCTCGTTTGAGTGCTACCATTCGAAATCTAGCCACTACTGTGCCTGGCTTCGTTTAGCAGTCTAAATGAAGTCATTCATTTTAGGTTTAAAAATTGTCTTTACAGTCAGCTTACAACAAAGATGCTTCTAAGTGTTATGAGGGTGTACCCGTGAGCTGAACTGTGCCATCCGTGGGGTTGAAGGGACTCTGATTTTATGAGGTGGGATTTTCGCTTGGAGGAAAACCGAGGGTTGATGCTGTTCTTTTAAAGAAACAAGTTTTCATACCATTGAAGAGCATTATAAATCTCTGATGTATGCGTCGGTACTTTGAAGATTATGCATTCAATTTTCAGCATGGCGTCATCTTCCTTTACAGGCTTAAAGTGTAGATATTATGTTACAGGGCTCAAATGTTTGTCTTTCCTTACAGAGAGAAGTTTTTGTTAACTTTTGAGTGCTCAATTGTCGCCTAATTGTCCATTAAGAGCAGTTTTATATTTTAAGCTGTTTAAGGTGGACTGGCTTAACTCACCAGCGCTCAGTCATATTTTACAGCAATGTGGAATTTAATTTTTAATAATGTATTTGACCTTTTTCTTTAACTGTAGCTTGCTTTTTTTTTTAATTCCCCTTAGTAATTTTACGCTCTCATTAGTTAGACCCTTCCAATACATAAATTTTTAGTTGATCATTGCATTTAAACCAAACAGAATATTTTGCTGCCTAGGGACTCCATGACTTTGAGTTTCCTCTTTTTAAGCAATTCTGCCTTTATATAAGTTTTGATTTCCTGTTGTGTGGTGGTGGTGGAAGTCGTCTTTAATTACCTTGCTATTGGAAATTGAATGGAAATTAAGATGGAATTATTTTGTGCTTTATTAGTTACAAAAGTTTAGCTGTATTCATAGAATTAAGTTTAATTAAATTTAACAAATTTATGCTGAGGCTGATTTGTTATGCAGGAGTTATTGCACAGTTAAAACGCTGAGCTACTCAGATCCGAGCTACAGTCAGAACTAGTACATCTCATTCTCTGTACCTCTCTTTTTAAATTGGATTATTAGAAATGGGAAAAATAAGGTTTGTTCCTTACCTCTTCCCCACCCCCCTCCTCGAATAAACCAAGTATTAATTGAATCAGCTAAACCTTCTGTACCTCCAGGAGGGACAGTGTTTTTAATCAAAATTTTCAGGTGTGAACATGTTTGCAAGTTTCCAGTTCTCACCATTGTTGCTGAATTTAGGTGTTTTTGAATGTCAGAACGTGATTGTAGAAGTGCATCAGGTTTCTGGTGTTATATGAATACATTTAAATATAAATACATTGTGTAGAAAAAACCATGAGCATTCTCTATATGCTTGGGAACCAGAGGTTTTTCTTTATTCTTAGAAAGAAAAAGAAGCCTAGATGGAAGCGTTGGTAAAAAGTCACTGGTTTATATTATTCTTACAGTTTCAGGGAGCCTGTTTTTCATTTCTTTGGGTTTATGCATGCTTCGTGTTGGCACAACTATCCTCTAGCAAGGGCCTGGAAAGGAGCGCTCGGCACGTGCGCAGGGGTTTGGCGGCAAACTAGCAGATCCGTACCCTCCGAGGCGCAGGGTGGAAAAGGAAAGTCTTTCTCATAGAGGAACAGATCTTCTAACACCAGCTTCGTCCCTGTCCCCTGCTTTTCACTCCCGTCCTGCCCCCTGTTAACAAACCCAGTGCTAACGCTATGAACTCCTGAGGTGTTTCGCCTCATTATAAACCACGGCGGGGTTTTCATAATAGAAAAGCAGAGCCAACGTGGATAGAGGGAGAGTGGTCGTTCACTTTACACTAGATGATGTGCTTTCTCCTTTTTATACCTATATGGAGTTACATAAAAATGCAAACACAGTGTGTTTATGTATGCTATTCTAACTATACTTTGGGGTTTGTGGTTTACAGCAAGTTTGTGTTTAGCAAGACTCAGCTTATGTTTGCAAAGCAAATGTTTTTAGCTAATATTTCTAGACTAGAAGATGGTGTTGGTTGGAAAGGCTAAATGGTGCAGATTCCTAGGTGTAGCTACTCATAAGCTTCTAGTTTGCTTCTCTTAATTTTTTACATTGTTACTGCAAGTTAGTTGAGAGGGGTCTGGTTGGTTTGGGTGGGTTTAAGTCTCAATAGTTAAAAGTCATTATTGCTTCAGAAGGCAGGTTTTCAATATATGCCAGGATCATGGTAATGTCTTTGTATGCACATTTATCCAGTTATTTCATCACCAAGCAATTTTCAGCGGCACAGCCCAGCCTCTGGAAAGTAGTTTCTAAAATGGCTGCATTGCTTGTCTCGCTCCCTGCAATTAACATCTCTCATTCCCTGGGTTGCACAGGGCAAATAAATAATCATGGCAGGAGTTACGTAACTTAGCTATAACTTAACAACTAGATAAACAAACGTGGCAGAGCTCGCTATTTTGACAGAAGTTTACAGAAGCTTATTAAATGGCAGGAGCTGGGGCAGGAGAGACTTAGGAGACTACAGTTTGGTTTTAAAGTGTCTCTCAGATTTTCATTTTTTAGGGTAGGGATGTGTGTCTCTGCAATATGAAGAATGCCTTACTGCCTTTTCTTCCTCTCAGTCACCCACCTGGCTCCTTTCATCCTGGCTTGCCTGCAGTCCTGCTACAGGAGGACAACCAAGGCTTGCCATTTCTCTGCTCATGGATTAAAATGGTCCTGCAACCGGGCCAAGCTCTTACATTTACCATGCTCACAGGTTTTAAATGCAAATGCTTCGTACGTAAAAGTATCCGCAAATATAACACAGTCGGAAAGAGACTCTGGATTCATGGGTTAATATATGTGTTTTGCAACAGAAACAGTAGGCAGCCCAGTTTTAGAATTTCATCCCATTTCTAATTGACTTCAGCCTGATTATGAAGCTCAGAAACATCTTTCCTGCTGAATCTGTGTAAGATGATGACCCGTGTGTTTGTTTTGAACGCCACTTAAGTTTATTGTCAAGCCCTCTTCCTTGATCATCGTAATAGTCACCCTTATCTTCATAAACTTGTTTGTTTCCTGAGCAATAGATTTTCTTGTAATCTATGGAGAATACATTTTTTTTTTCCCCTCCGCTGCAATTTTTGCTACCTGCTAAATGCATGTCTTTGGGTTGTCTTTACCAGATCTCTTGGCTTAACTTGCTCCTGGGGTAAAGTCCCAAAGGAAACCAGGCATTATGAATACTTTGTGGAAATAAGCCATTGCTTTGAAAAGCAACATTTTCTAAATGCCTTAATGTGTCTTAAAATGAACCATAGCTAAGCAGGTTATTTAACAAACCACTATCTTCACAAGCCCAGATCCCGTTTTTGTTACAATGGGGACGCTCCAAGCATAAATACTTCGATTATGCAAAATAGATATTGTCTTTATGGTCACTGCCATAAATAGAAAAGGGAGAAGCAGTGACGTCTGTGACGTTTGCTGTTCTTCACATAGGAAACCATATTTTTATTCAGCAGGCAGCCGTATCCTTTCATAGACAGCACAGAACCAATGCCCTAACACAATTTCATGTTTAAAGTGACAAAGTCCACGTGGAGCAACTGCAAATCATAGAATCACAGAAGGATTTGGGTTAGAGGGGACCTTTAGAGGTCATTTAGTCCAACCCCCTGCAGTGAGCAGGGACATCAACCAGAGCAGGTTGCTCAGAGCCCCGTCCTGCCTGGCCTTGGATGTTTCCAGAGACAGGGCATTGACCACCTCTCTGGGCAGCCTGGGCCAGGGATTCACCACCCTCATTGTAAAATATTTTTTCCTTATATCCAGTCTAAATCTCCCCTCCTTTAGTTTAAAGCCACCACCCCTTGCCCTGTCACAGCAGACCTTGCTGAAGAGGCCACCCCCACCCTTCCTCAAGCCCCCCTTTAAGCACTGGGAGGCCGCAATAAGGTCTCCCCGCAGCCTTCTCTTCCCCAGGTTGAACAACCCCAGCTCTCCCAGCCCGGCCTCGCAGCAGAGGGGCTCCAGGCCTCGGAGCATTTCTGTAGCCGCCTCTTGGACCCGCTCGTCACAGGTCATGTTTTCTCAGTTCTCAGGGGGAAAGCAGGGATGAATATCAGGCCTGGGAGGAGACCGTGCAAAATTCCAGCCTGGCATCTCAAACCCAGGCAGACTTCTCAAGAGTGAAGCCTGTTTATGCTCTGTGACTTACTGTGGGAATGATGGCTGGCTTGATTTCATTCCCCCTCAGGGCCATGCAGAAGGAGTTCACCTCAGCGTGCGTCCTGAGCTCCGATGATGTTCTGTGAAGAGGAGAATGAAGAAGGGAGGAAATTGGTTTTGACTGTCTAACAACTGGTAGGTTCTATCCCGGAGGAAGCTGCAGTTGTGCTGAAAATGAGCTTGAAGTACCTCTGAAATACAGACTAAGTAGGGCAGCCAGTAGGTCATTGCAAAGGTAGCAAACAACATCTTCACGTCCTGGTTTAAAGTCGTATTAAGGAAACTCTATTAGCCAGAATACTGAAGGAAAACGTCTTTGAAAAGACTCATTAATCATTACTGTACTTTTGTATCAGGTAATTAGGTATTACCTTATTTAAATTTTTCACTTTTGCCTCCTATCCTTTTGATCTTTTATCCTTTAAATTATCCTTTTAATTTTTGTGTGTGTAGGAGTTTGTGTGCCCTTAAGCCAAACTGTAAGGATTTTTACAGGAGGCGAATCATGGATCCCTTAAATTTCAGGAAAGTCATGAATTATAAATTGTTCTTGCTTAGCCCGGCCTGTCAGGAGTCACACGAAAAGCACACGACTTGCTGTTTCAACCCACAGCGCCCGCTGCTCTGCTGGCAATAGCAGAGCTTTGGGTATCGCCCACTGCGGGCTCCGGTGTGGCAGCTGCAGCTGGCTCCGTGCCCGTGGTGTGTGGGGCGCTCTGGAGACCGGGGAAGTTTACTGCAAATCCTTCATGTGGTTTGCGGCCGCCCTCACTGCTCACTTCCATCGCCAAAAGCATTTGGAAGCAGTCAAATTTCTGGCCGAGCACAGATGTTTCTCAGCAACAGTATCTTGCTTTTATGATGAGGAGGTTTTTTGTATTCTCTTTAAATATATAATATGCAATAGCATGTGGTACAGACACCCCTTTCGTCTAGCTATGCTAGCGAGTGGTTTGCAGGTTTCTCATTCACAGAGCCGGGACAGGACATGGTGTGCCATTTGTGTAAATAAGTGCAGCTGTTGTGATGTCAACTGTGGTCTGTCTTAATATATTTCGTTATTTAGAAGAATATATTTGGGAGACTATTATTTGGGAGAATGTATTTCATTATTTGGGAGAATATCACATCCATATAACTGGTAGAGCCACTGGCCTTTGCCCAAAAGCACCTCCTTCGAGTGGAGGGTATGCAACGTCCCGGATCAGCGGGGAGCTGTGCCTGCCGTTCCTGTTCTTTACACCGCTTCCACTGAGTCACAGACTCACAGAACGGTGGGGGTTGGCAGGGCCCTCTGGAGACCATCCCGTCCCACCCCCTGCGTGAGCAGGCACCCCCAGAGCAGGGGCACAGGGCCGTGTCCAGGCGGGGGGTGAATGTCTCCAGGGAAGGGACCCCACAGCCTCTCCGGGCAGCCTGTGCCACTGCTCTGGCACCCTCAAGTCAGTGCAGTACATTGTACTGGTATAAGAAAACAATTTTTTTCCTAAACATTGCTGCATCCTGCCCCCCTCTCCCAAGGGGAAAAAAAAAGTTGGTTTTGGGGAGGGATTTTTTTACGACCCCTTCCCTTTAAAGTGTGAGCAGGTTTGTTAGTCTTTGTCTTGACACAAAAGAGTTATTTTAAACAAACTGAGCCAAGCCTACATGCCTTCTCTTCAAGTCAAAATTCGGTAGGGAGTCGTTCCTCAGGGCTCGCAGTGTTTGTGCCTCTGAGTATTTAATATTCAGGACTCTCCTAGAAAAACCATGTTTCAGGGCTGAGTGTCATCAAAAGCAAAATTGCAAAAATGTAATCTGTGTTATGGTGGCTAGAGACTGTGGGAACATCCTAAATCTTCTGTTCCAAAACTATGAGCCTGTATTTACTAAGCCAAAAGAAATTAGCTCTCAGCAGGATTTCTCTCTCCAACTGTTTGAAAAGTCCAGTTTCAGAAAGCCTCTTAGAAATGATCTATCCTGATCTAGAGAGTGAAGCTTTTAAGTCATTTTATAATAAATCTAAGGTATGGTAGAGATTTCCTTTCCCTCTGCTTAGGGCAGAAAAATGAGGAGTGTAATTCTCAGGTGTGGTCACAGCCCTGAAGTCATCCAAAGATTGTAACAGGGGAATCGGAGCCCCACAACTAGGTTATCCTTTGCTACGGATCTTTCCTAACTTCCCTACGAGTGCGCTCATATTTCACTTTCTTCGCCTAGGAAGGATACACCAGCTGAAGTTCACCCTGAGTCACATCCTTGCTGCAGGAATCTCTCGCCCTTCTTTTTGAAGGGAAATTGAGGCGTCTTTCAAACAAAGCTATATCCATGCATTACAGCTCAAGCTGAGGGTACAATTTGTGCCGTCCTATTTTAAACTAGGCTTCCATTTAAAATGAAAGCGTCTTGCTTGATCTCGAGTGCAGAATGTTTAGGTGAGCAAGATTCCTTTCGACCCGCATAGAGGCGCAGGGCAGATACCTTTTACGTAGAGGTGTTACAGCACCATCTCCCTGGGAAAGCATTATTTTAGGCAATAGCTTCAAAGTTTTAGCAGTGGGTGTTGACTGCATTTCTTGCATTTTTAAAAACAGACTGCCAGCCAGCAAACGAGGTGACAAAGGAACGGCAGCTGCTCAAGGCGTCCTGCTGTTTCAGCAGTTCAGGCTGCTGGGACTGATTTTCTAGGACAGTTTTCAGAGGGACACCCCAGGACATTGTCCCTGTAACAGCTTCTCTTCTTATTAATTTAGTGCTTTATAAAGTGAGAAAATGATGGGGTTTCTTCCCCTACCCCAGTGCAAACCTCTGATAAACAGGCTCCCAAGCAGGTTTCCCTGGCTGGGGGATGTCTTTGCTACAGCTCTGTTGCCGGCATTCCTGGCAGTGTCTCTTGCCTTTAGGCAGGCTGCTGGGAGAGCTGGGGTGTAGCGGGCTGCGAGGACCATCGGTACCCAAATGTGAAACTGGAATTCCATAAAACAAGAAAAAAACTTGGTTCTGTTAAAGTAGGAAATGGTCTCCTGTCACTGTTCGTAGACGCTTCAGTTCTCCCATCAGTTAAGGCTGGAGTGGCAAAGGGCAGAAGGACAGACTATATGGGAAAGACCAGCCCTGTGGAGAAAGGGGATAGATTAGATGACCCGCTCTTCCATTGCTAGTGTCCTTCTACCCAAACGCAGTTCACTGTATTTCTTTCTTACAGAGTAAACAATCAGATTTCAGTGGAGATGATGATGTGGGAAATGGTTCAACTCGAGATATAATTGGAATGTAAGGCAGAATAAATACCTAAAGGTGGGTGCTTTTTATTTTATTGCTTTAGAGAAGGAGTATACAGAAGGAGACGGTGACTAGTCAAGTTCATGGAAGAAAAATCCACTGAGAGATACAAAGATACACCCTGTACCTCAAGATCTTTCTGAGAACTGTATTGCTAAAGGATAAGAGAATTGGAACAAAATATCACTACGCTCTTGCCTTTCGTGGTAATCCACTTTTGGCCACTGTCAGAGCAGGGGTACAGGCTATATGTTGTTTTGTTCTGACCCAGCACAGCTGGTCTTATGTTATTTCATTTCATTTCATTTCATTTCATCCCACGTGCTGTCGGTACAACTGAGGACCTTTTCAGGATGTATCTCTGACGGGCTCCTCACAGGAAGATTTTCTTGTTTAAGAATTATTATCATATACAGATAGTCCTTTATTCATTTCCAGGTCTTCAAGAATGTTAGCAACTTATTAAGAATTTTAATCAGAGCAGCACACTGATGACTTTTTTAAACTCCTGAGTAATGTTAATGTATCTTAATAATGGACAGTGCTAGTTAATTACATAGAAGAGGAATCAGATCATGCTATATAAAGGAGCTAGTCTGCTGGATAATTCCCTAATCAATGGTTAGAGTTGGGACTGGGGGTTAGTCCTGTGTCTCAGGCAGTTTACATAATAAAAATTTGAAGAGGCAGTGTGGTGCATGATGGAAGAGACTTATTCTGGGATGGATGAACAGAGCCTGAGCTACGTCTTACGTAGCACACCGATAGTATTTGCAAACACAGTACTGTGTGATTTGCCATACCTGCAGATTTCTTCTCACATAATAATTGCACCAATAAGAAAGCACTAAAACACCATCATACAAATGTAGAGCTTAATGTGAACTTGTCTCATCATTTTTATTACTCCCCTGAAAGGAAGGTGTTCTTACTGAAAAGGTGCAGTATCTTCTTCTTTAGCCTGACTGAATTTGATCAGAACTTATCCTTCCAGATGTGGTCTGTCTTTGGGAAAACACACACACTCATATATATATATATGTGTGTGTGTGTATGTAAAGAATTGGCATCACACAGATATTTTAAACGCTCGTTGTTTTTATTTATCACTTTGAAGGCACAGAGAATTGCTTACTAAATTTCCAGGTGGTACCAAGCTGGGAGGGGATCCAAGCACTTTATGGGACTAAATTGCAATTTGAAGCGTTCATGACAAATTGAAAAAAGGGTCTGATATGAAAAGCTATAGTTGATTAAGGAGAATTCAAAGTACTACTCTTAGGGGAGAAAATTCATGTATAAAAGTTACAGAATGACCCATTAGATAGCAGTATTGCTATCATAAACGTAGTGGTTTACAAGTCCCCCTTTGCGAATCGTAAGCTGAACAGGAATCATTAATGGGATGCATTGTGGAAGCAGGCAGGCCTCATCCTGGGGTGTGAGAGCAGGGGTGTAGTCAGGAATAGGAAGTAATCCTTCTGCTTGGTGTTGTCAAGCCCCTCTCAGAGTCCTTTTGCCACTTTTTGACATAAACTTCCAGAAATGTAGGGACCAACTGGACAGAATCGAGTGACTCACAGGAGGAAGGATCCAAAGTCTAGAGAATGTAACTTATGGAAAAGAAATGGGTGTTAAGAATAGAGAAGTGAGGACTTGAGACATGGCAGGTCTTCAAATGCTTTAAAGAAAACTGAAGAGAATGGCAAGAAGCTCACCCCCCAAGGACAGTTCAGCTTCTGTTGCAGAAAGTGAGGTTTATATAAAGCCTTAATAAAAACTTCCCAAAGTAAAGACAGTGGGAGATGCTCTCTCATATAAGTTTCATAGAATTCAATGAAATCTCCATCACTAAGGGCTTTTATGAACACAGATACAATCATCTGCCAAAAATGGGTTAGGTATTTTTATTCCTTTGTTGTGGTAGGAGTCAGAGAGCAGGGGACTGCTTGAAGTCTCTTCCAACTCTTTTTTCTGTTACTTTCTGCAAGCATTACCCATCCAATAACAAAACGCTTAGGACTAAGCATTTTTTCCCTCTGCAAAGGTAGGAATTTCTTTTTTATTAGCTTTCTGGCAATTCTAAAAAGCCATGGGTTCCACTGTTATATCTGACGTACAGTTTGCTCAAGTATGTGTACATTGCTGAAAGACAGCGCAGGTTAGGCTTCTACCATAAACATGCTTTTGTGAATTTTCCCCTTAGTGATATACATATACTAAAAACTATGCAAAGTAAATATATTTAATCAGTATTCATAGAATCTTTCCCCAAGGGGAAGGGACTGTTGGGTGCCACCATGCTATGAGTGCTGCCCTTCGGTTGAGAAGAGGAGAAATAAACAGGCTGAAATGTTTTATAATGCAGAATGTAAGAACAAACTTTAGCATTTGAACCGTTTTAAATACTAGCAATTTTGAGGCTTAAAAAAAATACACTTCTCTAAATCCGCAGCTACTCTGAAGAGAGCAAATTCTTGAGCGTCTGTGTGAGCAGCAGGATCTACACCTTCCCATATAAGGAGGTGGGGGAGGCAAAAACCAGTGCCCAGGGCCTGAAATGCAGTGCAAACGTGGACCCAGACAGTACTGCAACACACACTGTACAAGCACTAGAGGCAGCAGTGACACGTCAATTAAAACTGTTAACATTCTTGTCATGGAATGAGTGTGTGGCAGGTCACTTCGCTTGATGTTCTTGCAAATGATACACACTGGGCATAAATACAAGATGTTACGGTCATGCTTTTCTGCTGCAAACCATTTCGAAGTTTGATGAAAGGAGAAGAAAAGCCAAGTAGACAATATTACCAAATATTCCATCCATCCCCTCCAGCTGTTTGCTCGGGTCCAAAGGAAGCTATCCAGTTGGAAAATATGCCCTCCAAATGACTGAATCTGAAATTTTCTGTTCAATCATTGTTTGAACGTTTATCACAAAGACCGTGCAAAAACATGGTCTCTCTTTTTGATGTCCTACTGTCATTTTCGTCCTTTTTGTTGGCACAAAGGTTGGGATGTGTTTCCAGCCTGGCCTGTGGGTGTCTGTATGCATACGCAGAGGGCTAAGAGCCTGTTGGGCACAGCGCTTGCTGCAGAGCCCTTACCTGATTCTTCCATAGTTACGGCATTTTGTTCATTGAGCTGTTTCCAGTGCTGGCAGAAGTTATTCTTGAGGGAAAAATCTAAGCATCAACAAAATGTGTTTCTGGTTAGATAATAAAACCTTGGTGGAGTTGATCAGTTGGCCGTCTTCCAGATCAGAATCTGACATGCACCTGCTTCATTTGTTTTATGCAGCTTCTCATTTAACATACTGTAATGTTCAGGGAAAGCAATCGGGTTCCACTAATCAAATTGCTAACGCTTTCTTTATTTAGTTCAAGACACTGCAGACAGCAATGCCAGGCTGCACTTACAATACAGGGATTCTCTCCAGAGGACTGGAATATAACTAGAAATATGCCAAATTTTTTCAATAGAAATTCTCTAAAACAGAAGCCAGTAGGCACTTCCACTTTTGGGGGCTAAAATTGCTCCGTGGGGATGGATGAACATTAAACTACAGCAGAGTTGAGATATTAAAAGACAAACAGACCCACTACAACTTCAGTTTGATCTTTCATATTATAAATATTAAAACTATAACAAAGCCGAACCCCAGAACATACAGAAAACTCGAGCTTAAAACTGAACGTGTTGTTTAGACCAGCTTAAAAGACGTGTCCACTTCACCTGACATTTCCCTGAAATTTTCTATCACTTATTCATGTTCTGCCTACAGAAAAACTTGCGTGTTTTTTTGAATCCCAGAGTCCTCCTAGTCCTTGTGTTTGAACCCATTATTGCATGTGTTGTCATTTGGAGTGACTTGAATCAACAGAATGTTATTGAAGAGGAAACACATGATCTAACGAGTAAGAAAACTCTTCACCCCGTGAAACCATTTAAGGTATGTTATTAAAGAAAATAAGCAACAGGACTTCATGGGATGGCTAATGAATTCATGCAGCATTTGTTTCCAATTTTTTGACTCTCCCCAGAATTCCCACATGAATCTGTCTAGTCACTGCAGTGGAAATCATGGTTGAATTCCAGTTCACTTACTAAGAGGGTTTTTGGGTAGTAGCTTTTATGTACATGGCAGGTATATATAGTGCTAATCATTACAATAATCTGGGTATCCTGCTGAAGAGATCCTTTGCTTAAATTTGTGATTTTTACAAGCTTAATTTAATTGTGTCTGAAGGTAGCTGAAAAAGCGTTGTGCCCTCCTTCAAATTCCAGTTGATTTTCCTTCTAATTAACCTTTGTTTCCTGCTTCGTAGCCATACTTTTTAATTGTTTAGTTGCTTGTATAGCAGTGACCTTTTTGGCTTGGCGGCCCAAAATACGTTGTTGCGTTGGGCACCCAGGGCGGGCGTTCGGAAGCGCTTCCCCGCGCAGCGCTGTGTGCGCCGCCGCTGCCTGCCCCGACAGGTACGGGAGGCACCGGCAACACGACTTGAAGTTGCTGTCGTGTTTACACAGCCACAGAGACGGGTTGAGGGAGGGTTGTGGTTTCGTTGGAATTAAGTACCAGCAGTCAGTGGACCATAGCGGTGTGTGTTGGTTGTGATTAATGTTTGACATCTGCATCTTTTTGAGATGTTTTAACCACTTTTCTTGTCAGATGAGAAGTGCGCTGCAGTATGCTTCTAACTGGGGGGGACGTTTCAGTGTGCTGATGTTCCTAGCGTTGAGACTGAGCAATTGGAGTCATGTAAGTACTTAGTTCTGAACCCTTGGAAGGATTTTTCAAATACATCTGAGCAGCTGGGAATTATATATCTCAGTGTTAAAAATCCCACTAGACTAAACAAATTTTTAAACTGTTAAATACTGTCCCTTGGCTCTCTCCGTGGTTTCTGCTTTAATCCCCTGGTGACTGGTGGTGAGTGCTACCAACACGGATATGTTAACAGAACTGTTTGCCTTTGCATATGAAAACTGCTACCAAAACTGGGAAATGTTTCAGAAACAAAAAGGGTTTGTGGTGGGTATTTTAACTTGTGACACTTACTGAGATATTAGGAACAAAGATTTGCAAATTCGAATACAATTTTTGATAGTTTACTTTTTTTAAAAAAAAAAAAAGCCCAGGAGTGAAAAAGATGACAGCAGTCTGATTCTGCCAGACTTTTTTGTCTTTATCTTTAAACTATTTTGCTGTTTTCTGAAATTTTGTGAGATTTCTTTCAAAACCTAGCCCCACCTTTACCATTAATTTTTTTTACAATCAATTGTATCTTGGTGCACGTGCCCAATACGGCCAACCCATACATGACAAGTTTAAGACAGACACTTTTTCCGTAAAGTGTAATGACAAATATTAAAAAGGTCGGTCACGTCCCTTCAAGAACACGTTCCCAAGACACCTCCAAAAAAGCGCGGCGGGGCTGAGGAGCTCCAGTTCAAAGCCCCGGCTGCGTACCCGGTGTCCCTCAGGGCCCACGCTGGCCCATTCGCCCAGTAACGCGAAGCGTGAGCCGGTGCGGCACCGCCCGAGGCAGCCCAGCAGCACTTCTGTGCTCCGTGAGCAGGTGCGCCGTGAGCACCTGGCTGTTGCTAAAGGCCCAGACTTACACAACGCTGCTTTATTCCTCTTCTAAATGAACAAACTTTGCAGTAATGTTTTTACGGAGCGGGTTTGACGGATGCTGGCGATTGGTCCCCGTGGCCATTAGTTAGTTGGAGAATAAGATAGGTGTTTGATACAACAGGATCAAAATGCTTCATGGAAAGTTGTGGCAGCCTTTACACAAAGAAAAATTAGTAAGTTTGTCAAATTGAGATTTCTGGAATGGGGTCTACTGAATTGGTAAGGCAAGGGTTTGTCAGGGAAGCAAAGATCCACCAACCCAACCCTACTGCAACTCCTAGGTGCCTCTTTCTTATTGAAACTAGCAATATTGGTGTACGCTGAGTGGACTAACGATATGAACATCAGAGTGGCAACGTTTTCTTTCTTGAAACCTCGACAAATACTAAGAGAAAGGAAGGAGCGTAGAAAGACAAAGAAAAGGTAAGCCGTACAGAATACCATTTGTAACATCCTGTAAACGGCTTCACTTATAGAAACAGGCGCTTCCTTACACAGGAGGTGTCTTTACCTTAAAATGCAATTACCACTGCCTAATGACAGAAGCAGTTGCCCTCTCCTTCTGGTAAAATCATCTTTTTAGAACTGCCTGAAGACTGAAAAGCTAAGATTCTATCATGTAGAACTGCAGGGTCACAGTTCAAACACATGTATCTCAGCCTGACCTTAAACCACACGGAATGACTAATTTACCACCGCTAATTTAATCGTTTTAATGCCAAACAGTAAGTAACAGGCGTTCCTTAAAGTAGTTGCCAAAAAGCTTCCTTTGACACTATTTAAATCTTCCTCCTTCAGCTAAGCTATTAATAACAACAGGAAATGAGGCCCTCAACCCTTCATTTTATATCTGTGAGGAGCAGATAAATCTTACACTCAATTTTAGAGATTTCCTATGGAAACAAACAACGCTGGACCTCCATGAGATGGTGATCATGTTCTTTTGCCAAGGTTTTTCAAATATCTAAAAGTAGGACAGCGTTTGGGTAGGAATCCAACCACGTATTCTCCAGAAGGTTCACAGCACAATCTGTTCAGATGGCGTTTGTTATATTGCCCGGTTTGAAAGCATTACCAGAAGGAATTTTTGGGTTTGGTTTTCTCAGCTTCTTCAAGAAAGTACGTGGGGGCCATCAGAAAGCAAGCAGAGGCTTGACAGTCACCACCATTCTGGGTTTTGTACTGAAATTCTGAGACTTGGTTGTATCTACTTGTATCTTTTTAGCCTCTCCGTTGCATCCCCTTGCTTCACATGTTCGACTCTCTCCAGAGGAGTTTGCTAAGCTGCATGTGTATTGCATGGAATACTTTCAAATCTGTCCCTTTCAAACAAACAGCAATGGAAGGCTTGGGTCAGAGGAGGACAAGCTGCCCGACGTGGCAGTGACCATCACTCGCAATATGGTAGTGGTGGTACCTTGCTCTCATGGTAAAAACAGAATAGAAAGAAGAGATTTTTCATGTCAATTTGTGACTTTCCCGTTTTGCGGTGAATTTGTATTTGTTTCAGTCACTGAGCGCAGTATGCCTCGAAGCCTGCGCGTCAGTCCTGGGTGCTCAGTTGCCTCTGTGACCCCTTCTGCTTTTGGTCTTGCATATTAAATGGTGCTGGCATCGCAGCAGCTTTCTGTTGTTGCATCCTGCCTGTAAGAAGTTTATTAGCTACGTACATATGTAGGTAACGCGAATTGTGTGTGATGATTGCCGCCCCGTTCCTTAAAGGGGGACTGAGTGTGCCTCGCTACAATAGCAAGAATACCGGCGCATTTTGTTGTTCTCTGACTCCGTCCGAAACGTGTGTCTTATGCCTCTTTCGAAAGAAAATCTAGCTGTTTGTGTTACCAGGATTGCATTTTTTGACTTGGATGCCCAATCCTGCCTTAAGCTATGATCCCGTGTAGGTGCACGCTGCCCCTACCGACTGCCATTTCAAAATACCACCGGACGCCGTAAGCTGCGTACCGCAAGTCCCGACCCCTCTCAGCTCTGCGTGCGCCAGGCTGCACGCTTTGAACATCTTGCTTGGTTTCCCCATGTTTTCAGCATGCGTTGGGAGGACTCTAAATCAAAATGCCTATATCTAAATCCCTCTGATATTTGGACTAGTTTGAAATCCAGGTCCAAATTTTGGAGTTACTGATTGAAACTGAGATTTTGATCCTGAATGTATATGGAGCAAGTGGAAATATATATATAGATATATATTTTATATAGCCAAATATATCAAATTTGGATATAATATGCCAGGACTGTCCTGTTACTTTCCTGTGGGTTTTTTTCCTATGGTAAAAACTTAGGGCAAAATTAATAGTAAGCCAGCAAATGCTCTCTGTATATGTTCCATTGCTCTCATTTTAATGAAGCATCCAGTTTCCTGCTGGATTTTTGTAGAGCGCCTATAAATACTCTATTTTAGTCACCTAGTAAAGTTGGAATTTACCGCCGTGCCTTACCAGGTGTCGTAATCAGTTACCAGGTTAATCACCTGTAGTGACACCGCTGCCAGTGAGTAATGCTTGAAGGTTACAGATCTGGAGTTGGTGACCTTGCAGTCAAGGCGTACTCAGGAGATGCATTCTGGCAGGGGGAAATTTTGTCTCCATTACGGGTTTTGTGGTTTTGCCGCTGCTTTGTCTACTTTGCATGACTATTGATTTATGTTTCCCTCCCCTGTATGTGATATGATACTGCTGCTGGAAGACCGAACAGGGCTTTTACTCCAGGTCATAAAGGGTTCTCTTTTAAATGATTAGAAAAATGGAAATTATTTACAACAATTGTTTTCACCGTGAAGTAATTATAACCCGTCCTTCATCTACCTGTCAATGAAAATGATAGACATCACTTACAATAGTATTAGCACTGCTTTGCTTACAGGGTTGGGTTTTTTTTGTGCAATATAATGTCTGTGATGTGTCAAGGGAGATGTAATCTGGAGGTATGTTGTTTGCATATCGATATTATGCAGACCATTAAAAATTAAATAATAACCAGTTTCAGCATTATTGTTCATAAACTTATGACAAAGACAAAAAAGTCTCAGCATGCAAAAACGTTAGAAGGGCTAGAGGATACACACAGAGGTAAAACGTGAGAACCGATAGAGTAGTTGTGAGCCAGCCGTGTGTCTTGGGATACAGACATCAGGGAGCAACGGTAAGCACTTCATCACTCCTGCCCTCCAGTGTCTGATGTTTCTGATTTCTTCTTTATTGATTTCAACTAAAGAAAATATAGAAGAGTATAGAGGTGACCCATTTTGTTGACAGATACACGTGTTAGTCTTGTACTCTCAGCAAATAATTTAGACGTCAGGAGTAATGGCTCATGGGTGAGAGATACACGCAGTTTCCTGTGATTTCTAAACCTAGTGAATCAGCAGGCAGAAGGCGAAGACATGGTCTGCTTTCACAGGTTCCTTTTTTTTATCTTTTATTCAACAGGCTGAAACCTTAACAGGACTTTGGGAATTAAATTTAAAAAAAACCCAACAAAATAACAAAAATAACAAACAAACAAACAAAACCCCCAAAACCCAGAAAACCCCCAAACCACAAAAAAAAAAAAAAAAAACCACAAAAAAGCCCTAAATCACTAGCATTGTTGAACTTCCATTGCTTTGGGAACATACTCTGCACTGGTAACAAAACCGTTACAAACTACCCCTCCTTCAGCCTGGTGTGATTTTCCAAGCCGGATCATTTAATGAGTTTGATGTAACTGATATCCTGCACAATATGAGATTATTTTATATAAATTAAAAGGGGGCATAAAAATGTTGCTATTTTGATGTGCTGGTACGTGACATCTACTTTTCCGGGGGTGGGATGCTCCCAGGGCTGTGGTTAATTTGGGCCAAGGGCGCTAGTAAAGGATTTTTGGTCGCAGTCCCTATACAGTCCGTGTGGTGCCTTCCCACGCCGTGGTTATGGCATGTCAGCGGCGGCTGTTGGGAGTCTACGCGTGATATTGTCCCTTGGGGAAATAATTCTTACGCTTGTCTCGCATGGTGAAAAAAAACGCTGAAACAGAGAAGTAATAGTCTAGCCTCCGAAACAGCGACCCACCGTTGCATGGTGCTGTTAGCGTCACTCTGTCCAACGCATGAAGCAGCCATGCCCTACGTTCACGCAGCTTCCGTTGTTTACATAGGAAAATGCTCTTTTCGGGTTAAGTTATAGCTTTAGAAATGCATGAAATCTCTTTTCCTCTCTGCTCAGCTAGTCAGTTTTCCAAACTATTTACTAAGGGGGTGTGAATTGTGGAAGAAAATTGAATTCCTAGCTTTTGAAGGAAAAAAATGCCGCGCTTTTTTTTTTTAAATTATATTTTTTCCAGGAGAGAGTGTGTCCTAGATGTTCAGTGTGACATAGTCCCAGGGCACAAAGAAAGTCTGTCTGTGTTTTATTCCATATTGGAAGCAATTGTGCATGAGAGATGGAAATGATTTGCAGCTGGGTTTTCGATTTATGCAAAGGCATTGAGATTATAGCGGCTTTGAGATGGGAGATCGTACCTGGTACGTAATGAGCTGTCGGGAACCCTTCCGCACATCCTTCCGTGGCCTGGCCACTTGCCATTGCAATCCTCGAAGACCAGGTGCTGTCGATACAGGAACAGCCGCCTGAGCTGTGGGAAATGTAGCTGTTGGGATGAACTGGATTCCCATATAGGTACTTGCCTTCCGGTGCGCGTCGCTTCCTGTGCTCTCAGACGGTTAACTGGCTCTTTGCGTGCATCCCGCACAGGTTCCTCTCTGCAGGGGCACGGCTTGGGTTATTCCTGGGGTCCCAGTGGAAGCGTTTGCTCTTCCTGAGAGGAAAGGCTTTTCCCTGAGGAAGACAAACAGTCTTTTGGCAAGTCTTGCGGTTTCTAACCTGCCACAGAAGTTGGCACGGGATGCCAGTTGCCCCAGGAAAGTTCTCTGTGCCTTTTATTTGTTGGAGGATTGGAAACAGAATGCAAGTGCGAGGTAAAGGGCAGAGCCTTCATCAGCTCACCAGCATCTCTTTGGCGAAGGGCCTAATAAGCAAGCAGCTATGGAACTTAGTCTTCCACTCTCCACAAACTCTCTCTTTTTTCATTCCTTTAGCAGAATACTTACCAAATCATTTGGTGTCATTTTCCCCTGATATAAATGGTTTATAACACAGAAAATAGGTTTGCTATTGACGTAGCATTGTCTAATTGGTTTCATTTAAGTATATCTTGCCCCTTGATTTGCCCATGTCAAAGTGAACTGTAATCTGGAGATTTACTCCTGATCTATACGACCCTGTATATTCCAGCCTTTACAAATTCCTCTTGCTCCTTTCTATTGAGGCTCGAATGAAAAGTTATTTACATGGAGAGATCTGGGATTATAATTATCTATCTGGTAATTAAAGGAACAAAGACCATTAGAAAATATTAGAAAATATGGTAATTTTTTCCTGTGCTTGCAAGCACAATGTTAGCTTGGATGTTCTGTCAAAGTTACAAAATTACAAAAAAAGGCCCAACTAAAATTAAAAAAGTAACAGTGAAAAAGATTGAAAAAGCAAAGTTATCCAAATAAGCTTCATGGGGACCCTGTTCCCATGTGATTCTTTGACTGAGGTAGTTGTGATGTTTTTCTTGTGAGTTAAAGCTTATTGGAAATAGGGATTTGTGGATTTATTTTTTTTTTTTTCCTAAATAAAGACTAAGACTAAAAATTTTTCACATTATAGTTCTCAAACTAAAAACAAGAAAAGATTAAAGTTACACATGAATAAGTCCTGTAATAAATTTTGTTTAATGTGGATAAGTTATTTAATCACCGGTATGTTCTAAAAAGGAGGCTGGAAGCCCACATTCAAATAGTGAATAAAGATGTAGGCTAAAATTATGTGTATTTCTATAAGTCTTTGAATGACAAAGCAAGAAGCCGAACGCCCTGTGCTACTACTGAGCTGCAGTATGTGGGTGCACAGTAATGATGGGAGATTTTTAAATAAGACACTAGTGTTTCCTTAACCTTAGTGAACCGGTTAATGAGTGAACCGTAGCGGCGTGTACGCATGGAAACTAGCCAGTTAAAACCCCAGGAGAACCCACATGGAGTTAAAGGAAAAACTTACAGGACCTGAAAAGAACCCATTTCTTCAAGCTTTCGAAGCAGGGGTAGAAGGTCACTTATACCACTCAGTCCCACATATGCTTAGCAAAAGATCACTTTTTTGGCCTTAGCTGCTCAATTTCTGGTGGCAAATTCTCATTTATAAACCTAAGTATGGTGTAGTTCACAAGGTAATAACCCCAAGAAAATGAAAAACTTGTTTTTCCGGGGTTTTGTTCTTCTCTCTCTCTCTCGTTGTTTTCCTTTTCATTAAAATCGCTATTACTTTTATTATTGTTGTTATTGTTATTACTACTATTATTATTTAAATTTTTAAGCTGTTCTCATCTCAACCCATGAACTTTCTCACTTTTGCCCTTCAGGCTCTCCCCCGGGGCAGGGGTAAGGGTAAGCAAGCAACTGCCTGGGGCTTAGTTCCTGGCTGGGGTTAAACCACCACAATAACTTCTAAGCCCTGCTGATTAGGAGCGAGAATGGTGTTTCAGAACTTTCCTACCATCAAACCCTAGGGGGATATTTTTCCCCGTGTGCGATTCTTTCTCTTGAACCAGAAACCAGAAGACCTTTCATTACAGATTTCAATTGCTACTGGGTTTCTGTCATCACTAAGAAACCAGAGGTGCATTAGTCAGGCATCTATGCTCAATCTGGTCTTCAGACTGCACAGCAAAGTTGGATTAAATGATTAACAATTAGAGCAGCCTTAAAATCATATAATGTCATTTGAATAATAGCTATTATTTGTATTATTGTAGTTCAATTAGATCTGAGAACACAAACATAAATACATCACCCATTTTGACTCATTGAAGTGTGATAGATTATTCATAGTAAGTAATAATACTTGCAATGAGAGCAATATTACGAAGTGACTGGCAGTTAAATGTCCGTGTGAGAACATGTTTAGGGACTAGGTCTTTCTTAAAAACCATTAGCTCCCCCTAAAAGGGATTAAAATTGAGATAGGAGCAAAAGTTACAAAAACACAAAAGCAGTGACCAGAGTCAATTACTGCGTGTGAAAAAACAGCAAACAAAACCCAGAAAAAATGAAAAGTAAGTCAGGCAAGGAACACACAAGATATTAGTAACAAAGAGCTAATTTCCCAGCTTTGCTGGAGTAATCATCATACAGCTCAAGGTTTCTGAGGTGAAGGCAGATTATTTGAAAGTCGTATTAAACACACATTCATAGAATCATCAAGGTTGGAAAAGACCTCCAGGATCATCAAGTCCAACCCCCAACCCAACACCCCCAGGCCACTGGAACCATGCCCTGAAGTGCCACATCTATGCATTTTTTGAACCCCCCCAGGGACGGTGACTCCCCCACCTCTCTGGGCAGCCTGTGCCAGGGCCTGACTGCTCTGGCAGGGAAGGCATTTCCCCTCATCTCCAACCTAAACCTCCCCTGGCATAACTTGAGGCTGTTTCCTCTGGTCCTATTGCTTGTCACCTGAGAGACGAGACCAACCCCCCCCTCACTCCAGCCCCTCTCAGGCAGCTGCAGAGAGCGAGAAGGGCTCCCCTCAGCCGCCCCTTCTCCAGGCTAAACCCCCCAGCTCCCTCAGCCGCCCCCCAGCACACTTGTGCTCCAGACCCTGCCCCACCTCCGTCGCCCTACGAAGTTGTGTGTGAACTCCTCCGTTGGCCTGAGCTGATCAGACGGGGCAGAGAACCTGACATCCACGTGGTGCCATTTTGGAGGGTTTTGCTTTGGACTTTCACTTAGTCTGTTATCGTGAGCCAAATCCCTGTTAGCAGTTGGAGCCCCTTTATTGCTTTAGTTTGACCTAAAGGCCCTCTTCACATTGCAAAACAAGTACGTAACAAGTAGGGGCAATTTGGAGATGCGCTTCCAAGTCGCGCTCCCGACCCCAGTGAAATTCCCAGTGCAGGTGTGCCCTTGGAGTCCAGTAGCTAAAGAGATGAATCAGGAAAACATCATCTCTGGGTCTCACTGATGAACACGCAGAAATACCTTGAATCCTGTGGTCTTTGAAGACACAGTTGGGAAACTTTATCTGTTGAGAGGGGGACAAGAGAGTCACTTTATGTTAGTCTTTACAGGGAGAAAATATTTAAATTTTCCAAACCTTTCTATTAAAGGGAATTGGAGCTTTGTGTCAGGGGCTGTTTTGGATGTGGAGAGTAGGCCTAGTTCTGCCAAGTAAAGGACGCTCAGTTGCAGTTGCTTGGGATAACCCTATTCATGGGAGACGAGCACTTACCCTACTGAGTAGTGGTCAAGAATGAAAACCCACCAGCTGACGGCTTAGGTGGAGAGGAGCTCACGTGGCGGTGGAAGGGAGGCCCTGTGCTGCTGCAGGCTTGCTCGCTGTCTACTGGAGAAAATATGTTGACGATGTTGGCATGAACAGAATGCCACTGTTCCAAATTTCAGCCCCTTCTAGTCCTGGAGTTAAATTTGGTTGGAGACTGTGTTGCATCTAATGATAAATTGATGGAAGTTGCAAAAATAAGCACTGTGAACTACAGGAGTACCTAAGTCATAGGAACTCGCCATGGCCAGTGCAATTACACGCGGTACTTTCAGCACTTCTGCAAATAAGCTACAAATTAAAGATCTTAGAGAATGACGTTGATTACTTGTGATCGTTTGCATTAAAGAGGTAGTTTCTAAATATCTCTGATCAAGCTGTTTCTCATAATCGTTGCATGCAAAGCTTTACATGCCGCTTACCCCGGAGGGTCGTAGTGGTAATGGCCTCGCCGTGGCTGGGGAGATTTCGACCCAGTGAATACAATATTCCAATGCTTTTCACGCCTTCTTTTCCTCTGTTTTCTTCAGTGATTATTTCTGGAATGAATGTGATTGCTGTTCTTTGAGTGCTGTCAGTGTTCTGCTGGAAAATATATGTGTTCCCTCAATAAGTGATGGTTAGTAATGCATCTCTGTGGTCAGGTACTTTTTTCTGTATTTTAAATACATTGGTAATTTTATCTTTGAAGTCTGGGGAATGTTGCTCATTATATTTTGGGTGCCGCTGTAGATCAAAGTGATTCCTATACGAACAAGCTTTTAATTCAGCAGTGAGTGACTGACTGACAATGAACAGAAGAACGTCTTAAATTTTTTTTTATGAAAGAGCTGTGAATAATTTAATGCAGAAGCTATCAAATTATCACTTACAAAAGTATTACAGGGCTTTTTCCTCTCTTTTTTCTTTCCATGCACTACCCCTTACCCATCTACTAGATTCTAGCATACGCTTAGCTATTATGGCATGAAAGTATTCAAGAATTTCAGAAGTGAGTGCTCACCATTGCCGTCACTGTTTCCCCTTACAGACGTTTGAAGAACTGCTATGCGGTGATGCATTTGTGCAGCTGATGTTCCTCCTCATTTATCATATTTTACACTTATCCTCATTTTTTACCCTAATTTATGCAAACCTTGAGTTTGCAAAGACAATTTGGAATTCTACCGTATGGTTACAGTCCTTCCCGACCTCGTGCCATCCTCAGCTCTGGCAAGTATGCATTTAGCTAAGTCAGTAGCATTATTAACGAAAATGCTGAACAAATCCAAGCTCGGGAGGGTTTCCGCCAGGTAAGTCTCCTTTGCTTTTGGTAACAAACTGTGGAGAACTTGTTTTGGGCTACGGTTATTCAGGCAGTTTTTGCACCTGTTTTTTTGCCGGTTTGCCTGGCCAGCGTGCTCATCAAGAGCTGGTGAGAATGTCAAGTGAGATGCTGTCAAAACGTTCCCAAAATTAGGATGTAGGAGGGCTTATTTCCTGTCTCAAACACAGAAGATCTACTGGCCAGTTGGAAAAGGAAATTAAATTGGTTTGACTTTTTTGGTGTTGACAAATCTATGCTGTCCACACTTTTTCTGTACTTCCTTCTGGATGGTTCCCTGTAGGTGGATAATGTACTGCAGAAATTTTGGGAGAACTGAAGTTAGCTGTCTGGCCTCTAATTTTTCCTTTACTTTCTCTCTTTCTTCTTTTTTTTTTTCTTTTTTACCACAGGCATTCTGTTCTCCTATTTTCCATCTCCTGGCAGCTTTGCGAGTCCTCAGAGATAACTATAAAGAACTCAGAAATCGCTTCGGCCAATTCTTTAAGTATCCTAGAATAAAACTGAGCATATTCCACTAATCTGGAAACAAGCTGCTTTTCAGACAGCTTCCTACACTGTTTACTTTTAAGGATGCACACCATACTTCATATTTCATTTCAGCTAACTTCTTACTCAAGTACTTAACATTCAAAAAATCCCTGGTTTTTCATATTGTGAAAGTCTGAGGCATTCCTTAGTGGATTCAGTTTTACAGCTACATTTGTACGAGCATTAAAATGGCCCATAAGAAGGAAATGATAGGAAGGAAGACATAAGTTTTCACTCAAGACCGAAGTCAGCGTTGCATTTTCAATGGCTGCAGGAAATTATTTAAAATAGGCAAATTTGTACTCTGCCTCTAGGTGCTTTATTGATTATTGCTTTTTATTTAGTATTTAAAGAGCATCTTGCTATTTATAAGGTTTATCTGGCCATTAATGCATACCTCTTGACATCTGCAGGACACTTTAATGGAAAGCATCACTGATGCTACTGTTTCCTCAAGGTGTAAATCTAGAGAAGGGAGAAAATGATTAGTCACAGTGTCAGAGTGAACATTTGGGAATTACTTTTCTCTGCATATCATTAAAAAGATCAATAAGATGAATGTATAGGGGCCAGTACTATTCACTGTAGAAGAACAAGGGAAAATAGAACAGCCATACTTTGCCTTACGTAAATTTTGCTCTGTGATTAGTCCTCTTGTGTGGTGAAACTTTGAAGGGCTGTAATAAAGGTGACCTTTGCTGTTCAGTGTTTGTTCTCTTCATAGTCCTAGTGCGCATCCACACCTCATGCAGCATGACAGTCAGATGACTGAGTTATAAAAACACAAATTTACTTTCTTAAATTGTATTCAGAAAATGAAATTATTCTGTGCATTCTTCACCAGCCTGACTTTTCAATCTCAAAACTCTGTTTGTTGTACTTCCCTTTGGATGGCTCTGAGAATATCATTATCCTGTTCGGTGCTGGCATATGGCTTAACACAGAGATAAATCAGAAAAAATATAACTCCAAATCTATTAACTCTTCATCCTCCGTTGTATATGGGAGATTATAATTCGGTAGCTCCTCCCCAGAGAAGAGGCTGCCAGATAACGTGATACATCCGTGGCTTGTGTTGTGCTTCAGTAAAACAGGCACATCGCAAAGATGGGGAGATTAAATAAGCCTACTTATATCGAGGTGTTTCTGTGCTTTGTCCCGTGCATCCAACGCACGCGGCTGGCCGTGCACTTACCGAAGAACCCGAGACCCGTGTGTGACACCGTTATCCTCACCGTGCAAACCTGCACACGCACTTGCATGTAATTCGAGCTGAAGGAGAGTGTTAGCAGGCTTTGATGGAACGTCCCTTTAAGGCTCCTAATAGTGAGTAGTCCTGTAAACCAATCCTGCTCACGTTTTAGGCTAATGTGCTGTTAACAGTATCTGTAGCGATTGCTTTTTTTGAGGAAACTTCTTGGTTTGACACCAAAATACAGGCACTGATCTTGGTACTGCCATAGGGAATGAAACAGTGTAGTGTATTCATGTGAGAAAATAGCCTATGCACATGATAAGAAAGAATATGGTAAAAGAGAATCAGAAAAAATGGTTTTTAAATCCAGCTTAAATGGTGATGGTTGTTTCTGACCAAGTAATGAAGTGTTTTCACAGTATCGCACTTTAAACTTTTTCCAGACTTTGGTGCTGTGACAGGACCTTTTATCTCTGTGGAAGAATAAGGTGGTATAGACTGTGGTGCAACGTGCCGAGATCTATTGATATTCCCTCTACATACACTATGGCTCCGAAGCCATGTCCATAACTACTACAGAAGTGTCGTGGTTCAGCCCCAGTCAGCAACTGAGCCCCACGCAGCAGCTCGCTCCCTGCCCCCGCCCCGTGGGTTGGGGAGGGAGTCGGAAGGGCCGAGTGAAAACAAAACAAAACAAAACAAAAACTCATGGGTTGAGATAGGAACAGTTTAATAGTTAAAATAAAACAGTAATAATAATAATATAATGAAAAGGAAAAAATAATGAGAGAGGAGCAAAACTGGGGGTGGGGGGGCAGGGAGTAAGGAAAAAGAAACCCGAACAAACAACAAGTGATGCAGCTGCTCACTGCCTCCCCCCACAGCCAAGTCCCCCCGGTTAATATACTGGGTATGCCGTCGTATGCTATGGAATATTCCCCGGCCAACCCAGAGCAGCTGTCCCAGCCCGCCCCCGGCAGAGCTGGGAAAGTCCTTGCCCATACAAGCACCGCCGGGCCACACTTAGCACCAGATCAGCAATTACTTAGCCACAGCCCGACTCTCGGTGTGCCATCACCACCGTTTGCGCACTAAATCCAGAACACACCACACCAGCTACAGTGAAGGAAGCTAACTCCATGCCAGCCAAAACCATGCCAAGATGCTCTAGGAGTAGGCCCAAGTTAATTAGGAAATCTTATTTTTCTATCAGATTTAGCATGTATTTCTAAATCCCATTTTCATCTCTCTTCCCAATGTTAATCTAATGGTTTGGGGCTGGATTTTTCCCCCCTCCTGCAGTATTTTTGCCACAGCAATGCGGGAAATTAGCTCTTCCAGGTATTTCTCTATCCCAGGTGAGGGGATGAACTACAAACGGACTCCAAAGGCGTCGCCTCTCACAGCGCGGTCGGCACTGCTGTGAGTACTGATCCATACTGATAACTTCTGCTTGGGTGCATGTTAAGGATTGAAATATGAAGCAAAAAACCAGACAAGCCAGGAACAGGCAGAGCTTAGTCTCGATCACTGAAGCTGGGCTCGGTATCGACTTCTGTAGCTGTAGCAGCCTTATGGCGTCTGCACTCCCGTTTGCTGTAAGGCGGCGTTCCCAGGAGGCTATTTGGCAGGTACGAGCACTGGCTGCGGCAGGAGGCTGTAGTGCTGGAAGAGGCAGCTTCTAGCCCCGTGCTAGGTCATGCAGCATTTTTGCAGAGTCTTGCAGAGCATTGTCTGGGACGGGACGCTCTCCTGTCCGACAGAAACTGTGCCACCAAGATTGTGCTTTAATTTCCAGTCCCCTCTCAGACTCAGAGGCCTGACTCCAGGGTAACGGGAAGGTGCCTACATTAGACTTGCAGTTCTCAGCACTGAGTCCCCTCCTGAAATAGGTGCCGTTCAGGCATGGAGCAGTTGGCACTTTTATTTTCTCCCCCTTTTCTTTAAAAAATGCTAAAATTCCTTTGTGGATCTGGGTCAGCAGTAGAACAGCAGTGCCGTACAGATAAGAAAATGTTTACTGTCCAAGGGTGCGGAAATAAATATCTACATGACCTTTAAGAAATAAAATTCTATTTGTGAAGCCACCAGTGGTTAACAGAAACCAGTAGGAAATGCCTTACTTCTTATGACGGCTTTACCAACTCACAGAGCCAGCAGACCTCCTTGCAATCTCGAAGAATGTCTTATAAAGTGACACAGTTTCAGACAAAATTCTGAAACCTTCATAAATGAAATGTAAAACTTTAGAAGTCTAGATTTCTTTTGAGCCTCTAATGAGAGCTCATCTCATTAAAAATTAACACCTTTTTATTATACCTAATTTACTTCCAAATCTTATAGCTACCCATTATCAACTTTCACGGACATCTCAATCAACCTTATGATTAAATCTATTTTATTCAGGGAGTTCTTTTCCTACTGATTTTAATTCTACCTTAATGACTTTTTTTTTCCTTTGAAATTCGTTCAACTTTGGATACTCTCTCATTGTTTCATGTGTCACTATTTTCATACCTTTAAACTTGAGTACCCGTGTAACTGCCAGCCTGGTCTTTTTATTACAAGTATGCTGTGTTTGTTGAGAAAAAAAATCAATCTCCTAACTGTATAAACACTTTAGCATCCGTGAATGTTTGTTGTTTTTTCTTACCTCCCCCAACAGTTTAAGTGCAAATAACGAGAGCTGCATTTTAGGTCTCGCTTTCGGTAAACAAAGGGGGCTTCAATTGTGTCCGAATAACCGCTGAACGTCAGCCCTGCCCTGTGACAGGGGATGAAACTCGATAGTCCTGACCAGGCGAAATGACCAGAGAGAGAGTCCACCTATTCCCTAGTTCTGGTGGGCCAGCGAGTTATTAGGCGTGCATGCCAGAAGGTCCTCTATAGAACCTGAAAATGAAGTATTTCCCCTGATGCCTCCTGCTCTCTGACACATCAAGTGCACTAAGAGCTAAGAATATTAAAAAACAAAAAAAAAAAGGGAGAGATTTTTAATAAATGTTAGACCATCTTGCAACTAGAACTCATCCGTATCCCCGAGGGGTTCCCGTGGCATGCTGTGGCTTTGTACTCCCTACGGGGGTTCGATGTGCGCCCCGCGAGCGTACTTGCAGGGAGGCCGAGCACTCCTGCTGTTGGCGAGGCAGTGTCTCCTGAAGGCAAAGGGTGTTCTCGTAGATGTGTGCTCTAAGAAACAAATGTCTCTTGTTCCACTGAGAGCTGCAACAAAAATGAAGCGTAATGAGGACAGCTGTTTTGAAGGGGTTAAGGAGACAATAACAAAGTATGTTGCTCCTCTTAATTTAGTTCAACAAATACATACTTAATGATATTTTTATCTTAATTTGCCATCAGTTGGTTTAGTCTGAGGAGCCCTTTAGGTAAACTTTTTTAAGAATAGGTAGGCATTTAGCATATACATTTGTTTAAGCATTCTCCAGAACACCTGACTTTGAAATACAGTTTGTTGTTTGTTTTGTTTTTTTTTTCTTATCCAGTAATTGCTTGTTTTAGCATCTGTATGTTCCAAACTCCTGTCAGTCATGACAAATGGTACAGTTACTTGTTTGTTTAATTTGGTACTGTGTTTGCCAGTGCAGCAGAGAACTGGCTATAGAGAACTATTTGAAAGGGAAATGCTATATTATGCTGTCATTCATTCACACTGCTCCCGTGGCATGACATTGTTCCTTTATGCCCTGTTGTTAGTCTGCCAACTTGGCTGAGAGAATAATCAGATAATAATCATAACACAATTTTTTTGCAAAAAGCTTAGAAACACTGAAGTCCCCATTGAATGTTATTTGGAGAAATAGTTTTAATATTTGTGTGTGTCTCAGCGTGCATGAGCAGCGTCACATTACTTGAAATTGCACTTCCCTACGACGATTCCCACAGGTAGGACGCTCCGCAGCTTCAAAATGATGTTGTCCCATTTGGCACAGGTAGCTTTTGCTGCAGGAGCTTGTCAAACACGTGAAATAATGGAAAGTGTTGTTTGGTCATGTATCCAAAATCTTACTCAATTCTGTCTCTCTAGATCCAGCCTTGCTGTCTCTGACCTTTTTGCGCAGAGGGTGGCTGAGTCCCAAGCCTTCGGCTTCCCCTGTTTGAATAAAAGTGAGATGACTAGATGTCTTTGCTACCGATGTGACTTGAAAGGATATGTTTCTATTACCATTTTCACTTGGAAGTGAAGCAAAATTCAAATGTTTTGAATTTAACAAACAGCCCTGCTTAAAATACTTAGCATTTGCTGACCTGTGGGTCATTGCTGTCTAGACTGCTTCAGGCTGCTGCCGCCATTTAATCTATAGACCTTTGTAAGAGCTGCCTCTCTTTTTTTTCCTCATAAAAGAATTTTGTTATTCTTTGGGAGGAACTGAGATGTTAGTTTTATCCCCTCTGCTTTTAGATAAGTGGTTTATAGTTAATCATTCCATTTCTTTTTGGATGAGTCTTTCATTCGAATGAGGCTTTAGAAAATGTCCTGATAGCTTTCTTGAGCAGCATTTTTCACCAGTGTGAATAAAAAAAATGAAGTAGAACGCCCGCTATTTTGTTTTCTATGGGAGTAGTCCCTTTTGCAGTACGTTTTTGAGGGTTATGCCAGAGAAAACCTGAGCGTAACTCCAAAACTGCCGATTCGGGAGCATTACGACTCGCACCTGTGGCAGCTCCCGGTAGCCAAGCGCACTGGCATGTCGGCGGTGTACACCGGGGAGCCCTGGCGGCCCCCCAGACAGACGGAGCTGTTGGGCCACTCTGCTGGGATGACCGGATGCAGCACGCTAGTTTGCCTACAAATGCTACGCAAGCTCAGAAATAACAAACCGAAGCATTTTAGAAATGGTTTCTAGTCTTCTAACAACACGTACATTGCAAGATTTGTAAGTCATATTCCACTAAGACTGCACATTATGTATTTGAGCAATATTTTAAACATTTTTAGAGATTTTTGAAGCAAAATGAGATGTCATAATTTAAGCATCTTATCCCGAGGCAGTTTTGTGATTCTTAATTTGATAACATCATACTGCATATCCAGTACCTCTAGCACTTACATAAAAAAAAAGGAAAACTTTCTTGTATTCATAATAAAGTGGTGGTATTGACATTAAAGTAAGTTAGTTCACCAAAATGTTCTAATCACGTAATTGGCATTTATTCAGAAACATAATTCTTCGAGATGGCTTGATTGTATTGATTATCATCAGCTAGAGACTTACTAATGTTTTTATCAGCCTGATTCAAAATGCAAAATTGGAGTAGAGAAGTTAGAATTTGCTCCTAAATCAGCCTGCAGTGTAATTTTTTTTTTGTATTTTAAACATTTCTGAACTTAATTCCTGTCTTGAACCGTGTTTTGAAAACCTGTTGCCCTCTGAAGTTATCTGTTTGTCAGCAAAACCAGAAGAGCTTATTCGAACAATTAAACTCATCTGAAGTTGGTTCATTTAAAGTACTGTCATTCTGAAATGCTTTCAGGTTGGTTTGACTATGGATGGCTTTACTGCCATGCATATTCATCCTGAGACAGCACCTATCTCAATTTACCACTTGAGAAGCCATTAACCAACTCCTAAGGTCCTGAAAAAAACCTCAATGGCAGAATTTTAAATTAAATATTAGTAGGTAACAGAAAATTAGCAGTAAATGCCTCCTGGTAGCCGTACAAAGAACAATGAAAATTAAGGCTACTCTGGACTAAGAAAATCTGGCTAAGTTTGCTGTTAGTTCTTCCAGTCAGAGCACCTCTGTACGCTAGCTAAATACCCGTTCGCCCTTTGAACTTTGAAGTAAATAATCACTTACCCTTTGAGACATCCCTGACAAACACAACTACTTTATAGCGCTGCAGAATGACATTTATCAAGCAGTTATAGATCATTAGTTGTGCTTCTGATCGTTGGAAAAAGAAAGGCAATGGTGTAGTTTCTCTCTGGTGGTGCCAAGGTTTTAAAACCTTATGGAATTATCTTGGACATAAGAAATAAGAAAGCCACTGAGAGACTTTAGATAAACCATGAGTTGATCTTAGCGAACCCATTGTTAATCCTATCAGCATTAGCAGGAAGTTGAAGGAATCCTTTTTCTGTTAATGGCGTGTTCCCAGTGCTGACGTCAGTAGAGGAAGGTGAAAGGGAAGGTCACCCAGGCGTACGCAAACCTGAAAGAGTCTCGGCCCAGGCCGGGTTGGGGCTACTGCTGTTACCAGAAATCTGAGGCAGGGGACTTCTGTTGCTCCAGTTTTGCCTCGTTTAGGCTGCGTTTTATGTATTAGGAAGCATGGGGAGAAGGGCGCATATCCCCTGGTCATTGCAGCCAGTGTCGAGGAACACTGCAAAAGCAGCGAAACTTGGGATGACTGCACATGGGGAGAGAGAAAACACACCCAAGGCAAAGCTACCTGCTCCCTAGTTATCTCTAGATAACAGGCGTGTTATCCTCTCCTATGTTATCTGAGGCAAAGGCTATCTGCTTTTACTGGGTTTGTGCGATGCTTGGCGTAGTACGTCTGCAGCCCAGGTTAGACCTTGGGCAAGACCGTAAAAAATTGTATTATCAAAGAATAGCTGTGGGAGTGCATGCCAGTAGCATTTAGTTTCTTGTGTGAAGCACACAAACGTCTATACCTCAGAAAATAAATTTATTCTGTGAATGTGAGATACTAGTATTGCTAAATAATAACAACAAAAAAGAAATCAAAAGACTTAAAAGGTACATTTAAGGTTCAGTGCTTGAGCAGAAGATATCCCCAGCATTAATGATCTCATTCGTCTGCTGACTTATTTCTTCCCTGCTTGTAAAAAGAAAAATCTCAGAGTGAAATTCCCGTGGTGGCAGCTTCATTTTGTTTGTTCTGATGCATTTATTTATCCCCAATTGAATTCATGTAGAGTTGAGCAGAAAAGGTGGTTAATTTGCTTGTGCTCATTTTGAGGAGGGTGCTTTTGCTGCATCCTTCCACACATTTGCATGAGTGATATTAGCCTTTCTGTTACTAAACTGGCCTGCATTCAGTGTGTTGGTAATGAACCATATTGCAGCCCACGGCGCTTCAGTGAAACATGAAACGGGGATTGCAAATCATGTAATTTAAGAAGAACTTCCCCTAAGTGTGCTACAGGTGGGATGGCAGGTCTGTCTTCCTAAGATGTCGAAGCTGGAGCCATTTTCTGAGGCAGTTCAGTATCCCAAATTATTGCTGCTTGTGGTGACACTTGTTAGTGAGACAGCGGTATTTTTTCTAAGGAAACTGGTTAAGTAAATGTATTGCATTAAGCATATTCAAGTGTTCTGACAATGTATTCCTTGAGAAGTCCTAGATTCCTCCTGTACGGAGACTCATCCCGTGTGCCAGTGATACGTGCCTTTCCCCATTTCTGCTAAAGAGCATCCGAACTTGGCCAGGTTCTGAATGTTTAAAAGCATCTGAGTGTTTACAAGACCAGGAAGGATAATCAGATGTAAAAATTGATTACCACGAATATTCTTTGCATTGGACGCGTTCCGACGCTGGGCAGGACTTTCCTTGCCGTTAGACCTCTCACTTGTTGACAGCTGTCTGGGGTCTGAGCTCCTGATGTGTGAACACAGGGATTTGTTTTCCTCGGTATCTCCTGATGACGGTGCCAGCTTCCAGGTACCAGAGGAAGAAATTGCATTGATACCCTTGCTGAGGAGGTGAGGCGTGATGTCTCGGAGGAGGAGAGCTGTGGAAGAGACTGGGATTACCTTTGCCCGGAGGGCGGATTGCATTGTTGTGGTGGAGAGCCAGAACAGGGCTGGGAATGGGGAGAAGGGGAAGGCTGAGACTCAGGAGTCAAGGGCAGACAGAGGCTGGATGTTGCAATGGACAAGTTTGCTCTGCTCTTGTTTCTGATACCTATTCATAACGTGTCTGTGCAAGGAAGCTGATCAAGGTTTCGTTCCCAGGCTTAATGTGCCACATTTCTGACAGTTTTAACACTGTAACCTCAATAATAATCTTTTAATTACAAATCAATGTAACGTGGGCCAATACATATATGAATGCTGTATATAAATTTCTAGAAGTAATATTGGGAAGGAAATGAACTGATATACACTAATGTTGTTCTCTTGAAAGACAATTTATGTATCTAGTGATTCTCTTACAGACTCCAGGTCTGGAGATTAAACCCAAAGGTTTAAGGTATTAATTGATTTTAAGTCTTTGACTCCATCTATTTAATTAGAGGGTAACATGGTACCTGTCTCCTATTCATGCCAGAGCTTGGGTATTATTCTTGATTAAAGCCTGTCATTTAGAAATCACCTCTGCACGTAGAGTTGCTCTGTCAGGGCTGTGGGTGTTCTGAGACTTGGTGCATCCTGAGCAGGTATGTCTTGATATACACCATCTCGTTTCCCCACCTTCTCAGGAGCATTGCTTCTCAAAATCTGTGTTTCTGAGAAAAACAGCATAGTTTTGACTGCTTTCATTCAACTAACGGAGCTGCAGTACCAGGACAAGGCCCTTTTTCAAGCCTGCCTGTGGAGGTATTGTGGTGAAGTCACTGGGTGACATCCTGCCTGTATTGAGGTCAATAAGAATTTTAGCATTCACATTCACTCTGCTGGTAAACTGCCCCCGCCAGGACCTGTGAGCTTGCCCTGCAGAGGACGGAAATCAGCCAGTGGCTTTTGCCTGTTGGAAGGAGTGGTGGCGGGTGGTGTCTTTTTTTTTGTGGGGGTTTTGTTTTTGGGTTTTTTTAATCCCTCAAATTGTTTTAATGGAAACATCTTGACAGGTAAAATAGTGAAGTCAGTTCCTCACTGCTTGTTTTGTGGGAGAGGGGGTAGCACAGACAGATGAGCGGTCACTGAACTGCAGCTACTGATGTCATACAAAATATCAGAAGCAAACGCTTTTGATTTTTTCTTTCTTTCAGTTCTTTTGTTTCAAATTCTCCTGGTTACAGATATTCAAGACTTTGAACGTTGATTCATATTTGATTGCTAGAATATAGTTTATGAAAATCAAAGACACAAAGACCTACAATGGTTTTCAGTGAAATCCTAGCACTTATGGAAAAGTCTGACTTTATAATCCATAAATACATGGGGAGGTTGTAGTTTGGATTTTATGTTGTTCAGGAGCATTCTGCTTCAGATTTAAAAAAGAAACAAATTATATGCCTTCCTAGTAAAATATAGTGGAATATAAGAGAGCTCTCAGTTAAAAGGAATACAAATATCCAAAATAACCATAAGAATTCACCCTTTTATTCTTGGAATTGTGATTATATGCTCACTGGGGGCTTATTCATTAAAAAAGTAATAGCCATCATTTACTCTCTTTCCACAGTGAGACCAAAGTGACCGTGCAAAAAGGAACTGCCAAAGTGATAATCCAACTGTTTCTTGCTGCTTTTACCTTGAGCATTGCAAAATTCATAGCTACATTAAGCAGCAGGAAAATATTTATAAAGATAGGGTTGCATCCTGGGGACGGAGGGAAGCATGGGTAAACCCATAAATGAGCAATTTTGTAAGGCCAGGCAAAATGAGAGTCTCCTAATAAAGCAGAGTGTCTTTTGAGAAGGTCTTAGCATAGGTCAAAAAATACAGTGTTTTTGCCAGTGTTGGGGCTTGCTTTCTTCCCAGCAGAGCAGGGTCCCGGGAGCTGTCTGGGCTTGTGTTGCCCTGGGTTTCTGGGGCTCGTTTCCCCATGGCCAGCAGCCTCGTGCCCGCGGCCTCCCCGGCTGTAGCTCCAGCCCTGCGAGTGCCAGCGCTGCGACAGGGTTGGCGGCCCCAGGGGGTCAGTGCATCGGAGCCCGCAGACGCGTGTGAAGTGCTAAGCAGCTGTGAGAGAATTCAGACCAGCGCTGTGATGGTCAGATTTAAAAACTGGAATGGAAGGGATTGAACAGTGGCGGCGGAGGATCGGTAGCAGGAATGATATTGGATTAAATGGGGGACGAGCAACATTACTACATTAAATGACACTCAGCCTGTTTTACCCCCAAAACCAGCTTTTGACTTAAACTTGATTTGGAAATTTGAGGAACTGTTATCTGGTCAGGAGAACAGGACAGTTGAGAGGTTAGGAAACAGGGTGGGACTGAAGGTTAAGAAAGTCAAAGGGAATGAAGGGAACTCCCTGGATATGAAACGCGACCATGCCCAAGGTGGCGCAGGGTGGTAGCTGAGGGTGGGTGAATATGGGGGTGCAGGTAAGGGGAGAGCAAAGAGGGAGGGAAAATGGAGCGGACCCTTAGCCCGTGGAAAACTGCCAGTTCCAAGTAGCCTTCTTTTTCACAGGGAAGAAATGTAGCCTACTAATATTAAAAAAAAAAATAGGTGGGGAAAGACCCTCCACAGAATCTGCATTTCTGAAAATTAGTTTCTTTTAGAAAAAAATAACATCCGTTTTGTTTGAGTCTGTCCCCCGCGGCTGCCTGTAGGAGCACCTCTGATTCTTGAGTTCGCATTTCCATTCACGAGCAGAAGAGGCTGGGTGACGTGCAGCGTGCACTGCGGGTTCTGGGCTTTTTCAAAACCAGCTTCATGGTTAATCTGTATATACTGCGTGCTGTATGTAAAAAGTTGATCTTTTTAAATTTAAGCTGTTATTTTTCTAACTATCTGACAACCCACATAAATTCACAACTGCTTTTATGGTGCTTTTCCATTATTTTTTGTTGCTTGCTAATTACTTTTCTTGCCCAATTTCATTTGCAGTTTGAATAAATAAACTGTTTGGTTCTGCCTTCAGGTTATTGTAGGAATAGTCAATATGCAGCTATAATAAAATCATAAATTTATTTGAACAGGCAATTTCAAACATCCTTCCACAGGGTTTAAAAGTTCTATTATTGTAGAAACAACTTGCTTAGGAGCTGCAAAGTTCCAATGCTATTTTCTGAAGTTAGGAAGAAATTAAAATAAAATCATACACAGGTCTATACAGTGTACAGGTAGTTTATATATGTGGCAAGTTAGGTGAAAATGGCACTCGTGTGCTGGAATGCAGAATGCCGAACAACTTTATCTCCTTTTTATCTAAATTCAGGGAAGTTTTAGGCCTCGATATGCTGGGAGGACTCAGACTGCATGTTTGCTGCATAGTGGACAAGATTTCACCATTTTTACCCTGGGTAAAATTTTATAAACTAAATACATCCTTTTCCATGACGCTACTTTTTAAAGTGCAACTCTAGCTGATCATATAAAATGTCATTATTCCTTTTCTCCTACTCCCCTTCAAACCGCATGAGATTATCTTTATTACTCGGATGGAATTTGTCTCCAAGCACACTTAAAAATCTGTGAAGAACAGGAGAATCACTAACTTCCAGTAAAATATCTCGGAAATTGCACATTAACCTTAAGGACAGGCGGGTTCCTTGGAAGTGGGACTGATTTTCCCGCTTCTGTCAGTGTGAGGCCCGGCTGGGTACGGGGGCACAGGCTTCACGTCCTTATTTATTCTGTTAACAATACATAAAATAACTTTGTTTTCCACAGAAGTTCAGTTACGTGGCAGTTACACTGCTCTCCTGGGATGTTTTGGGTTTTTTTTCATTTGTAGTTAGCTATTTGTTATCGTTTCCAGGCTTTCTGGTGACGGTTGACCTGAGCGTTTTAGACGTGGTAGGCCTTGCTCCTGCAGGCCGGTGAGCTCGTGACTAACCTTGGAGCCCGTGGATCCCATTTCCTCAAATTCTTCGTTCCCTCTCCGTATCCCTCAAGGCTTTGTAATTAGACCATAGGAAAGGAAATGACAGCTCCAAGTAGCTTTGCATGTATAAGCTTGAAAATAATAAGGCATTAATTTCATTTTGTCTAGTATTTATATCAACACAAAGACATTTGCATTTGTAGCACAAAGCAGTGGGCATAGATTAGCTGTGATTTGGTATATCAAAGCACCAAAAGGGATCATTACTAGCACTATAAATGCTAAAAATTACTTAGGTATATCTAAATAGTCACAGAGATAATTGCCTTTTAGCTGCTACACAGCTATTTAATATTCTTTAGAGGTCAGTTTCCTAAGCCATATATACTAGTACATTGTGCAAAGGCAGTTTGTGGGAGCTGTGAATAAGAGATGTATGAAAGACCTTATAATATGTAATTGTTAATAGGCTGCTAGTGGCTACTGCCTCAAGTATAAAAATTAGGACCTCTCATGCAGAGTAATATACATCTGGTTGGTGTTCTGTGGGTGTAGCGTGACCTTGATCTCTGGACTAGAAATAAGATCATGGAGGCAAAGAAATTAATTCAGCTTGGTTAGCCTATGTTTGTGGCAATGGATGAGGTAATTTGTCAGGCTGTTGATGAGTTTGCTGACTAAAATTTCCTTTCCTCCTCCTCTTTCCTCAAAATAACAGAGGGCTAGTAGGATCTTTAGCTGTTGCGTCTAGGGGAGATTTATAATCATTGTTGTGTGCTGCTTGTATAATGTATAAACTCTGGGAATAGCCCCGATATGCACTTTCATACCTGCCATCAGTAAAATATGTTGGCAAACACTGAATTAATGGATGTTTAATCAGCTTCGGAGGGGTTTTTGAGGTCAGGGTCACATCTAGACTTTGTATTCAGCCAGAAAACTTTTCGTCTCTTTGTTTTAAGGCAGACACTTAAATGCATGTTTCTATTACTTCAGCAGAAGATGTCAAATAACCAGCCTCCTACAATATCATGGACCAAAACTCTTAAAGGTTGAAAGCTTGAACTTGTTGTGAACCCAATGAATGGTGCTGTGGTCTGCAGTATCGTACGAGCCCTAGACCTGAGAATACTGATGTTTTCTGTGCTGCTACCTCATGAATGATGAAAGGATGTGAAATATATATCAGCCTTTTAAACCTCTGTAAGGTTAGAGAGGGAAGAAGGAAGATGAATAGCCTACAGCATGCTTGTAAATTTCATACGTAAATGACTTCTCTGCTGCTATTGCATTCCCCATCTGGAGGCTGCAAATCCTTGTGGTTGTCCATATAATTGCAAAACATAATATTTATCCCAACTCGTGTGTGTCAATGTGTGTCATGGCTAGTTTTCCATCAGGGGACTACCTAGGCGTTGGAGGATGTAGCTGGGTTTCTGCCTTCATTTTCTCTGTTACGGTGTGCAATTGTTTTTGATTGCAAAAGCTGCTGTACTCTGCTTAAGCACTGTGGCTTCCAGGATATTCCAGGTCCCCAAATAGCGGTTTTCTTCCCGTCTTTCCATACAGCAATTTTAAAATAAAACACAAAGGACAAACTGAAATAACAGGCAAAGAAGTGGTCATGCTTTCTTTCTGTGCTAAGGAGCATTATGCAGCTGGTCCACCCATGTATTAGAAAGTATCTAAAGTGCACGCAAAGGATGCAAAATGGAAAGACTGTGGCAGAAGGGCCCGATTTCTGGAATACGACAACTTTTAGAATGGGGAGGGCAAGCAGGCTCTGGTAGATCTGGTTGTGGTAGATAAAGAACTTACACCCTTCACCAGTCTGTTCTTGCCCTCTTCCATCCCTTACATATATTTACACACATACATAAATGTATGTATATAAAATATAGAATACAAAATATATACATATATGAAGTGGTAAAACTGAAAAGCAGGCTGGAGCCGTTGTTGGCTGGACACAGAATTGTTTTCTAATAGGTCATGACACGGGGGATGAGCTCCACTCAGTAAAATGCTCAAACCCAAGGCTAAACCCACTGAAGTAACTTCTACTAGTCTCCAAGTTCTGGGTGAGATCTAAGTAACATCTCGGATTTATGTTTATTGTTACGTTTATTACGTTTACAGTAGTCCCGGACCCTGCTCTTCAGGGTGTGGAGGTGCTATAAGTTACCAGATATAGAACCCCGTGCATGCGAAGCAGCAGAATACAGCTCATTCGGTCGTCTGTAAGCCCGAGAGGTATGAGCCTGACGCCGTGCAAGCAAGGAACAGAAAGCCCCTCGCAGCCCTTGTGGGAGGGAGGCAGGAGGGGGACCGAGGGGGATCTGGAGGCGGTTTGAGATTCACATTTTGCACGTACAACTCAAACGCACCCTGGGCGACTCTTTGTAAGTTACCGACACTGCCTCTTGGCACGGCCACGCTGAACTGGCGTGAACTTCCTAGGCGTTATGATGGAATGATATTATGCTACTGGATATTGAGGTTCCTCTTGCTAACGCATCAGTTAGGATTTAATAATAATACTCAGGATTTGGTCAGTTCTTCATTAATGAGTGATTCAAGTTAAAATATTTCTCTGTATTACGATATGTTATGTGAAATACGACACTCCATTTTATAGCAGAGATACTATTTTCCGTGAAAAAATACTCATTAATAGAGATGAAATATCTAGTCTTTTAAATGCAATAATGTTTATTAAATGTAGAATAAGCAGTATAATCAAACACCGTAACCAATCTAGCCATTAGAATGTAATTATATAATAATGAAGTCAGACAGTAATTTATATTCCAAAATTTACTGCAGATTCTGTAATGAAACTGGCTGTCATAAATATAAAATGACTTAATTGTGTGACTAGAGTTATATCTCTGCTTCAGTTTGTGCAGAGCTGAAGAACAGTAGGTTTTTGGACAGAGACAGGAGAACAAATGGTCATCGTTTCTAAAAAAAAATATTCAGTTCAGTGACATTGTAGTGTTTATCTCAAATAATTTTCCATAAGAGCCTCTCTCATGGGTTCATCCATCCTTGAGAAACCCTGAGTGATTGTTTTAACGTATTCAATTGTTTTAAACCCTCCCAATAAGTCATGAGAACGATACCCTTTATTGTAAATAAATCCTCATTTCACCCTGTATGAGAATACTTAGCTGCTTTATTAATTAAGATCAGTCTGCTTTATGAACATGGATGCTTGCTTTCATGGTCCCTCTAAACACCTTGTTCATGCCTGTATGATCAGTCCCTTACATTGGTTATGACTGAAAATAAAACATAGGAACTGACCGTTTATTTTATAAATAGTCCCAGATTTAGTTTTCCCTAAACATGAAGGTTTTCCTCATGTCATGCTTTCCTTTAGCAATTAACACATCAGTTGATTCACCTTTCTACAGGAACATTTTCATTCCTGATAGACTTTGACATTTAAAGTGTAAGTCTTCTAGCAACAGCACAGGACAAAAACTCTAGGAGACAGGTTTTTTAAAAAAATTATTGGAAGAAGATGTCACTGAAAGTATAAAATGGTAAAATTGCTCCTGCTTGTGAACTGTGACTAACCCAAGTGGAGGCAGTTTTTCCAGTAGTTGGACTTGAAAATTATTTTGTAATTTACCACTCTCAGGTGTCACTGTTAGATAAAGAATCCTGTTCAGCATGCTATAGTGTGTCCCCGGCCAGTGTGAAAACCTGAGCCTGATGTAATTCTGATAGGTTAAAGTGCCAGTGCAGAAGCCTGATTCTAATACTTTTTCCCCTTTGGCTACAAGGCTTAGTAATTATTTTAAGATTTTACGTCTTCTACCTTAGAGGCACATACACCGAAAAATACTGAAGTCAGGTATAAACTCGTTCGTAGGTAAAAGTTTAAACCCTCTTGGTTCTGACAGAAGTTATTTTCTCCAAAGCAATGTAGCTGGCAATATACAAAATACTGGGATAAGTTTTAGATATTTCTGAAATTACTGTCTGCTTCTAAAGTGAAGAAGAGAAGCCTGAGTATATCCACCTACTTCCTGGGGAAGCCCGTGGTACCTTGAGAGGCTGACAAAAGATCCTGGGCAATGTCGGCGGGTATAAGCCGCCTTGGCACTATCCCGGCAGGAGCCGGCGTGTGTCCTAGGGGGGTATAAACAAGCTTAGTGTCGTTAAGAATCGGCACGTTTGCACCTTCCCGTTTTGCCGGGGTAGCTCCAGCAGCACCTGTTCACTCTCAGTGTTAAGTGGGGGTAAAATGTAGAAGAAATAAGTAAGAACATTCCTAAAATCAAAGAGCGCACAGCGATTTCCACAGTTACCACCCTCTTTCTGCCCAACAGCTGGCGGTTATCACGATGGAGCCTCCCTGCTGTCCCCTCTGCGGGCAGGGAGATGCTGGTACCTAGAGAGGAGCCGTGCTCACAAAGCTTGGCATCAGCACTTTCTCTTCTGAGGGGCTTACGCACCGATGTCACGGCTGCATCTGGGCAAGGGCCAGCAAAACGGGCTCATGTTTTATTGAAGGTGGCTAGATCCACCATAAAAATGAGAGATGGCAAAATCTGGAATAAAGCTAAGCCTTCCATAAAGCAAGAGAGCTCTAACTGCTTACTGCATCTCTAAGTTTTTCTTCTTTTCCTCTGCTTTCTCTTCCTTTTTAATGTTTTTTCAGTCTTTTATACTAGCTATGTTTTCCTCCAGGCTGTTCCATTCTGCAATTTTCACTCTTTAACTGTTTCCAGTTTTTCCCCTCTAAAACACTCTCTCAATCTTTAAGATATTTTTGTGTTCCTAATTCCTTTTCTTTTTCAATTCATCTATTTATTTTTTTGTAGGGATGCCCTTTACTTTGGCGTTCAAGTGCCATGCCTCAGCACTGAGAGCAAAATCCCCTCCTGACAAGAAAAAAGTTTTAAAATTATTGCTCACTTTATTATAACTATTATTTAGGCAAATATATATATAAAGGGTACTGCTGTGATCATAATGGTTATTTCAGGAAATCTAAATTAATCTTGCATTTTGAATTATCCTAACTCTATTCTTAGCCTCTTATATTTAGCAAGTAGACAAACTTCTGTCTTTCTGTAGGATTCCATGGAAAGAAACTCCTTCCCCCGACATCAGGGACATCTCAGCATGGCAGATCAAGAGGTAATTCTGTCCTCTAATTCCATAGTCCTCTTCTGCCTGCTTTTTATTTTCCCTGTCCTCTTTGCATTTTATGGGTATGGACCCTGGAGCTTAACTCTTTGCAGTGCTGATACACCACTGGGTAGCAAAAGGAAACTAAAAAGCCATCTACATTTATACCATCACACCTAAAAGAGGGCTTGCTCGTCTGCATCTTTCTAGATGGACGAAAATCTAGGAAACTGTAGTAAATGGTGAAAGATAAAGTTTTCTGTAATTGTTTATGTTGATAATCATTGGTAACTAAATGATAGGGAAAATTAAAGTCCTGAAATGTAAAAAATGCTTGTTCATATACAAAGCTCTTTTCTGCCTAGGCTATGAAGAACTAAACCAAAACCCTGCAAACAATACAGCTCATTATGCTGCAGCTGGAAACCAACTAGGGCACGTACCAGGCAGTGCGATGAGGTGTCTAAATATATTGTAAATCACACTCCCTGCATGGATCTGCAAGCTAAAAGCTGGCATAAAAGGTGGTGAGACAGAGAAGATGGCTGGGATAGAAAGGCAGGCTAGTGGTGGATACTGGATGTGTTCAGCTCTTGGCCATCCAGCAGCAGCAGTCGTGCTTCTCTCCATGGTGAACCAGGTTCTTGTTTCCATTATGAAAGAGGTGAGAGAGACGTGAAAGCGGATAGACTCCTCTTTTGTAAAGCTCTAAACTATTAGGTATGAGAGAATCTTGAAGGTATTTCCCAGAGAGGTAGAAAATCACAGATCATGCATCTTCAGCATCACTGCATTGAGAGCTGCTCCAGAAATGACACAAGATCAGCTCTGAGAGGCCTTGTAACAAGGGCCAGAAACATGGATTTCCTGTAGCAGAAAAGAAAGGTTGAAGGGATGTAAACTGTGTTACCTAGTCCAACAGGAGAGCAAGGTGATGACCTTTAGAATAGTGTCTAGAGCAGGTTTTAAAGGATGAGGTTTCAGATGCCATGGCCACAGGCAAGGCGATAGCAATGATTCCAGTTTGGGAGGAGAAGGGGGGGGTATGTTAGTTAATAGTCCGGGCAGGGCGGGAAGGTTAATTCCAGAGGGCTTTGCCAGAAGAAGCCTCATGACTTCTATTCAGTCTATGCAGATGAGTGGAAAGCAACAAAAGGCTAAAGTTGAAGTTAAAATTAGAAGTAGAAGCAACAGAGAGAGCCGGTGGTGATGTTGACTGTAATAAATCATGGGGGGAGCTGAAAGGACGCAGAGTAGTATTTGACAAAAAAAAAAGAAAAAAGGGTGAACATAAGGTGAGAGCATTCTAAGAGCCAGGCGACAGCTATATTTACGTATATAACTGTAATTGAACCATACTCTGATGACAGAGTGGCATTCAAATAAAATTAGCCAGCAGTTGTAGCAATAGACCAGTCTAGACCAGAACTTGCAATATTGATATGTTCCTTGGCATAATATTTATTCAGAAAACATAGAGGTAATATAGATATATAGATATAAATATTTCATTTCATTTTTATATCAAAATTTTAAGTAAAAATATAAATTTATGCTTCTAAAATCTCCTTCTGCTCTGGTCAAATTTAATTTCGTTCTTCTCTCCTTCATCTGTAACATATGTAAGCAATATTAAGGATGTCTGTGCATGATAAAGTTTTCAATATGGAATTCTAATGGCTCCGTGTGCATAAGCTCAGAAATTGGCATATAGATTTTCCTCATTTTACCTTTTTTCTCTTTGCTGCTTGGCAGCTGTTTTCCAGATTGATTTTCCTGTGAATGGATAAAAGTTCTAACCTAATATTAAACCACTGCTCCAGGGCTAATTACTGCCAAGGAGAGTCACAGTCCCAGCTCCTGACAGTGGAAGCTTCTCCCTTCGCTTACGGCTTCGCTGGCCTACAGTCACCCACCGGCCTTTAATCAAACCCTCCAGTCCAACCGCAAAAGTATCAAATCATAAAATTTTATGAAATACGTTTGAAAATAGCATGAACGTAATTGAACATGCCACACATGATTTTTTTGCATAAAACCCAACAGAATTTATTCTGCCGTAACAGAAGCATCGTGGTGTGGCGTTCCAGGAGGCTTGCGTTCCCTGGGCACAACAACTGTGTAAGGAAGGCCTAGAGCATGATGTCGAACACGATGCGGTTCGTCGCTAAACACGGCGAGATGTGTGATCAGAATGCCAAAGCATCACTGAAGCAGAAGGATGCAAAGAGCTGACAAAAGCCAGCAGGGTGCAGCCTCCCTGCTTTGCCCATGGCGATGGGGTTTCTGCGTTCCAGCGCCAGGCAGCCGGTCTCTGTATCACTTGCCTGCTCCGTTCTGAACAATGTTAACAGGAGCGAAGGTATTTCTGCTTCACTTTAGTGTCACTCCTGTCCAGGAGGACACACAAAACTTGTAAATCTGTAAGGCCCGTTAACGCTTTAGGGGACTTGCCGGCTGTCTAAACCTGCACGTAGCGCTTGCGTGAATTCTTGGGCTGAAGCGTGAGGGAGCGGGAGATCAAACTGACAATTCCTTCCTGAAAGTCTGCCATGTGCATGCAGAAAAGAGATGAGGAGGAGGCTATGCACAACGAAATTTGCTGTTCTTTTTGAGTTAAAATTCCACAAAGCTTGCAATTCTAGTCTAAAAAGCCCCTGGTGTTTTGTGGTAAACAGGTTCCTTGTGTGAAAAAGATTAGTATAGTTGGTAATCTTCTCTCTCACTGGTGCTTTATGTCCCTGTTCTTTCTCTTTCCATCCCTTTTGTGGGCCCAGGTGTTTTCTTTCTTAACATAGCTCAGCTTTACCACCATGTGAGTCTCGTGATACTCAAAAAAGTAACTAACATAACATCTGTAGCCTATGACATTTCTGATGAGTTATGTTCTTCACCAATTTTGCTTCAGTTTCCTCTGATAAAATGAAAGGGAGAGAAGCCTTCAAGAAGGAAGTGGGAGATTATAAAATAGAAAGAACTGGGAGACGAGAAAGTAGAAAGAAGTGGAGAAATCAGTAGAAATCAGTGGAGAGCAGTAACAGGCGTTTTACACACTTGTGTAGTTGTAGGGAAGAAAAAAAGAGATCGCCAAGCAGCAAGCATGACACAGAGGGAATCTTCTGTGGGAATGTTGCATACAAGGATGCATAATGATGTACCTCATCAAGACTCATTTCTTAATTTAGAGTCAGAGCTTGCATTTGTTGCTTGAGTAGAAGAGGAGAATAAAGGCAAACTGTTACTCAGCCTCCAGGCACAATTACATCCCACCATTTATATATGGCGTTAAAGAAAGCAGTATCTAGTCTTTTAATTAGCAGTCTGGCAGCACGGCCTCATAATGAGAGTCCTTGACTGCCAATAGTCTGCTGAATCATATAGTCGTCTACATGCATACTGCCTGTTAAAGGCCTGGCATTGCTTCCTCTGCTGCCTTCCATAAGTCTCCTTTGCCAGCAGGGTAGACCCAACGCCTGGTAGAGTAAAGCCTGGTAGACGCTTTTATTTGTTTCATGAATTGGTACATCCTCCTCATATTGTCTTCTGAGGGGTCTGGAGAGCAAGTCTTATGAGGAGAGGTTGAGGGAGCTGGGGGGGGTTAGCCTGGAGAAGAAGGGGCTGAGGGGAGCCCTTCTCGCTCTCTGCAGCTGCCTGAGAGGGGCTGAAGTGAGGGGGGGGTCGGTCTCTGCTCCCAGGTCACCAGTGACAGGGCGAGAGGGAACGGCCCCAAGTTGCGTCAGGGGAGGTTTAGGTTGGGTGTGAGGGAAAATGTCTTCCCTGCCAGAGCAGTCAGACCCTGGCACAGGCTGCCCAGAGAGGGGGGGGACTCACCAGCCCTGGGGGTATTTAAAAGGCATGTAGATGCGGCACTTCAGGGCATGGTTTAGGAAGCCTGCTAGCATTGGGTAAATGGTTGGACTTGGTCATCCTTGAGGTCTTTTCCAACCTTAATGATTCTCTGAATCTGTGATTCTATGATCTCCATTTCCAAACTGCTTGGACTTCTCAGCAGTTTGTGTAAATGAGTAAGTAGAAATCCAAGAGGTGATGTCATCTTCAGCAGTGTTGGGGTTACCTGGGTGAGTTTTGGTTTTGCTGAGCAGGAAGAGGACAAAGTCTGTGATTACTTTCTGAAGAGATTTTCTCTCTAGACGAGAGCGAGCAGGTACGGACAAGTGTTAAGAAAGTTTATACTGGCATTTACTGTTTGATACGAAAATTCTGCTTCTTTCTTCTGCTGTAGGCACCTATGTTTTCCAGAATTACAGAAGACCCGGCTACCTGAACCCTGTGCCTGGAGCTATGTTTCAAAATTTCACATGACCAAGACTTGCAGTGTCCCCTGATGTTCAACCTTGCTCTCTATACCTTTGCAAACAAGAACTGCGTCGTTAACACTGTCTTCTAACTTCTCAGGTACGACTTGCCTCTGCATGTGCAAAGCGCACCCGTCTGTGGAATACAGAAACCCTGTACACGTTTCAGACACGCAAGTCTTCTGACCCGGTCTCTCACACATGTAGTTCTTACATCAGCAGCATGAAGTCTCAGAGCCAGGACCTTCCAGTAGCAGGGAGTGTGGTGCATCAAAGCTTGCAAAACTGCAGCTTCTTGCTTGCTTTTTGATCCTGTGTGTCAGATACTGGGGACTGACGTGGTCTGTGCCCCATAATCTAGGAAGATTAGAGACCAGCGTTCGCACAGGTCCTTCTACAAAATCAGTGCTCCAGAAGGTAGCCTGAAAATGTAACTCTACCCATCCCTGTCACTCAGCACCTTGTGACTAGATGCATCTCTAAATATGCCACTCCTTTTTTTCTGAATTGGGGTCTGCTTGGCTAGTTCTAGTCTGGAGTTAACACATAAAGCCTATTGAAGAACAAGAATGGAAATCATTCCAGTGATTTATTTAGGGCTGGTGTCAGGCACTTTATAGTGCTTGACATATATAGCACTCACATAGCACTTGCTCTGTTACAGTGATACCTACAGCAACCGGCTTTTGCAAACTTAGGCTCCTTTAGATGGGATATATTAATATCCATAGATCTGCTGTAATATATAGTAGTAAACTATACAGTTTCTCCTAATGCATGGGAATGTATGCTTGTACTTCGGAAGGCAAACATTTATCTAGCTGAGAACATGTCAAAACCCAGCATATAGAATGCAGGCAAAGTGCAACCTGGTCCAGTAGAGAAAGCTTAAGGAAAGATTGAAGAAGAGATCGAGCATTCAGTCAATCTGTCCAGGACAGACCTTCTATTTTTCTAGCACTCTCTGGCTGAAGCACTTCCTAAGCTAGAGGCTGGGGCTTAGTAGAACTTGGTGAGTTTTTCTTCAAATAATGCTATTAAAAACCCCCACCAAACCTAAGAAAGTAATGCTTTGTGGCTTCAGAATAATGTGCAGCAGTGAATTTCCCTGTTTACTTGCACATGTTGTGTGGTAAGTACTTTGTTTGGTTTTATATTTGTTACCTAACAATAACAATTCATGCTTCCTATTTTTTTGCTGTAAAAATAATGTAAAATAGTTTTATATCATTGTATTGTTCCATTAATCTATTTAATTAGCTTTCTAACTTGGGACAGCTATTTTCCAAACTAAAGCATCCAATTCTGTTTCACCTCTCCCTCCACAGAAAGTGATCTCTTATGTCTAATCATCATTGTCAATCTTCATGGTATCCTTTTAATTCTGCTGTATCTTTTTTTTTTAAGGTGGAGAGAACAAGTACGCATGCAATATTCAAGGTACAGGTAAACCAAGGGATTATGCAGTGACCACAGTGGCAATTTCCAGCTACCTCTTTATTTCTTTTTTAACAGTTCTGAATCATCATCTTCCCTTTTTTGAGCTAACCCTTTCATTGGTGGTAGAGTCGCCATCCCTGGGGGTCTTCAGAAGACGTGTAGACGCAGCACTTCAGGGCATGGTTTAGGAGGCCTGGGGGTGTTGGGCTGGCAGTTGGACTTGATGATCCCAGAGGTCTTTTCCAACCTGAATGATTCAATGATTCTATGATTGACTGCCCACATTAACATTAGGATCTCTTTTCTGAATACTGGCTAATATAGAAGCTACCATGTATCCATATGGTTAAAATTGCTTTTCCTCTATGTACATTACTTTGAATTTATCAGTGCTGAATTTTATCTGCCACTTTATCTTTCAGTCACTCTATGTCATAAGATTCTTTTGAGCTCTTTGCAGGTGTTGTCCTTAGTGCCTTGAATAATTTTGTGCTGTCAGCAAACTTTGTCCTGTCATTACTTAGGCCCTTCCTGGACCATTAATAAACATGTTGAGGGACACCAGTTCTCTTACAGATACTTATAGATCTCCATTGCTAACTCCCTCCCACCCGTTATGAAAAGTGACCTTTTGTTATCAGTTAGGTATTCATATGGGGATTTTTCCTCTTATCACAGGAGAACTTACCTGCTCTTAAGTCTTTAGTGGTCAAAAGTGTAAACTACATTTTCAAAATTCCTCTAGACTAAATCAACAAGTTTGTTCTTGGTGTTCTTGTGGATTCCCTGAAAAAAGTCTTATTGGTCTGTGTGATATAATTTTTCCATACAAAAAATATCCTGCCTCCTGTGCATTGTATTACGTGTATCAAGGTATCGTCTAACTCAACGTATTACTAAAATTTCTGCCTGGCATTACGCGAAGGGTGCTGGCATGGATTCTGCTGAGAGCACAGCTGAGCCATAAATGCATATTTAGGACCCTGCTGTCAGTTTGCTCTGCACTGCCTGGATGTGTGTTGGTGCTCACGTGTTCGGCACCTGGAACTTAGTGTGTGATTATTTTAAATATTTGACCATAGACTGTGGAGAATGGTTCATTAGTTACAAAATGTAACACTTATTTAAGATGAAACCTGACAAGAGTTACTTTAGAAAGGTATATCTGCCCTTATAATATCTAACTGAGATTAGTAAATTGGAGAATAGAGATTATTTTACAGATGATAAAGATAAACCAAAAAGTACAAAAGCTCTCTGCTTCCTAGCATTTTTTGATACTTGATGAAAATGTACTATCTAAAACGTAGCATATCCCATCCAGTTCTGTTGACCCAACCTGGCTGAAAAAAGTAAGGAACTCAAACTACAGATAATTTTTCCTTAGTTGGCTTCGGGCACAACAGTATAATCCCAAAAGGCAGCACTAACTGAAAACCAGAGGACAGCACTGAACTCAGGAAATGTACTAATTCATTCTTGTTCCAAAGGCTACACCTAATACTGTCTAAGGCTTTTGGCAATTATTTTATTTAAAATTACTTCATCTCTTTGTGGTAACTCTTACTTGGAGGTGAATCTCATTCTGTAGACACAAAAGGATGCAGGTTATAGGAATGCATAGAAGTGATAGAAATCAGAGGTATTTATTCAGAATATACATACTCATGCACACTCAGATACAGAATGTTTATTCTAGCACAAATATAATGAACTACAAATGTTTCCAAAGCAGAAATGAAATGATAAAATGCAACGTGACAAATTTGGTGATACATGACTCTAATGTCACTGTAAAATACAAGAAGCAGAACTATCAGATAGTCTCTAGACTTTGTCTAAAAACCAGAAAGTTGAGTGTATTGTCTTATTTATTTTCATCTTCTAACCTGTCAGGATAGCGTGATGGCCTTTTGAAGATGCAGTTCTTGAATAAGAGTCAATATAAACCAAACTGTGTGGGATTATATATCTTTAGCTAAACGGATGCAATATGATACCGATCATTAACTCTAAACACTTCCTCCATTCATCTTTACAACATGCATATTGAGGTTGCTGGATAAGAAATGTTATTGAGGGTACAGACCATTTTTAACAGTGATAGAAGAGTAAAATAAGTAAAAAAATGAAGTTCTTGTGAATTCTGTGTGAATTGTTTTTGAGTTTAAATAACATGTACTACATACACCCCTTCCCATAAATGGTTAGTATATATCACCCTGAAATATGAAATGGGGGTGCATTTACTTTGAAGTGCTAGAAAAACAGAGTGGTGTAATTTTTTATTTTCCTGGTGTGTTATTCATTAGATTGTTCTTTTTATCTTCCCACAAAGAGGACTCGTGTAACACAGGGAAACAGTTCTCTGGCATATTGCTAACTTCACCTAATCATGGTAAGTTACAGAGTGTCGTTGCTGTTACCTACAATTCATATTAAGATAAATCTCATAACCTTCCAAGGCAAGGAAAGCCTGTATTTATAGGCTTCTAAAGCCATATTTCTATTTCACAGATAAAAATTTATTTGGTAGCCGAAAACAACCCAGCACTTTAAAATATGGATTTGCAACTGTGGTATACTGTTAAAATTTAGTACAGCTTTTACATATAAGTACTTCACAGTTGTATTTTATAATAGAAAGCATAACCTACACTTAGAGATTACCCTGTGGACTTTACATTCACTGTACCAATTTATTTAGACTTCTTGTCTGGACGGTAAAAGCATTTGTTCCTCTCTAGCTAAGGTTAAACAAATGCAGCGTTAAATAAATGAAAGGGAAAATTCTGCTATTAAGGTCAATGAAATAATATAAAATATTAGACTAAATGGAAACAAGAAGGAGAGAAGCTGTAAAATGTGTTCTTTTTAATAACAAACTACTGTAAGATGCAGTCACAAAAAGAGATCATGGTCAAAATATGATTCGTGGAGAAAAAATAGTGGCTGCTCTGTCAGGAGTTTATTGGAAAACTAACAACTGGATTTGAAATCAATGCTCTGTTGTATCTTCTGATTGAGGTTACATTGTAGGGATCATTTTCAGCAATGGAAGTGACAGTTTCTCAGCAGTACCGGGGAGACCAATGATTGATCCAAAATATACGCAATTACTGGCTTTCCAGTTGTTCCCAATAAAATATTAGCCACAACCACATGGAGATTTCCTTTGAAACCCTGTGAATGCTAACAGCGATTGCCTACAGTTATTTTGGGGTACTTCATAGTGCATAACCATTGTCGGCATAGCCATTTCAAATGTCGGTGATATTTAAGCTATACGTTTACCTGCTAATGATAGTTGAGTGTTAAAACTTCATAATAAAGTTTTTACTGTAACTGCATTGTATTTGTCCTTATAAACTTAAATTGCTTTGTCAATAAGTCTGAAAATCTAGCTCCTCTTGCTGTGGAATTTAGGTACCCTGAAGAATCTGTCTCTGTTTCCCCCACGCCATTCACACCAGCCAAATCTTGACCTGTCAGTGTCAGATTTAGATGTTTGGCCTTTGTTCCCCCACTTCCCTTGGCATGACACCAGCATTTTCTGTATTTGGTGAGCAGCATTTTGGCTCCTTCTTTTCCTACTATTCCTATTGTTATTATTTTTCCTAAAGGCTCACAGGAACATATTTCCTGCATTTAATCCTTTTGTGTGTCCTTGCAGGTAACACTGAACTACCTGAATAACATTCTAACAGAAGAAGGGTTGGTTGATAGACCTAACGGACGTGGCCCATCTCCTGCCTGTAAGTATTGTCAGCGGTATGTTAGAGAGAGGGAAGAAGGTCAGGAGTAAGAGATGGAAGATGGGTGTGAGGAAAAGAATAGGGAGAGGGTATATTTATTTTTAATCTGTTTAATTTTGGTGAGGCACAGCATCTCACAAACAGCCACACTGGTTTATCCAAAGGGACAGTGAATACCGGCACAATGGTGGGAGCAAATATTCACAATATGCAATACATTTTGAAACTATAGGCTATATATTACACAATGCATCTTGAATCTCTAGCCCATAATGCCATACGGGACAAGGATTCATGAAATTCAGAATGGCATATAAAGATCATAGAATCATTAAGGTTGGAAAAGACCTCTAAGATCATCAAGTCCAACCCCCAGCCCAACACCCCCAGGCCGCCTAAACCAGGTCCCCCAAGTGCCACGTCTACGTGGTTTTTTGCACCCCCCAGGGCTGGTGAGTCCCCCCCCTCTCTGGGCAGCCTGTGCCAGGGCCTGACCCCTCTGGCAGGGAAGACATTTTCCCTCACACCCAACCTAAACCTCCCCTGGCGCAGCTTGGGGCCGTTCCCTCTCGCCCTGTCACTGGTGACCTGGGAGCAGAGACCAGCCCCCCCCTCACTCCAGCCCCTCTCAGGCAGCTGCAGAGAGCGAGAAGGGCTCCCCTCAGCCCCCTCTTCTCCAGGCTAAACCCCCCCAGCTCCCCCAGCCGCCCCCCAGCACACTTGTGCTCCAGACCCTGCCCCAGCCCCGCTGCCCTTCTCTGGACACGCTCCAGCCCCTCAGGGGCCTTCTTGTCCCGAGGGGCCCAAACCTGAGCCCAGCATTCGAGGTGGGGCCTCCCCAGTGCCGAGCACAGGGGCCCCATCCCTGCCCAGCCCCTGCTGGCCACAGCAGTGCTGACACAAGCCTGGGGGCTGGTGGCCTCCTTGGCCACCTGGGCACACTGCTGGCATGGTACATCTTGTTCCATGGTACAATGAATAGCACCCAGTGAAGTTAGAATCTGCTGCAGAATAATGGATACCTGCCTAAACCCAGCCTACTTCTCTTCAAACTGCATGTAACTGCAGTTTTTCTTTTACATTACTGTTCATAAAGCATGCTGTATAAGAAAAAGCAATACATATGTCTTAAACTTCAGTGGAAATGTCTTAAGATACCCAAAACAGCATAAGTGGACTTTCTGGTGTTTGTCCAGGTGTTTGGATATTTCTTTTGTCAATCATTGGTTGCCAATATTAGACAACATTAAGTCTTCTCAGAGTAGCCTTTGCTATGCTTTGCATAATTACTGTATGGCTGCTTTTAAGCACATATTCCTGGAGCAGATGAGCACAGTGTATGAAATCTCATTTGTACAAAACCTCTAAAAGTTGCTTGTGATTTAAATCAAGGAGAACAATAATTAAAATAACTGCATGAGGGTTTTCTCAGTGTTGGTTTGTATTTCATTGTGTTATGTTTTGTCTCTCATGTTTACAGGCTGTATATTTGCAAAGTGAAATCCCTCTTTAATATAGTCTTTGCTTTTCAAAGACCCTATTGGATTTCCCTTGTGCAGGCTTTAATAATAACAATCAGAGTGATGGTTAGGATTACAAAAAGGTCTTTTCTTCCCTCAAAGCATCTCTTCCCCATGGCAGATAGCTGGAAATAATCATTGCACCTAGTGGCAGAGAAGAGGTAAATCTTCAAACCTTGTGGCTCTATTGTACTCCCTCATATCATCCCCTGCTAATATTTAATTCTTTCAAAAAATCTTTTTTTCTCCTCTCAGCTTCATTTCTCTAACTCTTTTCATGCCTTTTGATACAGTTAAGAAGCTTAAACAGACTTAGATGCAAAATTTCTGTGTTTTTTTTTTTTAATGCAGGAAGTCTTCAGGGTGTCTCTTAAGAAGCAGCTATTTTCTGAAATTACAGTGATTGTGTCAGCAGTCCGTACAGCCACGTGGCACTTAACTCCTCATGCAAAGTCCATTTTGCCTGAAGGAGTCATTCCCTTGATTTCACTGGGATGGGGACCAGGCCCATTCCATCCATCACTCCCCACATTCCAGCATTCCTTAGTTAAATGAAAGAGAAGTGGCCCAAGTACCAGAGCCATGAAACACTGACTTTCTAGCAAAGATATGTAGAAAGAACTTCTGTTCAATCCTTCCTTACATCCGAGGCTCCGAACAGGGGTCTTTGTACCCCACTAGCACACCAAAATGACGTGCCACCTTTTTCTCAGAGGGTGGCCATGAGGCTTTTCAGCTGGCCTGGGCATGTGACATGCGGGAGCTGCTCCCAGCAGAGCCACTGGCTCCCTCTTCATCATATGGAGAAAATCGCCTGGGCAATGGCTACAAGAAAGAGGAGGAGCTTAAAAAGCTTAATTCCCTTGATTTTGCCTCCAGGCTCCGACGGCCTGGGCAGTGAATGCTGCCCTCCTCAATGCCTGCAGCTGGCACAGAGCTGAGCCTGCAGGAGCTGCAGCAGGCTCAGTTCAGGGCTCTCTGAATTACAGCTTCTGAAAATGCTGTTGCCCCATGTGTGCCACGTGTTTTGCTGAGTTATCCCATGCTCCGTATACTTCTATGACACAAGAAAGCAGGGCAATAATAATAACATTAGAAAAAATTCTCTCTTGCAGCACAGAATGGCGGAAGAAAGACTGCAGAGAGGCAAGAGCCCTGTCATTTCAGGAGTTCAGTTTGCAGTTCAGCCCGAGTTTCTCCCTGATCTTGGCCAAACCCAGTCCCTTCACTTTTCGGCTTCAGGGAAGAATGGAAAATCCCAGAGGTAATCTGCAGATAAAATCTATTAATGAGTGTAAGACTTCTGATTCACAAATAAAAGCCCTAAAAGTGTTTAGATAGACAATATGCTTCCGATAAATACTAATGGAAATGGTTTCTTTTGCATTGTATTACTCTTTACCCACAATGAGACTCTGAAGTGTAGAGCAGGCACCTGCCTGCCTGCTCGCAAAATGTTTTTCTTGTTGTGGCTGTAAATGTTCCACAGGTCTGAGGTAAGGTTTATGTGTAAGTGGTTCTGTAGGATAGTATTGCTTACCAAATCATCTCGTATGAACAGATTAACCCTGATAATGCCACTGCAAGCCTATTGCCTGCAATTTCCAAGTGGTGCAGGGGCCTAGCACCCTGAAATTAGGTGGCCTAAATCATAATTGGGCCCTCTGTCAAAAATGGTTGTATTTTCAGTATGTTTAGCACCCACAGCTCCTACTAAATTAAACTTCATTAACTTATCAAAAGACGCAGTGTGAACATCAGCACCAGTAACAGACCTGAGGGATTCCTGCCGGACAACACAGCATTCATGCCACTGGCCTCTACTTTAGTGAAACCTTTATAAGCAGAAGTTCAGCGTACACAATGGAGATCTTAAGCATAAATAATGGAGAGAAAATGAAATTTTGGGTCGACCAAATTTGATGGCTGTATTGATCATAATTCAGCTAGGGCTTAATTTAACCCTTTGGGCTTGCTTCCCATGTGCAGTAAGCGTTTACATGTCCTAGGTAGCAAATAATGATTAAAAGCATGAAAATACTCTTCAGGTTGCTGGAATGATGTGAAGTAACCATAGTTACTTCACTACTTAGAAGAGAATCAGGTCCCCGTAAGGAAGATTGGATAGGATAAAGCAAACGCAGTGTTGTTCCCTGTGGAAAGTTAGTGGTTAAAGGAATTATAGGCCTACTGCAAGAGTGTGTTCCTGCACCAGAAGCTAAGATGTAGGAGCAGTAAAACGAAAGAGGAAGGGATACTGAGAAATAATGTACAGTAGTAACTGGAAAAGAGATCTGCAATATCCCATGGGAGGATGGTAATAAAAGGCACCGTGAAAAAAAATGAAGTATTTTTGGTTTTGCAGCATGCAAAAAGTGAGAAATTAATTTAGGATGACCTGAACACATTTTGTAAAGGGCGGTGCTAGGGGAGTGGAATACTGATTGTGCCAGTTTCAGCTGGGATAGAGTTAGTTTTCCCCGCAGCAGCCAGGATGGGGCTGTGTCCTGGATCTGTGCTGGGAACAGCGCTGATAACCCAGGGGTGGTTTCGCTCCTGCTGAGCGGGGCTTGCACAGAGCCAAGGCCTTTCCTGCCCCTCACCCCACCCCACCAGCGAGGGGCTGGGGGGCACGAGGGGCTGGGGGCACACGGCCGGGACAGTGACCCCCACTACCCCCAGGGCTGTCCCACACCACACGGCCTCATGCCCAGCACACGGAGCCGGGGGAGGAGGAGGAAGGGGGGACGCTGGCAGGGATGGCGTTTGCCTTCCCCAGGCACCGTTAGGCGTGATGGAGCCCTGCTGCCCTGGGGATGGCTGAGCCCCCCCTGCCCGTGGGGAGGAGGGGATGGGTTCCTTGGCTTGCTCTGCTTGTGTGCGCGGCGTTTGTTTTTCCTTTAAACTTTTACCCTCCCAATTCTCTCCCCCATCCCACCAGGGGCAGGGAGTGAGTGAGCGGCTGCGTGGGTCTGAGCTGCCGGCTGGGGTTAAACCATGACACCGATGATTCATGAATGTTGTTCGTATTTATAATATTCAAGCTGATGAGAAGTTGTCTACAGCAAGCACACATTATTGGAATATTATTAGTGTTAGAGGGTGCAACATTCTAAGATCAAATTTATAGAATGTTCAGACATTGTGATTTTGTTTTAATATTGCTAATCATAGATCTTTCAAACAAGTGTGATTAGTTAGACTATATGTTACATATTTAAATCACCACAACTCCTCTATTTCACAGTAACTAAGAGCTCTGGGCAATAATAAAATGTGAGTAATGACCCTTTTCATTTCAGCACTGTAAGCAAGAGGTAGAAATGCTCACTGCTTATGAGGAAATTGTCATTGGTGGAATGAATAAACGGTAATTGTTCTGCATTAAGTAAACAAAGGAAACTATCATATATTAAAGTACGCTCCATTTTATTACAGCTCAGTCAGATACTCTAATCAACTGCGACAGGAACTGAATGAATTGGCTTCACCCAAAGGTGCTGTTTATTAATTTATCTTAACAAATAATGATGGTGTGTCAAAGTAAATTATGTCGCTTCATATGTTGCATGTCTTTTTACTGAAATACCTGCAGCGAGAGAGGTTTGTTCGCTTGCCCTTTTCAAAGTCAGAAGTGTTACGCTATCCATGTGTTGTTGGTTTTTATGTTTCCCTCCTCTTCCCTATAATTCAGATTAATCATAGGTTAACCGTGTAGGCAGACAAAAAATAGACACCCATGTGTGTTCACATGTTTTTCCAGACTCTGGTTTCTACATCCCCTTGCTTCTGTACTGGGACAGTTAAATTCTGTGGAGATTATTTATTGTCTGTTTTATATAGCATTAGCGCTTGGAATCCAGGCTAGAGGTTGCTTTTCAAGTGGAGATTACATATATGTGTATGTGTCTAGGTTAGCATTTAAATATGTACCAGATATATACATGTGTATGTACACATGCACACATAAATTCATAAACTAAGAAACTGTTCTTAAAGCTAAGGGGCAGCCACCTTTAAGGGTAGAAAGAGAGGATTCATTTCTTTTCATCCAGGAGGACCAAAATGTGAAACCTGAAGTGATTTTCCCGGTGCCCGAAAGTAATTAAGTGTCACAGACAGGAGTGTAACGTAGATCTTTTTCACTCCAGGCCTCAACTGTTTCAGCCTCCTTTTCCTCTCCAGGAATGTTTCTGACTTGTTCCGCCAGCCTCATGTGCTAACGGTACCCTACCTTTTATAAAAAGTCCTTTTGAAGTCAAATATCCAAATTCAGAGCTGTTGAAAGGAAAAGCAATTTTACTGGGGTTGACCGTATTGAACTGATACCAGTTCCCTGATTAAAAGTTGCACGACTGAATGACCCCTTTGGTGCCTATTTATTCACATTTTTCAAGTGTAAACTTTGAATCACTGCATTTGTATCAAATGAGTATGAAATCTGATGCTGAATAGATGAGATCTTTCTGACAAAGATGAAATAAGTGGGGGAAAAAAGTGCACATGTGTGTAATGTGAATATTATTGCCCTGAATTTTCCAGACAAAATCCAAATTGCTGCCAGATACAAAAATTAGTTTGTAATACTGTCCTATAGCAAGTCAGAAAAATTGTTGTATTAGCTGGTTTGCTGTTCTCAGAGACATTTCTACAATGCACACAATTTAAAAAGTAGTTGGGAAAAGCCACATCTGAATATTCACTTTTTTTAAGTATAAAAACTCATCACTGTTATTATATGACATTAAATGTTCATTGTAACAGCAGTTAGGGATTAAAAAATAAACAGAATACTTAACAATATATGCAAACTTCATGCACAATCCACGAATTTGGAAAAGAAAACGCTGGGGCATCGCATCTGCGAGCCCAGCGATGGGATCTGCAGAGTGCTCACATCCTGCCACAGGTCCTGATTTCCCCCTTGCCTAGCAGTCAGCGCAGCTGCTTTTCGCCAAACGTGTCTGCTGATCTTGTCTGGAGTCAAGGCGCGTTTCCCAGGTCACTGCCATCGCTGCCTGGAGCTCCCTGTTTTCCTAAACTGCTTTCTGCCGTGCTAGCGGTGGGAAGCAGTGGTGTGCCTGGGCAGGCTTGGTCCGACAACATCTTTTCAGATGAGTCTTTGCAACTTCAGTTGAAAATAAATAATAAAAATGGAAAATAGACATTTTTTTCCACTCAGAAGGTACAAAAAGTATCAGTATGCCACTATACAAAGTGATTAAGGAAAACTAACCCAGTGACTAACCCAGTGTATTGCAAGGAAAAATATATCCCCAGAACACTGGGCTAGTTTGGAACATTCTGTGTTTCATATGCAAATGGCTATGGGTGTATATATATATAGAAAATATCATTGATATACCTTTGTAGCAAAATCCTCAAACTAGCATAAACCAAGTCGGTTTTAGTGTTACTTTGCATTTGTACCTAATTTGTATATTCCCTTATTAGAATTTCTGTGTTGTCAGTAAAAGAGAATGTGAATGCTTCAAAATAAAAGGGAGCACATGCTTAGTTACCATGGCCTTGTTTTGCAGAACGATTCTGATAGTTTTCTGAACCCACAACAGCATGGGGAAAGCCATTAGCGCAGAAGTGTTTCACCTGGGTAATCCACCGCTGGGAGATTCTGGCAATAAGCTGCAAGGCCTTTTTTTGGAAAGGCATCCTTTATGAAATATATCCAGGAAATCCTAGGAGGGTCTAATCAGAATGTGTTAATACTCTGTAAAAGTTGATAAAATCTTCTTGTCTTGACTGTGAAAGTGCCACAATGAGGAGAAAGAAACATGGCTATATTTTTTTTCCTTTCCACCAATATGTGTACAATCTACAAGGCTTAGAAGATTACCCTGCTGAGAATTACACTTCTCAGAAGAAGAGTTTCAACTTTCACTGAATTGCGAAGTGTGTCGAAAATCACGATGATGGCATTTTGACTGCACAGAGAGGAAGGCAGTGGAGAACAATAATGCAATTGTTTGCAAGGCCTAATAGGTTTGGATCATTGCTACTGCCTGTTTAATATTTCAGATATATTCATCCTACAGTTGGTGGACATAATAACAGAATTTCCCTAAAGAATGAACAGGAACTCCATAAACGAGGCCAAAAGTCTCAGTGAAATTACTTTTGGTTTCCATGTCTAAGTGAAATGTATCTGTAGGATTGGGCTTAAAAGCAGGTGGTTGCAGCCACTAGGCAGAGCAGCAGCGTTGATGTGCCTGTTTACTGTCCTCGGAAGTCCACTGTACTGACTCATCTAAAAGGACAGCAGCTCCAAATAGCGCTTCATGTCCAGAGCTACCCAGTTTGAAAGTTCCCATTCTTTTCTTTACATTTTAGGATTAGGGATATGAACACAATCTGTCTGAGGTGAGCTAATCTGGTGTGATGAGAGGGGACACTCTTTAACTGCGATTTAATTAATTGCATTTATGCTTTTAGACGTGGAAATTATTGATGTTTAAGATGCGTCTTCATTTCAACTGGGATAGAGTTAATTTTCCACCTCGTAGCTGGTGCGGAGCTGTGTGTTGGATTTAGGACGGGAATAACGCTGGTAACACCCTGATGCTTTAGTTTTTGCTGAGCAGGGCTTAACTAGTCAAGGCATTCTCAGCTCCCCGTGCTCTGTGGGTGCACAAGGGGCTGGGAGGGGACATGGCCAGGACGGTGACCCCAAGTGGCCCAAGGGATATTCCATACCATACGACGTCATGCCCAGTATATAAACTGGGGGGAGCTGGCCGGGGGGCAGCGATCGCGGCTCGGGGGCGGGTTGGGCATCGGTCTGCGGGTGGTGAGCACTTGGTTTTCATTTGCATCACTTGGTTTTCATTTGCATCACTTGTCTTTCTTGGGTTTTATTTTCTCTCTTTTCATTGTTTTCCTTTTTGTTATTGTTTATTGTTATTATATTTTAATTATTAAACTGTCTTTATCTGACCCCACGAGGTTTCTCACTTTTACCCTTCCGATTCTCTCCCCATCTCACCAGGGGAGAGTGAGCGAGCGGCTGCGTGGGGCTTGGTTGCTGGCTGGGGTTAAACCACAGCAAGATGAAATCTGAGAATTAATAGGACCTGGAGTATTTTGTTGTATCTGTTATTTCTGACAATTCATCACTTTTTCAACTGTGATGACTCAAGTTTACTGCCTTGAATCCTCATCTATCTAACTAGATCATAAATCTTTCAGGGGCTATAAACTTGAGCTGTAGATCTTGGTCACCATGGCAGTATATTTTATTTCTGTTTATATTTTATATTCATAAAAAATCACCGTATTTTACATGATTTTACAAAAATTAAACTGAGGTTTTTGCATCTACAAAACAGAGGGTGTTTTTTGTTGGGGTTTTTACAGCGCTAACTGATGTTGGTAGCTCATGCCATAGACCACTGTTTCCCTGTGATACTTTGACAATAGAGCTGTTGTTAATGTGGGGTAGGTTTAAACTGGATGTCCTGCTAAATTAAGGTTTAAGATTGAATTAAACCTTAAATTGATTTATTATGTTACCAGAGAATGGCCAGCATCTGAATGTGAGTGGAAATTAGCTTCAATTTATAATTTAGGTTGTCTGATATTTAAATGTAATCAAGGCCTGAAGTGATTTGCCAAATTGGCACCGTTAACATCTAGTATTTGTATTAAAATATACATGTGTGAATGGGTTCAGAGGATTTTTTTGTTGTTTCGATGTTCAGCTCTTTTGTCTTCAGATCCGATGCTAGGCCAAAGTACCATTTTTCCAGACACTTTTATTAGGGTCCTCAAGTATTTCAGGAAGGATTGGGGCAAACAAAACTCCCTACAGCTACTAGCATTTGTTCCTTTTACCGGCAGGTTTTGAATCACCTGCGTGTTTATTCTGTATACGCTCACACAGATACGCACACACGGAGGTTTGCAGCTTTTACGAGAGTAAAGTTGTTAGTGCAGCAGGTGCTCAGAATTGTAACAGTGGGTAACTGAATTGGACATTAGGTGGAAGAGGACAAAAAGTTTAAGAATGAGGTGAATTGTTCAGTGTCAGCATCTGATGTGAGCGTTGTGATGTTTTACTGTCATGAGGCAGCACAACTGGATTATGACTAGAAGACCAATTTCATATTTCAATTTTAATTGAGCTTTCAATATGTGAATACTGTGGACATGTGTCTGAGTTTAATAACCTTCAAATACATGTTCAGATTGAATGACCAAGTCAATTATTTCCTCAAAAGTACTTATTAGGATTGTGTTGGAGGCAGACAAATAGCAAAGGAAGCATACTCATGAATATGCCACTCGTTTCCAAATTAATTTCTCTCAACCTTGGCAGCATGCTTTTTGTTAAATAATTATTCCTATATTTGAGGCGGTTTTGTAGTACTACAGCAAATGAAAGTTGCAGCACTCTGTGTCTGCAGAATAAATGAGCTTACAGTTACAGTGCCATCTGAGTCAGTGCTGTATTCTCAAATGTGGTGAATGTGGCTTAATTGGGTAGTGAACAATGGAACCTTCCTGTAATTGTGGTGTTCGGTGACTCGGCATGTTGTGTTTTCTCCCAGACAGTATTTACCAGTATTAGCTAGGTAATTCTGGTATATATTAATTGCAGGTGGGAAAAAGGGTGGAGAGGTGGCAGAGGGAGCATTTACGTATTGCTGGACAACCACTGTCAAAAGACTAAGGGTTTTTTTCTGGAACACCTTCCAAAAGCAAATAGCATATTTATAATTTTTTTCAAAAGTACTGTGCAGCCACAGTTCCTTTCACCCTGAACTATAAAATGCACTACTGCTTAAAAGGTTTACTTTGTTATCGCTCACCTTTTTAATGAGCGACAGGGTAAGGCCCTTTGTGAAAGGAAAGAAGAAACAAGTTTTCCTTATTATTGCATGTGCTTTTGTCAGTCACATGGAAGCAAACTGTGCTGTGTTCAGAAGCACCATTTCTTGCACTGTGTAATTTAGCAAATTTTGTCATTGAGAAAGGTGTATTTTGATCATAATGTGTTTTCTTAATGCGCTTAATCTGCGTGTCATAAGAACACTTGGCCTTCACCCCTTCCTTCTCCTCTACTAATCTTCTAGCCTTTTTATCTCAGCCCTCGTACTGAATAATGTCATAAACTAGAAAACCAACGGATGACACCAACGAGAAACAATGAACTATTACTGAATAAGATGAATGTAGTGCCACTTCTGCTAATTCTAATTTACTTAGAATTTAGTGAGGATTCTCCTGTGACATCATCCATCACAGACAGATGTTAGGGTGAGAGAGAAGTAAGCAATTAAAAACACGTTCTTCATTTCAGGTATTTTGTGATCTCTTATTCAGTTAGGTTCCATTGGCTGTTTCGCTCTACCTGCCAAGTATAACAACATTAGTCAATTTTTGAGGTTAAAATTAGTGTCCATGAAAGGGACTTGCACTGACGGCCACTGAGAATGGAGTATAAATACATTTTTCTTCTAGAACAGGTGCTGCATTAAACATGACAGCTGAAGCTTCCCCGGGCTGCCCCATTATCTTGTGCTTCCATCTTGGCCTGTGATGTAAACTCTTAGTGATGAAATCCAATATTCTGACATTTAGGTTGGTGGACTTTGACGTAGCACAGGCCACCTGCAGCATTCCCTGCCTGAGGAGGCTGTCAAGTGCTGTGCAGGATATCTAACAGGATTGAAGTATTTTATATGCAGTAAGGACAGTCAGAGCTATGGAGGCTAAGATAATAAGTGTAATCAAATTTCATACTCCAAGGAATATGCTGATTGCCTCAGGGATCAGGAAAAATTTAACTTCATATCCTCACTTTCTGTGCTGCTTCATGGAAGCAGAGCAGATGTAACAGGGCAGAAAGTCCTCTAAGGCGTCAGTTGTCCACTTTTTCTGGCAGGGTACCAAATTGTATAGACCAGCAGTTCAACAAATGAGGACCCATAGAAGAGAGAAAATCTTTGTTACTATTCAAAAATAGAGAATCAGGGAGGAGAGAGAGATTTTCTACGCTGGAGCAGTTTAAATTAGAAAATTATTTGCTTTAGACTCCTGTTTGTCTTTGGTTTGTCTCACATCACAATCCTAAATACTGCAGTTCCAATCTTCTAGTCAATATTCTTGCATGTAAATGTGCCTGTAAAGCCGATGCCATTAACCAAGTGTTCCCTGAGCCAAATCCTGGCTCATGCACACCCTTCATTGCACCAGTTAAATCAGGGAGCTAAACCACTTTACACCAGCTTAACATCTTGCCTTTAATTATCAAATCCCTTTGTTTCTTGATTTGTGTGATAGAAAAACTCCGTTAAGTACCTTTGAGTGGGTAACTCACTTGTGAGCCCCAGGTAAAGCCACCCACACCTCCTTCTGTGTGGGGAAGCCTGCTTACCTTACCCCAGCGAGGCTGCTTCAGCCCTCCTGGTGTATAAGGTCATTTGAGAACGTGCAATGGGTAACTGATGTCTTTGGCATGCATTTTGGACTACGATTAGTGTTTAGTTTAGGGGTACCCAGTTTCTGACATTCCTTTTAGCCATAAATAAAGATAAAGTTGTAAGATAACAGCAGGCTTTTTCATTAAGAGCATTAGGAGGGATTCATTGCCAGACTTTGTGCTTTGCAAGGTTGCTGCCCAAATCAGGCTGGTCGTTTGTAACAGGTGCTCACCCCACCTGCGAAACAAGGGTGTTGTGTGAGGGTGCTGTGGGCCCGCAGGTGTTAGTGGCCCTGACCAGCCCCACCTGGGCCCCGGCTCGCCCCCTTCCCAGCAGGGCTGAGGGGAGGCCCTCTCCAGACAGCCCAGACTTCCCTGGGATTTGCGAGGCTGTCTCTGGACCTGACCCAGCTCGGTGGCCCTGGAGCACCCGGGGAGACGGTCACCACCGCCCCCGGCCCCCACAGGTAGGTGGGCTGGGGAGGCCCCTGCTCGCCCTCCCTCGCGCTGCAGCCCCACTCCGTGCCCCTCTTGTGCGGTGACCCGGAGGTGGGGGCGGGAACCCCTTGAGCAAGCAGGTATTTGCCTGGATGTGTTGCCCGGTTTTGAAAGTCTGGGGTTTGTGATGTTCATTTCTGCATCGTTTCCCTCACCAAAAGGTGACCTGAGGCAGTGATCTCCAGCGGGAGGCTGGGGGTGAGCTCTGCCATGGTCTGGTTTGGTTTTGTGGGGCTTTGCTGGTCTGTTCTAAGTTGATGTCCTGAGGCGTGAAATTTTCTGAAGGGTGTTGTGGTTCTTCCTAGTTTGCTTTTTTCCTAAAAAAACTAGGCTAGCTGTTCTTTTATTTGCTTGTCTGTAAAAGAATGGGATTTAGGTGGTACGCCCTAGAGAAGCGGGGAAATGTTAGCTAAGAAGTTCGGCCTTCCTTACATGTTGTTATATCAAGGATAACTTGCTTAAGTCAGTGATGTTATACCAGTATAAAAATATTTTTTAATCAAGAAATTGTCTGATAACTGTCTGTTACATTTTTACGTGTCTCCCCTTTTATTATCTTTGATCAGTCTTTATTAAATTTTGGTCTCTGCTTCCTTAATTCTGAAGGGAGACACACGTACTAGCAAGAGAATTTGTGGAGGTGCAGGTAAAGTCCTTGAAGGACAAGGCGGTGCAAAGCCCAGGCTGGGAGACGGTATTCGGGGCTCAGAGAAAACTGGGGCAGTCTGTGGGCAGAGGAGGGAGAGGGGCTGGCGCTGGGAGGACAGTCCTCACGGCCCGATGGCCACCACGAGTGAGGGTGGTGACCCTGTACTCCTGTGCGTGCCACAGCAGCTAAAATCAAGGGAGGTGTTCTGGTAATGGAAATAAATTGCCTGCTGTGGATTTGCAGAGGAAAACGTGGTGATGGAAATACTGAGAATAAGATTTTAACTGTGCCGGGCTTGGAACCGTAACTTGGCTATTGAGCTGAAGTGAAAAAGGCAGAAGTAAAATTAGCTGACTTAAGAAGGGGGACATGTAATGGTGAAAGTGAAAAACAAGGAGACTGCCTGTCTATAGAATGTGGTAGCTTAAAGGAGATGCAGCTTTCCTGGCCATGGCCCTGTAGCTACCCATCTGAATTTCTAAAGATCAATACATCATGAGTAAAAGGCAGCGCTTCCCTGGTCCTTGCTAGGAGACGTATGTCCTGCAGGTATGAAACCACTTTCCAAAAGTTAAATAAGACCGAATGAATTTCATGTATTAATATTCATAATGCTGTTGTGTACTTCAAGGGCAGCTTTGTCACTGGCTTTATCACAGTACAAAATGGCGGCATGCTGAACGCTTGCTCCCAGCGCTTTTTCTCAGGGCTCCCCGTGTCTCCCCTGAGTCACCTGGTAGGTCTGGGATGATAGCCGCCATGATCACGTTTGTTGTTTAGATTATTCAGGTGTGACTGGGGGAACAGAAAGAAGAGTCTGGTGGTGCAGCTTCTTTCAGAGAGGTTGCAGCTTGTGCTGGCTGGGCTGCCTTGGATCTTCCATTAAAATCAGCATCTTCCTCTTTGTACTCCACAGCTTCTGTGCAGAGAATCAAATCACCTGGGTGGCTGCTGCCCCTTTAATAGTATAATTGAGCAGTCTAAGCAACATCTTAGCAGCTGCTCCAAGAGGCTTTAACCTCAGTGTATACGCGCTTCCTAGGATTTTGTTTTACAAAGAGAGGGATTATTGTATTCATTGTAATCACTCTGAGTACTGTAGGCCTGATTCCTGACTGCCTTGTGCCTTCTGCAGTCATTTACAGCTGTCTACAAGGACTGCAAAATGTGATGACACTAGAATGGCTGAAATCTTATGATGTTTTCAGAGATAAATGATTGTACATTGTATATGGCAGTGGAGAACCAGGCCATGAGCAGAATGAATAGAAAGTCAGTACAAGTATTAGGTCATTGCTGAGGTGTGAGTACATGGTAGAAAAAGGCAGTGGAAGGGAAAAAAGGTGGTGGAGACGGTATACGGTAATTCTAATTTTCTAACTGATGCTTCTGTTCAAGTCTAGCTTCTTGTCTGCTGTGGTGATTGGGCCTGCTGGGGGTTGTATTGATCCTCAAGGCAATCCTTACTCTAGACAGTGGTTTGTGCTGTGTTTGGGGTTTGGCCTTTTTTTTCCAGACCGCGTTCATCAGTCATCTTCAGCTCTCTGCAGTCGGTCATACCAGGAGTGGGCTGGGTGCTAGGACCTGCTTGTAGGCAGTAATGATTTTAGGACAACGTAAAGGAGAATCTGAAGCTGGGGCTTGCAACCAAAATGCATCTTAAGCGTGCTTAAAAAAAAAAAGTCAACAGTAGACAGACTTCTGGTAGCTGTATCAAAGGTTGGATTAAGCTCGCAGAACCCCAGAGTGTGATCTAGCTGTGGCTAGACTGCTTCAGAGGCAAAGTCTGAATGGCAGAATTTCCCCACCCAGAGAACCAGCTCCATCCAGACAGAGCTGAGTACAAAGGGCACAGACACCTGGAGGTTCAGGCTGGCAACCGAATCTGAGCTGCCACGACAGCCCTTGGCTTGTGATTAAGACAAATCTCCCTTTGCCCATGTATATCTGGGTCAGCCTGAATGTTCTAGTTGCATTTCTGCTCAAGCTGTAAAGAGCTAGGTATCCTTACAAGTGCCGGGGGAAAAAAATTGAGTCACCTCTTAGGGGCAGCTTATATGTCACTGTCTGTGATTCCACTAGCACAAAATGCCTCGGTCATAAAATGCCAAATCTTGGGTATGACAAACAATCCTAAATTACATTAACATTTATGAAGGGGAAGGTGGAGAACGCATTTCAGAGATTTAGTAAGAGTTTCAGTAAATTTCCATACGAAGAAATCACTCCATTATTGTTGTTTGGAAGTGCCATATTTCCAAGGTTATGCTGTTGTCAAGGCAGAAGGTTCCATATTGCATTTCCAACCAAGCCTGACTGATTAAGGGTGTTGGGAGGAATATGTTTTCCTTCCAGAATCTTAATTAGGTTGACTCTAACTCACGACAGGAGATTCTGCCAGCTGTCAGCTACTTCTTGTATCTCTTACTAATTAAAACTCTGAGGAAGCCTATTAAAGGTGTTCAAAAAGCCAAATCTTCCTTTAAAACATCTCTGGCATTGCAACAAAAAGTGTATGACAGTGATATTGCAGCATAGATATCTTGTCTTTTGCTTTTCATCTTGGCAATGTGCCAGTCGTGTTACCTGGCTATATAGGCTCTTCATTCAAAGCCCTTACCTGTCACCTTCCTGTGAGTGGAGTGAAAGGAATTTGAGGGGAAATTTTGTTGGTATTCAGTTTTGATATACCTGACACTCAGATTTTCTGAAGCGATGAGTATAGCTGATACTGAAATACTTCTCTTGAGGTTTAAGTTCTGAGGCAGCAATATCCTGAGTTTGTAAACATTTTGAGCGCTGAAACGATGATATAACTTATAATTAACAGCAGTGTTGTGCCACGCTTCATGTTGTTAATTAGATGCTGCAGCTGGGGTATATCTGTACTTTAAAGCTTATAAAATTCCTCCTTACCTAGTCAATTGTCTAGGCCAACAAAAGTCCTAAGCAAGGTACAGTTACACTGCCAAAAAATTATTTTTGGCAGTATCTCTTTCTCCACTGGGGACCTGGCAAAATAACTCTAGCTTTTGTAGGCTGTCTGCAAAGGCAAACATTTGCTATTATAGCTGTATTTTATCTTCTCGGGTGTAGACAGATAAAAAAATCTAAGAAGATTTCCCAGGAAGAAAAGAGTTACTGGAACAGCAAGAGATTTCAGATGGCAGAGACATCAAATGGATGGGAAACAACATTTAGTTTTCCAGAAGGTCACTGAGTTTAGAACTTCACTCAAATTGTTGTAATTCAGTTCAGACGTGGGTTTCTAAGCAGGTTGCTGGCTTTCTTGGTAAGGAAGTTAGGGGTTATGAGAAACACTTTTGTGATAGACGAGAGAGCCTCTAGGTGAAGTTATTCTCAGTAGATGTCTGCTAAGAAAATTAACTACCCGTAATAAGCTCTCCCCACACATTCTGGAAGGTGGCATGTGGGAAGGCTTCTGATTTGTGGAAGAAAAAGCTGAGAGCTGCTGCCAAAATTGAAGGTAACCTGGGATTACTCAGCAGTGGGACGTGGGGTTTCTCCAGAGGAGGAGTTAGAGTCCCTCTGACTTCACATACGACCTTTCTCTGCTCCCGCAGTCACTCATGATGGCAGGTGCTACTGCTGCTTCTGTTGTCCCAGCACCTCACTAAAGTTTAAGAAAGCTCCCTATGTTCCTTCTAGTCATTTAGTCCCACACCAGGTATAACTGTATTGATGCCCAGGCCCTGATTACGAACCATTTTGGTGCCTAGCAGCACGTGCCCAGAGCGATGGAGGTACAGTGGGTGCATCTGGCTCAGCAGTGCAACAGTTAAAGCCATAGTCGTACATGGATTTCTTGCCTCTTGCAGGCCACCTGTTCCTGCTCCTCCCTTGAAATGTATGCCTTTTTGCAAATAGTTGACTAACGCTCATGCTGTGATCCTCTATAGTCTCTAGATACTTACTGGTAGATAAGAGTTGTCTTTCCCAATGTTGCACTTGCTCATTTACTTACTCCTATCCAGCGCCAGGTTTCTGTGAGTCAGTATTGTCCTGGTCTTCTCTTTCCCACCATTTCTTCAATTAAGCGTGATGTCATGCCAATGGTACATGTTTTGTATTACACAGCCTTAGTTTGTACAAGGTGCTAAAGCAATTCTTGAAGCACTTAACAACTTAATAGGTTAATTAAAGAGCAGGGTGTTATTAATTGAATTTCAGACAGTGAGCTCCATCAACTACTTTGGGAAAAGATAACGTGATTATTGAAACCCCAATACCTAATTTGCTTGGGTGTGCCCATCACTGAAAAGCAGAATGAAGGCTTTAGCGGAAACGTAGTGCCACAACAAGCTTTTTTGAGCACTCCCAAAGGGATAAATTAATGTCATGACTTTCTAGGCAATACTTCAGGTTTATGTAATTCTGTTATTTCATTTAATAACAGAACCAAACTGAAAAATGAAATTATAGATCTTTTAAATTATTTTTTCCCCACTAAGTGATACTGGTTTGGAACAAAACCTTGGTGTGTCGGGGTGTGTTTCTGTATTTTTACAGAACACATGTGCATCTGCACACTTACTTCATAGACGGTTGGTTCATCTAGGCACATTTTTATCTGAGCTGTTGTGTTAAAGTTCATTTGGAAACCATCTTTTTCTTAATTATACTGCACAGAAATCAAGAATGAAAATATTTTATTGGTAAAAGCTTCACTTGTAAGGTACTAAATACTCATCCATATATTAGCATTTGTCACCTGGGGATACTAAACTATTCTAACACTGTAATTTAGCTCTGTTGGTGTCTTAACTTAGTGGTGTAGAGTTATTTTTAGATATTATTGTGTGGGAATCTGGTATCATTTCACTGTGTAAGAAGCAAAATAGGTCCTAAAATGATCAGTGTATCCATAAAAAGCTCACGTGTGGAGTGCTGAGGAGTACAGCTGGCAGCTCTAGAAATGTCTGCTTACTTTGCATTGTGTTGGTCTAATTAGTGGTTAGAACTCCAAAATGGCCATCATGTTATCCTCAGTGACTGTTGTGTCTTGCCGTGTATCTGCCAGGAAGAAGTTTGCAGTTGTGTCCACATGTATATCTGTGTGCACAGATGTAAAATTTGTTGGTTGTCTGAAATCTGAAGTCGTTAACAGATTTCCTCCCACATCCAGCTACTGGTATGCACCGCTCCAGTCCCTTTTGGCAGCATATTTCCCAGTTTTCACATCATAGGTACTGATTTATCTCACTGAAAGATAAGTTGCTGCAAGGAGACCTTACCTTTTGACCTGTGATAGTAATACAAGGTGTTATATAAAAAAAAATACCCAAACCCACAAGCTGTAAATTTTGCCAAGGAACTTTTATAAGACATAAATTATTTTTTTCCAAGTAATGTGAAGACAAGCAGGTAAAATCAAAATACAGAAGGTATTGATTTCTTTTATAGGTAAACTGTTTTAAGTGATTTGAGCTCTAGACTTTAATCACTGTGTGCTACATAAGTTTGATCCGAGGTGTTACCACTTTGAACCAACTGCAGGCTGAGAATGCTAACAGGGTGCCAGCTCAAAGCCCTAATCTAAAAGACATGATCTGTATTTTAAATTGGTAATTTGCTGTCCAGCAGAAGGGTAGCTCTGCTTTCTCGGCCTCTGCGAAAGCCCTGGCGACTCCGGCTAGTGACTGGCCCTGGGCACGGGCCAGGAGCGTGTGGGTTGGCCGCTGTGGCAGCGGGGAGACTCTCCCTGTCCCAAGGCCGACTCTCCTGGGCATCCGCCCTGCTGTTTGTTCCTGGTCTGTCTCGCGGCGCTGTCGTCTTGGCCCCGCATGTTCTCTGTGATGCCCTCCCTTTTCCCCCTGCCAGCCGAGGATACTTGCTGATCTTGTCAAGGGATTTAACCCCAGTATCCCTGTGAGGGAAGGAGATTTTCGTTAACATCAAGTACAGAGGTACAAGTTGGCAAGATGTGGGATTTAGTTGTTCTGGAAATCGCAGGTGATGGGTAAAAAACCAACGGAAGTCCTCACTTCCAAGATCTGAATGCGTACTCTGGCAAGACCAGTTGTCCTCTGTGCTGGACTGAAAACTCACTGCTCTTATCTTGAGAGTAACACTTCAAAACTCATTTAAGGCAGCCCTGATAGGCAGCCTCTTTTGGCTTCCAACATTGGGTACACTAAGTAAAAGAAATCACCAGCAAGAAAACCCTTGTGAGTGTAACACCTGGCTTATCACGTGCAAGCAATGTCATCCTTACGTTGAATTACATCGACTTGGACATATATTTTCTTTTTCTGTTTTATGGTCTCTTATGAGAAATGATTACTCCTCCTATTTTGCGCTGTTTGGCAGGTGAGCGTTTGTAGATTCTGTGCAAGAATTTTTGGCCGCTGAGCTCATTTGCTTTATTGTGCATGTAAGGTACACTAATATACCAGCAAAGGGGACCGTGGTAACGGTTAGGCAAAGATTAATTTGTTAAACAGTTTAATACTGCAAATATAGATCTGTTAAGTGTATAATTCATCTTGATCCAACTCTTCAGGTACAACTCAGCCCTTCAGGTAGTTCACCTTGTTGCAGCAGAAAAATAAACCTTGTAGTGTCGACTTGCTTTCTTGAAAAACTCTTCTTCTAGGAGATACAGGAGTAATGCAAGTGTCCTACTTTGTGTATTGGATAGTCTTGTATTCTAATAATATGCACCGTAAGAACCTTGGTGCTGGTTCTATAGGAATGCCCGTGGAGAGTTTGCCTTTTAGACATTTTCAGTAGCATTTTAGCAAAACTATGGGGAAAAGAATGTGGAGGCCTTTTGTTCTCTTAATGCCTTTGTTGGCTTTTTCCTGCTCTTGGGTCCCCAGTTTAAATTGGTGCTGAGACACATTAGAACACGTTAAGGGATGCCAAGTGTAAATAGTTTGGTTCCCCCCTCTCCCCATCCCTTTCCACTAGTTCCCATGTCCAACAGCAGGACAGAATGACCCTTCTGAAGCTTGCAGCCTTTTTGGAGTATTCTAGAGCTAAAACTGGTTGCCATAAATATCTCTAAGAACTGGGCTACTGCAAGGCTACTAGAATGCATGAACAAGTTTGTGGAGCCCAAGGAATGTGCATTTGTTTTGTATTAGGAGAAAATTTTCTCTGTTCAAGGAGACACCTCAGGAAAAGCCTGCACAGACTACAACAGGAAAACAAATTGCCCAAACTGCGTATACGGTATTTGAAGGCACACTTCTAATTAACCTCCACAGTTAATACGTTATTCTATTACTGTAATTATTGATGTTATTGAAGAGATAAGTCCTTTGATTTTATATAAGCTGTAATAAACACTGTTCTTCTATTGAATTATTGCCCAGATTCATCTTCTTACTGCTTTCATTTTTGAAGAACTGCGATGAAAGAAAGAAAAGAAGGTTAATATACACTAAAAACTTCAAGTGTAGATTTATTTTACTTTTTTTATGTGACTACAAAAAAACTTGCTGGCTATTTCTTGTTGTAGTATTTGCTCATATTTAGGATAACAGATTGTTTTGTGCAAGAACTTAAGTTTCTGGAAAAATCAAACTAGAGATTTAGCTTCCTTCTCACCAGCTGAGATGCAAAACGGGAAATGTTGGTGTTACTGTCTGTGAATGGATTGATGAAGAGTAGGTTGCTGCTCTAACCTTGCTGCCTGGAGAGGCGAGGTACCCTTTTGTTACCACCCATTCTCATTGTAGAAGCATATTTAAGTTGCAAAGCGTGAAAAACTCATAGTCGTCGTTTATGGTCCGTTTTGATGTTACAGAAGTTTTCACATGGTACTTCCATTCCTGCTTTTGTTCTGATAAGCCTCCCGTGCTTAGGAACGTGCTGCTTTTTAAATTATGGAGGTCACAATATGAGTCTTGCACCTTTTCCCTATTTCAGTTCTCCACCCTATACTTTTGTTCAGTCAAGGCCCTATTAAGCTCATGTATTAAGCTCGAAAATTAATTGGTGTTTTTTGCTTAATATTATTTTCATTATTCTATTAAAAACAAAGGAACAAATATTATTGTCATAATAAAATGCTCAATTGTGATGAAATTGTATATAGCTGCCAGGTTCACTGTAATGTGTTATTTTGGGGTGAACATAGAAAATAAAATGTGACTAAAACACAGGTTTCTCTGTCACTTGTGCTTCAGGAAGCAGTGTGAAACATTTCACAACAGGCGTATTTAGTTTTGCAGATGCCTGGAGTTACATTGAAGCGTTATGGGACACGTACAGAACTGTTTGCTTTGTGCCATATTCTTTCTTCCTGATCCTCCCTGATAGCTTTTTAGGTCTCTAGCTCCTCTGCAGTTAGTCATGCATCCCTGCTAGCAATTTTAGCCTCTCTGCAAAGATTTTCACCTATACTTGCCAACTCTCTTTTATCCCCTGTTCCCTCTCTGCTTTTGCTAGGAGCAGGATGTACTGAACATAATATTAAGAGCAGAACCACTTTTAAAACTGGGAGACCGTGCAGTAACCTCAGGTGTGTTGTCTGGTGGAGGGATCACACCTAGAACTCCTGGTTCTAGAAGCTTAAGCCGCTTCTGGCCAAGGGAGAAGGAACTGGGTTCCCGGTTTAAAGGCTTGTAAATTCTGTGGATCAACAAAGGGAAGGGGACAGAGAACCTCAATGCACCAGTCTCTTAACTACAACTTGGGTAGGATGTTGCTAGTAGTATCATAAAATCGATACTCTTTGAGAAGTCAAATCCAGAAAGATCTGCGTCATAGGGTCATTAAAATCTCATCTACTTCTTTTTCCTGCTCAGGTTTAGTCTAGAAGAACTGGAAAAGACTAATTTTAAGAGCCTCTTCTCCTTTCTTCAAACCTAAGCTTCAAAAAAATTGTTCAAGGGGAAGCATTTTGAATAGTCATCATGATGTTAAGTTGCAGCTGTATTCTCATGTTGGACTCCTCTGTGCCATGAAAATGGTGAACAGCGGAAAGGCAGGCTGTGATTCCATGTTGACACAGGATCACCTGTTAGTACTAATTTAACCCCGTGTTACATGGTGATACTTCTGCTGAAGTAGCCAGAGCTAGGCCGGTTGATGCTGTTTGAATAGGTTTACGCTGACAGAGGGCAGTTGATCCTCAGGACATGGTAAGTTTGAGTGGCATAGGTGATACAGGACTGACTCTAAAATGTTGAGACAAAAGGTCCTATCTGAAATGGGAACTCCTCCGGCAGTATTCTTACTTGTGTTTATCAACTATAAACACAGGCTCTGATGAATATTGTATTCTGGCATGTTCCAGTAGTTCTGGGGCTAATATATGTGCTAAAGAAAAAAGCAGTGTAGAAAACTCAACAGCACAAAACCCTGTTATTTTCAAGGCGAAAGATCAATGCATTGCTCTTCTTTTTAAAGGGAAAACTACAAAGATGTCGAGTGTTCCTGTGTTTATACAGACATAACTTCTCAGTGTTTATACATGAAATCCCAGGTATTAGTCACAATGTTATTCAGCAGCTGCTGTCTGAAGAGTCTTGATAGTAACATCAGTGTGATCAAATGTGTGTAGGAGAACCCTAAGGCTATTGATTTCTCTAGTCACACCTCCATCTGCTTATCCTGTTGTTGCTTCATGCCCTCCCTCGCATTTTTGCATTCTGCATGGCATCTTCTGGAGGGCAGTGTTCGAGGGACCTGTGCTTTAATCCTTCAAAAATGATCCTAATCAAGACTCTTGATTACTGCCATAGTAGAAATAAAATTATAACAATTATAAATTAACTTCTGCTGGCCTAAGGTGTTGTATTAAATAACACATGGTTAGTTGTTTTTTGGATAGCAGTCTGGTAAAACTGATTTCTAGTTCCAAATCAAGAGAGAAAAATAAATGGTTTCATATGCGAACCATTTTGAATTAAATACACGGTAGTTTAAACTTATCTATATAACTGGTACACATCTAATATCGCAGCTTGGTTTTGAGGGAGCAAATGACAGCATGAAAGAAATGTCAATAAATAATGTGGCCAACGGTACACATTCTTATTCAGGGCATAATGCAGTGTACTCCTCAGGTGTGCCCACGAAATGAGAGAACGCGTATGTTTTTGTATTACAAATGCTGTAAGGTAAGATGTTACTTAAGGCGATATGATCTCAGTATTGCATTAGAGCCCCTCAATGGGAAATCAAAATCGCATCCTATTAGTGTGAAATATGATCTTCTGTTACTTTCTTTTAGCTGGTTAAACCTTCTCTATAGCAGGATCTGTTGCACTGATGTAAACCTCATGTTTCCCCCTGGAATTCCTGAACATTATGTAGCATTAAGGTCTAATAGCATACACTGCTACTTTGCTCTTGCTGAGCACAAGGCAATGTGTTTATTATGTTAACATCTATTTGACTTGCAGAGACTTCTTACAGTAAAAAGTTCACGTGGCGCAAGCCAACAGCACAGATATTTGCAATGCAGCTCTCGCCACTGGGTTCCCGTAGATTGGGCACGGGTCACATTCCCCTCTGGTGCAACTCTGCAGTGATATCTGGGATAAATTTGGGCCTTCATGAGCATGTGGAAAGATGTTGCTAGCATCCACAAAAGGCGTTTATGACTTGGAAATGTTCCATTCCAAGCTGTTAAAAAGTAATGGGGGGCTGCAGGGGAAGAGCATTCAGATTGTTGCTCAACAAAACATACCTTGGGTTATTTTTCCTAAATTTTTCTTCTTTATACGCCCACAGTTAACAGAAAACACTACTCATGATTTGTAAATTGCTGACTAAAGTTAAAGCTTCTAAAATGTCTACTGTAAACTCTGGCTGCCGCTGCAAGAATGAATATTGCATAGATTTTTTTCCTTTAAAGAATCCTTTCCTGATAGCTTTTGTTTTTATTTAGGTAGTGATGAAGCTGGAAAATCACACTTTCTCTACCAAACTCCTTTACTGTTTATGTTAACGTTTTTTTGTTCTGTGTCCTGAATAAAGGCAAACACGATTTGGCTGCTCTAAAGCTTTTTTGTGCTGACTTGTGTCGCTGGTGAAAGGCACGCAGAATAAGCAGCATGCTTAAATGCCTCCATGCAGCCACCATGTTGGCTGGTGTTTTAAAAGCACCTTACAACCTCTTTCTCTGGGGTAAATGGCTGTGCTGAGGTCTCATTAAATCGTGTGTCCATGATGCTTTGTATTTTAAGTCAGCCTCTTGAATGTTTATTTTCTGGTGAATTAATTTAAGATCATCTTTATGACCCTATTTTTCTGTGGATTCGAAGTATATACCTGAATAGGGAGCTTAACTCAGCTGATGTCTTGTATCCTGTAAAGCTGTAGGTAAAGTAATTGTGTATTTGAGCCTGTTAGAGGCAAAGTAATTCAGATTATGTCTATATAATACATCCTTCGGCTGAAATTCTTTTTGTGCAGAGACTGAATATTTGTTTCACATTAGTAGCAGCTGAACAAACCTTATGTTGACCCTTTGCACAGGGATGAACTTTGCCTAAGGAAAAAAGGGTAGTAAAATGTCACAGAAGTGTGGCATATTCTGCCTACGTTAACTTCACATAGAATGTAGAATCAGAATATGTTCAATCTGTTCTCAGAGGAGGAGGAAAGGAAAAGGTGCTGAAAGAATGAAGTGAGACTATAAAACAGATATCAGTGCTAAAACAGGAATGTGACCCTTATTCTTTTTGCTGAAGATGTGTGTAAACGTTAAGCAGCAAACAGGTTTAAAGTGCTCGCTTCCACCACGTGCAAGCACAATATTTGGTAATTAAAGTGCAGTGAAAGCAAAACGGGTGGTGGGTGGTGGGCACTGGACAGTCTTGATAAAACCCAGCGCTCGTTCCCAGTGACATGAGACCAAGACATGCAATCGCGTGTAAGCCGGACAGTGAGCAGAACTGATGGCTGTCTTCTGCACAGAACACTTGCTGTTGCCCTGAATGTCCGTAGTGGGTTTGGTACTTGCAAATTGATTTTTCTTAACTTGCCCTCTTTTCCCCGCAACTTCTATCTTATTCCTACTATCCCTATAAAACACATATCCATATTTAGAAAAATTAATACAAAAGTCAGTCCCTTGATTATTTTCTATGTATTACCATAATTTGTTTTAGTTGTATTGTTGGCATGAAAAGAAGATCCATTCAACTAGGAATACCCAACTTGACATAAAAGCTACAAAACCTCACTAATCCTTTCAGTTATTTTTAAAGCAAGCAGCAGAAGGAACTACAATCGATACCAAAGGTCACTTTACATTAAAAAATATTCCAATGAGCTTTAAAAATCAGGCATTTATCTATTATGCAGTTATTGCTGATGAAATGTAGGGTGGAAGTCCATACATAAATTTGCATGAGCAGCTTATAATGCTCCCCTGGTATCGATAGGATGTTCAAGATGCACAAATTATTAGACAGATACCAACAGAATGTAACAGATAGGGGGACAGTGCTCATTAATACGCTCTTAATGTATAGTAGTATTGAATTAAAACTCTGCAGATCAATACTGTTACTGTTCAGTAGAGACATCTTTGTGAAACAAGTAATTAAGCAATGTCACTGGCAAAAAATAATAATAAAGGTGGTGTAAACAGATAGGAAGATTAGGCAAGGTGCTAGATTAGGAAGGTGCTGTCAGGTGCTACTGGGCTGCAGCAGCATGAAAATTCTGTTTTCTCTTAAGAAACCTAAGCTAAGAGCATCCTTGTAACATTCTGGCATATCTTTTTTTCTTTACTTTGCCTCCTTTTCCCAGATGTGCAGTACAAACAAAACGTTTTTACAGCTATGGCTAAATGCAACAGGAACTTTCAGGAAGGTGGAAGGAGCAAATTAAAAACATGACTTAATTGTCTGGTTAAAAAGCTGGGCCTGATCCTGCACTTTGTTTGCTGTTGCACCTGTGCTGAGCTCCATCTCAGCTCTGCTCTGCAGGTGCAGAGCCCAGGCTGATCCATTGCCATGCGTACAGGCAGCAGCCTCAGAGCTCAAACTCACACATTTTGGGTAGAAGTAGTATAAGCTTCTGTCACTCATGCCTAGAAGTGATTGTTTACCAGTAGCAAACCCAATGGTAGCATGACTTAGTTTCCCAAGGCTTTGAGGAAAGAACAACTAGTAATTGAACATTGGATTAGTTTAAAATTCCATCTGAGATGAGTTTCTCTAGTTAATGGCTGCATTAACTTTTCAAAATGTTCATGTGCATGACTGTAACCCATGCCTTCCTCTCTTGGAGGTATGTTTCAGAGAACAATTAACTAAACTGGCTGGGGTCTTGAGTTGTTAAGCTTCAAGGATTGTGGGGGTTTTAGCATTTTTCCTCGTACAAATGAAAAATAGATGTTGCAGTTGTCTCAAGAATAATTAGGTTTTTGCTGTCAACACTTCAGTGCAGTCGGGGATGTCCAGTAACTGAGGGCTGGGTTCCTTCAAAATAACTTAAAGGTAAAGGTGGAAATCCTAGGTAGGCTTTCAGTAGAGCTGCCTATAGTAGTAGGTTTTGCCCTTTTTTTATTTTATCTGTGGTTAGGAGGTTAAGAATTGTGGTTAAGAACTTAGTACCTTTCACTGTATGCATTTGGGCACTCGAATTCATTTTTGGTGCTGGTGTTTGAGCTACCATTCTGTTTTTCCTTGATATTGCTGGATAAAATATTTAAAACAAATTTTCCTCATGTCAAGCGGTAACATCTTGTTTGCACAACTGCTAGGAAAGGTGTAGGGTGTTTTACCTCAGGGTAGCTATCACACGTTAGTTATTCTGAGTCAAAACTCAGACAGGCTATGGCATGTTACTTGCGCCGCACCATCAATAGATAAGGTTGTGCACAGGTGTGGAGCAGAGTGAGGACAAGGTCTGTAACAGATTCCCTGGCCAGAGGGCAGTGTGACAGCACAGCAAAGGCAATACACCAAACTGCAGGGAACAAAAGGAGGAGAAACAAAGCAAGGGGGACAGGTACTAGTACACTTCTGGGGATCGGATGACAGTGAGAATGATGACAGTGAGAATGATGGCAGTGATGATTGTGATGGCTTTGATTCACGTTAATTAGCTCTGCATGGGGGGGGAGATCATTAAGGAATCCACCTCTTTCAAAGTGTATGTTAAGATATAGGGCATCTGAATAAGGGAAATTCTTTCCTGTCTGAAGAACAATCAGACCAATGCTTTCTTTTAAGGAAGTTCCTAAGATTCCTGACAGCAGGGTAGAGCTTGAAAGTAGGACTTTAGTACATTCACCAAGCAGAATCTTATCAACAGACATACGATAGGAATTGAAGGTATCTTGGGAGGGGGGGGGAAATTCCTCATTAACTTTACATTGAGTATGAGACCGTAGGGACTATGGATAGTGGCTTATGGTTTTGATGTACCTGGGGTTGACGTTTGCGTTCTTGCACAAAAGATGCTAATTATTTTTATTGAGGTTTCTGCTGGTAGCTCAATTTGGAGATGTTCAGCTGAGACTGTATGCTTGAGCATATTATCTTTTTGATCTTAGTATCTGCAGGCAAATAGAAATATAGAGTAAAGCAGTGGTATGAGAACATTGCACTACGTGGCAGCATCAGACTTCTTGAACTTGGCACCTTCAGCTCTTTTTGTGTCCTTGCTGTATGTTACTGTTGCAGATCTTACACTATCTTGAGAGATAACCAACCCTACATGAACCTCAGCAGCAGCCCCTGCAAAGCCTGCTTTTCCTGTTCAGCAGAGGTTTCCAAACAAAGCTCACAGCTTCACCTAATTCTCCCTTTCAGAGTGCCTCTTTTTAAAAGTATGTCCTGTTTGCATGTTTCCCAATTTCCACATAGTCACCATCTGCAAATAGTGTTACTGGTAGTTTAGTTATTGGAGGTTTCATTAGAAGAACAGGCTTTTGTGGCCCTTAGCACAGAAGCTCTCCTGGGGGCCAGTTCAAGGCTTAGACAATACAGGCCCCAAGCTCTAGGGACACGAAACAATCTTAAAATTTTAGCTTTTATTTAAAATAAATCCCTTCTTGTTATTCCTGGATGTTGATGAAACCTTTATTAACACCACTTAACCATGCAGTAGTAAAGTCCCTTTGGGTTTTTACGGCAACACGACTACAAAAAAGATGCTGAGGGGTCTGAATTGCTTCGTGCATCTGTGATTGCAGGCCACCCAGCCCTTGGCACTGGTTGACATAGCTGGTGTGTCATATGCTCAGCTGAATTTTTATGGTAGTGAGAAGCTGGACGTGTATCAGTACTTTCTCCAATTAAATCGGTTACTCCTAGAACTCCATGCAAGGAAGGTATGATTTAATGTATTTACTACTTGGCTTTAATCCTGGCTCAGTCTGGGTTCTGACATGAAGTGCAAGCCATAGTGCAGACTAGAACTGCAGCCTGTGAAAAGCAGACAACAGCATAGCCCTGTTATCCTTCAAAGTTTGATGTTCTGTTAGGTTATCTTCCTTCTTCCAACAGCAGGGTAGGTTAACTTGGAAGTGGAGTGACCAAGACAGGATTCTAACAGCGTAGTACCTTTTCCTGGTATTAAAGCTGGTTTTAGTACCTTTTCATGGCAGTGTGTCTACAGCATTGTATCTATTTGGCCTGATCACATAGAAGCTGCTTTACTTTCCAATCCTGTTCTTCTGCTCAAGACATTGTGAGTTTCATATACAGCTCTTCCATTGTAGCCTGTTACTCACAGCATGCGCAAGACAGGTGAGATTGGATTTGCCAGTCACAAGGATACTTGTTTCTTCTCTATCCTAAAAATAGACTGCAGACCAAAAGGCACATACCCAGCTCTGCCAGACCTTCAGGGCAGCTTCTCTGCTGTTCAGCAGTAGAAAATGAAAATGTTTCACCTAACTTGGATAGGCACATGCTATGGGTATTAGAGGTAGATCAGTACCTGAAGAAATTTATTCATTCTTCCTACTGGGGACAATGATTGTGAGACCAGAAGTGCCTGCCTTTGACAACAGAAAAATTCTCAATGGCTGGGTTAGGTTAGACATCTTGCTTTTAAATGGCTGAAGCTAAATGAGCTGTGTCTTGCCCTAGGTGCCCAACCTTATTGCAGCTTGGTATAGACACTTTCTTTTAATTGCCACATTTGGAAATGAAGACTCAAGCTTCTGTGAGGTACTCTTGAAAGCATTTTTCTCTTAGTATTAAACACAGATAATCCTAAATTAGCCTTCTGAGTCTGCTCTCACAGAGCGCTTCAACGTACTTCTAATTTTTTTTCCTATAGCATGTTGTATTTCCTGTGAGAGGAGAAATAATATATAAGTTTCTGTTGTATATTATTCTGGCTTTAGAAAGAAACAGGATTGCCCAGGTGTTTCTGCCTGGTAGAACGCACATACACATACGTATACATGTATTTGAAAACTAATAGTCAAAGTTTCTGTGCTGAGGTGCATGTGATTTTAAAAATCTTGGCAAATTAGGTACATATAATTGGGTAAAACACAATTATTCTTCTTCTACAAACCCTCTTCTGTGTTGCATATCTTAACCAGTAAGCACTTAGCCAGGATGGCTGCATCCCTGGGACATCTCCCAGGAAACCGATTTAGCCTAATGATAGTGAATGACAATGACTGCTGTTTAATTGGGATACTGTTAGCCAAAATTCAGCTTATATGAAAAGTAGTTGGCCGGTGTGGTGAGGTTAAGTAGTGTTTAACCAGGTGTTAAATAGGCCTACAGGCCTAAGCTCTCCTCTCTGAAGAGGAAGTAGCTGAGTTTATTGAATACATTAAAAAATTTGAAGTGGATGTTATTTTGACTTGTTATGCTGTTAATATATGACAGCGTATTGCATGTGTTCGTTTCTTAGGAAGCAGATTTTAAGCAGGGCAGCTGTACCTCTACAGGAGAACCTGCAGCCTGAAAATGGCTTGCTCTGCGCAGCAGCTTTGAGTGCTCATCGCTTTTTGGCTCTCCCTCGATGGCTCTTGGCATCGTGTTGGGGAGGACAAATTGTAACATGTTCTTTGCACCCTAGGGAAGCTCCAGCTTAGAACTGGCAGCAAGTGGTATCATCCCAGCACAGCTGAATAGAGATCCAGGCTGGTTCTGTACTTGAAGGAGGAATACACGGATTAACGGAGAGAGTTGCAGGCTGCAATTGGATGATCCAGCCAGTGGCACTGTCTTAAAGAGGTGTCCAGGAGGTTGCTAGCTGCATGACAGGAACAGGGTGCAGCCCCCAAGACAGGGTACAAACTTAGTTTGGGAATTTAGTAGTTATTAATGGTAAGCGCAGAAGATCTAGATGAAGCGTGCTGTTCCTTGGGTTGAATATAATCTGTGTTTGTTTGACTCTCTAAAATAGATGAGAGTCCTCTGCCTTACATCCAGCGGCTGTTTTGTATGAAAGACTGAGCCTGTGCTTGGAGAACCTTGATGCCTACCCCCATTAATGTCAGCTTAACTATTCTTTGTTCTAGTTTTCCAACCATAATTTTCTAACACCATAGTTCCCACCTTTCATTTTCTTTTCCCCTTGAAAAAGAAAGCTTCCACTGTCGCATGCTGTGGGGACTATGCTGTCCCCACAACAGAGCAATAAAACATGCCTTCTGCTTCATTTGTGTATTGGCCCGGAGGTCTTTAATTCTTAAATTCAGGTTCTGAAGCAGTTGTTTAAGATGAGCATTGGATCATACTAACACTTCTGCCCCATTAAATCAAGCACTTTTATTAATAAAAACAGTGTTGCTAGTTAGTGGAGCATTTGTTTCATTCCTTCTTTCTCTGCTGGTGCCTGGGATACGGGGACCCTTTCCCAGGGCTATTTGCTGTGGTTTAGGTGTTCAGTCCACTTGTACCCCTTGACCCTGTTCCCTTGGGGAAGGGTGCCTAACACCCTTCCGGCCCTCCCTGCTAAAGGAGGTTTTCTCAGGGCAAAAAACAGCCCTCCACATTGGAAAAAAGCATTGGGGAGCTGCTCGCCATGGCGGTTGCCCAACAGGACACGTCTGTGGCACACCATTACCAGAGGGCGAGGTGTCCATGGGCCCAGGTGTTCTGCAGAGCCCTCTGAAGTGCGCAGCTGTTTCACAGCTCCAAAGGACTAGACTGTAGTGCGGCAGGTCTTTTCCAGTCCTATGCTTCTATGAAAATTTGGCCAAGTTAAACAGTAGCTAAGAAAATGTGGGGATCTCACGGTCTCAACTAACAGTGTTTCCCATCTGGGGGAGCTTCAGTGCAGCTTTTCCCAACCACCAAGTCACCTACTTTTGTAGGAAATGGCCAGTCTGTTATTTCTGATACTTTAAGAAACTGAATCTTGGAGACAGGCTGATTACAATTAACTTTATGAATGCAGTTTTAAAATTTTATGATAGGTTATAATTAACAGTGAAAGATATTCTAGTATCCGATTCTGTTGTTCAAGAAAATTTCCTGTTTTACAGCTTATTTTGAAGGTCTGTCTCCCTAGAAAAGGTGGCAGAAAATTTTATAGCAAAACAACAAAATTTCAAGCTAAAAAAGTGTTTCTGGTGTTTGTTTAAAAAACAAAACATGACACCTATACAAAGCTAACTTACAAAGCCCAGAAGGTACAAAAACTATATCTGTGTGAACTTCCACACCAACTGACCACTTAATTTTGGCAAAAAGCCATATGAAGCCCCATTTTTCAGTTCTTCTGGAAAGCAACCCTAATTACAGGGCTCCTACAAGGTGTTGTAGTTAATGCAGTGTTTTAGTTAATGCAGAGCTGAGTTTCCAACCTTTGGTGCTTTCTGATTTGTACTGTTTGCTAATGGCAAGGCTAGTTTGGTCCTGCTTTGCTGTATCACATTGGTCTGTCAGAACAGACGTTTCCTATTTAATTGATTGGTACAATAAATATCATTCAAGATGCACCTTTTATATTTACTTTCTGGAACAATGGCATTACCATTGGAATAAAATAATATTCAAGAAGTGTAAGCAGATAAGGATCTGGTCCTAAAGTACTTGTTATAAGACAAGATAGCATCTGAGTAAGAAGTACATAAATGTAAACTCTCTCCACAACAGTTAGATAGAGAGTGGTTAAATGTAAAAGCAAGTCTTAAGATCACTTCGTGATTTTTGTACCGGGCCTTAGTGTTTGATTTGTGTGTGTTTGTATACAAAAATGGCTACCCAAGTCCTAAAGTCCTGATTGACCCTCTCTGCTGTTGTAATTCTTCCATTTTCATAAACGAATTAAAGATGTATCACACTAGCAGCAGACTGAAAGCCCGCATTATTCAGGGCCTTTCCCTGAGCAGTAGGGGCGGTCAGTATTTCTTTTGTGGGTGTGTCCCAGTTCAAAGGTAGATGAAAATACCATAAAGGAAGAACTAGATGAACTTGAAGACTGTATTAAAGGCAATGAAATTGTAATTCAGTTGTATAAAATGCAAATTCATGCCCTTTGAAAGTAACAATAAGGATTTCTGCTCTAAGTGTGAAGCTCATCAGCTGGAAGTGGCTGAGGGAGGGGAGGACTCTGTGTACTCTTTCGTGGAATGACTATCGGGCACTAATGAGACAGAGCCATAAAAGAGATAAATGTGATCCTTCAGGATGCATCAAAAGATTCCCCCCCCCCAAAATGAGAAAAGGAAATATTAATTCTATTGTGCAAAGTACTGTAGTGATGCTCATTGGAAAAGCCGACTGCAATTCTGGTTACCAAGAATCGTTTCAGAAGATGAGTTCAAATGGGAAGAGATAAAGAAAAGGTCTGGTAGTGTGAATGGGGGGGCTTGTCATTGAAAAGAGACTGAAAATGTGCAAGTGTTCAACCTCTGTGCGCTTGTAGAAAGCGATTGCTTTTTCAGCTTTTGTTTTGCTCTGCTGGGAAGAAAAAGAGCTATTTAAATTTGGAACAAATGGGTGCTCTGGAAAAGGATAGATGTTTGGCCGAGAAGTAACTTTTAATTAAGAGGTTCTCCAGCAGCTTTCCAGTAAGTGCAGTGGGGGCCTACAGGCTCTAATTGGTTCTGAAAATAGAGCTGACCAGTTAGTGTGTTATAAGGTGAGGTGTCTGTGGTCATGAAGACAAGGTGATACTAGAGCCATGGGATGCTTCAGCAGGAATGAGTATTTGGCAAGTCCCAATGCCTCCAAGGGTGGTAACCCCACAGGGAAAGGGACCCTACTGCCCACGCACCCTTGCTCCCCTCCAGCCTGTTTCCCTTGTGCCGGTGTAGATGCTTGTGTAGTCCCGCAGTAAGCTCCAGTTAAGGCACTAAACTGGAATACAGTTAAGCCTGTAAAAAAGTGTGTTTGGGGGAAGAGTATTTGCTTCATGGATGATTCACATCCATGAATCCTCTCCTTATGGTGAAAAGTGTTGTTGATGTAGGGGGTGCATGTTAGAGTGTGTACTGAAGAGGGAGACAGGCTTGAGCCATTAGGCCATCTTATGTCCCCGTTTTCAGTCTAAAAGATGCTCTTAATTCCATCTGTACAAGCTTCCTAGGAAAATAGCAAGCTGAAGTACCTCTTCCCACCCCCCTTTCACATGTTTTTATTCTAATAGCAGCAATTGAAGCTTAAAATGCAAGGATAGATCTCAAAGTTGTTAATGCTGGTCCAGGAGAGGGACCTGGTTTAACACATGCTCCTGCCATTAGTGTTTGTTGGTGGCTACTACACCCACAGCAGGTGGCCATGGTGAATCTCACCCTTTAGTCGTCTTTGCAAAGATTAATTTTTAATCAATTCTGGTTGTTCTTAAAGTATTGTAGAGTGACGTTTTCAATATCTTAACCACTACATTAAATTTGGGTTGTTTATCTGCAACTGTGATCGCACAAGTGAGGTATTAGATTAGATTTTATGGATTCTGATACACAGCTTTTACTGGTTGAGCAGAAGTGCCAGTAATGTAACTTGCAAGAACAGCAATAAAGAAATCTTTCAAAACATCCCCATATATTGGGAAATGTGTGCCAGGTTCTGAGCAAGACAGAGAATAAATGCAAGCTGTGGAGTTGACCATAAAAGGTACCGAATTCCTCCTGAGAGGTAATCATCTAGCAATTCTCAGGAGAATATTGGCAACTTATAGGAGGTCAGAGACAAGGAGAGAAGTAAAGTCATTTGGTGGTCAGTAATAATGGTATGCTTATTCATAATTACAGGAGGATCTAGAAATGGGCTAAATAAGAAAACACATGAACAAACAGGCTAAATGGAAGGAACTAATCCAGTAACTATTTACTGAGCTATGAGCGTGACAGATTAAGGGCTTGGAAAAGCTCAAATTAGTTTGGCTTCAGGGTAGCATTAGGCAATGTTTCAGGTTTAACTTAACAAAAAAAACCCACAAAGTATTTGAGAATAGTTTTTATCTTATCTCTTTATCCCAAGTGTTCTGTATAAGTATGTATATTCTATTCATATAATTATATGCATGTATATGTACAAATCAATAGCAAGAGAACTGCATGCTTGTAGGCGCCATTGCACGTGCTGGCGTCTGCCTCGGACCAGAGGGCATTCACAGCAATCTCCTTAGAGCAGTTCCCCTGCCCAAGACTGCCCTTGCTCAGATAACACATGCACTGCTTTCCTGCCACGCCTCTGTATATTTGCTGTCGTGGGACCCATAGTAATGCATCTGTAGCTAGTACAGGGTCCACCAGTGCCTTCTCCATAACCTCCATCGACCTTCTAGCAAGGCCTCCTATTGCAAACCTGAAACGCAAGTGATGAAAGGTGTTGGAGTGTGGATGTGGATCTGTGGACAGCCCAGGCTCGCCATGGAGGCTGGTGCCACTGCGAGCAGTGCTACGCAAAGGGCTCCCGTGTCCCCTGCTCTTGCCTCTGTGCCTGGACAACAGTGTTTAGGGAGGAGGAAACGGTGGAGGATTACAGTATCAAGGTACACACCTGTATCGCTTCAAACTGAGCCCTTTAGGAGAGAAGTTACAAACTGGGACCAGCCACTAGATGGAGACCTGTACATGTAGACTGGGCAGGTATAATACTTTAACTTTTCCAAACTGTTCCAGGGAGACTGGTATTCGATGTTGCCCTGATTAGAGCAAAGAGCAAGAGAAAAATCCATAAAATTATGTGCGTAGATGCACTTGTTCTCTCCCATTGAATGATAAAGTTCAGTAACTTAGTGATATGCGTATTGTGCAGTACAGGAGTTGGCACAGTGATAAGTACTCTATTTTATTTATTAAGTCAAATATAATGAAAAGCCTAAGGCAGATAACTAATGCAGTATCGCTTTGGTAAATGTTCTTATTCCCTTCTAATAGCAGAAGTGCTGGGTGTGGGTGTTTATTCTGGAGGTGGAAACATGGTCAGCTTTATTTACAATACAATTAAAAGTATGGCATACCAAAGTAAGGTAGCACTTTATGGAATTTGTAAACAAGGCGGTTACAGGAACACTTAAGGTAGCAAAGTCAAGCACCCAAAAGTTAGGAAATACAGGAATTAAGGCTTGCATATTAGGAATATGGAAGAAGCTGCAGACTCATTTGTCGTAGCACTGTGGTATGCTCACTAACTGCAGTGGCACAGTTAATCTGTGCTCTCTGCTTTATTCAGTGTGCCGCTGGGAAACGCTCACGGGGCGAGCACTCCAGTATTTTACCTCATCCTAACTGTGCACATCATGGCCCCAACCAGCTCTGTTGAACAACCGTCACATCAAAGCTTCAGAAATCTTGGTACCTTTTATGCATCCTCTGTGAAATGGATGGATGGCATCATCCCCATGTTATAGACAGAAGGGAGAAACACAAGGAGAAGTATCTGCTGAACACAGGTAACTGATATGCCTTTTGTTTCAGACAAATAAGAACACGCCCAGAGCCCTGGAGATACTTCTCTCTGGCTGCATTCGCACACCTCAGTTGTGAGCCATCCCTCTGATACCCTGGCTGCTTATACTAACTATTTTAAATACTACATCAGATAAGGCAGAAGTTCTGTGAAATACGTGTTCTTGCACTATGCGATGCTGACTTACCCTACCTCCTGGTCAAGGCAACCTGGTATTTTTCTCCTCACCATTAACAAGCTCAGTTTTGTGAAAACCCTGCCAACTTACATTTCAAAGGATTTTGATGCAACCTGATTAACTCAGTAGAGCAGTCATCTTTTCCTACAGGACAAATCACTATTGAAATGAGTTACATCTGCTTACCAGCTACCTTTATATGTCCCAAAATGGATATTACTTGGTATGCCGGTTTCGGCTGGGATAGAGTTCATTTTCCCTGCAGCAGCCAGGATGGGGCTGTGTCCTGGATCTGTGCTGGGAACAGCGCTGATAACCCAGGGGTGGTTTCGCTCCTGCTGAGCGGGGCTTGCACAGAGCCAAGGCCTTTCCTGCCCCTCACCCCACCCCACCAGCGAGGGGCTGGGGGGCACGAGGGGCTGGGGGCACACGGCCTGGACAGTGACCCCCACTGCCCCCAGGGCTGTCCCACACCACACGGCCTCATGCCCAGCACACGGAGCCGGGGGAGGAGGAGGAAGGGGGGACGCTGGCAGGGATGGCGTTTGCCTTCCCCAGGCACCGTTAGGCGTGATGGAGCCCTGCTGCCCTGGGGATGGCTGAGCCCCCCCTGCCCATGGGGAGGAGGGGATGGGTTCCTTGGCTTGCTCGGCTTGTGCGCGCAGCGTTTGCGTTCCCTGTTACCCTGTCTTTGTCTCAGCCCACGAGGTTCCTCGCTTCTCCAATTCACTCCCCATCCCACCGAGGGGAGTGAGTGAGTGGCTGCGTAGGTCTGAGCTGCTGGCTGGGGTTAAACCACAACACTTGGTTTGAAATAAGAAAGGTTATAATGCCTGGTTTTGCTCTCTAAAATGTAAATATGGGCAGCTCTAGAGGGAGGCAAGGTGGAGGATATAGCTGCCTGGCCCTAAAGGAGAAATTAGGGGAGAGCAAAAGAAATTTCTCAAATGTATCCATCATCTACTAGCAATAAGTGTTACCTGAAAAAAATGGGAATTGCTAAGGGAGAGTAATTTGGCTGAATATATTGATTAGGGAGCTTGGAAAGTAATAGTGGAAAGAGGCAAAAGAAAAACCTTGAATTACCTTTAAAAATAGAGTAAACTGGATAAATTAGGGCTTTGAGTTGAGAATGAAGAATTGAAAACGAGCTACTGAATCTAACATGGGCCTGATGTCTCATCTTATAAAAATAATGGAAACAGAACTATAAGTAGAGTGCAAGTTCTGAGAACAGGCACATGCCTCTGTCTCCTTCAAAAGCGTTGTTTTGCATAACGCAGTCACCTGCTTTAGATTGCTCGCTGAGCCACCCTACCTCTTTCGCTTCTTTTCCCAACTCTCTAATTTTGTGGTGAATTAAGAAGCCTGATTCTTCTATGAGCCTTTCCCATTAGGGATTGCTCAGATGTTCTCTTGCTGTGCGAACGTTGCCCAACTGGTGGTGTTTCTGGGGAAAGGAGGTGTAAAAATTTGAGTAGCTTTTTTGTGTGCCTGCCTGGCTTCCTCTTTATGAAGAATTTGCATCACTAAGGTTACTTCTAGCATACGTTTTCTTTCTCTTGCTAGGACAAACATATATTAATAGCTCTTGATTTCTCTGCTTTGTATGGCTATCATTCCCCACTTATTTGAGGGAGGAGCTTTTCTCAAAGAGATAATACTTTTTTGAAAGAGGCTTTTCTTATCATGGTTCAGTTAATTGACTTTTCTCCTATTGCTTGCAGTTCAGCTGATTGCAGTATTTTGCAATTACAAACTGCTTTATATGGCTTCTTCCATATACTATATTGAAAAATGTTGTATTATGATTTATACAAAACCAGATTATGAATTCAAAGGCAGGTGCACAGTTTATGCAAAGCAATTACCTAATTTCTTTGAAATAGAGCACCTGAACACAGCAAATGAATGAGGTTGACAGAGTTTGTGGTAGGCTGAGTTTGAAGGAGTTCAGTGTTTTGGAGTGAAGTTGAAAGTTCAAGACAAACTGAAGCTTATGTGCTTAATCATGGCTATAATAATGAAATTACATATAAAGCTAAGATTTCTGACCTTGGCAACTGCAATAAAAATTGGAGATGTTAGAAAAAAGAAGGTATATTTTCCTATACTATGCAGTGTGTAGACTGTATATCTATGAATCTCAACTGTCTTGAAAGGAGACGGAGTTAAAGTGTACTGCTCTCCAGCTGTACAAACAGCGTGTGTGCTCTCAGCACACGCTAGTGTGAATTTCTACCTTCTAGGAAATAGCTTAACCATTGCCTGCAAAATATCAGGGCATTTTTCAAGGAAAACCAAGTATATAGTAAAGGTAGAGCAAATCTATTTGCCAGCATGTGATGCTTACTGTTGTCCAGGTGTGGTGCCCCAGCTGCAAAACGGGGTGATATGGTCAATAAACCATCTAATGGCATAGAAATGTGCAGGGGGAAAAAACCCACAGATTCTACTGGTAATGGACAAACTTTGAAAGATCCTGAGTTTTGGCTTGCCTGTGTCATCAGTGCAGCTTCTGGGTTTGCCCCCCCCAATCTCCTCACTATCAAGAATAAAAACCTAGGGAATTATATTCCCATCGGGACAACACGATATGATGCTGCCATCTGGCAGTGGTGACGCACCTCCTCTTGAACTTGTACTGTGCATAAAAATATTGTTGGAATAGCTGCAGTGCATAACCCCAGTGTTTCAGGCTTTCTTTTGAACTCTCCAGAAGTATACTTGTTACAGAGAGTCCCTGGGGAATGCATGTAGCTGCAGGGCGTGTAGCAAAATTCCTCTCTGTTTGTATGGTGTCTGGGTGCAGGTGTTGTGGAAGGTACTGAGAATTTTAGCTCATGTCTGAAAATATTTATGCGTGTGAAAATCTGTGTGTCCTGAGAACTTCCTCTGAAGTCCAGAGGGCTGGTTACGAGCAGAAAAGCTAATCGTGTGTTTCAGTGTCTATCCATCGAGGCCTGAGGTTTTAATTGACTCCTCTGATCCACCACTTTCCCCACCACCACCCTGTTAGGATCATATGACAAGAAAGCAGAGTTCTGATGCGTTATTTTACTATTAAGCTTTGAATATCACCAACATGTTCTAATAATAGCTTCAAGTTAACTACATATTGAATGTGTCTATGATTCTTACCAATTCATACGACGAACAAAACACTTGGGATGCTAGAAGAGCGTGAAGTTAGCATTAGCCTAAAGACTTTGAAACCATTTTAGTATTACTGTGGCTTTTCGAATGTCCTCAGTTTTAAGGTACTTGTTCGCTCAAAGGATTTGAGGGAAGATTTGAACCTATTAACTCTATATTGGACTTTGTTTCAGGCTTAATTGATTGTTAAGGGATATTACAGAATAGTCATGCTCTAGGAAGTAATGTGCTAGAAATAATCCTCTCTGAAGAATTGTACGGTTTGATGTACGTGGCTGAAGCAGGAAATGGTGACCTTTTATTAAACAGATAACAAACCTGAAAAATAAGTTTAACTTGTATAGACTTATTTTGGAAGCAGAATCAAGTATCAGAGCAAATGGCTTTTGGACTTGTGTATCAAGTGCAGGACAACTGCGTGGTTAGCTGTTGTTGATAGTGTTACAGTAAATCAGAAGAGAAGATCTGAATGCCATCTGAGTAGCCAGGGGGATGAGATATTGAGGGTGTTGGTGTCCCGGTTCAAGGAAGTATTTAAACTCTTGCTATCAAGTAGGTCCTTTGGCCTGACTTTAGGAGCATACTTTTCTGAATTGTGGCATGCGTGGAAAATACTTTTCACTGCATATGTAAAGCTACCGGAGTGGTACGCAGATCATCGTAAATGTATGGCAATTAAAGTCTTATTGAAGTATACCATCATGCCTTCCATGAACGCTGCATTTCACAGAAATGCCACTGGTCAAAAGTAGTAATAATAAAATAGGTTTTAGCTCTGATTTCACATACCCTTATCTGCAAAGCTATGCTACCTTGGTCCTTTGAATACAGCTTTTCAGGGAAACGTAGCTAAAGTATGCAGGGAAAAACGTTTTAAGACACAGGAATCTGTGTGTGTGTGTCTTTGCATGTTGGACACTTCGAAAATTTCGTTACCTTGTAATCTGCCTTGGAGACGCTTCCTTGGTTTGGTGGTATCAAACACCTGTTTCTAGCCTTAGTTTCTCATGATATGTTATTTTGAAACACTGCTCGAAGGGGGCCTCCCTCTCCTGATGAAGGCTATATTTTAGTGAAATTGCAGAGTTGAGATGGATGGAGGGGGCATTTTTTTTTTTTTAGTTATTTAAAACTAAGTTGTAAGTTTGTTTGGTAACTGATTAGGGACTGCTGCTGCTTTCTCCAACATACTCACAATATTAGAATGCTAATCAGGGAGCTGATACTTGGTTTATCCAGCCTTCCCTATGGCTCTTCACTCAGTTTTCTTCCCTAACTATGCCTGTATATCTAGAAGCTTTTTCCTTATCTTTTATAACACTCAGCTCTTTCTTCCCATTTGCCACTATACTTAGCCATCCCTGTATCACATCCTCTCTTCTATTTTTCTGGTTTTCTTCATTATAATGATCAGTCTTTCCTGACCTTTTAATTCTGAATAGCTCAGGATTTCTTGGAATAGTTAACTTGATGTTGGGGGGGTTTCTTTACCAGACACCTTGTCTGGAAATGCTGTTGTTTTCTGCCTCATTTTTGTGTTGTTTCATGACCAGTTACTTGAATCCTGGACCTTGCTAGACACAGGGCTGTGGGAAAAGGCTCATAGTTCTTGATTTCAGCATTCTTCGTGTCCAGTGGAAATACAGAATCTTTTCAGGAGCACTCCAGTTTACATTCAGCCAATGACTCTCCTCTTCTGGAATTTTTGTGCTTTTTCAGATCTATTAAATAAGCTGAATTAATTGCTGAGATAAGTCCATAACATTCAGTTCGGTATTCCTCAGCAGAGTTTGAAACTGGCAAATTCCTGAGCTCTTGGCCTCTGCTGAAGCACACCTCCCCAGGCAGTGGGAGGTATGCGGCTAACAAGGGGCACCAAAGCCAACCCAAGGGAAGGAGAGGCAGGGAAGGGTGAGGCCCTATAAAGGTACCAGGGAGAGGGGCAGAGCTGTGTACGGTAGAAAGAGAGACCAGAAGGAGAAGAATAATTACCTGATATGTTGGCAAGTGGAGAAGGGGGTGAGAGTCTAGAAGGGTGGAGAAAGAAGCTGAAGAAATGAGGACTTGGGAAGGGGTATGAGGAGGAGGGTAGGCATGTCCAAGGGAGGAGGTATCTCCTGGGAGGACATCCCAGTAAAATGGGCTACCAAATGCTGATCCAGCACATTATACATGCTCTTAACTTCAAACATATGAAGTCAGTGCACTTAAAGTAATTGCATTCTAAGTACCCTATTGAATCGGAGGCAAAGTGCGCAACTCCATGTTTAATTTAGCCCTTACATACATTTAACTCTTCAGTGGGACTTCTGAGAGCTATATCTTTTAAAAAGCTTGCAGAAGCACACGGGCTTTTGTATGAGAGAGAATTAATCCAAAGTTAATTTCACTAGCAGCACAAATGTATGGCATATTTGTTTGTGGGATGGTGCATTTATCTTTTGGTTATTTGACTTAGCTCAATCACTCATTTGTTACTCTTTGCCCAGAATACCCGCTCTGTTTTGCTTTGTGTGTGTGATAATAAATGCTCTGATCCAAAGCCGACTGAAGCTGGTGGACAAGCTCATTACTTCGGTAGCTTTTAGATCTGACCTGTAATATACACAGGCCCGGATGAAAAAGGATAGCTTTTGAGTATCTGCAGCGAGAGAGGCACATTACGCAGCTTTAATACTGGAGTGTCATAAAACTTCAAGAACACGCTTTTTGCCTTTTTTGTAAATTACAGCTATTTTTATTGCACCTATGGGTTTGTAAAAATGCAGATATTCTTTCCACTCTTCAAGAGGTTAGCACTCTCTGAAGTTAGCAAGATCACTATGCTAATTATTCCTTCTGTTATTTCCATTTATAAAGGTCTACATCCTTTTATTGCTACTGCTGCTGTTGCCTCCAGGGTCATTTTCAGGAACTTATTCCAATTCAGTCTACAGATTTGTTATTGAAATGCATATGAAATGTGCCTGCTCTGACAACAAGTGTCATGCCAGGATGACAGAATGGGATCTGGTTCAGTTTGCTCCCCAAACTTAGAACACTCCATAAATGACTTTTCCAGATCATTACTCTCTGTGAAACATGATGGGATCTTTCCAAGACAGAAATTGGAGCTAAATACCCAAACCCAGGACCTTTCAGGTATTGACGTCCTGTAGGCTCACTTGTGCTTCGTTACTGGGATGAGCAGCAGGGGACACAGAGCTAGGGGCTGGGAATTGTCTGAACGGTTCAGGGAATTCAGTAAGCCCAACACAGACAAACTGGGAGGCTTGCAACTGCACTTCTGCGTCGGTGTGCAGCTGCAGAAATCAGCAGGTTCATTTCCAGAGATGCTGAGCGGGGATACTTTTTCTTCCATGATGAAAGTGGAGAATGTATCTTGTGAACAAAGCACTCCAGATTTGGAGCAGGGCTCTGGAAGAGGTAAACCGAAAGATGCAGCAAAAAAATGTAGTGAGCAGTACTGGACCCATCCAGCACCCTGTGAGGAGCTGCTGGGTCATAGCTTGACGCCAAGCCTGAATTATGCTTAATATTTTTAACAGTGCAGACAAGTTTTTCTAATCTTTTTTGACCTGGGGCACCTCAACCTGGTGGGGAGTAAAAAGGCTAAAAACCAGCAGAAAACGTGACTTTTTGATGTGATTTAGTGAAAAAGTGAAAAATTTGCACTGGTCTCTGGGATGGGCACAAAAATTTCAGGCCAGTTTGTAAGTGTTAGCTGAGATCTGCAATCTGAAGTTGCTTGAGAAACTTTGCTGTGATTAAAAGGTGGTTTGGAAAAAAAAGCTTTTGAGTCTCCAGCTCTTTTGAGCCCTGCATGCTCATTGACCCTATATAAGCTTTCAATTACTTAGGCGTGTATAGGCGTCAAAATTGGTGCTAAGTCTATTTCCCTTCAGCCTATTCTTTTATACAGCCTCAGCAAATGTCAGGCAGCTTTTTCCAAGAGCCCAGTGTAACTCATTTTTCTTTTCTGATGATAATTACTAGAGTTGTTAGGAGCTAGCCTGACCTGTGTGCTCTGCTGTGATTCTATTAGCGAGGTGAGGAATGGAGACTGCAGCAGGAACTCCAGTTGTTTGGTTGCCTGCTTAATCATGGCGACTTCCCAGCTCAAGCATCAGCTGACTCACTGCTCCCCACCCCAACTGGAGCTGCTTCAGCAGTTTCAGTTTATATTCCAAAAGTCTAACTTTCCCCTGTGTGTGCCAAGGGCTGAAGGTGACTGCTGCAGGAGCTTGGAGGTGTTTCTGCCATTCTTAGCCAGTTACTTTGCTTGTTTCCAGTTCTTCAGAGTTATTTTTCTAAGCGTATCAGACAAATGCAAGTGTTTCGGTGTCTGCAGTGCTGCACTGGAAGGGCTGGGTATATGATCGCTGGCGCTGGTCAGATTGTGTAGGTCTGTTATGTGCGTGTCTGAGGTGTGGTATGGTTTCTCTTTATCATATTCAGGAAGTGCATCTCTGAAGTGGATGGTTGTCATTTTTTTCTTTCATTCCTGGTTTCTCTGTTTTTCTCTTCTGTTGTAAACATGACAGTGTATCCTGTCAAAATAGCAATTTACTTCAAGACAGACTGTGTTCTCGCAAAAACCTTCCATCCTAGAGAGTCGGTGGCTGCTGTGTGCTGACTGTTCAGTATTACCAAGTAACAGAGCTAACCTTTATTGTAGAGTCAGGACACATATATTTGTAAACCATCTACAACAGGTAGCCCTGATATACTTTCTTTAATAGGATTTCATCATATTTCTATGAGCAGCTGAAATAAATTGCTTTTAAAAAGTGCCATATCACGTTAAATGGGGTTATGTGCAGTTATCCCCTGTCATGAGAAATAATTCAGTCTCACAAAATGCAAGCTGGGAAGCCACCCCCAGGCATTTTAAAATATTTTTTTTTTCTTCCTAGCCTTAAAGTATTGGAAATAGCAATTTAAACAGAATCCATAGCCCCGTACGACAGTAGTTTGGTACAGACTTCTTTCTTCTTTAAGCCTGATCCTGCCATCCTTATTAATATCAGAAAAATTTGCTAACTTGGAAGAAGTTTAGTGAATTATTTTCAAGCTGGCTTTTTGTGAGGACACCTTAACATTTCTTGGCTTATAACAGATTTTCTGTGTGTGGTATGAAATATATTTTGGATAAGAAGTTTAACTGAATCCTTTAGCAAATATCAGGACTGAATAGATGAATTAATGTTATTGAGAAGACTCTTTTATGGGCACACAAAATTAGCATAATAAGTCTCAATTTATTATGGACCGTTAGGTGTTCTCTTCTAACCGTCTCATTGAATTGTCAATACTGTATTCAACATCAGATTAAATGTAAATGTTTTATATCTTAGAAAACTTAAAGTAGACAAAAATGCAAGCAACTGATTCTCTCTGTGCATTCTTGACCTCCGAAAGCACAGAAAATATTACAGAAAGAAGGGCGCACAGTCCTCTTCTTTTGTCCCATCACCCCCAAAACCAGCAAGTTTTGGACCTAGTGATTTGACACCTGGTTTTGAAGGACTAGCGGTCAGGTTCTAATTTTTATTCCAAAGAGGTAAACCATTGCTAGCTTTGCAGGCTGACATCTTGTAATATTTAAAAAAATAATTTATTTATAAATGAAGTAGCTGATATAAGAGCATTTTTTTCTTGATTATAAGCCTGGAGCACATTTCAACATGCAAGATGACTGTATTGTCTGTTACTGGTCTCTGGTAAAAAGGCTAGGTCAAATAGTTGCTATTGGTACGCAAAGATTCTTCCGTCTAGAAATAAGTAATTCTAGAAGAGTCGGTCACTAGTACCAGCCGCTTATGCTATTGGAACCCTCGCCCTTCCTCTCCCTCCCCTGGGTCCTGCAGAGGCCAGAGAGGTAGAGCGGGCTCTCAGCAGACCCCGGCGCTGCTGGCACTGGCAGTACCACTGCCATCATTCCCATCACCTGGCTTGCAAAAAGAATATAGTTCATTTCCAACTGTCTGAAACTGGGTTTCCTAAATTATTTTGCAAGTACTTAATAAGTTTCAAGAAATCTGATTGGGCTTGTGAACTACTCACAAATCATAAAAGAGTATATTGCAATGAATATTCTGATCAGTTCTGTGCAGAAAATGAATGGTTCAAAACGTTGCTAGAACGGGCTCTGGCTACCCTGAGCATAAACTGCTTGTGTGTTCTGTAAAACACGGGTTTGCTGCTGCTTTAGTTGTTACTAAGTATGAATTATCATGAGAAGAGGCAGGAAACTCTGGTATGAGAAAGTAAGGGTGCATGTGAATGTTAGACACAAATGTCATCATGTCTCAGTGTTATCTAGATAGCTCTTTTCCAGCTTACTTAGCTGTATACACAGCCTATGTCTAAAACTTAAAGAATATATACAGCCACTATAGTTTTAAAACTGCATGCTTATGTGTATGAAAATATATATAAAAGTGGTAAGAGAGCTGTTTTCAGTGTTTCCATAGGACCTTAGTTTTGATGCTCAAAACACTGACATCCATAATGTCTTTTGGGCTGAATAGGCCTAAAGCCAGCTAATCCATTAGTTCCAGTAGGAGTGTGCAAAAGGATGAAAGCGTACAGAAAGTATAACCCAAATTAGAAGGTGTAGAAAGATAAGTACGCTGTTTTTGCACCTGATTGACCCATTGTGGAGTATCAACAACGTGCTTGGACATACAGGGCCCAGTAACTTTGATAAAAACAGAACCATGAAATGTGATTTCAAATAAATCTTTCAAATGAGGATAAACCACTCTGGATACATGCAGCTTAATAGAATATAATTGTTTTAATCGCTGTTTCACACACACTGTCATTAACTACACAGATAATTTCTACCTTGTTTAATAGGATATCAGTCCCACAGCTTTGCAGCAATATGTGGAAACTGTGATATCCAAAGGGCCATGCAGGTTTTCTTTTTCCCCAAAGCCTTGTTATGGAAAGAAAATAGTCAGAGTTACCAGTTTAAGAAGTTGCTTTGATTTTATGTGAGGCAGTTTAAGCTGGTGTATCTCAGTACTTCAGCAGTGCTCACATTGACAAAAACACACTGTCCTTCAGACATCTGAGGCCCGTTTCAGAAGCGTTTTGCTTTGCCGTTTCACCAGTAGAAATTACTGAAGGACACAAATCTATCTACTTTCCCCTGTACGCAGAAAAAGCCTCCCAGGCAGAGGTTTCAGTTCAGCACATTCATTACCTTTTAATTGCTTCTAAATTGCATTGTGACCTGCCACATCAATAGCCGAATCTAACAGAAACTAGCACAATCTTGAGCGTTGGTGGTGTTAAAAGCTTAACTGGCAGTTGTTTTGCTACTGGACTGCATAAAGGACACTGCATGAAGGACAGTGTCGTTCTGGGATGTTTTTCAATAACGTATCATTAACGTTGTTTGGAACTGGCTTTAAATATCAGCTTCTTTATGTCAGAAGCATTTCTTTGGGGCAACGAGCAGCATAGAACCTTGTTATATCCCTATCAGATGTGAATATACATATTCTAAGTTTTACTTCTCACTGAGTAAATGTAAAACTTTCAATGTCAGCCGTGGCATGTAAGAGCTTCCAGGGAAAATGTACGTGCATGCAAAGTCACAACCAAATAAAGCATTTTAAGATTCCAAGCCGTGGTATAAAAATCACCCTTAGAGAAAAGATAAGTTTGAATACGTTTTAGGCTGAGCTGCAGCAGGCACAATGCCGTATAAGGCAAGCTATCGTACCAACCACTGCGGAAGCTAAGGTATAAAAATCATTGCTCTCTTGGAAGACCTATTCAAAGCTATTTGCCAATCACTTATAGAATATAATCACACCATCCTACCACCTAATAATTTCAGCCAGCCACCACATGTTTGTTATGTCTTTGTTTTACTCCTCTTCACCACTAAAAAAGAAAAAGTACAATTACCGTGAGCTTAAGTGTGATGTTGACGCTGTTGTAAGGGCACGTTTCCTTTCCTTCGCCCTTAACACTTAGTAGTGCATTTCTACAGGGCAAGTGCAGTTGTTACTCCTTTACTGTTTTTTGGAGGATGCTCTTTGGATTTTTGTTGCTGGAGGAGCGTTTGCTTAATGGCAAACAGCAGCACTATTTTTATGTGGCAGCTTCCTTTGAAATTGCCCTACTTTAGGGATTGTGTCTGTTATAATAGCTTAACACCAGTGACTTCTCTGCTACAGAGGCTGCTGTGGCTTCATTCTATAAGACATTTTCCACCTTACAGCCAGGCACCACTTGGATTGCTCCACAGGCTGCACCAGTCTCCGCAGTGTGGGACACTGGAGGGAGACTCAGTGGCAGGTGGTTTGACTCCGTTCCTAGGTGGTCTGTCTATTGGCTAATATATGCTAATATATACAAACATTTAGATAATTCTTGTGCCGTTTTCAAGGTTTGAGGCTGCTGTTCATTGAGCTCTTTCATCAGAACAGGCTTTTCCCAAGTGTGCTGGGAGTACTAGAAATCCTAAGTGTCCTTGGACTGCAAGATCATCGCCCAGCTCCTCTCAGGTCACTGGGTGTTCTCTCCCCTTCAGTGGTATGAGAGACACCTCTGGAGGCAACGAAGAGCTGGAAGTGGCCCGTGGAGTAAACTGGCAATGCTGAAAATGAGAATAAATAGCAACAGGTTTCTGTGCAGTGATCCCTGGTGGATGGAACCACCGGAGACCGTGGGGAGGCACATCGTTACGTGCTTTCTGCAGGGCAGATGGATACCGCATCCAGGTAGAGTTCAAGTCCTCGGGTCATATTCCAGTTTAGGAGCACCACCTTTCAGGTTGTATTCTTAGTTTCACATACTCATTTGAACAAATGTAGATGCCTGTTAGGGTACTGAGAGATAAATGCAAAGGGTATTGCAGCTACGAATGTTTCTGCTTTCTTTTGGACTACATCTACCTCAGCTGTTACTGAACCCCACATGTCTGCAAAGCATTCAGGAAATGTTGCAGACTGGAATCGAGTGTTTGGCTGGGAATCGTATAGGAGACTATTACTGCCTTTTGTCTAGTTAGGGGCATTAACAACATTAGTAAGCTAATTAGATTTCCATTACACATACAGAAAAATGCTGATGGAAAATCAGTTATGTAAGTAATCAGCCTACACGGTTATGCTCTTCAATTCTGACCTTAAACACATAACGTCTATCAAATGTATGAAACATTGCTTCAAAGCTACTTTCAAATTTATCAGAAGGATGAGTAAATAGATTATTCACAAGCACTACCCTGGTTAAAGCAAAGTATTAGAAATATTAGCTATATCTATATTTATCAGCTGCTTCTCTTTCGAAAGCATTTTGCTTTTTGCTGCATTTAAAAAAAGAAGCCCACGCTTCTGCTCTGTGCCCCAGAAAGCTTCCCTAGTACAAAAGATCTCTTAGATTAATGCATTTCAATAGAGCTCAGTGGAATATTTCAATGAAAGGTCTATCCCTATTTTTCTCCCCATACGGTAGCTTTCAAAGGTCGACAGATGTGATCTACTGCAATGCTCCAAAACTGTCTGACTGAAATCAAAGATAAGTTTTTGGTCTCCTTGAGCACAGCAAAAGTTGACTGACCTCACCAAATAAAAAGCTAAAATCAGAAGCTTTTTTTTTTTTTAAAAAAATGTATACTAATGTCTTAATTTCAAAAGCTGGATGAGTCACTCCAGGCTCAGGCTGTCACAGGGATTAGTCATTGCACTGTGGGTCTCCACTGTTCTCAATAAGCACCATATGATGTTTGAAGCAAGGGCTCCGTTGAGCTCCCTGTCATACTCTGGTTCTGCCTGCAGGAAGCCAGCTGGATGCAAGTGAGCTCAGGCTTGAAGCCACATTTCTCTGACTACCCTGCATGAGGAGAAGGAATATCTGATTGTCTCTACCTGTTCACTTACGCACGCTCTTGGACCTATTGATTTTTCCAATGAGGCGTGGGTCACTGAAGGCAAAGCTTACAAAGCAGGGTCTAGGCACACCGCTTGTGCCTAAACACTGGGTAGCTTTTGGCTGTGGTAAGCACAGCATAGCTTGTAATTCACAACTGTGAAATCAAAGTAATCTAGGAAAAAAATGTTCAGATCTTCTGCTGTCCAAACACTTGTCACGTGCAAGAGAGACCATTTCCTTTAAGTGTCGTTTCTGCCATAGATCCATTCCGTCTTCCATACAATAAACTGTCCTTGGTCACACTGCTCCATTGCCTAAGGCTCTCTGGCTTCTCTCTTGCCTGTCACCGCATGAACTGAACAAGCAGCTCGGTATGTGTGGAGCATGCGTTAGTGTTGCAGCTCATGTGCTAACCCCTCTGTGCCACTCTTGCAGTGCAAAAAAGTGTGAACTTGCCCCGCAGACAGTGCCACTGAAGGGATTTCCTTGCTGGTGCACATCTAACTCCTAGCTAATCCAGGTTTGGTTTGTCCCACTTCTCGGCAAAGGGGCAGGAAAGAGGGAAGCTGCCTTGCAGCAAGAGGGTGATGCGAAGTGGCATCGGGTCCCCTCAGGCAAGGATAGACCTCTAAGCTCTTTGGTAACAGCTTCAGGTTGCAGCAGGACCAGTATAACAGAGCTGCCTTGCGGATACCTCAAGTTTCTTCAGACTGAGGCTCAGAGGTGCTTTCACTTCATGGGAGTTACGCTTGTGTCTTCCCTCCTGACGACTGCAGAGGTGACATCCTCTTTCCAAGGTCACACAAGAAGATAAAAGGGATCCTGGAAAGGGAACCTAGGTGTCCTGGCTCTCATTCCTATACATGTCTCAAAACACCTTTTCCGTCTTTGCCCCTACACACTTATCCCTTTTGCTTCCATGCTGCTGGTGGGTTTTTTGCTGTACTGTACAAACTGCCAGGCTTTGAAAACACAGTGCCGTAGGTAATGAATGGTTTCCATTTGCTTGGAAGTACTGTGTATATGTAGTATAACCTTATTAACACTGACAAGCTAGCTTTCATGATTGGTAAAAAAACCCTGAAGAGTAGGTCCTAAGTCAAGTTAATATCTGCCATGTTAACAAGGACAATAAACTAGTCGTCTTTGAAAGAGTATTCATCTTTGTAGAACTGCGAATGTTTAAATTACCCCATAACCTGTTATCAGAGGATATTCATGGAAAAGCTCAAGATATTAAAACAGCTGAAACATCATATTTTTATCCTAAGATCCTATTTTATCCGAAGATAGAAAAATTTCAGTGTCTTTTTAAAATCTGAAATGGAAACAAGACAATATAGAATCACAGAAGGGTTTGGGTTGGAAGGGACCTTTAGAGCCCATCCAGTCCTACCCCCTGCAGTGAGCAGGGACATCTTCAACCAGACCAGGTTGCTCAGAGCCCCGTCCAACCTGACCTTGGACGTATGTAGACAAGTATTGCATAATGAAATAAGGCCATGCCAATAAAATAAAGTAACTTCACTATGGAATCCTTCCATCCTCAAATTTACTTGAAATAATTCTGTTTATAACTTCAGCTGAAAACCTATTTAATGAAAATCTTGTACAGGTTGAGAAGTTCTGTGGTCTCAATGGTGTTTAGTGGGAAAAGTGTAAGAAATTACCCTGTATATGAAGTAAACAGGAAAAAATGATGCTGAAGCAGAACAGGAAGAAAATTCTGAATTATGGCCGTCACTGAATCAACTCTGCTTCGTAAAGCTTATGTGTTACAGTAGATAATAAATACTGCACAGTGCTCTGAGCCTGCTTGAAAGTGCTCTATAAAACCTCCTCCTCCTCCAATAGCCTTCTGTCCTGGCTGTGGCAAAGTGAGCTGGTAGCTGAAGTAAGCTCCTGTAAATCTGGGGATAGCAGGGGTCAAGATGGATCCCCCATCCTAATTAGAGTAGCCTCTAGGCTGCTCAATTTTTTGCTCGGCTGCCTGTGTTCTCAAGAGCCTACTTGGAAAGGGAGGATTTCTAGGGCATAGCAAGGTATAATTACGCCTGTGAAGGAAGTGGGGGCAGCGTGTGCAGCAGTATGTTACCTGGGGACCATCTCATCCTGGGGCGATTCTTGGGGGACTACTATATTTCAGTGGAATTGGAAGACAAAATTAATCATTCTGTGTCAACTTTAAGAGTTAAAATACCCATTAAAAGCATCTGTCCCTACACAACCTCACAACCCCACACAACCATGTAAGAAACAGAGAGGAAGGCTGGGAAGCTCAAATGACGTGTCAGCATGGAGGAGCATTTCAGTCCATTCTAATCCAGTCCCTGAATGAGGGTATAAAACTAAACATGTATTATTACACATTTAGTGGTGAACCAGGGGATTTTCAATAATAAATATCCCTTGTACGGGATTTACAGAACTGAATAAGATTTCCTGAAGGACTCTATACATAGTTGTGTCTCAAGTTAATGGTTACTCTCTTGAGAGTTGTCTCCCAAGTCTGCGTTGGTCCTAACCCCTCTAACCTTTGGCAGCGTTACTCACATTTCCTTTATTCTAGAAACGCAGTAAGCAAACCACTGCGGCTGGGAGGCCACAGCTAATGGCACCCTAATCCGGCTGGATGTTCCTGTGTGGGTCCAGTGGCCTGAGTCTACGTCCAGTCAGCTTTGCCTGCCCTCTTGTGTGGCATGCATCCTAATGCATCATAACACCCGTTTGCTAATTGGTTTTGTAGCTTAGTCACTTGCTGCCTGTACCAGTCATTTTTCTTACTGCACTCCAGGCTGTGTTCCCTGACTTCGCGTGCCTCGCTGTGCAACCTTGGAAAGGGCATGAACATTGTAAATTTTGAAATTAGATTTGAAATTAGCTTTCTTTGTGGGCTTATTTCCCCCCTCGCTATAGTCTTGCAAGGGAATCACCTTTATGCTTTTACTAAAATACTTTGGCTTCTGAAGTATTGGGTAATAAATTATATGTTGTAATTTATTTCTTTACGGTTTCAACAAAGTTGTTCGTAAATATAAGAACAATTTGCTTGTGAGCTCCGTAGGGTTCTAAAGATGAAGAACACTTTGGCTGGCACACCAGCGCAGTTTGAGCATCTCATCTGTTAAAAATCCCAGTGTCCCACTTGCATACGCGTTTCCAGGAAAGCGCGAGGTGGTTGGAGGGTTAGAAACGACCCTGAGGGTTGAGGGAGAGGGCATCTGGGGAGAGGCCTGGACACGAGGATCTAGTCTCTGGTCTCTTCTGCTGTTTCTTAGATGATTATGCTTATTTAGCCTGAGAGATGTCTAGATTATTTCTGTGGGCAATTGGCATCCAACATGTTATCAGCTAAAACTAGCGGGGCTATCTGTTGTGTGGCGACGTGCTTGCTTCTCTCCACCCAGTATTGTGGGTGCCGAAACAGCTTGTGTAGGCTGCGTGCTTATGCTTACGCACCTACAGGCAGGCGAGGCGAAGTGAAACCCATTCCTGGAAACAGATTTTGCATCTGAGGAGGAACTTCTAAATGCATTTTTGAGAAATAGTCATGGAATAAGAATATGCTAACAGGTTACCTTTTTTCCTTTTTTAATTGTTTTTTCCCCCTTCAGTATAAAGCTCCTTACTTAAGAAAAGTAGCTAACAAAAATTGTGTCTGGGAGATTAGTGAAAACAAATCCTTGAAACAAGTAGTGAAATAATTAGTGAAAATTAATCTCCAAGCAGAATATGTGGAGGCTTCCTTGCTTGGTTGCTCACAGTTTGGTTGGACAAAGTGTTCGCAGACTTCAGTGGATTTGTGAAGACTTGAGCTGCCAACTGGGCTGGAGCTTCAAATCCTTATCAGCTGATCAGAATTTGCCACTTTTTCCTAAATTAGTGACTCAAAATCGAAGAGCAGTCCTGTGTGTACAGAGAAATGAAGGACAGAAAATATATTAGTTGGTCCTCATTTTTTTATTAATATTGTAGCTATTAAATTTTTACACAGACAAGATAGTGCTTTATATTTTAGGCAGTTAAGCTTTTTAATTTTAGAATTGGTAGGGAATTTTATTGTGTGATAAAACTTTGTCTAGTTCCATATTTGCTGAGAGTTAGGATTCAAATAGAAAAAGGTCATCAAAACTTAAGTAATTCAAGCCTATCGTCTCGTGCTTATAACCCCATAACATTTCAGAAAAGAAACTCATTTTTGATTGCACCTAAGGCTTAGGATAAAGTATGTCTCCATATAGTTAATTGTACCCCATGGTACTGCATCATTTCAGCTGTGGCAAGCTCAATTTAGTTTTGTGAAAGTATTACCTGGTAAGATTTGCAGATGGGCCTAATAGATGCCTGTTAATTAAGTGACCACAGGAAATGTGGGGCTGTCCAGTTGGGAAATGGGACTTTGTAATGAATAATGTTTAGATGGGCTGGTATTAATGGCATCTCAGCATTTGTTGATATCTACCAGGGAAAGCAAATCAAAGAACTATTTAAATAGGTTCAGCGGGACTTGTGTTTTGCATTGCAGATGGGTTAAAAGGGGCTAGGTCTGGATCAGATCCTGATCTGCTTCCACTCATTGCAATGTTAAGTTCACAGGAAGTTTGAGACTGAACCTGACTTATTTATGGCTAGTCACATACCGGTAGCAGAAAGAAGGATAAAAATAGTGTTTGAAAATAGTAAAGACTTGTCAGCCTGTCCCTTTCTCATTGCAACAGTAAACGGGTTTACAAAGAGGTGCCCAGTTGCCTGGACGAGCTCAGCCCATGCGCTCGTGTAAAGGCGCAGGAAGCACAGCGTTTCGTAGGAGCATCTAAGATTCCACTCTGACGGCGCTTACTTATCTTGGGAATTGTTGCATTTAGGAACCATTCTAGCAGCAAATCCATATATCTACTGTTCTTCCTGCAGAGTGCCTTGAAACCAAATGCAGTGCATCACTTACCAGAGCTGTGTTAAAGTAGTGCCTTGACTTCTGAAGCCTATGGCTTCCGAGGAGATGCCAAAAATCTCCTTATTCTTTAGAGTAAATCCCCTAGAACCGTAGTGCACCAGCTGATCGCACCGCCTCTGTGTTGCGTGGCACTTTGGGCTCTAGACCTGTCTCTTACTCAGCTGCCTCTTGCCTGTGAGTTCTCTTTTTCAGCGCGGCAGAGATCAGTCAGGACTTACAAACTAATAATATATAAACTGTAACATCATTTTCTATAGTTGTATTTTTCTTGTATGCTTTGCTGCAGCACTGTGGAAATAGGGTGGAAAACAGTCCAAACGTAAAAGGCTCACGGCCCCACAGACACTGTTTCTGAAAATGACTGTGGGAAAACAAGGACTACCTTGAGCAAAGGACTTCATTGTTGTGAAGATTATTTTTTAAACATAATTAGAATTAGTGAAATTGAAACACAATAGAAGTCTGTGGTAAGCATCTAAATTGCTCTTTGAAATAAACAAGTTGTACCTCTCTCTTTATAGAACAGAAAACTGATAAACTGGAGGTGTTTAACATTTCAGATTGCTACTTTATACTTTATTTACCCATCTCAGAGTTTTCAAGCACTCTGTGAAACTCTAAATTACTTCTTGTCTTGTTTCTCTCAAAATAAGTGATATAACAAAAAATATTGCCAAGAAAGTGGTTGCAAATATAGTAAATGCTCTTTGATATTACATCTGGTCGTCTTCAGCATGTTACTTTTTTTTTTTTTGGACTCTCAGATTAATTAGTGCCATATCAAGTTATTGGGAATAAAAGTAAACTGGGTGGAATTTGCAGATATGTATTTTTGCTCAGAGAATAGTTTCCATGGAAAGCCCGTGCTACAGCAAAAGATTCCTCTGTGTGTGTGGCAGCATTTGAAGAAAAATAAGACTATGTGAAAACAAATTGTCAGTAGACTAAAGGTCTACTTTGCTGCAAGCTGCAGTTGAAACCTCCCAGTTCTAATTCATCCAGGACGTGCACGTGGAAAAACACTGCTTTCACTAGTCAAATGTTCTCTTTTTCCAGAGCAATACCTATAGCTCATATATCATTTCCCTGAACAGAGTGATTTATGGTCCATGTTGTATTATTTTCCAGGATGATTAAACAATGAGGAAAGAACATTAAATAATGAAGAAATTAAGTTGGCAAGGTTTCTGTAGCTTACAATTCTCATGACTTAATTGTTTAATGGAATTGCGATGAGGTTTATATATTCTTAATTGGAGGAAACTGTAAGCTGGAAACATAATGTGGCACTTCAGCTGGCTGATTTCTATGGTCAGTCCATGTGTACAAAATTTTAGATTAGCTTATTGATTATCTAGTTGGAATACCTACCATGTGGAACGCTAATTTTTGTTCAAGAAAAAATTAAGAGAAACTTCAGAAGCCCTAATGAAGGTCTTACACAATTATGTGCTTATTAAGGCAGCGCGTTCATTTTTTTAGGTGCATTTAGTTTAATGAGTCTGCTGCTGCACATTTAACGTTTACCATCTTTCACTTTATAAGCTCAGTACTAATTCTTCGCTAATCCCGCACTTAAACAAATGTATCCACACTTGCAGACTACATAAACTTTGTTAGAAATGAGTTGTCCAACGAAGCAAGAAGCAGGAAACTTCTTGTAGATTAGAGCAAAAGGATGGTTTACAACCTGTTTGTAACAACTTTGAATTTAGATTTTGTAGAAGGAATTTATTGTTTATTGTTTCAAGTGTAGCTGGAAAACATTTTTCTATGTGGTTTCAGAGGATAGAGATATAAAATGTGAGCATTGCCTAACTAGACCCCAAAACAAATTACGAACTACAGTGGTTTTCAGAATATAACGAGAGGGCAAGCGCCGGCTCTCCTTGCCTTTCCATCACCTCGTGACCAGCAGCTTCTGAAGATGACGATGATGCCTCATGAGTTAGGTGACGCATGCCTGAAACCAATTAAATGTTTTGGTGAACACGTTAGGGAGTTCCCGAAGACTATTGCCCAACCAGCAGTTGTTGTCCTTCCAGAGGCCAAGAGTGTTGCGCTTGCTGTGGTACCTTGAGAGTAGTCGTCAGTTCTTCGTCCTACCCGTTGCGGTGCTTTACCTGTGTGCAGAGCACGGATCCATCTGCTCCGCGTGCTGTGAAGCGTAGAACAGAGCAGCTTATCTGTCCCCTGCGCCATCAGTGCAACAATTACAAGAGGTGCTGTAGCAAGATGCAGTAATGAAAACAAGGGAAGACTTCCATAACTGGATGCTTATAAATGGACTCCTTAATTTCAGTAACTATTTTTTTTTAATGTAGCTAAGTGGATTGGGGCGCAACAGACTCGTCACTATTTAAAAGCAGAGAGTTCAAAGCAACTCACAAACACAAACTGATTTTTTAATGAACTTAAAATCATGTGCATGCCTTCCCTTTTAGGGAAAAGGGCTCATCAAAATACACTTACAATTCAAGTTTCTGGAGTAGAGGCATCTTTCTTTTAAATGGGAATGCAAATGGATTTTTAGAGACAATTCAATTAGATACCTATTGATCACTCCGTACCCCCCGTGGCAGAACTGCAGCAATTCCCACTGACTCCTGGAGGCTGTTTCAGCACAGTGCTCACTGCACCCCCGTGTCTCCCTGGGACCTTCCCCACCCTTTGTCTAGTGCATAATTCCAATGGGGAATGCACCTGCTCAGGAAAAAGCCTGGTGCTCCTCTTCCCTCAGGTGACATCTTGTTAATGGAACTTGTAAATAAGAACATGGTTGACTGTTCAGGACTTCTACAACTGTCAGTGTGTCCTGTGATGCTCACCTAGAAGTGAGAAATGTTCATTAAAAAGTCAGTTACAAGGAGTCTGATTAAGAAATTGACTGATTTTTTTTTTTTCTTTTTAAATTAGTGGAACTATGAAACACTTAGGCAATAAAATGCATAATTTACACAAACAGGGTTGTGGCACCTTCAGCAAACACATCGGTGGCTGGCTGTGGTGGTGCCTCGGGACAGAAGGCAGCTTTGTAATTTCTGTGAGAAAACAAAATAATCAGGCGGGGAAAAAACATCGTGCCAGCACACTCGTCGGCGGTGGCACGCTCTGTGCTAGCCTTTCTTTTCTGGATAAACTTTATAAAATACATGAGTCAGCATTGAAAATATAATTGTGTTTAAACGAATATTTAGCTGTGTCAGGGAGTATTTACAGTTGCAGATGTTTTAACTGAAGCTGTTAAGTAAAATACATTAAATAGGGCAATAAAAACGCTTGCTGTTGAAAAACAGATCAAATGCGAGACCTCGCTATAGTTAAAAAAAACATCTGCTTTTGTCAAAATAACTTCATGGAGTAAATACGTATTGTTCTCAGTGGAACTTCTGAATTCTGGAAACTTACTCATGCGTTCCTTCTTACGCTTCTCTCCAGCGTACCCTGATTGCTTTGCATATTGAAGTAGGATTTATAGTTGACTGACAAATTTGAATATATTATTTGGATATATATACTTTGAAAAACCCGGCAAGAACGATGCTGCGCAGATGAAGTGTGCAGCAGCATCAACTGTAAGTGACAAACATGCCTGGCTTTGCTATTGCTACTTGCTTTGTGAGTGTTTCTGGAAGGAGATTAAAATTTCAGATGGTGCCACAGATATTTAAATCGTCACGCTGTGTTTCCATAGTAACACGGATACTGGCTGACACACTGTTGAACCTGAATTTTCCATCTGACGCAATATCTTGCTTACTGTTACTTTCTTCGGTGCCTCATCCAGTTATTTTAGACCAGGCTGCTTAGCCTGCCCTTCTGTAGCCAGAACAACAACCTGGAGTTCCTCCGTCCTCCTCCTCCTGGGGTCTTTCCATGCTTTCCCTTTCAGTGTGGAGTTTGAGCTGCACGGGCAGCTATGGGAAGAAACAGGAGGGTGACTGCCAGAGAGGGCGGATTGTGCTTTACTTCATGTGTGTCCTGATGCTTCTGTAAGAAGAGAGGTAACGGTAGGGCACGCAGCTGAGGGGGCTGCAGAGATCTTAATGAAATGCTAGTGATCTGTGGCTGATAGCACCTATCTTTGCGCAGCCTTGCCCGGAAGGCACTTGCCCTCGCGCTAGAGTATGTGGTGCATGGCGATGCAGCGAGGTCAGTAATGCAGGAGTCTTCACCTCGCCTGGCCTCTGACATCGTGAAGAAACCAAGAGAGGAGGAATTATAGGTGAAGAACCTTTCTGTCTGAAAGACGCATCCTCCGAGTTGTTTTGGTGGCCTTTGCGATACGCTGCTTAATGGGACTGTGTGGTAGTCAGTATTTGATTTGTGTGCATAGCACAGTTGTAATATGTGCCAACAAACAGAATTTCTCAAGTCATGACCCTGCGCTAAATTCTAGTTGCTCTTTTTTAATTACATTGACAGTTCTGTTCACGATTGTACCTTTCTGGTTGATCTTGCGTTTTAGTTTTTCACAGTATATCTCTGTTCTTTCCAGTAATTTCTGGCTGTTGTTGGTTCCCTGATGATCCTTGATCACAGGCCTCAATGTCAAGTGAAGCTTCTGGAGTTCTCAGCTCGGGTGTCCCTATTTTCTCCCGAGTGTGCACGCTTACTCGCTCTGCTCTAACAGACTATGATTCTACCTTTTGGCCTTTCAGTGCAGCCACTGATAACAGCCCGGCAGCATCCCTTGCTCATATCATCCTTAACTTAAATTGCAATTTCCTTTTCAGAAATATTGCTGATTAATTATGGCAGGCTGCTGTATTAGAGGCCAAGATAGCACTCAGGCTGGGGCGACAGGGTTCTGGAAGTCCGTAACTGGTAAGAGACTCCTCGCTCAAACGTCTGAGGTCACTGTCTTGAAACACTTCTCTTGCATTCGTGCAAGAGCTACAGATCTCTGAAATAGAAAAGAAACTTAAAGTCACGCACCAGCAAGTTTGTCCATCTCTCGTTTTGGAGGTCGTGTCTCCACTAGTACCAAATAATACTTTTTGTGGTGACGGCCTTCCACAAATCCTTTTCATATTTTCCTTCAGTCTTGGTATATTGGACACTTTAATGCCACTCACTGTAGTTTATAGCAAATATTTGCATGCTTCAGAAGGAATTCTGCCTCGCAACTGAGAGTTAGTTACTCACTTGTTCTCAGCTTCAAGTTTCATTGAATTGGTGGTGCGCCAAAACAGTGGTTGGGTACGGCTTTTGCATCTAAAGCACATAAAGCACTTGCTAAAGCCACAGAAAAATTTGAACTACGCTTGGCAGAAACCTAGACATGTAACACAGTTGGTCTCCTCGTATGGTATTAACTCAGGGCAGTTGTTCTTGTTCTTGATGCCTTCTGGCTTATAGATTCCACAGGGTATCCGCAAGTAGTCCTGCACGTGGAACCTGAATGACCAACTTCTTTGGCTGTTGACAGAGCTTAGGCTACATATAGAGTACAGAAAGAAACATTAATTGAATAGATATGATCTAATAATGTTCAGTAAGGCTTAGATTAAACCCAAGAGGCTTTTTCTGTACTAGGCATAATGTAACTACAGCAGGAATAATTTAGATATGGCAAAGCCACATAAAAACAATTATTTCTATAACTCTGCTTTGTCCCATAGGAGAAAAGAAATCAACAATGCAGGTTTTTTGTATTTAGTCAACAGCTGGATATATCTCTAACTGAACAAAAGGTATATGTTTCTTTGGTTTCCATAATTCTAAGCATTGTATGTCATTTCTTTCTACCCAGTTAAAATTCTAATGCGAAATTCTGCACTCGAAAGTAGATGCACATCCAGTGGAGCAGGTGATGGCACTATGTGTTCGATTTTTTTCCCCTAGATTTATGGGTTGATATCTTTGAGTTGGGTCATAATATGCTTTTTGAAATCTCTCAGCTGTCCAAAAGATCTGTGTTATAACTTGCCACCAGCGTGCATGAATTCATTAATTTGGAAGATGCCAAATGTTCATATACGGTGCTTGTTGAGCCTGCCAACCCTGTAATCATAATATATATGCAGAAGGCAAATGTTCTTTCCCTGTAATGTACTATCAAAAGCCAGAGAGAAAATGGTATATTTTATAGAAAAACCTTAATTCTAGTGGGGTGGGTTGTCAGTGGCTTTCTGGGAACCCTTAAAAACAGTTCCCTACACAAATTAGTCTCTGAGCAGGTCTCTGCTCTTACGTGTTTCCCCAGCAGCCCTCAGATGTGCAGCAGTATCAGTAATTTGGTAGTGATTGCTTATACGAGTATGGCGTGGTTCATTCAGATTCTACTGCTGCCTTCGGATAAAGACGCTTAGTTCTTCTATCAAAGCGCTAGTCTCATAATGGCAGTTTCAGAGGAAGGAGCAGAATTAAGGAAGGCATAAATCTATTTGACCCGCTGACACAGAGCCACTTTCATTGTGAATATTACAAGAGGCATAATAACTATGTTAGTACCAGTGGAAGCAGAGCTTTTCTGGTGGATAGGGTCCTATCGTAATCCTTCCTTAACTTTTGATATGTACCCAAATCATTTTCAGTAGGTGTTGTGATAAGTTAAAGCAAGTAGGAAGCAATTAAACAGCTCCTCATTTCCCTTCCAGCTTACACCGCAATATTGTATTTCTCAGGTGGTGCTTCGCTTTGGAGAAATATGATTGACTCGCTGCCTCGCTAATTGATGCCTCTTATGTGTTGCACTGGAATTAGCCAAACTCTGTTCTCCATATTCTGTATTCTCTTGGTAATGTGATGGTAGAAGACCTGAGGGGAAAAAAGGGGTTTTTTTTAAAAAAAAAAACTAAAAGCAAAAAACAAAGCAAAATCAGGAAACACCCCAGGGGCCCCAACAGCAGTAATCTCTGTAGATTTCTCTTGTGAATAATTTAAAAAAAAAAATACTGCAGTAATGGTAATGGAAAGTCTGATTATGCTGCTAAAAATAACTCTTTGGAATACAACTTTGTACAAGAGTCAGTAAATTACAATGAACTTCCGTTGCTCCTTTTATTAAAGGGTCTGGTTGCAGTTTGCGATATGATCTCACGAGTGGTGACCTTGCTGCTTCACAACTTGTTTCCCTGCTGAAGAAGTGAAATAACCCGACTGGTTTCATTTTAGCTGGACTTGCCAAAGTAGTGCTGTACTTGAGGATCATAAAGATGTGTGGTTTTCAGTCAGTAAGCAACAAATTCCAGAGCAGAAAACCTGCTAGAGGTGCTTTGGTTCTGTTCAAGTGCTGGATTCCAGAAAGATGCAAGAAAAACTTCAGTAGAGGCATGTCTGAGTAGTATGTGATTTGGCTTTAAATATCAAAATCATCAAGCTTTCTAATCCCTAAATAAGATTCCTGTCAAAATCAGGACCTTACTAAATTCACAGAAGTAAATTTGGGAGCTAAGCTGTAATTGCGTCTGAGCAACCCACAGCCAGGAAAAGATTTTTAAAAAGTGATTTGTATGAGAAGCCTATTAAAGGGGAGCCTAAGCAGTTTATCTGATTGTGACTAATGCAGAATAAACAAGTGAAGGTGGTGTTGAAAGTGCCACCGTGCCTGAATATGAGGAGGAAAAGAACCTTATACTCATTCATGTGCAACTAATTCTGTATGCATGCTTTGTTATTCACAGCTAGCCAAAAAATATCAGGAATCTTAGATAAACTCTGTGCAGTTTTCATGCTGCTAGCATGTGATACCTTTCTAGGCAGCAGGTAGGGGGAAGCTGGAATGCCTTTTCAGTTTCTGCAGGCCATGACTACCGCGGGCGGTCAGGAGCTGGCTTCTGATTCCTGTAAACACCTGTGCACAGATGAAGGGCCAGGACTTACTTTGTGGCCAAGCCAATGCGCGGCTGGATCAGGACTGGTTCCAGCGCGGGAGTGCAGAGCTGGAGATAGATCATACACCAGGGAAATGCAACAAAAAGTGCTTGAAGGTGGGATTGTCAAAGCCAGGTATTGGTGGGTGAGGGTCTGCTGTGGGGGAGGGCGTAGGGATGTGTGCTCAGAGAGTACAGCTGGAAGGGCTGGCCGAGCTTACCTGATTTGTGCGTGGGTCATCTCCTGCGGGGCTGGTATCTGTCGGTGCCCCGGAGCACCACCATCCCTTCCCCTAGCATCACCCACACTGGCCATTGCCAGTACTCGAGAAAAGCAGGTTTGGGAACCCCTGAGGCAATCAGCATCCAACCACGGCTCTGAGTAGTTTCCAGTAGAAAAAAACCCTGGCACTATCAGATTTTTTTCTTTTGTTTCTTTATAAAATGCATATAAGTTATCCTGCTTCCCTGAATACAGTAGATGTCTTCCCTTGGTGCAGTTTCTAGGCATCCCAGTGCCTCCTCAGCTTTGTGATTTTTAACGTCTACTCCTGTGTTTGGAGCTTTCTTCTGAGGTTCCCATTTCTCCCTGATGTTTTTAGTTCAAGCTTACCCATGTGCCCACTCCCACGTGTGGAATTAGTCACTTGGGAAGCGCTGGTTTTCTCTCCCGGTTAGTTCTTGCCCTGTTATTGCCACGTAGCTCAATATCTTTAATGGTAGCATCCATTATTTTCTTTATCTCACTCCATAAAGAAGCTTAATTGTTTTGTTTCAGGCTTTTTATTTAGTCTGAACGATGAGCATACTGACTACACTACAACTTCTAGGTCTGCGAGCCAGTAACCCTTTCCGGGAGGAGAGGTGGTCTGGCTAGCTCTGGATTACCCTGCTTAGCAGGTGGACGTGAAGCAAACCAGCGCGATGAGCTGGTGTTCCACAGACCCACCAGCGTGCCACAAGCCACGGCGTCGGAGAGGGACTCAGCTGCGGTAGCTGGGCACGCTTTTGGTGGGTGATAGAGCCCAAAACAATCACTGTCTTGGTCTGTTCATATTTCATATTGCTTCTACAGATATATGAGGATGGCGATTGTGTCCTTTCAGGTAATGTGTCAAAATCTCAATGGAAACAACTTTCCAGACTTGTTATAACAGGAAATAAATTATTCTGCTTTTTAAAAAGATTATTCTCCATGAGAAGATATTTCTTATGTATCTATGATTCTTTCCATCATCCTTCAGATCTGTGAGCACCGGTCTAGGTAACTTTTAATTTGGACCAAAATAGCAGGGAGTTGGCCCGCTAGGGAAAAATTAAAATGCTTTACCTTACTACTTATGATTTTTTGCTGGGGCTAAAAAAGCAAAGGCAGCTCTGCCAAAATTAAAGCATGGCTGCGTAGCTGTAACTTCAGTGGAGCTATCTAGGCTTTGGTTAACGCAAACAAAAAAAAAAACCAAACAAAAAACAAACAAGCAGAAAAAATCCCTGCTGTTGGAAAGCACCCTGAGCAACAGTGTTGGAAAAAAGGTGGCTGCAAAGGATGAAGCATAGACTCTGAGCTCTTAACTCATTCTAAGGGTTTCAGTAAGCCTGTTGGTGAAAAATAGTAAATTTTTTTCAGGAAAGAAATTGATTTAGAATCTGACAAGAACTGTTTGGGTGTGGTATCATTAATGCCAGGAAAAAAGTTTAAAAAGCTTGTAAATAGCTCAAATGAAAATAAAGAGTTGGTCAAAGGCATTAAAAATGACCATTTTTGTAATAGATACTGCCAGGTACCTGAGAAACATTAATGTGGCAAACCCTTTTTTCTTTTTTTTCAATGGGAAACATTAAAAGAGCTTAAACTGGAAAAATACAACCTCTAAGGACTTAAATAGAACAGAATGGGGAATTTACAAAGCGTGTGCCAGGAAATAATCACTAAAACTAAAAAACAGCAGAGTAGTATCTCAGTTATCTGGATAGAAGTAAATAATCTGGACAATGTAGCCCAAAATAATAGGTAAGTATAGATAGATAGATAATTCTAATGATGTGGGAATAAAAACTGTATCCTAATACAAATTCCAAGGTGTAACTTTGGATGAGCACCCGTAAAGTTACAGTGATACCAACTCTTGATTTCTGTTGTAAGTAGTTGAGGGAAAGACACACAGATGGTGAGGGTGGTTCTGGTTTAAGAACGGTCATCCACGGGAGGGCTACAGGGCTAAAACCAATACCTAGAATTTCAGCTGAGAAGTGGGTTACTTACAAGAATTCATCTTAGCATGAATGTGTTTGGCTTAGTTCTTGGACTCATGTGTCGGGAGAATCATTCAATGCAGTATCTTCTAATTCTGCCTGGATGCGTCCATCTTCCTTCCCAAGAAACATCAACATGGCCACGTTTGAGCTGTGGCCTGAGAAACCTGCTGCTCTTTGGCAGCAAGTGCAGCCTTTTGTTTGTCCCAGGTTTGTGCAAACGTCCTAAACGCGACCCCAGTAAAGGAGGAGGGCGCAATGAGAACGTGGCGCCTTCCTGTCATGACAAGGTACATGTTATGATCCTGATAGAAACCTGCCACCTTGGTTCCCTCTCCCTTTCCAAAATGTACGTGCTAGTTACAATCTAAATTTTGCATGTATGAAGTTTATTCACCGGCACATTGTCTTATACGTATATATGCAGTATATATACATATTTACCTCTGTGAGAGGACGTAGCTCGGGCTGAAATTCCAGCACTGATATCAGAAATGATACTACAAAAGTTTTTTCTCTAGCCAGTGCAGTATAAATGGCTTAGCTACTTCAAAACAAATCATTAAATCCTTTCTGGTTTGCATGGTGTGGTTATTTTTATTCTCCTCCTTCCTTTCTGCCATCTGTCTATAAACCTATTGATTTTCCCAGTATTCTCTGGTTTTTGCTGTTGATGAGGTATATCAGTTTCCTTTTTATTAGAGGGATTTTTTCCCCCCGATCTTTGGAGGACACTTAAGTGAACTGAAACAAAGATTCGTTATAATGATGATGTAAGCAGGGGGATAAAAGTGCGTTGATCCCACAGCGACCACAGTCGGGGAATAAATCACACCCTGGAAAAAGGGATGGGTTCAATAGTTTTGAACTTATTGTATTTCATATAATTTTGATATATTAAAGTCTGGTTATTTTTTCCCTCTGTTACTATTTTATTTACCAGAAATGATCTTGACAGGATTAAAAGAATATTTTCAAAGGCCTGTTGAATATTTTGAGAGAGATCCGTTGCATATTCTAGGACGCAGACTCAGGCAGTTAACAGCCTTCTGGATAGGCTGTGTAGCTCTATCAAAGCACTTAATGAGAAATGATGGATCAGGCTCTGCATAACTAAAAGAGCCTTATAATTATACAGGCACAGAACTAAAGCAACTAGTTCTTGTGAGGCCTGTTTCCAGATTCCTTTTAAAGTTTCCTGGCAAGCTTTGTTCATGGAAGAACAAAGCAAGTAGGGGGTGATCCTAAAAGTCAAGGTTCAAATCAGAATGGATACAAGAAAGCAGAAAGGATGGTATAAATCATGCCTCTGCACAGAAAAGCTGTATTCAATATATTAATCCCTATGAAGACTACACAGAAATTAAACCTAGCAGTGTAACTCTAAAATCAGTCTGTAAATAATATTTTCTGGTGCTTCCTGAAAGCACCCTTGCGTAGGTGGAAGGTGTCTTTCTGTGCCGTTTTGTCAGATTTATTTTCCCATGCAAATATCGCGTAGAGGGAGTGTTCTCATACGATCGCTTCTGTTATCCTAAGGGGAAAAGCCTGGAACGTCACTCAGAAGGAGTGCCAATAAATTATATCCATAAGTGCAGATCATCCTCCTTTGTTTTCAAATCACACTTGTCTTAGCAGTTAATATGTTGGCTTCTTAAACACAGAAATCCACCAACCTTTTCTTTCGAGTGTTTTGGTGGAACTCAGAACTGCTGTTTTCTAACAAAGGATGTTTTCTGATCTTAAGGTCTGCTGATTCACTCTGCTGGGCTAGAGTTTGTGGCAAACTGTCTCCTAAGGCATGATGTTGTGGAGGTCAGTGCTCCAGTGGTGGAGCCGATCCTGTGTCACAGCGTGGCAAAAAAGTATATAAATGGGTTCAAAAAAGAATTTGACAAATTGGTGTGGAATAGGTAGCTGTTAATATGTTGTCTAGATGTAACCTCCAACTCAATAGTGCCCAAATTGCTTATTGGAATCCAGAAAGTTATTTTAGGCTGGCGTCATCTTACACATCTTATAATAATTCTCTTAGTACCTGCTATTAGGTCCCTTCTGACACAGTGCTGATGTAGAGCTGTCTGGTGCTGTATCGCCATTCGCTTCTCTGTTCTGTATTTTGATTCAAGATCTAGGATTTACTACTTTTTAAGTTCATATAACTATAACTGGGAAGGAAGGAGGTTTGACAATCACCAGAACTAATGGAGCTCTTGCAGAATTTCTTAAAGTTCTCAGCATTCTTTCCCAGAAATGGGGATTCATTAAAATCAAGGTTTTGTTGCAGGAATTGTGTGTTAGTTTTGATAGGGATAGAGTTCGAAATCCTCAGTCTCCGCAGAAGAGCTGATGGACAGAAATGAACCCGCATGCCACACACCTACGGAGAGCGCCTCAGGGGCTTTCCTTCTGTCACGCATCAGCTCTGCTTGAAATGGTCCTGAGCTCACACTGGTGAGATATAAGAATGCTTTGAGAGACTGGAAGAGAGTTTCACATCCGATTTTTCTTTATCATAGTCATTAGGTACTTGCTGTTTTGTTAACACCTTGCTGAACAGTCTTCCTTCACTGACTGTAAGGCAGGCAAAGCTTGCGTTTTACCTTCCTCGTGTAACTTGGCTGGATTCACCTAACAGAAAAGTAACCATTAATCTTCAGAGTCAGTATGGATTCATAGGCTGTGATGAAGGGACATGTCTGAAAAATGTTAATAAGTTTTCTCAAAATGGCGATGGAGAATTTTGACAAATTGCGTATTTCTGCAGAAAATTTTAACAGCACCGTTGTGCCCAAGTCCTGTATTTTTGGAAGACGCAACAGTTCAATCTAAAAGGTTTCTACGCTCCTGAACTGTGGAATTGAATAATTTGCTCCCATAAGATGTATTTTAGCAGGGTGTTTAATTAGATGACTGGAATTGCTGTTCAGGCTGGGATTTTCCAGAGGAACCTAAGAAAGTTTAAACAGACCCTTAGCAAAAACTTTAGACCCGCCAGGCTGGGACCCCGTGCTCTGCACTGCCCCGCGCTGCGGGGACGCGTTGGGTCCCCAGAGCGTGCCTGTGGGTGTTACACGGACTTGTATGTTAAAGTTGTGTCAGAACTTAAAAACCAAAACAAAGCAGAAAACCAAACCCTGCAAATACCTTTTTGGTGTCTATAATATAAGGGAATACCCACCACCTTTTCATGGCAAACCCCTACTCTTTTTCCTCATTAATGAGAGAAATAATGAATTTTTTTTTTTTTAAATTACTTAAAGCCAGCTTTGTTTTCTGCTTTTAGAACTTCTTATTCCTGCATGCACACAACTAAAATAGAGGGCTGTTTGAGAGAGAGAATTTTGCAACTGTGGGTCTCTTGGAAAGAGCGTTAATTTACAAGTAGCTCTTGGAGAACTTTTTTTGTTTAGCTTGGGAAATCAGTGGCTTTCGAAAGATGGCTGCTTGGAATCTTCTGTGGCCTAATGTTGTTTCTTCCTCTGTTGCAGTACTGATCTCATCTTTTGAGAGATACCGAATCCTCTTCCAGCCAGCCGGTGCAAGCACAAATTGTTCTGTGGAAACCGCGGGCACCTTGTGGTTCTTCTCTTGATGGGTGCTTTGCTTTCTGCTTGAGAGGGTGGGAGCATCAACTTTGGCCTTCTTACCTGACTTGTCTTGATAATGAATTCTCCTCAAGAGAAAAGAGGACTTTGTTCCCCATCTCAGGAAAAATAATAAGGTGGCTTTCTTATGACAACTGTATACCTCCGTAGTTTCTGTTACTTTAACCTCTGGAAAGGAGAAAATATCAACTGCTGATGCTTTCCAGTGCAGGAGTGAAAGGAGGGGCTGTGGAGGGGCTTTTAGAGCCTCCCAGCTGTCACCCTCGGCTCTGGTGGCATCTGTAAATGGGAGGGAAGCACTGGGAGTGGGCGAGGGGCCTCTGTGGTTTGCCTTCTGCGGGCGCGTGGGGAGAGAAACCTTGAATGTTTACAGACATGAAGCAACAGCGGTGGTATGAAGACAAAGAACTTGAGGAACCAATGTGGGGGACGGGACACGAAAACATATAAAAGGATACGCTTGCAGAATAGAAGAGAGACTAAAAGAGAATTAAGAATAAACCAGAAGGAAACAATAGTGACAAGACAGAGGGAGTATAATAGCTTGTGGAAAACCAGGTTGAGGTTCATTTTGTTCTTGTACTTTTCCCTTAGAAAAGGGAGTTAAAAAAAACAATGAAGAAGATAAACAAGAAGCAGCATAAAAGGAGGAGAGGAATGTTAGATTAAATGCATAAGTAAAGGATTAATGTGGGAAGTATAAAAACAGGTGACCATATGAATGTGCTATGTGCTATGCACAGGGAAAAAATTCACCTACTGTCCAAGAAGCAGTAAGGACACTCTTGGGTGCTCTGTTTCTCTCTCCAGGTTTCATTTTGGTTTTTAACTACTATTTTTCTGACTTATACACCCTGCCTTAAGTTTTTGGAGAACTACTTTGTGAAACGCAGAAAACAGTAAAATACACCTGATTATCCAACTCTCAGCCTGGCTTTGTGTTCAATATTCTGGACACCAGCAAGATCCACGCCAGTTCTTAGGAAACTCATTTTATTTCATTGACACACAGACTAGCCACTTGCATTGCAAATTTATTTTATGGCTTTTCATTCAACAAAGTTATAACATACTCTGTCTTTGCAACGTATCGCAGCTCTCCTTGTTCATATCATGTCCTCGATAATGGTTTGTATTTTGAACACACATTGTGAAAGCACATGCTGTATTCGGTGGATGAAAACTCATTTTAAAGTTGGCTTTCTATATCTTTAGTCAACACGGATTTAATGTAGACTATTATCTACAGCTCTGGTAATTACCCGAAACCTTGGGTACAGTACACTCCTGCCAAAAGGTCAAGATAGTGAATTACTAGCCTGGTGCCGTTCTACTTATGACTTGCAGTATTTGATTTTTTCATTCTTCTCTTCAAAAAAAAAAAAAAAAAAAAAAAGACAAACTATTTGTGGAAGGCAGTAGCATAGTGGTTAATAAGGCAAAGCTGTTTGCTGTAGCATGCTGGGAATGCTACCTAAAATATAATAATGTGGGTATGTGTAAGTGGAATGGATCCAATTTCTTTTTCAAATGAAGATGTGCATGGGCTTGACTTTGCTTTGTATGCTTAATTTTCAATATGCATTTTTGTTTGTTTTGTAACTTACCATGAGAAACCGATGTTCGCAGCTATGAATTTTTCATAATAATCCATGTAAACTTCTCCAAATTTTTTGAGATCAGTAAGCAGAAGATATTAGAGAAGTTAATCTGAAAGCTTCGGTGACCATGATAAGGCTTTTAAAAATATAGGAAACTAGATCAGTTCAGTCATTTAAATAATTTTTTCTAGAATACTATTTAGCAAAATATAAAATGTTGCTCAGTAAAGATCACTTCGATGGCTAGGGAGACCTAAATCCCCTAGCTCTAATTCAAATAACTAATCATATTCCATAACCATTTAACAGCCAAGAATTCGTTACGGGGAGAAGCAGGAAATAAAAATTGCCGGTAAATAACATCACAAACAGCTTTGCATGATCACACTTCAGTGGTTTTGATTTGGTAAACAGCACAATGGTATCAGATTGAACTACTTAGTCATTAAATAAAGAAATGTGACCTATACAAGGTAACTCTAATTAAAATCTAGGGTCTGTGCACTGAATTTATTGCACCCTTTGCAAGCTTTTTGCTTTCAAAACTAATTAGTGATACAAAGAGAATGTGATTTGATTTGGGAGATTTCATATTCATAGACTAGTGGTACCTAATGCCTGTTCCATCCTCGTGTCTTGCCTAATTTACCCTCAAAACCTACGTGTGCTTTGGGGCCTGCTGGCAGCCTTTCACCATGGCTTTACCCTGCCTTTCCTTTCGCATCTTAGCTGGGCTGTCCTCAGAACATTCTCTCCAAGCATGGCATTTTTCAGGGAGGGTTTCTTGTTTGTTTGTGGGCTGGGTTGGGTTGTGACTTTGGGGTTTTGTCTGGGTTTTTTTGTTTTAGTTTTTCTTTTTTGTTTTGTGCTGGTGTTTTTTGTTTGTTTTTATTTATTTTTATCTTAAACAAAAGGGGGTTGCCTGTGGGAAATGGTAATTTCTAGTCTCTGGGCTGCCCTTCATAAATGCTGCCTATCCAATTTGACTTGTGAAAATACACGCAAGGAGGGAATTAAGCTGACTTCATAGTAACTTTCAGTATCAGCCTGACTTTGTTTGTATCTCTATGCATTCCATGTTCCTTACTGTACATCAAAGGTTTTAAGAATTGTTATATGCCCCATCCCTATTATGAAGTAAATAAGGATACTGGCTTTATAAAGTAATATAAGACAGAATTTATTGGAATGCATTTTATCTGCCTACTGGGGAGTATTTCACAGCACTTACAACCATGTAGTTAGGAAGAGACTTCACCTATCATGGGTTAGACTTTGTTCGTAAGGGCATTTTATATTTTCCAAAGCATATGTCCTTGCTGGAGGTAGGGCACAACACTAGATGGATGATAGATATCATCTGTAATGGCAATGGTTAAGTTTTCTTCTGTGCTTATAACTCAGATGTAGTTCTTGAGTTAGCCGAGGGAGAGCAGAACTTGGGCAGGGAATGGCACAATCTGGATACCAAGCTCTGCAAGCCGGGGAACCCCCAATAAATGCAATTTGAGCAATCTCTAATATTTAATAAGACCTATGAGATTGCAAACAACATTTTCAGTGAAACATTTCTTTAAGATCTCCTCTTTGGGCATATTTTGGGGATTAGACATTATCTTTATTTCAGTGCTCATAGCGCAGCATGTCACATAACGGGAGAGGAAAAGACTGCAATTTTTGGATGCTCTTGACGTGTTTAAAATCTATTTCGGTGACGCTGGTGGAGGTAGCCTCTTCCACTGTGGAAGCATTCTGCTCGTCTGTATAACAGCATCTCCACAACGGCTGTAGAGTTCACTATTGCTTTCAGGTCAAAAAATGTGGCTGACAGTAGAGGAGGACGTTCAAGCTCCCTACCCATTTGCTAACGAGTATGACAGTGCGGTCAGCCACCCACGCTGGAGGTTAAGATGAGGCATCCACTGTTCATATGAAGTTGTTTTGCACCACTGGTTAGAGAGTCATCAGAGTTTCAGAGAATCCAGAGTTTATCGTTTCTCTGTTGCAGGTAAGGTGGTGTGCGGGCTTGTTAGTAAAATATTTGTTGGCTTACCATAAACCATTTGAGATCATAGGCTCTTGTTAATGGAGTGATAACCACGGGTCTTGTTCATCACGTCTTTGCTTTGGAGTTCGCAAACTGGATAAGAAAAGACATTTTAGCATTGGGTAATCTTATAAAATGGTATTGCAGGAGTGGTGTGTCTTCAGAAACCTTGATAGGCTCATGTTTGACCTGTCTAACCAGGGGCATGATAATATTTAAATGCTTTAACATAAAAGTTTAAAAGTAAAATGAAAAAACTGTATATGGCGTGGTGTGCATGGCCAGTGAGTGCGGTTTGCAAACGCATGTGCCAGTTACAAGGTTTAAGAATAAACCAGCATATTTTGGGATTTAGTTTAGAGGAAGGAGAAGCAATTTCCCTGAAAGGAAATCTCTGATATCTGTTGTTCGTTCTGCTTTTATGAAGCTGAAGGGATTGTGAATGTGACAACCAACTGTTAAGATTTCCTTCCCTGAAGTAACTTCTACAAGTTATTAACAAAGTACTGCCTTATTTAATCGGTTTTACTTGGCATATACATAACGTTTTCCTCACTTAAGCTTCCTTTTTTGTATCCATCACAGCCACCACCAGAGGCAGACTCTTCTGGAGACTTGCAGTTCTTGTTTGAATCCTTGAGCCTGATAGAAATGAGGCTTTCTTCCTTCATGTACATCCTGGCTGATGTCCCTCCAGACTAGAAACTCTGCTTCAGCTGTTGTCTCTGTGGATTTAGCATACTTTCCTCGATGACTTGTTCAGATCCAGGAAAACAAAAAATGGGGGTAAGAATACATTAGGAGTTTGGCTTGGGAGTTCAGAGCAGGATTTTGAGATTCAAAATATAGGTACCAAACAGAAATCATGAAGCTGGGTATTGGCTAATGTAGAAGTCAGTGAGGCACTTTTAGCATTTTCTGGATTAGTCAGAGAAAGAGAAAAGCCTATAAATTTTTTAGCAGAATTAACAGATGAAGCAGTATCTGGGGGAAGAGGAAAAAAAAAAAAAAGGTGTTAAAAAAAAAAGGCAGAGAGGATTTCTAGTTCTCAGTCTCTTAATTCAGTTTACTGTAGATCACTTGGGTATTGCAATCCTAAAGCATTTTCTTCACCACACATGAAAAATATATGCACTGAACATCTGACACTGCAACATCCGAAGACCAGTGTTTGCCTCTAGATTTTAACTTTCAGTATTTTTCATTTTTTCTTTCCCCAAGATTGATTCCTTTGGTTAAAGCATTCTCTGCTCAAGATTTAGGAGAGCATTTAACAGTGTCATTGGCCTCTTACTTGGATAATGGCCGAGACGAAAATGCCCTTAGCAATCACAGTTAATTTTGAGTGTGGTGATAAAGTCTGACAGAAATAACTTTGTCACGCAAATTTCTGTCAGATAGCTTTGACAGAAATCACTTTGTGTACTTGTTATTGACCTGACTCAGGAGGAGGTACACTTGCTTTAAAGAGATTTTTTTTTTTTTAAAATAATGTGATAATCTTATGTCTGTCTACAGTCATCCATATAGGACATGTCATCTCGCATCCAGCAGGGAAACATTTATTTATTTCTTTAAGCAGGTAATTTGTTGTCACTTTGGTTTTCATTTTATAGGATAGTAATTAAAATAAGTCAACATTTCTTCCTGTAGGTGAGATACTTAAGCCCAGGTTCACAAAGAGCATAACTGAAGGCAAGTTTTTCAACTGCTTGACATATACCTGCTTTCACCAAAACCAGGAAAACATTTGAACAGAAAATGCTAGTACATGTGATGGCTTCTGCCCCCAGAGAAACCTTTCAATATCTAGATCATGCTTTCAGGTGCACGTAGTGGTTGCTTTTAATTGTACCTGGTGATAAATCTACAGTAGTGACATGGTTTTGTTCTAAGCACTGCAGTCTCCAAGGTGTTTGTGACTATGATGGTTCATTTCATGTGTCCTTGAGGCAAATCAATGTCTCTTTCTTTGTAACAGCTGATGTAAAAATCTCTTAATATTTCCATTATTTTTTTGGTCCCCTGAAAGGATAAACAATATGTACTTTCTGGAAATCCAGCTCTATTGGGTTTAGCTGCCAGCAAACATGAGTGCTAGTAGCAAGCGGTAAGATTTGGCTTAGAATTGGATCTGCAGTGTTCATTTCTCTAGTTCTTCTGTAAGCAAGTCTTAAAGTATGAAATTATAATATCAAGTTATCTCCGGTGCAGTTGTATTTATTAACACAATTCCATTTTACCGACTTTCCCTCATCCTATTTTTAATGTATTAGATCAACATCATGTTTGTTTTTCTGCCAACAATATTGGAATATAATTACAATTTCAAATGTTGTCCGATTTTGCATGCTGGTCTTTTTTTTTTTTTTTTGACGTGAACAACACAGAATACTTTAGAATGAAAGATTTGCTGCTTTTTAGGATTTTGTTGTCATAAAGCGAGACTCCTGCTACTCCTTAATCATGAGGAGATGCTGTTTATTCAGACTGTTGGATATAAACCCATGTAGAGTGCTCATAAGAATATGGGGATAGCTATTTAATATTTCTGGCACAAAGTAATTTCTGATCCAAGTGAAATGATCCTCCAAAACCCAAACTCAGTGTGGTGGTCGCAAACTTGGAACAGCAGAGCAGGGTGCACAGGTTCTACATTCTCTCCCTGCAGCTCAGCTAAGTTTTGATCCTTATTGAGTGAATGGATTTTTCTCAAATTTATGACTTGTGGTATCTTTCAGAGTATTTGAAATTTCTGAAAATTATTAGATTTCTGTGTCATTTTGATATTTTTGAGAATCTTGGTACAACACTGGAAGGACCTCCTGGTTACTTGATCGAATTTTGCTCTTGTAGATAACTGTGCCATATCTTCCGTTTTATCAACCAACAGATGTGCAGATGTCTTCAGTGTTGGAGCCAAACCTTGGTTAGCTTTAATTACTAATCATCCCTTCTGTAAAGTGGTCTCTCTCCATTCCATTTTTTTCTCTCCTCTGCTTTTGGGACAAGAAAGACTTTTTACATTCCAACAAGCAATGATCTACAAGTAAATGTATTTACCTTTAAAGAAACTTCTCCCTAACCTCCAAAGTCCTTGCAAACACTCTCTCCCTCTCCCCCTTACACCCTGTGCTTTTATTTTTTTCCCTTTCTCTCTGGTCACTGGATCTAATCCTTCCTTTTGTTTGTGATGAAATATCCTAAGTTGGCGGGAGCTTTGTCTTTTGCTGCAATAGCCTAGAATGTCAAACCTGGTCGTTAATGCAGAGTTTTGGAGGAAATGAGGGTGAAAGGAATGGATTATTGTAAGATCGTAAAAGGCTATCTAAATCAATTCCAAACCTCAATGAATAAAGCAACCTATGAAAGATGACTCTGAGAACACTAAATGTACCGAATATCATAAAACACGTGAAAGATTTTGTCAGCCACAATTCAAATTTGTATTTAACGTTCCCTGTTGAGGGAGAAATGACAGAGGGTGTTGCCTTGTTGAGAAGCGTGAGGAATACAGACGTGTCAGTCACGTTTCTTTAAATTTTACCGTACCTCTGAAAGGAAGAAGTATAAAACATCAGCAGTCAAATGAATCTTGAACTTTGCTAGCAAGGTAGATTTGATGCTTTCTACAAACAGACATCTTGTTTGACTGGAAAAGATCTTGACTCCAATTTCTTGTCAAACACGTTGGTTCCTTGCTGTCAAAAAGTGCTGTTCCATTTCGGTATTTCAGCATCAGTTTTTTGCTGTTACAAAGCCGGTGCCGTTGGCTGTCAGGCCTGCACAGTCTCAATTGGCAGACTTATCTGTCTTCAGCAGGATTAGACAGAAATATGTCTCCTTCATACGATGCTCCAGCCTTAGGCTGCACCAGCCCCGGGAAACTTGAGTACATTAGCTTCAAAGGAACTGTCTGTAACCTCTTCTGACAGCAGACTCTACAAAGTACCCTCCAATCTATTCCTCAAGCTGTTTTCTCTGTGTCTTTAATATTTACTCTTTGTATTGTATAAATACTTTACCACTTGTCTTTGGCAGTTAAGTTTTGTAATAGAAAGTGTTGGACCATTCTTTTTACAAGTTTACCTTAGTTATTTGCTAATATGTTTCAAGATGTAATGAAAAAATCGCAGCTGGTCCTATACTTGGAAGCAGGAGGTATACATAAATGGCATGACAAGAGAGTGCTTATTAAAGACTTTCCCAAAATTGAAACTGTATCCTGATATATGAAGAGTTTTCTTCAAAGCAGTTAATATGCTCCATGGCATTATTTGGTGGAGAAAATAAGAAATAATGTGGCTATCACCTTGTCATCAGCTTATTTAGGCACCGCTTATATTATTGCAATCTTACATTGAAAGAGCAAAACACAACTTCAAAGCAGAGTTATCTTCATTAGTCTGTGAACACGCAGTCATGCTTGTGTATTTATGTATACGTGCACCAACTTATAAGTGCACATATAAAACCTCGACTGAATGTTTTATTTCCTGGGAAATAGCATCTCACAGAGCAGTCCTAGTCTGCATGTAAAATGTTAGGCCATAAATTGTGTTTATGCTTTTTGGGTTAAGCTGTGTTGTTCTTCAAATAGCCTGTGTTACGTATTATAGGGTTTCGTGCCTGTGTAAAGCTACTTGTTATCAGTGATTGCATTGCTTAAAATCTACATTTTCTTAATAGCAACATAGTCTGCCTTGTATTTTATGTCACTTCAAATCATACGTACCTCAACAGCAGCATATCCCCGCTGAGCCTCGGTAACTAAATAAAACTGCAAAACTTGAAGTCAATAATATTACCAACAAACTTAGTATTTGGGTACCCTGCAGGGTTTCTTACTGTCCTGACGCACAGGAGAAATGAGATCTGCTCTTCACTGTGAGCGCGTTGCTGGTTTTATTGCTCTGACAGCACAGGGCTGGCCAGGGGTACGGGGAGTATGGCTTTGAAGGCATCAGCAGACCGCGATGCCTTGAAATTCCCAATTCGAACTGCAGCTGTGTGCGCAGCGTAAAACCCGTTGTACTGGCAGGCAAGAATGGCTGCAACGCGCCCGTCCGCTTCTACTGTGAATGTTCTAACTGAGGAGGGAAAAAGTGAAAAAAATAATGTTCCCTTCCAAGGGGGATACATTCAAACTGCAAACCAGCCCAGAGAGAAACCTCCGTTTAGGTTTATCCGTTTAGGCCTCTGTACAAAACTTTTGAACGTTAGATACAGCGGTGTTTGAAAGTATAGAGTCATATATCCCCATGAATATACGCACGTTTTTCTCCATTGTACTTGGAACAGGTCACCAGAAAGCAAAGGTGTTTCTGTTGTGATACATGTGGAGAGATACCCATACAGCTGACTACTACCATGTTTTTGAAGCTGTCCCTGTGCTAGCATACCCTGTCAGTGGCGGTACCTGCTACTGCTTTGGGCTTCCTCTTGTCTCCACCGGCAGCACAGCTGAAAAGGGAGCCAAGGAGTCTTTCTCAGCCTCAAGCCTGTACAGCGTAGAGTCTTGTGGACAAAAAGGATCGATCCTTCTTTCTTGTCTTCTTGCTGCTGTTGCAGAAAGTTTCCTTTAAAAGTAAAGAGGCTGAATATTTGGCTTTCCTGAAAAGGTGGCTCTGGTCCATGAAATGTCATATTCAGAGCAGGCGTGAAGCTACCAGAGACTGTAGCTTTTTGCAAATGTCACTTGAGCACTGAGATGCTTTTTCTCTAATGCGGGTTTCTTACAAACGTAGGTTTACAGCTAAAACTTTACAAATCTAATTGAAAAGATGAGTGTCGTAGAGCATGTACAAAAAGTAATTATTTTGGAAAGCTTTCACTCCTGGAGAAAAAACACAGAATGTGTTGAGGATGCGCTGAGCTGATCTTTCGCCTTGATAATTCAGGCGAAAGTTTGTGGGGTTTTTGGTTTGTCTTTTGGGGTTTGTTTTTTTTTTTTTTTTGAACACTTACACATATCTTTTGGTTTAGCAGCAAGAAAGTTTTGTCAGGGATGCATCTGCAACCTTTTCTGTAAAAGAAAAATAATCTATATTTCACTTAGACAAGCTTTGCCATTCTCCCCTGCTCTGTCAGGCTTTGCTCAGGCTTTGCAGCTGAAGGTCTCTGTGGTTGATGTGCAGCAGCTCGGCACTGAGTGTGACTTTCTGCACAACCCCGAGACTTACCTGGTTTCAGTCATGCTGGGCTTGATTTGAGAGCAGGAAGCTTGTTGCTCTTCTGCTGTCAGTACTGAACGGGAAGGCAAAAGGAGGATGTAGCTGCCAGGTTTTAATGCAGAAAGAATACAGGAATTGGACCGGGGCTGAGAGTGGCTGCTAAGCTAAAATCTGTGGTGTCGGAAGGGTAGCGAATCTAATAGCTGGGTAGCGAGAGGCTAGAAACCTGCCGAGGTGAAAGGAACAAAGATACGCATGATAGGGGGGAAAAAATCAAGTCCAATTCAGCTTTTAGGGTACTAATTCAGAGCCAGTGCAGGTGGAAGTTTTAGCAACGCTAGGTAGAGGTGGTGTTTTGGCCTAAAGCTGTTTATAAACCCCAGCTGTAGTGTTGGAAGTTCTATGTATATGGAGGATTTGCCACAGTGACTGAGAGCTTAGATACTCTGTGATGTATTTTATATGAGGGTGTGCATATCCTTGGGTGTTTCTGCTGTGTTTCACAGTACATGGACTGGATCCTTATTTATTCTACATGCCATTAATCAAGAGGCGTGGTTTTAAGGTAAGTTTTGTTGTACAGAGCAATTAAGCCAGTTTTCCTCCTGATAGCTGTCCTTCATTCTTTACCTTCTTATATCTGTGAGTAATCTTGTTTTCTCCGTTGCTCATCCGGAGCTGTCTGTGTGCTGGGTGGCTTGCCGTTCCCAGGGTGCGGATTAGTCAGTCGGTAGCAGCAAACAGGAGATGAGCCTACCTGCTTTCCCATCTGCGGGAACACTAATTAGAGTTTCCTTTTTCTATTTAGTCACCGTGGCGTTTTTTTCCCCCTGAAACTTGTAGGACCTTAATTAACTCCAAGAATTTTGCTGTCCCCTATCCTGTGTCAGTTGGATTTGGATAAATTTAAACAGTAGAGTTTCTCAGTTATTAAGTTAAAAACAGTGAAACAGGCAGTGCAGTCACATCAGTTTTGTTGCCCTAGGAATCGGGGCTAAAAAGATTATTTATCTTATGGCAACACTTCACTGATACAGCTACACTTGTCCTAAGCTGTAGGTTTTGGTCATGTGCAAATTTTTCCTCTGTCAGGTATGCATTTTCATAATCTGATGGTACAAAAATCAGACTTTTCCCTTAACGAGCAGCAGCGATACAGCTGCATACGCTGGCAAGCAGGTGGATCGGATGGGGTACAGCTGCTGCCCAAAAAGTCATTCTCCCTGACTTCACTGCGTTATTTTTAAAATATCCTTTAACTTAATGTTACATGAACAAGATGGTTTTGAATGGTCTCTTCTTCACTTAATCTTCATGAAGCAATAAGATTAGCTTAAATGCCTGATCTGGGCTCTTCTGAAAAGAAGCTGTTACAATGTTACGTAGACCTTCATTTGTCCTTTGTCATACGTTAACATCGGTAACGTTCTGGTTTTGTGACTACGATATAGTTCTCTAGGGAGCAATTTGTCCCAGCTAGACCATCTGAAAACAGGTACTTCATGCTCGTTCTCCCTCGGTAATTCAGTTATTCCTCCAGTAATTAATGCTATTTTAATTAAAATTATACGTATACACCTCCCTGTATGTACCTGGGCATAACCTAAAGGTACCCCCAGATTTTTAGGTCTCCTCTTCCTCGTTGCAATGTTCTGCACAAATGTTCCTAATCATTGCAATACTGAAATAATGAAAGTCGTGCCGTACACCTGAAGGGCTCGTTCCTGTCTATTGCACAGGTTTGAGTGTGTGCCTGGGACTGCTCAGGGTCAGGCCGCGTGTTTGCCTCCAAAGAAATCTCTAAACTGCAGTTAATATCCAATCCTGTACATCTGTTGCTTTGGTGTTGGGTTGGGGGTTTTTTGTTGGGGTGGGGGGGGGGGGGGAGGGGCGGAGCGGGCTGGTTGTGGTTTGTTTTATTTAAAATCTGCCAGCACTTGCTATTATAAAAGTTTGTACAAACACCCAGGATAACCTTGCAGCAAGACGTATGCAGCGCAATAAAATAAGTAATTTTTTCTCCGTGTGAAGTTGGAGCCCCTCTTTCAGGCCGCGGTTAAACAAGCACTTAAACATGTGCCTAAGCATTTAAATTAAGCGTATAGCTATGGCTAGGCCTTTGCTTTGCATGTCTAAATAAGAAAACATTCATTTTGTTTCTGCTTATAGCACTTACAGAAGTCTGTTATTTATGTCAACTTCAGCATTCTGCTATGGGAAATCTCTTAATTTGAAACACGTATGAACTGCCACCTGGGCAGGAGTTTTTGTCTCCCCTACACGAACACAGGCACTCGCCTTCTCATGAGGCTATAGATACGCGTCTCTTCTCAATAATAGCGCTGCTTCTGGTGCAAGGGAGTTGTTGAGCATGTTTTCTGGTTCAGAATCAAAGTTTAATAGCACGCAAGAAAGAAAACATTTGACAGCTATTACAAAATGTGGTCTGTGGCTGCTATTGTAGGATGATACTAGAAGGCATGTGGATCATCGCGACATCATTAAACTTCAGAAGGTGATTCTGCTCTACAAACCAATTCTGCGCTTTACAGTGAAACAGCTAATTTTTGCATTAGGGTAAAACTTTCACAAGGTGGTTTGGGCTTTTTGTTGTTGGTTTCTTTGCGTTTTTTTTAACCTTTCCTCTGCCCTAAAAATCCCTCTCTCAATATCAACCTTGAATCTGAAATCCAAGGTAGGTTCTTCCCGGCACGTATTTGATCAGCAATGAACTTTCTGTAATCAGAGCTTGAAAGTGAAAGCGTGAAGACACACAGCAGTTTTAAATACAGTGTCTTTGGGGAAAACAAAAAATAACTGATGGTTGAAGGTCTGAACCAGCTGCTTTCTGGAGACCGGGGAGCTGTAGGATTTGCTGACGCTTCTGTACTTTGATGGTTCTGTCATATAATTCCCTGTTCAAGACTGTAAATACTTGTAGCTGATAGAGACACTATTCTCTCTGCCTCCACTTACTTTCCTCCTAAAGGAAGAATGACTCAGTCCTGGGATGTGTCCTTTGCCCTCCCCTTCCCTCTGGCTTGGCAGCTGTGACAAGTTTTCTCACCTCTTTTAACTAACACTCAAAGTTGTGCTTGGAGAACGTAGGCACTTTACAGGCGCAGGATGATTTCAGCACAGGGGGAGCTGGGGGGTGGGGCCTGGGCTGCCTGCCCTTGCCCTTAAAGCACCACAGTATTGGGCTCCTTCTCTAACGGCCACTGCTTTGGCTAAAGCTCACACACGTGCAGCTTGTCTGGATACATCCTCCTGCCATCCCTGCCCCAAAATCAGGATCGCCTCTGGCTGCCCACAGAGGTTCCTGCCGCCAGGCAGCAGGGCCAGCCTAGGCTCTAGGCAGGGCAAACACCTTGCTGGCAGCCGGCGGGAGCGATGGGTGCCTGCTGTGCCCGGGCCTCACGAGGCGACCGTCGGGTGGGTCTGTCCAGACCCGGCCCCGTGCCGTGCCGAAGCACGCCGCACAACAGCGTGCGAGGGGGCATCTCCCAGCCAGCCTCGGGGCAATCCCAGCCCTGTCCAGCCCATGCTCCCACCTAGACGAGCAAGTCCTGCTCTCAATCCTTTGCTTCTCTTTCCTCAGCCTAGCAAACGCGCTGGCACAAAGGTTCCTTCGCAAGGAAATAGATGGAGGTGGGTTGCCATTTGTAGCACGGAGATCAAAAGGAGGATGCTCATACTGGATCAGAAAAAGATCATCTGAGCCCAGCAGAAGTGGGGTGGGGATGCACAGGGTGGGGGACAGTTGGGGGAGGATGCCCATGTTTGAAAAAAGCTTAGGAGTAAGGACCACCAGCTGGAGAGAAATGCCTGCACCAGCAGGCACGCTAAAACTCTGCTGCCCTCTTCTGACTTCTGTCCCACCCAGGGTCCTTGAGACAATGCCGTCCTCCTCAAATTCCTTTAACTCATTTCTTTGTTTAAGAATTCATCAGAACACATAACTTTATCTCACCGCCCCTGCAAAACTCCACCTTATCTGTGGGCAGAAAGCTTTGAGATGGCTTTGCTGGTCAGTGTTGTGGTCCCCTACAGACACGCCATGCCCAGGTGGCAGTCAGTGCTGGCAATGTCAGCCTTCATAATTCACAGTCATCACTCCAGGTGAAGTAAAGAGCTATATTACTGTGCTGGCAAGAAAGAAAAAGCTTGCATTACCCCAGCTATAGCAGCTATAAGAATTACAGCCCAGAAATAACATTTCTTGTTTGAGCCTGCCTGAACAGTGTAAGCATTTGGGGATTAGGACTGTCAAGATATAGGCATCTACTCATAGTCAGTTGTCTTGGTGAGAAACAAGCAGGGAGTACGAGGCGGGGAGGAGCGCCTGGCCGCCCTCCCTGCCAGGCTGCCCAGTGTCCCTGCCTTGCCTCCGCAGGACGCTTTGCAAGCCTGCGCAGGAATGAATGCAGCTTGCAGCCCCTGACAGTCGTACCCTGCCCGGTTGCTCCCTGTCTCCTGTTTTGGACATAGTTCCCCAACCGTTTCTTTTGCATCCGGTTTGTCTCCTGTTCCTAACTTGGTTTGATGCAACTGTTTCTCCAGATGCCAGATCACTTGTTCAGTCAGTGCTGTGCTGTATTTCTTGTTATTCCCTCTCCTCCTCAGCCAAGAGAAGAAGAAATATCTGAGGGTCCAAGTGGAAGTCTGCAGGGGGAGCTGACCTTGAGACTCATTGCTCTTATGAGAGTGTAACAGATCTTATTTGTTACACACCACTGAAGTAGGTGAACTGCAGGCAATGAAAAGGCAGTGCCCCACTATTGAGAGCAGCACGATCTCATGTTCTTCTAGAAGAGATTAAAAGGCCAAGGTAACCTGAAGAGATCCCTTTCAGAACTTCCCTTCGTGCAAAATTTCAGAATTGCCTTCCAGCTCGCTCTGTTTATTGCCGCAAACCCCTTGTCTCGTACCCGTGGCTGGTGCTTTGCGTTTGGTGTGAACAACCGGGTAGCCCTGGAGCCAGCTGCGTGCTGCTGCCAGCGCAGGGAGAGACAGATTCCTTGCCGATCTCGTCAGAAATCCTATCCTGAAACATCCCCTATTTTATGACCACAAATACCGCGGTCCCAAGTGTGACTGGGATGACCCACCTTTCAGAAACCAGTTACAGATTTTGAAACCCCAGACGAGGTAAGTCCTGCACTTCCCACCAGTGGTGCCTCCTTGTGCAGATTTCAGTTTTTGGTAGTTTTTACTTAGCTGATTCCGCACTTCTTCAGTGAGAGAACAGCACTCGTGCGAGTGCTTGACCAGGGACCGCTTGGCTCTTTCAGTGAGGCTAGTGTGACGCCGAAGCTCTTGTTCGTGCAGCGGCAAAGCAGCCTGCGTGTAACCGCGAGTGAAGCAACGTGGGGAGAGCGATAGTGTTTTAATGCTGCTCCTGTTGACATGTAATTCCCCAGATACCCTTTGAAATAGTCACTTTTCTGTAAAAGCAACACCGTTGTTGCCATTAACAGACTTCTTGATGTGTCTTCCTCCGAGGGAATTTTTACTGGCCATACATTCTGTACACAATCGCATGCCTGCGCATAGGAATATGATCACTGGATTTATGGCATGAGCTATTACTGCTGTCCTTCTTAAGCACTCACAAACGAGACCATGAAAAATTAAAGGCGGCTACAGTGAAGCTGTTGATCCACTAATGTAGAATTACTCAATCTGTGTCTAACCAGCTTGATCCGTCCTATCAATACCAAGATGAAAGGATAGTTTCTGCTCTTCTGGTAACTAGCCTTGCAAACGCCTTTTTAAAATTCTGTCATGCTGAATTACATGGCTCTTATCATTTGCAGATCTTTTTTGAAAGCAGCCTCAGGTTACATGCATATTGGATTACCGCGCATCAAAGAGATTAAAATAGGTGTGTTATAAAGATAAGGGCTTTTTCGTATTCAACTTGCAAAAAATTGCATTATAAAGACCCTTCAGAGAGAACAAAAAAGGGCTCAGAGGAACCGAACTGCAAGAAGCTGCTCATAGAAAATTGCAGAATGGCTGACAGATTCCTGGTAATATACACCGGTGCTTTGTTTCTTGCTTTAATGTGTGTTTTATATCCTCATGAAGAAGCATAAAGTTGGGCATTAATATGTGAGAATAGAAACTTACACATTATCTGCTCATTTTATAGTCCTGTGAAATTATAAAGAAAATCGCAGTTACTTTCAGATGCTAATTTTCTCAGGTACTCCTCACCGACAGACCTGATGTGAATTTATAGGTGACCAAGTATCTTTCAAAGTGCAACACATTAATTTATTCAGCAATTTTAGAGGAGGAGTTGAGATGGGGCATCTATTTTTAGAATTTCTTTTATCTTGAAATCTGGAAATCTGAAAGTTGCATTTGATCCCGTTCCCATTACCTATTATCAGTAAAAAGGCCACAACACGAGATTGTGAAGAAATTATATGTTGCTATTCATAAAAGCATTTCAGAGAGCTACCTGTGCACAGAAGGATCAAAACCAATTAGGAGATCATTGAAATTGCAGCTAAAATGTGAAAGAAGAGTAAGTTCTCTGTTGGTTAAAAGAAAAAGATGCTCTTGAGAATGACACATGCGCACGTGTCTGCCTCATACTCTTGTTGACAGAGGGAGAATCCAAGCTCTGAGAGAGGCTCTTGCCCTTCACATCAATAATCCAGTTCTTGAAAGCCGGCAGATTATCTGATGTTGATTCGAGGAGCCTTGGAGGTACAACGTTTGATGGGAAGGTCTAGGGTACTGAGTAACTCAACTTGCAAGATAAACAAAAGCGTGAAACAGCATGAACTGTATCAGGCATAACCCAAAAGAGGTTATCTGTGATTCAGGATGTTCTCCAGGCAATCTAAAAAGCGGGTTTGGAGCCCTTATGACTTACACAATCTGATTTTACTGAGCTTTAGGTTATTAGTAGTTATTTTTAAAGCACATAGACCTCCAGATGATCTGAATATTTTTATTTAGAGCATTATATGTTGTCAAATGCCTTAGTCTACTTTACCAGTGTCATAAACTACTAGGACTAAGGAAACAGTATCAGAAGGAAATAGAATGTAGCTAAGGTGCTAGAAGGTGGGGGGAGAAAGCTCACTTGGAGAGGGCTGCGTATATTATTCACCACATCTTGGCAAAGAAGGAATATTCAGATTTAATAATGAAACCGAAACAGGGTGGGAAGTACGTACGCTGGTGGTCTGACCTCGCTGGCCTGCCCCGGGGTGCACGGGGTGGGAGGGAAGGCACCATCCTCATCCCTCCCAGCAATGGCCACAGGGGAAGGAGGAGCTCCCATCCCAGTTCCTCTCGGAAAGTGTTCTCCTGCTGTGCGTGCATCAGTGTAGGGACCCACCTCTGAGGGAAGAGGGGGTTTGGCACACAGCCTCTGGGAGCTTTAGGGGCTCTGCCCTGTAACGCTGCTGCTTTATAGAATCACAGAATCGTTAGGGTTGGAAAAGACCCTTAAGATCATCGAGTCCAACCGCTAACCTGTCACTGCCAAGCCCACCACTAAACCATATCCTCAAGCACCACGTCTGCCCTTCTTTTAAATACCTCCAGGGATGGAGACTCCAGCACCTCCCTGGGCAGCCCTGTTTATACACTGTTTATAACAGTGTATTGCCCGATCCTTCCCGCCCCTGCTGTGCTTTCTGTTTACAATAGCATGCTTTGCAGCTCAGGCGTAGCTGTGTTTGTACTACGCTCCTTCTCGTGTGTATTTCTGAGTGCATTCTCAGGACTGTGGGCTCGTCCTTGCAGTTCAAACGTCATTCAGATTGCATTTCAAGACTAAGCACCTCATTGCACTAGTAGTGGCTGATCTCTAAGAATGCCCAGTGCCAATCACCAAATGTATTGATTTGGGAGCATTGACTGAAGACTAAGGAATTGACCACTCAGCTTTCCTAAAGTACCGTGTGATCTTACCGATGGTCTGTGCCTCCCGCCTCTGTGACCCCAGACCATAACACAGCAATGGGAAAACATAACGCTTTTTCTTATGCCTTACGTTCACAGAAGCGCAGAATCCCAGGTTGGAAAGGACCTCAGGGGTCATCTAGTCTGACCTTAATTTTATGAGCCTGCGGTTTGTAACTCCGGACCCACCTCACGGGGCGTGTGTTCGTGCCAGTTGGCTTCTCTAAAATGGTTTTGTCAGTTCTACCCCTTCCCGGGGCGGCCTGCCTGCAGGTACAACTGGTGCTGGACTTTGTGCCATTCTGCAGCTTTGGGATGGGGCCAAGGCGGGGCGATTTACAGGGAAACAACTCCATTTTCCACCTGTTTAGCAGGCAATATTTGAACGTGTTGTATGAATGACTTTGCAGCCACAAGCCAATAGTTAACAAAATTCTAACACAGAAAATACCTTAATATCTTTGCATATAACAATTTCTTGTAACCTCATCACCTGCAGTGTTCATAAGACCATTATTTTAAAATTATTCTCTAGCAGTACCAACCTGCTCACTAGACCTGGTGAATTAACCTTTGCAGCAACATTTGGCATTAATTCTGACTCTATTTTTGTAAAATAAAACCGTAAAATTAATTTAGTCAGGACACTGAAAAATTCTCAAATTCACAGGCCTGCGTCACCATTAGGGGGAAAAAAAAAAGGCAACTACTGCATACTAACCAACAGTTTTGTTTTTCACATTGATGTTTCTGGGCAAAAAGAAATCTCCGCCAGCGTGGGTGGTCCTTCACATAAGGAGGTCCATGAAAATGGGATTGTGCTGATTCTGAGCTCAAAATATTGTTAAATTTCATATGAATAAAATATAGTAATGACTTTTTGAAGTCTCCCTTCCCATTACTCTGGAATTAGTTACAGCACTAAGGTTATTTCAAGGGAAAGTCAGTTTGATATCTTGCTTTACTTCCTTATTTCTCAGTTCATTTGTTAGTATTGAGGTGGGGAAGCTGGCTACTTACTACTGTCTCCATCACATTTTCTCTGAGCTTATAAAAGGTTTTATGTTCATTTCTTTTAAGTGGGCTCTTAGAAATTTCATGTCTGTGCTTCGGACTCCAGCCAGAGGAGAAATACATTTAAATACATTTAAAATGCATTCTTAGTTTTGAATAAGAAACTTCCTGCTAGATTCTTGAGAGCTTTTGTGTGTAGTCTAAGGTGACAAGGGACTTCAGGGTCATTGGCAAACAGCAGACCTCACCTGGAGCTTCATTAAGATTTGCCACCCACCAAACTAAGGTACCTTTTCCTTGCAGACAAGACTTGTTCCTTGTTTTGCAAACATTTATAATTATAAAAATTTACTCCCCTTCTGTCGCTTCCCTGAAAGTTCATGACACTTAAGCCTTCAATCCTCTGCTTGCTGCTGCTGAGTCCTAGCCCAAATAATCTCTGTCCAGATGATTATGAAGTCTTAATTAAAGAATTTTCATTTCGTGTGAGGAATAGGGATCAGATGAATTAATAAAAGCTGAATATCTTTTTTTATGCTAATAATTTTCAAAATAAATGGCAAAGGAAGAGAATCACAGAGTATATGTCAGCAGTTTAGTATCCTCAGTGCAGTACATCAATAACTTTTTAAGATCTTTTGGCTCTTTCATTTCATATTTAATTAGGCTTTATAATTCTAATAGTAATTTCTTTGAAATAAATACATTGGTGCGTTCAATTATTGGACTTCAGCATTTGGAGTGGAATTCCAGCCTCTTCTAAGGTATCACATAAATCCTATGGCAGCACAACAACTAAATTCATACCTCAAGAGCTAATTTCACTCGTTGCTCTCTGGTTCTCCACAGCTATTGGCACCTAACTTGAACAAAAGGTGGCTGACTCTTCAAATCTCTGTATTTTACTACGTTCCTCATATACATGTCGCTTTTCTGGGGGCGCGATTCCCGAATAATGAGTTTTGAAAACCTGGCACGGCTAAGAGCCCCTGCCTGGGGAGATGAAGGGATGACGAGTGGTGGTTCCTCTGCAGCGTACAGAAAAGGCTCTCCTGGTGGAGAAGGGCAGGGCCAAGAGCATCGCTGCTGGGTGCAGGGACTGGCTTCAACCCTTGAGTTGCTCCTTTCCACAGCCAGGGAGCGGGGTTATGATTAGCTCTCCAGGAGGCTGAGTCCTGTTGTCAGCCAGAGAACAAACCCCCTGCGTTACGAGTGTGGCTGACCGACTGAGAAGCCATGCGCGGCTCAGGCGCCGGAGTTTGGCCTTCCTGGCTGTAGCAACTCATCTACACCATTCTGTCACGCCCAGCTGTGCCGTCACAGATCTCATGTTTTGTTCACAGCACTGGTTCAACGCATGATCTTAGGGAAGTTGCATCACTTATTAAGTTGTCCTACTCATCAAATGTTAACGATGGCGCCTGTGTAAAAGAATAGTAAGTAATCTGTGGGAAATACAATTATTGTATAATAACTGATGGCAAGCGCTACTCTTCATGTTTATTATAGCGTCCAGATTTTACTCAGTTTCCAAACAACAATTTTGGAACTCTGACTTCTTGGAAGTAAAACATTCCACCTTTTTTTCACTCTGTCCAGGTGTTTTCCCTGTAGTCCAGTCTATGGGAATAGTCCTGTGTTTTCAGTAGCGCTCCATCAAGAAAACATCATTTTCATTGTAGGTTTTTTTTTCAACACGGTTTTTAGTTCAAAATGCAACTAGAATGCTAGCTGTATTTTTTTAGTTTAGCTCTTCATGGAAACACCGTTATGATGGGTAGGTAAAGTAATTAAATAGTTCCAATATCTGCAGTAAATACCAAGCGTGTGTCTATTTTAGCCCTACCATTAGACCCCCTTGTCTCTCTTCCTACTCTTACAAAAGTTCTGAAAACATTGAGACGTACTTGCCATAATTGTATTTTTGATATATTGCTGGATTTTATTTTTTTTCTTTACCAGGCACATGTAAACGAATGTCATTATTTTTTTCCATTAAGAGCAGAATAATTATAGTAAGAAAAGCAGGTGTTGCAGATACGCTTAATGCCTAAAGATTTACAGGTCTGGCAGCAAAGCAGAGGACCTTTGACTCGATACTGAGCATGCCTGACAGTAAAGCTCTGCTTTGATAAATGAGTAAGTACGCTGAAATGTACAGTGCTTAAAGCATCTGCGGTTGAGTAGCATTTCTTAGGGCAATATATCAAGGGATTAAAGTAAAAGAAAGGAGTTTTTATTGTATGATAATAGTTCTTTAGCAATAGGCTTTAATTCCTGTTGCATTCAGGAAAACCATAATGCTCTGATTTTTCATCTTTGCTCTTCCCAGATGACTTTTGTCTTTGTCTTTATACAACTGAGTTACACATTCTTCTGAATCAATTCCAAATGGCTGGTTAGTGGGAAAATAAAAGCAAGCCTGAACTCTTTATAACATTAAATTAAGGACAAATTACTAGGATTTTTTGTGTGTGTGAATACTATCTGTAGCAGAATTTAGTAAAACCAATCGCACAGTGGAAGTGTGAAAACTTGGATTAAGAATTAATCTTTTGTAGTTCAGATGGCATTAAGTTATAACTTATTACTGGAGAAGCTGGTTCAATCTAATTTTCAGATGGTGATGGTTTTCCTCTCAACCAAGACAAAATTTCAGTAGATAATTAATTAACTGTAGGTTTTGAGCTTCTCTGCCTGGAAGAGCAAGGCTAAAAGGTATTTTGGAACAAAAAAAAAAAATAGTGGAGCAAAAAATAGCTTGTTTATGTTTAGATTTGTCTAATGAAATGAATTTTCACAAACCCGACTGCAACAATAGAAATGGAATGTCTAAACAGGTGCGAGAAAGTAGATACAAGAGTTTTGATTAGCATACATCAGCTTTCTTTCTAATTTCAGATCAGTGCTACAATTACTGAGCTAGAAATCCAACATATTTTATATTTTGTTAAACATAAAGGTCTAAGTCTGAAAATGACGGAATAGATGCTGTAAACTGGAATCTTAGGGATGATTTTGTTTAGTAGGAGGAACGAAGGACTTCAGCTCTGTGTAGCATTTAGTGATGACTAACGTCTAGGTTCTTCGGTGTGTTAAAAACCATGGCATGTTTGCTGCAGCACACATGTTCTGGTAGAAAATCAGTTTTGTTTCTCAGTCCCTCTTAAGCTTTATGATCATCCTTGAAGTGCCACCAAGGTTTTATGATATAAATGATTGTAAAGTCACTTGCTTTCCTTGAAAGGAAATAAATTTTAAGCCTTGGTACTGCTGAAACGTTGCCCATCATGTGAGACTTGATCTGATGTGCGCTGAGGACAATGAGTGTCTCGTGATGGCTTCAGTGGGTGTCGGATCAGCCCAAGGCTTCAGCCTTCACTTCTTATGTGATTAGTGTATTATTTGGAAACCTTTCTAAATATTAAGCTCTTAATTGAGATGATTAGTGGATCAAAAGCTTCTTACCTTTATTTTTTTAAAGGAAAGGGAAAAAGTGTTACAGAGGTATTAGAAGGAAGTGTAAAGTCCAGTAAGTAACAGCTACTGTAGCGTTGCCTGGAACGGCATGGAGAACAGGAGTGGACAGGCAAAGTCAAGCAGATTTAAATTGACCGGAGGAACTGCTAGTAGCAGTAGGAAAGGTGAAGGCTGGAATATGGAGGCAGATACAAAGCATGTAGGTGGTTGATTCAGTTTGAACATAGGCGAGGTGGGTTCAAATGCAGAAATGAACCAAGTCTGGCTATTGACTGTTTTGAATATCGCACCCTTTATAAGAAGCTTCACATAATGTAGCTTGCATTTCATCTAGAACAGGAGAAGGAAATTTTGTTTTCCCATGCAGCAGAATTAAAGTTTCCTCCTTGCGTTAGCTCTGCTTCGCGTACAGGAAGCAAGGTCTTTGCAATGCCCTAACGGACTTTCTGTGCGTATCGGGGATTTTCATTAAACTCTTACACTAATGTGTTAACCATTGAGTCACCTTTTCACTCATCCCATTTGAACTCCTGACGTGCTAGATGGCAGGAGAACAACTAAATTAACACTTCTTTGAAGTTACTTTACTTTAGAGAGAGAAAGTAGCACCTGCAAAGGGAAAAAGATGTGACAAGAGGCAAATTGTTAGTGTCACTGTAAAATAAGAGGGAAGAAATAAGAGCAGAAAGAGACTCATAAATGTCAAATCATAACAGTGTCACCAGGAAAAGACTACTTTTTTTCTCTGTGACAACGTATACCTTGGCTGATCTTTTTCAGGTGACTCAGTTCTTGACTGTATCATGAACATAACACAGCAGAAAATTACTTCAGTGTCAGAAAATAAATTATCCAAAAGAAAAATTGTTTTCCCCTAAATGTTGTTAACAAGCTCTCCATGAAAGTATAGTACATGGAGGAGATGAGTGTAAGGGTCAAAAGCCTGAGTGACCAAGTCACCTGCTCTCGGCCCACTGACATTTTTTTTGAGCTGCACTTTTTCAATCACACTTAAATCATGACAGTATCTACGCCCTGTGTTGTCAGAAAACACTTGCTGAGTGCTGTTTGTGAAAGAGCAGAATAGGGCAGTTGAAGAGTCATATTTTCAAGGGTTGTTAACTTTGCCTGAACAACACGATGGGAACCTTCTCTCTTTCTCTGTCTGATGGTTTTTGCTTCCTTTTTTCTCTTTCACGATAAATGTTGCAACTGGTATCTGATGCACTGGAGTCATGACATAAAACAATAGAGAGAAATCATGGGCTTTATCTACAGAGATGCTGTGGGTTTTCCTCAGGCTAGTTGAACTGAAGAAGACAGAAATGAGACACATTAGGTCATGCGGTCCAGACTAGTCTCTAACGTATCTTTGAGCAATTTGTCACAGTGCTAATGTTGGTTAGACAAGCTATACAAATATTATTCTGACAAATGGTGCTTGGAACAGGACCTTATATTCCCTGTTTCAGAATGGCAGTGTCTATTTCTGGTCAGGCTCACCATCCCACGTTAGCTCTAGATACGGAAGCCCATTCCTACACAGAAGCAACCAGTTCTGTTGTGTTTTGGATGCGATATAAACATTTTTTGATGATTTAGATTGGGTCCACGTGTGGTCCTTGGTGAAGAAGCAATTCATTTTCGTGTTGCTGGGGGTGTTCATTGAAAGCAAATGAATCCTCCAAGCCGTGCTCCCTCTCCTCCCCGCCGTGTGCTGCTGACAGCTCTTGGAGCATGGGAATGTCACTGTCCCAGAGGACTGGGCATAACTTTCCTTTCAACACCTGAACTGGGGTGTCACCCTCTCACGAGGGCGTAAAGTGTGATATTTCAAAAAAAAAAAAAACAGGGGCGATAGGAGACAGTCTTGCTGTTGCAATCTTACATAGCTCTGTCTAAACAAATCAGTATGCAGGGCACTTTTACAGATTTTGACAGAAAACAATAACATGCAAATGAAACCGATTGATAACGTGATTCATTAGGCCTGGAATGCAACAAATGAGCTGTAATGTGCAAAGTGCAAACCTATGCACTCTAAGTAAAAACAAGAATTTCAGCAATAAGCCAGGAACTCTTCAGCTGAGGAGGCCAGAGGAGCAGAAGGGCCTTGGAGCATTAATTAATTAGAGATTGGCTCGGGGCCAGCTGTAAGATGCAGCTGTGAGAAACATAGATGTATCAGCTGAAGTTCTTTCAGACGAGGTAAAGCCAAATCTCATCTAGGCTATTATAAACTGATCTAGTTAGGCATGTTTGAAAGGCTTGGGAACAGGTGAAGCAGAAAATTTTGAGATGGATGCAAGTGAGGGTCTGGAGAGCCCCTGCTGGACTCCGGAAAGGAAAGGAGGAAAAAGGTCTTTACTGGGCTACAAATCTGCCCTTGAGGATTTGCTCAAGCAACAGCAAAGTACCTTGTGACAGGAGCAGTCTTGATGGGATTGTGGTGTAGGGTTTTGCTTCCAAGTAGTTCTGCTGCTGCTTGGTCTAGGGTTAAGACTGTATCTTTTCCCACCATATGCATTCTGTCCGCAGGGAGAGGAGAGAAAGTTCAGCCTCCATGTTAATATCTGTGCAATATCTGCCTTGCAGTATTTATCTGAGGTCCTTTGGGGGATATTCTAACAAAACAAGAGCTGGGCATAGATCACTGTCCAGTGATCAAACCAGAAGAATAAAAGCAGGGAGAAGAAATTCCTTCAGGGGGAAAAAATGAAGGTACCTGTAATCTAATATGTATATGAATAAGACTAAATAAAATTATATGCTATAGTAGGAGTTTGCACAGAATGGTACTGAAAGGTCGTTTGGGTCACGTAGACATAAAGTACTGGGGTGTTTATCACACATACGAACAGTATTGGCTATTTTATGTAACAGAAAATTTAACTTAACCCTTCCCATAAGCAGCCCGTGAAACTCCCTGCAACAGGCACACTTCTGTTTATAACAATGTTCCCACAAACCATACGCAAAATGGTAATTTCATGCAGCCTCAAACTCCTAGATTAAATGAGGATTAGTAGTCAGCTATTGGTTTGGTTGGACTGTCTTTGGATATATTTGTCAGACTGAGTCAAAAAGCTAGAAACATCCTGTTACACGCTGTGTTCCGGAGGAGATCTAAGCTGTTGGTGGTGTTAGTGCAGCAGTAGAAAAAACAGATTATTTATTTGCTCAGCTATTAAAATGCGTGGATTATGCACTGCAGGAGGGGTAAAGATTTGCAATGTATAGATCCAAAACCCGTCTATTGCCTTCAGAACCAAATGCAGACAGTAATGTGTAGAAATACTCTTCAGTGGAACAAAGAAGTTCAAAGATGTTGAAAGCACAGATTTCTATAAAGTATAAAGTACTTGGGACAGGGACCTTTTTCCCCCGTTCTTTTCTTCCGTTCTTTGAACAAGTGAGTTCTGAAATGTAATTTTTAGAGCAGTGGAAATCTATCATAGATGTCAAACTGTATAGGACATTTAATCAGATAACTTTTGCAATCCTGTTACAAGTTAACCTATGCCAGATGCTCTATTTCCTCTTTGAGTGAGAAATAGAAAGTGTCCATGTGGGATGACATACACAAGGAGAGCTTCAGAGCTTAAAAACCCCAACAGTCTTATACCACTGTTTGCAACATTCAAGTGTCTTGTACTTTAACACTTAAGTTAGTTACGGAGAACAGTGATATCACCAAGAATCTTTTTGTCTTGAGCATATTAGCACCAGAAGCTGAAATTCTCTCTGAAGGTGCTGATAGTAGCAAATGATGCAAAATCTCTATCTGAAAAACTCTGAGCTGGTGTGTCTTGCTGGTTTTTGTTGCTAGCCTGTTGTTGAGCCTTTTCACGAGAGGAATGTTTTACAGTTAGGGATATTGGAGAGAATTATACATTCCCATTTTCAGGGGAAAAGAATGAATTTCATTAGTTCGGCAGCCTTATTTCAATGCAATTGTGGAGGCACTCCGCGCTAGAGACAATAGGTGGTATTTCTCCCCCCCACCCAGGGGTGAGCTCAGCTGGGTGACTGCAGAGCGAAGCACTGCGTGTCCCAAAATCTGGACAACTCATAGCTGCTTATAGCAACAAGAGTTGATGGTGATTTTCGGCATTTCTGGATTGTTTCTTTCTGGGATACCTTAAAGGCTTGCTCGACCCATTTGTCTTTCCAGAAGTGTTATCCATATAAGTGTTGCTGGCCCATTTTAGCGTGCACACAGAGCACTGGGAAAGGTAGCTGTTAAGGGTGGAGGCATTCCCAGTGCTTCCAACGAGCTGTCCTGAGCTTTTTCATCAAGCCTAAGCAAACAGTTACGTGTTGACCCCTCCATGACTGGTTTCTTGCAGTCTGACTTAGACTGAAAGTGTGCTATTGGCATGCAGAAGGAGCTGACGGTAGTAGGGCGGATAGTTCCTACCCCTTATTTTGAGATAAGGGTTTTTTTCACTTGTTCAGGAGATTTGACCTTTTGGGGGGCTTATTTTTGAAACGTGCAAGACAATTACCACTGGGTAACCTCTGTCATGATTCACTGTGTTTCTGCTATAACAGCTTTTTCTGTTACAAGTAAACGTCTTCTCCTATATGAGAAGAGCCTACATCTCCCTCCCCACCAGACAGGTTATCTCGTGTTTCACGTAGGTAAGGTGCTGTGCCCAGCTAGGCGCTGTGAAGCAAACGTCTCTCTTCAAGTCATTCTGTACGAGTACCCCTCAAAGGGGAAGCCCAAAAGTGGATGTTCTTTCTTTTCCTTTAAATTAACGTTTTACCTACCTATCCATCAAGTACCTGATTTTATTCATTTCTTCATTTTGTGTAGTATGAAGCAATGACTGTTGTCTATGAACCCCCGTGCCCTGGGGATTCGCGTTGTTTTGATGTCTCTCCCTCTCTGTCTCTCTGTTTTTTAAAGAGCTTTTCTTTTATCTATGCATATGCATTTGGAGGCATTTTCAAAGTGGCACATCATAGATAAAATTGTAAACACATTATAGATTGATATATTAAGGCACAATATGTGTGAAGTGTGTGTAAATCTAAGCTTGCTGCTTATTTTCATAATCACTCTTGACTTCTTTTCCACTGACGCTCCTCATTTTCTCTGAGTAATGTTGCAAGAAGGGACAGCAAGTTTTTCAAGCCATATGTTTTCTGAAAAGAATTGTGTGTCAGCATCACTAAATATAAAGCAAATATTTATGTAACTGATTGTAAAATGCTCAGTAATGCTGAGTATTGCAGTGTTGCCTTGTTTGTGTGCATCTTATTTTTATTACCTTAATATCTTTCCATTGTTGGCATTCTTCATCCACAATCTCTATTTTTATACTCTATCTGTAGTTAAACGAGAATGTTCTCAGTGCAGGCCAAGTTATTCTAAGATTATAGTCTCTGTCAATGGCGACTTTTTATTTCTTCTTCCGTCTTTTCCTAGATCTTTTTGAACAGTACATTTGAAATTACCCTCTCTAGTTTTGGCACAATAAATCATGAGAGTTCAAATTACCTAAGGTCAAAAACCTTTTTCCAGAAGGACTTGCATACTAAATGTATTAAGAAATGCTTTGTAACTCTTAAAAGGCAAAGTGATGAATAAGTTATTAAAGGAACTTTTAACAAGAGTGGAAGTAATATATATCCCACAGGAAGCTATTATGAGCCCATTAATACCACAAGCCAAAGTTTTACTTACTGAATATAATCTAAATTGCATTGCACTCACCAACTATTAAGGGAAATACTCAGTTGCTGTGGTCTTGTGGTTGATTCATTTCTTTGATTTCTCCAAATATCCTTCTTCCTCTGCTCTTTGTTTACATGAAAAGTTCAAATTCAATTACATAAGCCGCAGCGATTTGGAAAGTCCTTGTTCCGAACAGGGTGATGTTCCTTGATGCCTATGCATAATAGAAAAAATTTCCTTGATGATCCACACATCATCCTCCAAACCTTAAGGTCCTGGCACTTGAGCGGTACAGTGCTCCGCGTGCAATGCTCATTTAGACCCTCTGAGCACATTGGGTTTTGGATGCACCCTTCAGGAAAGGCTGGGAGCAGTGTGGCCAGCACGCTGCTGAAGCAGCTCTGCTGCTCGCCTTTGCTGGAGCTGGTACTTCTCAAGTTGACCAGCCCAGTGGCTGCGGTCAGCCAGGAGCACCAGTTCGAGGACCTGTGTACACAGCAGCACCAAAGCCTCTCGTTGGGCAACCGTGGTCTTCACCTGCTTTGCAAGCCAGGGTGGCCCAGGCAAGCGTGGCCGATGGCTTTTCTTTCTCGTTCTTTTCTGGTAGAGAACCTAGCTCATCCTCATGAGTTAAACAAATGCATCCTCAGAATAGATATTGTGCTACAGTTAACTGCTACCAGCATTGATTTAACCTTGAAAGAGTTAACCCCATTTATTCTCTCAAAACCACAAAAAACCCATATTATTTAAAGGCAGGATTTTGCAGTTTTGCTGTTTGGGAGGGTGAGACCTAGTTTTGGTATGTTTAAAGAAAATGGCTAGGTCAAAGAAAAAAAGGTTCCTCTTTGGACTGAATTGTCTCCAAAAGGCAGCAGAACAGGGACAAGGCTGCATGCCTGCACTTTCCACCCCAGGTAGTTAAAGTTTCTGCCACTTTGCACAGATTTGTTTCTTTTTAAACCAGGTCTCTTGTAGTGTTCTCACACATGAAAATTAACAAAAAAAAATACCATTGGGTGACTTAGGTATGTTAAAATTCCTTTTGGCGTATAAATGTATTACTTCAGACATTGCTTACTTATGTATTGCTTGTGCGTGCGCACGTACCGTTGCTGAGCGGTGAGAGGAGCTCCAGTGCGAAGCACCCCAGCCACTGCAAGAGGCCAGCCTGGCTTCCCTGCTGCTGAGAGCTGAGTCAGAGAAGGGGCTGACTGAGGGAACGTCACCCAGCTCAGCAGTCCCCTGAGATGGACTAAATATGAACCAAAGAAACTTGATGCTTCGTGCTTGATCCAGGCAGACTCCCAGCACCTAGGAGGGATCCTGAGGCAGCAGAAGATGATCCCTAAACTGTGTCTTCCCTTAGTGGGGAGGCAAAAATATGACATTTCTGGGCAGTGAGGGAAGCCTTTGCAGTTACTTTTTATCATACGGGGGCTAAATATAGGCCATACGTTTTATGTTACTCATTTCTTAACCAACCCCATCTGAAATATTTATTAGTGTCTCAGTTATATTTTGGTAAGCCATTAACCTCACCTCCCCTTTCGTGCTCATCAAATTAAAACATTATCCTAAGATACATAAGAAAAAAAATCAATTAAACGGGACGAACTCTCAGGCAGTCCCACCCCTGCAATGGAGAGAGCAAAGCCAAGCATTGAGATGGTTTTGTAACAATTAGCTTCAGTCGGACAAAAAGCTTCTGAAGGATTCTGTATCTTTATTTACCCCCTCTGTTCTGCATTTTGAGAGCGGTGCGTTCAGCAACCAATCGTACAGTACCTACCAAATAGCCGAGCAGCCCCGGCAGGTGCTTGTTACGTATGCCCTTCACAGTTTTTGGCAGCTTCACTTCTATGACTCATTTGATCATGAGCTTCCACTTTGATGGCCTTTAAACTACCTATCCGTAGCTGTTAACGTGGCTGCAAGGTTTGAAATCCTTTCTTGGCGCGACTTAATTCTATAACCCAATTAAATCAGATGGTGTGAGCTGTTTCTTGGGTATTCTTGCTGTTGTATCCCTCATTGCTCTACCTTCAGCTTTTCAAATGTTAAGGTTTGAGGAATCCTAACGTTTCTCTCTCCTTTGTTATCATGGAATGCATCTAAAGCCTCTTTGTCATTAAAATGTAGTTGATGAGCACTTAATTGTTAAATGATTTAAAATAGAAAGTTTAATTTGTCCACGACAAAATTGAAATGTATTTTTGGAATATGCATTAGATTCTTATGAGCGCGGCTAGATCGGACTAACATACCCTGCTGGGTCAGATACAGGCTCTAAAATGTCTCTTTATACTTGCTGTTGCTTTTCCTTTCCGGAGAGAACCCTTCGCGTGCACCCCGCGTACCCTTTTCGGGTGCAGCGTGTGTGAGTAGAACGAGAGCGTTCTGCGTGAGCCTCTGTTGCTGTGGTAGATGACGTACCCCTCTTCAGCTTACGTTAAAATGGTCATGCTAAACAGAATGACCATCTGTGCTTTAAGTACGCTAATGCCGTTTCTCCTTTGATACCTATGTAGGAGTCTGCTACCGCCCGCTGGTGGAAACACAACGGCAGGTCTGCCCACGTGCGGCAGCTCTGCGTTTCAGTTTCAGATACCAAGCCATACGATCCCAAGGAGGCAGGAGGAGCTGTAGCTATTTAGATACTTATATCTGGGAAATGTGGGAGAAGCTTAACATTTGCCATTCACGTGTTCACGTCAGGGCAGGGAGCAACCTTTGTTCCTGCCTGACGCTGCGCTGCTCTCCTGTCTGCCTGAAGCACCTCCAAGTGTTTCGGGAAGTTCTTGATGGTTGGCAAGAAGATATTAGGACATTACAGTGATAGATGTCTCTGAGGCCATATAATGCGAGATTTCTCTTTGGCATGTTATATGTAACAACTAAAACTTTATGGCGATGAGTTTTACCCCTTTACTTCAAAGAATTCGTGTGTGATGTTATACGGTGACGTTGTTCTTGTGCTTTACAGAAGTGGGATACCACCGAGGTAGGAGGGAGCTTTGTGAGCAGCCACAGAGGGCTAAAAGTGTTCTTAAACTGTGCGAGAAAACCTGCGCTAGCAGCAAATCACCCCTATAGTAGCTGCAGCCACTTTAGTTTGGTATTATACTAATCTGCGTTGGTGGCTACGTGAACCTGCAGCTCTTCTGTGTCACAAAATGAGTTTATTCAGTGTTAGATCTAGACAGTAAGAGAAATAACTTTGGCAGAATTTTGAGAACTGTTCTTTAATACATTTGGATAACTTCATGCAATGCGTATTCCAATGCTAAGAAGGGATTGTTGCACACATTTGTGACTGTTCCGAGTAGATACTTTTAGAGTCTACCAACCCAAGATTGGCATTAACCCTTTTTTCTCCCAAGCAGGAGATGAGCAGTGACATCAGGTTGGTTTACACCAGGTGAAAAAAGGAGCTAGTGTCACAGCCAAAGTGTAATTATTAATAATCCCAGATTCTCATACATATAATTGGCGCACAGCTTTTTCTTGTTCAGTCTTTATTGCTGGGGAAAATCATTTAGGGAATACTTATCTTCCCTGATTGTATTTGGGTATCATGTCAGATTATAAAAATTTAAACTCCTCTTCAGGAATTATGATGTATTTCTCTGTTCAGCCATCAGCACAGGAATGGTGGAGTTTTAAACTGACAATATTGGACAGAATCACAGCGCTAAAGAGAGGTTTGAGGGATGTCACCCTTCACTGGTATTTTCTAATAGGTCTGTTTTAAATGCGTAACTCTTTTTTGAAGAGTTACTAATGAAATACAGGTGTGGAGGCCAGATTGTGACCTTACTCTCCTGCTGAGCTCATGACATTCAGAGGAATCGGGACCGGTTTGCATTGCTATGTTTCCAGTTTTGAATTTGTATCAGAAAAGCTACTTATGAGTCAAACCACTTTATGTAACAAAACAAAACCTTTCTGAAACAAAACCTGCTTTGTGCTAAAAAACCTTTTTGTTTGCTTGTTTTTGTAAAATCAAGTTAACATTACGTATTGTCAGGACTCTCTATTAAGGGGTGACTGAGAACAGAACATTTGGGATAACAGGTGATGTACCTGTACCAGTAGTTTTAAATGTGAAGTATATTTTATTATTAGAAAGAGAGAAGCCTGGAGGAGTTAAAATACTGGTTATTTTAAAATGATCACATACTCATGGTTTGAAACCTCTGCACGCTGAGGATTTTCAAAAAGAAATGGTTCGTGGAGTTTTATTTTCTTGTTAATGCACCAGGAATTTATGTGTATTCTGCCAGTTAGCATTAACAGGGGATACCCAAATAAATCTCCTCTTGCATTGAGGGGATCCCATGGAGTATAAACCACCAATGGCATTTTTGTACAAGTGGAAATGCAAAAATGTCTCTTTACAGACCCGAACATTTAAAGTGAGAATGCTGCATTAAGTGTTTATGGTGCATAGCCAGTAATGCGATTTAAGGTACAGTTTTCCCATGATCCAAAAAAGTGGTGACATGTAGCAATTTTTACTGTTATTATTCCAAGTGTAAGTAAATATAATATTAAATATGCAAGAAATCACCACTAGTCATTTATGAAATTATCTAGATGCAAATTAGAATAGTAGGTACTTACTGGATTTTAAGGACGAGTACATAACTTTTCCGAGTAAATGAAATGAAGCAATTTTATAGTCTCCTTAAGGCTGATATAAGCCACTGGAAACAGAGAAAACTTGTCCTCGGTCATACTTTGTGCAAATATATATATGAAGTATCGTCTCCTAAATATGAATGAGTAACATAGTGTAGTGCTTGATAAGATGACGAACGTAAAGATGTCCAAGAACAGCTAAGTCTGAGCGAAAAAGGTAACCTTATTACTTATAACAGTGTTAGAGGCAAAAATACAATTTGGGTCGTCTTTGGGTTTTTAAAGCAACAGGAGTTTCTAATGTTCTGCTCAACACTTGTGCAAAAAGGGACTCCGTAGGTGTGGCAAGTGTCCATATCTAACCCAAACTCTTCTCTGCTTCCCTGCCAAGCCTCTCGGTGCGCGGTGCCTTGGATGTCGTATTCTTCGCCGTGCTGAGGACCTTCCCATTTCCCAACTGTAGCATGCCTTCTGCTGCCAGAACTGTAACTTTGGCGTAAGCCGTTGTAGCGGTGCTATTCCTCTGTGGCCCCTATGGCAGGATCCTTTCCCTTGTTTCATGCTGCTGTTCTCGTGGCCTTGCACCTGCAAACACTGCTTTTACTGCCGATTCTCATGGGAAGCAATTGCCACTCCTGTGAGAATCATCCCTCCTTTCCCCACCTTTTCTTATTCCTTATTTTATGAGCTTTAGTTTGGAATAGAGGAGGACCAAAACTTGGTACAGAATACAGAAAATAATAGGTATTTGAACATCTGTCCAGTATTACCTATGCACAAAAGCTGAGTAACCGCTAAGTATGCAACACCTGTGTCAACATGCACATTAAGGATGCTTCAGTCCCACTAAAAGCATCATAAATGGCTACTACCAACAGAGTTTGAGGGGATCCTGATGAAAAGCATATGGTGCTGGGGGAAATCATGGCCGTGTTCATCATCCCGACTCTGCTCTGTAGCGTGTAGCCTGAGGAAGGTATGGTCCAGGGAGTTCATTGCTGCCCTTCCCTGCTCACCACCGGGGAGACTTTTCCAATTCCTTTTCTTTTTTCACTTCCTCCTTCTCTCTCTTCCTCACCCCCATTTGTATCCTCAGGTAACTTTGAAGTCTTTGAACTTTGAATATATGCCATGAGGTATGGACCCTGCTGTGTGCCTATCCGAACATCTTTAACGCAACGTTGTTTTCCCTCTATACGTGAGAACAAAGATGTACACAGCAGCTTTAAGAAACAGACATCTGTTATTTATGCAGCTGTAAGCTGGAGGCTCAGGCTAATTTCAGGACCTGCTGTCTTGGGCGTGCCTGGGCATATAATGGGTGTGTTTACATGATGTGGTGCAGTCCTATGCAGGGGTCCTGAGAAGTATTTTTGCTACAGGCTTGCTCAGGTATTTCAGTTTTATCGCCATGACGCTGTTGAGAACACAGCCTGGGGAAAGCTCGGCGCTTGCACAGCCGCATGCCTTCTGGTACCCAGGTTAACCCAGGTTTCTCCACTTTGGCCTGGGCTGTGGACATTAACAGTAGTATCACAAGTTCTCCCTTCTAAGGTCTTGTAGTTTAAATAGAAATGATGGTAAGTATTCCACATGAAACATTATTCCAAAGCAGATAAACAGTGAAGCAAGAGCCCAGCTCTCTCAAATCCCATGCCTATGTTCAGCCTACTGGTCTACACTGCTGCAACTTACGTGTGCTGAAATACTTGACATCCAGCCACGGATTTACATAGAGTTCAGTTCTGTGCTTGGGAACTTTTCATCCTGTTGCATAGAAATCTGTCCATAAAGAAGCTATGATGTTACTGTATAAGCATTAGTACAGTTAATCTGTTGGATGTTTGGCTGGAGTTAAATCACTAGTTCAGCTAAAATGACTGTATTTTTTCCTGGCTTAATTAAAAGCACATAATGCAGGCCCGCTAGTTTCCCTACAGTGAAATTCCTCTCAGTTTGATCTCTCTGATTTGGGGACTACTTATCCTAGTTCCAGATTTCTGTATGCCTTCAAACTACATTTAGAGCTAAATATAGAACCGGGTCATGATCAGGCTTGGATAGTCTTTAACAACGTTTTCAAAAAGGTTTTTCAGAAGGTTGGAATGGTCAGGTGTAGCTCGATAATTCTGCTTTTTCTTCTGAGATGAATAAAGCTAGCTCTTAAAAAATCTGACGCAATCTAATCTTTTGATGTCCCTTAACTCCAAAGAAAATGGAATCTTTCCGGAGGGAGGTCCAAAGGAACTCCAGAAAGAATTTGGAAGAGCTTTGAAAACGATAACCAGCTGGTTGTGAAGCAGCAGGCTGCTACTACAGAAAGTGCTGCAAAGCTAATAATAGCCTGCAAAGAGTGGCCAGCTCTCTTATGCTTTCACAATACCTCAGTATATACCCTTCATCCGATAAGTATTTCAGCTCAGAGACCACCTGTGTAAATCATCCTTTTCAAGAACGTCAGGTATAGAGGCATACCACGTAACACGTGTTCTTCACGCTAAGTAATCCGAACTACCCTATCTTTAGTTGACTGGCTTCTGACACATGACATATCAGATCACATTACTCTTGTTCAAACAAGAACACTGTATATACGCGCAGAAAATCACTTCTCTCTTTTCTCTAAAAGATGGAAAGCTATATAGCTTATAAAACAACAGTTTGAGTGTGCCTATAAAATTATATGCTTTACTTCAAATGTCTACTCTGGTGGTACCTGGGCTCAGGCGGGACACAGACATATGGGAAGACTTGTACACCTCAGAGCTTTACATCGATGCCAAACAATTCAGTCTTTGACGCATTACCCATGTTAAATAGTTTACTGCTAAACATTATTCCATAGACTGGCTCGTCCAGCCTCAGGGAGACTTGAGGGTGTGCGTACTCTGTGTAACATTAACGCCATGCAGACAGAGAGGGCTGTCCTCAGTTAGGTCAGAAGCCTGTATGATATAGATATTATTAGGTCTTGCTTATCCAATCAGGAATACCGACAAATATTCGGGAAGGGTGGAACTGCTTCCATTTTTAATTAGTCCTACTTATAAACTTAGCTCAGTTTCCTTGCACAGTGCTCAGCTGTATCGCGTGGCCCAATGTACCTGTGCTGTCCGTGCACGTTGCTTTGCCCAACCCAATAAATACAAAGGAAAGCCCAGAGCAATAGATACAAGTGGAGCTGGATTTACTATGTGTCTTTCTAACGCTTCGCGTCACTTCATTTCCCTGGTCGCACTGACACCTCCCACTCTGTACCGACGTGTGCGGGAGCACCTGGCCTGTGGCTCTGCTGAAGGGGTGCGTTGGTCATGTAACGCAAGTAGTGGAAGGCTACCCTGGGAAGCCCAGGGAACGCTTGTCCTCACAGACGAGCCAGTCAGCGGGATGCAGGTGTTCTTTTGGACTGCATACATCACCCCTAACATGAATTTTGGGCTGTCCTCTGCAGACGATGCCGCAGTTTAGGAACTAGTGATATGAGGTGATGAGTTAACGGAAATGAACCTCTCTTGCCCGATCCCAACCAGGGTCCCATCCCACCTCCATCCCCCAGCAACAGGAGGGGACGAGAGAACAATCTAATACAATTTACAATGATACACTCATTACAATGTTATGCTATACAAGAGCTTTGAGTGACAGGCAGTGAGCTTATGAACAGGGGCCAGAAGTCTTGGCTTCGACATCTCAGCTCTTCTACTATATAAAGAGTGCCACACTCCAGGTAAGAAAACCCACATTTTCTGTTCGTTGCTGGAATATAAATTGGAAGAGCTGCTAGGCCAAGCGCTTGAAAACTAAGCAGGTATTTTGACAAATTTAAGCCGTGAGGAGAAAAGGTTTCCTGATGTGACCGCTCAACACTGAGAAAATGTGAGCAGACTAGCACAGATTGTAAAATGCTTTGAAATAAGCAACTGAATATTAAGTGGATGAGGAACTAAAGAGACGAAAGAGAAGAAAAAATTAGAATGAGCAACTGAATAATAAGTGGATAAAGAATAAAAGAGATTTAAGGAAAAAAAAGTGTGAACACAAGCAAAAAGAGGGGACTTTGTGACCTAGAGAGCACAGGAGGGGGAGCAAGAACTGGTTTCTCACAGAGTCCACCAGCCTGAAAAGAGAGTTCTGCCCTAATTGCAAACCAAGGTACCCAGATTTTGATACCTAAATCTAAATGTCATTGCTAAAATCAGTGGTCTGATTTCAGTATCGCTAGAGGCCTTAGCGGTCCCCGTGGCTGCAGCGCTGCAGGCAGCCACCCGCGTAGTGTCAGAGGCTGCAAAGGGGGGTGGGAGGGCCGCGCTGGCTTTTGCGGCGCTTAAATTCGCTGCTTTGTTCATCCAATTGGAAACAACGGGTCCTCTGTTGCGGGACAGTAGCAGTCACGATAAACATTCTGTAATCTGTCCCACCGTGCTTATATGTAATTCAGCTCCTGGTTTTAGAAATACTGATGGTTTGACTTGACATACTTATTTGTTCTTATTATTTATTGGTTTCCTCTCTGAGTTACATTTGTTGGTTTCTGTCAATCAGAGAAAACAAGGATGGAAATCTAAAATATTTTTTGTGATACAAAGAGGCAGCGAATGTTTGAGGTGAGGCAAACGGAATGCTTGTATTAACACGTTGCTTATACTTCTCCTGAACTCTGGAATTCCTGCTTCTGGATTTTGCTCTCCTCTCCAAACGCCTTCCCGGTTTGCCTTGCATCAGGCAATACTGTGTCATAACCAACACCATCACTCTTTAAACAAGTGACAGGCTTTGAGGTCTTCAGCCAGTTATCTCAAGTTTCTGATCGGTGAAAATCGTCTTTCTTGTGTACACAAGACACAGGGGTTCTTCCAGGAGAACAGAAACGTGTTTGAGATGTGCTGCGGCCGGACTCTGCGGGAGCTCAGGGCAGCGGCCGCTGTCGGCGGCTCGCGGGGCACCTCGCCCCCTGCGCGCTGTGGGATCAGCCCCTCGTCTTCTCGGTGTCGGCTTCGCGCCTGCTGTGCGCGTGCACAGAGGTACAGGCGCGTATATACACGGCTCTGTGGCTGGTAGTGCTGGGTGAGTTTGGAAACCAGTAGAGCTGGTTGTTTGAAGGGAAGCAGAAGGACGCAGTGCGATTTGACGGCTGAAGCGGAAGCCGACCGGTTGGGACACGAACACGAAGATTGCTTGGTTAACTTTAAAAGGCCTCCTGCTTCCAAACGCTTTACCCTTTCATTTGAAAGGCAAAATAGTCAGACCTCATTTTTACAATATGGTATCTGTAAAAATAAGGCAGATTTTTTAGAGATATTAATTACCCTTGACATCCCTCACTATTGCTTTAGAATAGTTAAAAATGACCAGTGTAAGGGTCACTAATCTTGTTTTCCAGAATAGTAAAAGTGCTTTTGCATATGTGTCTTGTATGAATTGTATTGTCAGTCTTACTAGGGAATTAAAACACAGAGGGAAATATATTCAGTCACTGTACAAATGCTCCAGCAGGAGGAAGACAGAACTTGTTTTAAGACACTTTTGTTCATTTCTCCAGTCAAAAATATGAGACAAAATATCTATTTTCTCATGAAATTGAACTTAGGTTTGCCACACCTATATCCTCTATATTTACAAATAAGCCAGAAGAAATACCTGACAGATATAAGTGGCAGGAAGCCAGACAGGAATGACGCTGCAAAAGGAAGAAGCGCTAGGATTAAGCAGCTGTAATGATAGCACTATTTGCCTTGTTCTGCCAGGGTCCTTAATGAAAACAAAATGCTTTTTCCCGTGGTCCCTCATTGTCATTGCATGCACACATACATGTGCCGCAGGTAAGCAGTGCAAAGGTAGCGCAGAGCCCGTTTCCTCCCAGTCCAATCTTTAATTGTGAGTAATGAAGAATATAAAATAGTGTGCGTGTAAAAATAGGAAGCATCTTTATATATTTCCCATGGAAAGCAAAATCAGAGTCATATGTATGTGCTTCTATAGTGTAGCTTCAATGTCTTCTCTTTCTTTGAGAAGCAGCCCCACTGCAGCAAAGTTTTTTACCAGCCTGGAATGTACTCTGGCAGCAAAAGCTTAAAGAAACACTTCTGGACTTGCTTTTGATATGCCGTCATCTGGGAAACCATGTAGATAGAATAAAATGAGGACCAGGAAGAATATAATGTGTCTGAAGAGCTGCTTGGAAGCAGATATGGAGGGGAACTTACCAAACTGGAGGAGTTCCTTAAAGATCTGTGTTGGAGTGGTCCAAAGGAGTAATAAAATAGCGTGGTGATGAAATTGCCGGACGGGGGTGGGGGGAAGGCAAGCTGGAAGGCATCATTAGCATATTCCACATGAAAATTATTATGGAATTATTTTGTTTAGTGAAATTATAGGAAGAATGGTAAATTTAATAACAGTAGTTATCAATGCACATTCAAGGCTTAATCACAAGCTCTTCAACTGTGCGACAAACAGTTGTACAAACTGAAGGCTCTCGTCGTTTGATGATGAGTAGAGTACCCACAAGGACGTTTATGCATCCCAGATGACTGGGAGCCGTGAGTGTGTCAAGAGCACGAGCAAACCCACCGCGACCTCCTTGTGCGTCAGACGGTCTGTTTTGAGCAGGTGTACGGAACTGAATCGATCAGTGTTCAAAGCACCGTTAAGTTCTTGCCTGAAATACTGTGTATAATTCTGGAAAACCGAATTCAGACTAGAGCGGCGAGGAGCTGTGCTATCTAACAGTGACTGCAGGAATGCCGGCAGCTAACGTGGAGCGGCAGCTCCATAAAGAGCTGATGCCCCCAGAGCACAGCAGAGCCGTGCAGCCTCACCAGCTCGGTCCTGGAAGCCGTGCGGTGCCCTAACAGGAGCTGTGCCCGTTCTAATTAGCTTTGGCTCTCTGCAGGTGTATTAACTTGCAGAACTATTGAAGTTAAGGGTCAATGTTGGTACAAGAACAAATAAGTATTAAACTGGAGGTAAATAATTCGAGGCTGGAAACGAGAGGGCTGTTTCTAGCCGTGAGAACTGACATCTGAAATTCTGAGGAAAATCTCACCACCAGGAGCTGAGAGACGACGGTCTATGCTGTTCATTGATGGATTTGATATATTTAAGGAAGCAACTACATCCAATACTTACCAGCAGTGTAGGGGACTGAATCAAAGGCTGCAGGTCCTTTCCCAGTCATCTTGTAGTGGAACTTATTTCCTAGATACTGATGTTATGCTTCCACTTTTTTTTTTTCTTCACTCTACTTGAGAGTTTTTAATAAGTTTTGATTAAACTAGCACCAAATTCTCTTTCTGTCTATGCATTCCATAGCATCCACACAACACGACTATTGACACAGGTTGCTGAAGTAATATGCATAATACCCCTGCCTTCTTGCACATCTCCGTGGCGTTTGCTTTCAATGTAATGATAAAGTGAAGCCTGGTCTTTCCTGCTGCCCTGCTCTGGGCAACAAGGAAATGCTTTGTTTTCTACTGATGAAAAAAATTTACCTTTAATGTACATTATTGTCTGTAAAACCAGGACCACGCTGCATGGAAGGTCTCACACTCCAGTGTTTCTAGCGGAGTATTAGTTCTCATGTAATGTTTGACAGTATGAAATACTCAAATCCAGTCATAGGATAGGCTTCCAGACAGGTTAAACAGATATAAATGTAACGCTGTAACTTACTCTTTAAATTGTAGTGGAAAGTCAAGATGTTGTTAAGTAGCACGTTAACTAGCCGGATTTGTTTCAAAAAGCAGCTTCTGATAGATTCTTGTGATGAGGTGGAGCGTTCTGGTGTGGGGGTGACCGAAGGATTCCCCGCTTTTCCGTTTGCTGTAGCAGAGGTTCCCTTACCCCAGAGCCCAGCCCACGCCCTGTACTCTGTGGGATGGCTTCTGCAGTTCTGGCCTCTGCACGGAGCGAGCGGCAAGCGAGCGGTAAGCGAGCGGCGTGCCCTGTCAGATGCCACCTCTCTTCTGGTGCTCCTCAGAGACACCCAGCTCCGGTCAATGCTTTACCTAAAGAGGGCTAAGTAAAAAGAACTATTTTGTGTTGCATTAATATTAATGAATGGCTCGGTGTTGCATTAAGCAGTGACTCCTCGGGCAATGCATCTTTGTTTCCGTTGCTTTCTGTTGTAGTTTTGGTTAACGTTGCTTATCTGCTGGTGCAGTGCTCTCTCACCTTTCAGGATCGAATCTGTTGTGCCTATTAAACATCCCTTGATGCAGTTTTGTGTGTCATAAAGGCCCTTGAAACTGAATTTAATGTACTTGAGAATAATCTCGATTCTTTCAACCCCCTTGTGTGCAATTTGAGGAAACAATGGTATCTGTTAAAAATTTAGAGGAGAAAAGCAGTGGATTTACAGTCCCTGGGAGAAGGTTGTAAACTCTTACTGGGGTGCTTATAAAAGGACATTACCACGTTTGAAAAGCAGAAGCGGTGGAAAACAACCTTCAGAGCTGTAACCTTCAGGGCTGCTTTTTCTCCTTGAGGAAACCAGTTTTCTGTAAACCGTATTTTTTTTTTTTCTATGCAAGAAAGTTATTTTTCTTTCTTGTTTCTCTTTTTAAAATTATCATTTCAGATATGGCAGTGGTGCAGTAGAGCAGGCACTAATAGCTTTGCAAATAGTAATGCTAACCCTGCACTGATTGGCACCCAGTGATACCAGGTTTTTGATAGATATAGAGAGAGAACTAAAAAAACTTTTAATAGCATATAAATGCTTTATGGGTTTAGGCTAGGGTAGTTCAATGTGTGTGAGCCTCAGCTAAGTGTGCCATGGCTGAAAGGCAGCATAATTGCATTGCATACCCTGCTGTAAGAGAAATTAATTGTCAATCTCAAGCTAGTTTTTGCTGGTCTTGCTTCCGTGTTACAAAAGGTGAAACCCTCCTATTTCCCACTTTTTTTTTTTGGTGACATTAGAAGAAAAACTAAGCAGGAATGAGGCATGAAGACTGAGCCACCCAGTGATGAGGCTTGTTCAAGCTGTGAGTGTGCTGGTAATGAGGCCCAAATTGGGTAGGAAAGAGGGGCAGATATCCCTGCTCTAGCAAGCAGGGATATATTATCTATACTATATAGAGGGAACTGCTAATAATAGTGATATTCGTACAAAATGGATTCCTATGAAGGAAAGAAACACCAGAGTCGTGCCTGTTTCTGAAGAATATTAGTAGCCATTACTCTCCCTTTTACCTGGGCACCTTAAGCATCCACTTCTAAGCACTCATCTCATCACGGTTATGAGGTATTTTATGCTTTGTTCCCAGAAGATATCAGAAAGCTATCTGACAGATTATCTTTGAGGATCGTGCTAAGGATAGTCAGGTGTAATTGCAATTCCTCCCTGTTTACAGTATTAAGAAAGAGAGGAAAATAGTTGTAGCTTCAAAACTGTTAGCAACGTGTATAGCTGCCTGTGGTTCCAGCTTAGAAACCAAAAGGCACCCTGTGAAAAACAGGTAAACCAAAAAATCCCTTTACTGTGCTGTAAAATGGTTGTAAATAACCCGAACTGTGTGTAGAATTATTAACTGAACAATAAAGAATACAAACGTTTGCCAGTAAAAAGTTAAGCTTCGTTTTGCTCACCACTATACGGCCAAAGAGTAACGGGTGGCTGCCCAGATAGCTCACTGTCTGCGTGATACGGCGTCGTTACATTATTTGACTAAATCAGTTAACATGATAACGTAAAGGATCCTCATTAATACCTGTCTATCGTATTTAGGAAGAATCCTGAGATTTGAAAATTTTATGCACGAGCCAGAAAAGGATTGTACTCAGACCAGTAATTAAAATATCTCTTCAGTTCTGATGGTCTAATATTGAAACTCCAGCTGTGTGAGAGGCTTGTATCACTTTGTATCTCTGGCTTGAAAGAGCTGAAGATTTTTTATGTTCAAAAAATAATAGGCTATCCCTGAGGAGGCCCATTAGGTATCTTTCTTCTGTATGGTTTTCCCCTAGTGCCTCAGTTCCTTATAATCTTCAATTCTGTAAAAGTTAATATTGTCTATTAGTTTAATTTGCACTAGATAAATGGTGATTCTTTTATAAACCATTTAAAGCAAAGCCATCCAAGTGTAACGGAAGGTGGTATATCTTGGAAATACTTGAAGTTAACAACCCATTCTTTAGCTGAAATGAAATGTCCTTTATTGACGCTCACCGCTGTTTATGTTTGTCAGTCAATTCTTATTACAAATATAGTCTACTTATGAGCAGAGAAAATATAAATATTTGACCATCAGTAAATGCCTTGTGATTAATATTGCAATAAACATTTTGATAGGGAGGATTTACTGTGCTACAATTATGAATTAGCAATACTTTTTTCAAGAGAATTGACCCCTTTTTTACTTTGAATTGTTTGCGTAAGGATTTTTTAATTATTTGTTCTATACCTCAACCACCTTTTCTTGCTTTCTAATTCTATATGATCCCTGATCGTCTGTGCATTTCTTTTTACTCACAGATTAAGGTCTTGTACTACATTTATGAAAATGCTTGTGAAATGTCCCCTAGAAATGTATTTAAGCTACTTTAGCTGTTTCTTTTTCTCTGTTTGACAACTGGGAATTTTAGGGGAGATTTCATAAATATAAATACATTTTGACAGAACTCTCGCACATATTGACACATTTAAGCGATCGGCCTTCCAAAAATGGATTAATTGCTATTAGGAGATGCTGTTGTTCGGGTGTGTGCGGGAGTGTTTCTGACCGAAGTACAACTTGGCCTGGCTGGTCTAAATATTTTTAGACACAGGTACTATACTGACAAATAGAAACACATTTAGAGCAAAAAAATCCATCCTGAGATTGGGTGGGTGCAAATTTAGGCAGCTTCTGTTGCATCGTCAAACACGTGGCACTGTCTGAAGAGTAACATAGAGGTAGCCCAGGTCAGACTCCTCCTTTCTACCAAGTAAAAGTATCTATCTGGATGAAAAGCTCTCCATAAACATCAGATTTGGTTTGATTTTGGCAATGAACTAAACGGAGAACTTCCAAATCGCAGATGATATACTTCTGCGGTAAGAGGTTTTGTGGTTCACTGTTCTTGTTTAGAGGGAAGAAATAGCCCACTTCTGGGAAGCCGTGGGCAATATAGGACAGGTCAAAGGGAGTGGAAAGGTGCGATAATTTCTCTGCTGGCGCTATAGCGGTATAGCTGGGGTGGCTGTAGTTGTTGCTCTAAGGCCAGGACTGGCCTTGCCTTTTCCTGCGTGCACACAGAGCTGGCTCAGGAAAAAAAGTACCTTCTGCTTTCTTCATCTGTGGCATCTTCTGAAGCAAGGAGTCCGTAATATTTTCTATACTATAATTTTTATCAACCCAGAGATTTTCAAACTATAGGAATCTGTAGGCTGAGACCTTTAGCTTTTATGTTCACGAAAGCTATTTAAAATAAACATAGCTTTTGTATTCCTCGTGCTCTTACCTAGTAGAAGCTGTATCTTACTTTTAGGGAAGATGCTACTGATTTTCAGACCACTTTTACCAAAGATACGAGGTACACATTGATTTTCCTCTCTGGATTAGCATGAGTAATTCCATATGCCCTGCATTTATGCAATAGCTGTGAGAGGCACGGTATCCCAGGGAATACTCATCAGTGTGCGCTAGAAACGCCGTACACTGAACTGGAGTAATAACAACAAGGTGAGTTCTAATAGGCATTGTACCTATCAAATTCTACGTGACCACTAAGGCATTATGACATAGAAAAGCTGAAAATTAAATTTATCAGTAGTATATCTCTTTTTAGACAGAAAAATTGGCATTTTTGCCTGCTGTTTTGCTTTTGTTGTATGATGTAGAGGCTCTTTATTAAGGAAAAATGTATTACCATGCACTCAAGTATCCCTCTTGAGAGAAACAGCTGAAGCTTGACATACGTGTTCTTGAAACATGGTCATACCAAGTAAACATCTCCGCTGGCATACCTGCAACACTTACAGTTGCCACAAATAACGCCAGTTTTCAGTGGTATCTCCATTCCAAGCATGTTTCATACATAAAGAAGAATCAGTTTGGTTGTAAAGATGCCTGAATCTCAACACAAATGTACTGTTGAAGTGGTTACTCCAGGTAACCATGGCCTGAGCCATTTTATGTATTTATATCTCTTATTTTCAGACAAAAAGCAAATAGCTTTTTTTGGCAGATCTTCTCAACCAGTCCACACTCTCTAGCTGTATTTATCTGAGATGGACTCAAGGCAGGGCATGGACCTGGACACCTGGCCTGCAGCGGTGGGCAGGATCTGGGTCACGTAAACGGTCTTCAGCTTCGCTATAAAGTGAACCGAGCGAAAGTCCGGGATCTGAGCTCATTATAATTTTGTGATACTTGAAATTAAGGAGGTTTATATTGCGCCTTTAAATTATGACTCGTAATCTTTTATTTCTGTAGTGTTCTTTTAATTAAAGATCTGGATCTTTCACAACAGGGGTATGGTATCCCTTATATGAAAATACTGCTTGAGTGGCTTCCTGTAATAAGACTCATCTGGAAATACGTATCGTGATCGATTCCCCTAAACCGCAGTATTACCCACACTTAAGAGAGATGTGACTAAACAGTTGTATTTGAACAGTTGAAGACACAAACACGAGTAGATATTTTGTAGTGGAAAACAATCACAATGCCCCCATGTGTTTTCATTTATAGCTTTTTTATATTAAAAGCTGAACTAATTGTAATCTATGCTACTTTTGTCTCTGTGCCATTTATATGTGATAAGTATTGGTACCATCATTTTCTCAGGAGAAACTTGAATAAATGGCTCTTCATTAACATTCTGGGGAAAGGATACGGGTTTCCTCAGCTGCTCTTTTTATCCTGTGGTTTCTCACCTCTCTGAAGGTACAGTCAGGGGGACGTTCAGCAGGTGTGACCAACGCAGGCACACAGGGCCCTGGATCCCAAGGGGGACCCTGGATCCCAAAGCGGGATGCTGGCAGGCCTTTCTCATCTCCCCTCACTGACGAGGTGACCTTACTTGCATCAGAGCACAGCGACCATTGTCAGGGCCTTTTCCATCAAAAATTGTCTACCTTGTAAAGCGTAGCTTCTATATTTTTGGCCTTTCAAAAGTGTATTCTCCTCTATCTGTACAGACCAATAAAGTAATACAAGCTAACTAGAATTGTAATCTCCCTTCGCCTCAGGAAAAATAAGGTTCTATTGACAATCTCCAGAACTGTGTTGTTCTTTTCATAACCCTGAGGAGATTTAGGATATTTCTTCCTTACTGCTGACTCCTTGAGGTACTTCACATATATCTTGCTATGCCTTCAGGCGTACCTTGACTCCCGTGGGATGTTCTGGTTCAGACCGCCCCTCAGTCCTCTCAGCTGTCCAGAGCCATTGCCTTTTCTACCTCCTTGTCATTAGTCTCTTCCAAGGTGAAGTGTCAACCGCTCTGACTTGTGGTTGGTTATTCTAAATGCTTTTTCTTCTTTTAGTCATTTTCATTGCTGCTGTATTATGTCTCTCCAGGGAACACCTGATGCTTTGGGCACAGCGCTTTGCATGTGAATGAGACTATTCTGCTCTGTATGAATGTTTGTAATGTGTTTGCTACCTCAGGATCTGAGCGCTTCCCAGTAGTACATTAAGTAACCAAATCTGTCACAGGTTATTTGCTTCCGTATCCTCTCCTCAGACCTGCAGCGGAATACTTTCCTTTGGTACCATTTATGTGGGACCTATTTATTTGTGCTACAGAGAGAGATATGAAAGAACTGTGTAGAAGTGTTGAGTTCTTGGTTCCCAGGGATATTCATCCCAAACTCAATTCCCAAATAAATAGGAGTTGCCTAGCTTTCACAAAGGCAGACCTGTTAGGTTTTTAGTAAGAATCTAATAATTACTACTACTGCTGATATAGAAATACACCTTTTGGCTGCTCAGAGACTGTTTTTAACCATGAAATTCACAGTATTTCACTGGCGAACCTTAAGGAAAATAAAAATTCTAACTTGCTCTCTAGCAATATGTCTAGAAAGGTTTCCTGGAATGTCCAATCTGATTTCTGTTATAGATAATGTAGTCATTATATTGCTAAGAAAGAGGGATAAGTTTTGTTTCTTAATAGAGATTTCTCTTTTCTTGACTTCTCTAATAAATTTAGTAGTGGTTATCTTTTGTAAATGCAATTACATATACAGGTTGCAGCTTTTTTGCTTTTGTACTGTATTGGCTTCATCACTGTCATATATTTATGTACAGTGGTACTGTCAAATGTGACATACTTGAAATGTGAAATACCTATAATGAAAACACAGATGAATACTAGATAAGCTAAAATAATTTTTTTTTAATGAACAGGATGTGTGATTTGTTTTACAGATTTTTCAGGTAAAAAATTATGGGGGAACTAAACCATTCATAGCTCTCAGAGAATTGAGTCAGAACTGGGTTTGCATTTGTTATCAGATAAGGGCTGTTGATGGTATCGTCCTTCTCCATCCCCTGAATAGTGAACACCGAGGCTCTTCCTGCTCAGAAAGGCTTATTACTGTTAGATTGGCTTCTAAACCAAGCTAATACAGGTCACAAAGTGTGGTAAATTGGCAGCTGCTCTAACTGATGAAAAAAATAATTGCAGTGTGAGGCAGGAGAAGTTCTAAAGTAATTTTTCCTTAGCAGAAAATAGGTATTATCAAATACAGAGAAAGCTATGTTAAAATAACCTTGAATTTTTGCCTTGAAGCCAAGAACAGCTGGAATTTGCGGTCATGGTAATGACTGCATCCGAACAGTTGCATAATGAAACTCCAACATCTTAAAAAGTTCCTTGTGTATCCCCCAGCCAATTCAGAGGTGTTCTTTTTCCAGGCAGGAAGCCTGGGAGTGTGGCTGGTGCTTTGTTTTGCACCCTTCAGATGGTGTCCTTGAGACCCTTCAATGCTTCGACGTGGGCCAGACCGGTAAGGCCGTGTATCTGAAACTGGCACATACCGTTTAACTTTAGGAACTCAGAATCTGGCCATTGAAATTTCAGAAGAGCTGATATTGAGATCTCATCATTAATTATGAGTATAGTCAGGAAAATGAAAAAAAAAATCAGGTCATTTTAAATATTTTTCTCAAAATCTCATGTGTAGTCAAGAAAATATGTCAGTTGACAAAATATGCAAGCTATAGTATGAAATATGAGGAGTTAGTGAGTCAATTCGTCCTGCTTTATGTCATGAAGATCAGATGCTGTTGGTGGGAAAGTAACTGTGAATAGGGTCAGAAAGGGCTAAACAAATATATCGCCAACGGGTAGAGTACCTACTATAATCTGAGGAGCAAACTTCCTTGCTTTCTTTCATCTCTGTGATTTTCAATGACCCAGTATGAATTGTAAACAGGTAGGCGATTGCTAGGCAGCAAAATCTTATTGCATGTTCTTTGCCAATTCTAGCAGTAATGCCTTTTAAAATGCCTGCAGATTGTTTTAACACAAACTTCAGTATAATTCCCTTTCTGCAAGACATAACGTTTTGCCCTAGCAGAAGGAATACTTTCAAAAACCGAGGTAAATATCTGATGCAGCTTCAGGATACAGCCTGAAGCAGAACATAATATTTGCATAAGAAATGACTGACTTATCACATAAATTTTCCTGTGTAATTTGCTAGCTTGCCTCCAAGGGACATGTAAACCTGAAAGAGAGAGAAGTCAAATGTAGAAGCGGTATTTTTGCTTCAAAAGAGCAGTCTTATCTGAGGGGTTGGGAAGGTGGATCCTACGAGGAAGGGGTTTGTCTCTCTGGGGTGCTTGGCAAATTTTGCAGGCGACTTGTGCAACTTTCTAGTTGATATATCGAAGACGGATTCCCTCTACGTTTTGCTGCAAAAGTATCATATCTTTACGTGTCTTTATGCTTCTTAGAAACTGAATTGCAACATCAAGGATATTAAAGATGACAAAAGCATTTCTGTATAGCTGAATTGCTAGGAACTGGTAATGGTTTATCAGAATATTGCGTCCTATTTTAATGTAGTGTAACAAAGAAGCTATTTTTAAAAGGAGGAAGAACTGATATACATGAGGTAAAAATGTGAATTAACTACACACAGTCATCCGAATCATTCAAGGTGTGTACAGTGAAAGCTCGAAGAAAAACAGCAACTGGCTGATGTTGAGCATGCACATAAATAGATTACATGGAGCCGAAAATACAACCCTAAATTAATACCAGCAACGGAATAAAAGTGTAAAAATGATGGGCTGGTAGAGCATGATACCAAACATCACTGCTTTAAATATTTATTTTTATAAACACTGCTGGTTCGTGGCCAGGAAAATTGGAAAGTCTCTTCCCACTCAGTATATTTTATTAATCCCACAGGGTTTTGAGAGGAACATAGTTCTATGCTATTGGTGACTTGTGGACCTGATGCGTCTCCTGCCTTTGACAGTCAGGGTTTTTTTGTGTGTAAGCCAGTGCCCATTTGAAATCAGTAAAAAAGGACCTTAAGTTCCATGGGAAGCAGATCAGATTCTTATTCATTTACCATCACAGACGTTTTTATCATTGAGTCTCATCTGCTTCTCGCAGTCAATAAACTACACACAGCACTATCTGAAATATCCCTCCTTGCTGAGGTCAAGTGTCTTCCACATGTCATGGAGTTCACAACATGAATGGCTCAGGGGTGTTTTCTGGAGAAAGGCAGTGATCATCTGGGATGTAATTTAAGGAACCTTGAGGTTACAAAACACAAAGAAGGGTTTATGTAGAAACTAATTTTAAAATTGATACTTATTAAATTCAGTGAAGCAAACCCAGGCTGCCTCCCTGATCCATTTGCCTGTGCAGTGTGCCTATTTCTTCCCATTTATCCAAACCATTGAAAGGCAGGAAGGTGCTATTTCTGTAGGATTGCCTGTAGTCATACACTGCAGAAAACTGATGCAACTGTCAGCATCTTATCTCGTGGCTATAATCTATTTGTAAGGTGCAGACTGTTTTCTCGACTTATTTGGCATTTGTGCAGAGCTCCATGCGTGAACGTTCAGACTCCGTGAATCACTTAACATGCTCCCAGTGAACGCAGTGGAGTCAGGGGGTTTACCCCAACAACTCAGAAAGGAAAATGTAGCTCTTGAAGTATCTTCAAAATGGTGTAGTCTTTGTGACTTATTAAAGTCTGGATTTGTACAGTTGCTGTGCTCAAACCACAGTGCTCCATAAAGAGAGGTTCTGTTGAAAAACTGGGAAGAGTTTTTCTGGCCGGGCTTTTGAGAACCATGCGGTGTTGGTCTCTGCTGGAAGCCGTATTTTGCATATCTTACAATAGCAGCATTTTCTGTCAATGCCAGAACTATTGTAGTCAGTCATCATTCACGGAAATGTGAAATCTTTGTAACGCCAAGCTGTAGAAGGACAATGACACCAGACTCTTTGCAATGCACGACACATGCATATCCTAAACACATGGAAATATCTGTGACTGCAGATGGCCACCTCCAGCTCCTTTTAAAGTAAGCATTTGATCATTTGCACATCGGAATGTGTTTCACTAGACTGTAATGCCGTAAGATGGTACAAATACTATTCTTTCCGCCGTTAGGTTGGCCATGAAATCTCACTGCTACCAACATATTACGAGGTGAAATGGTCCACCAAAGGACTAAGAACAGACTCCACCTTATTAAATGAGTGATAAAATTGAGCAATCTCATTACCAAAAGGAGTGGGGGGGAATCAGGTGAAGATTAAGAAGCACTGCACTAATTCAGCAGTCACAACTACCTAAGTCACAAATTCAGCTTTTGGAGGTGTTTAAGTGAAATAACGTGGTATTGCAGATGGCTGTTAATGTCAGTCTTGTCTTGTGATTAAGAGGGATATCTGCAAAATCTGAAGCAGTAGTATTATTCATAATAACCTCGAGAACATAGTTTGAATGCAGCCAAACCCAACTCGGTCTGAAACAGAAGCTTTGTTGTTCCAGGCAGCATATACAAGCAGAGTACAAAGTCAGAGTTGCGAAGATCGCACTGCTGCTGCTGCAATATATACTTCAGAGTATCAAAGCAGAACTCGCATCTGGCTGCCATGCCAAAGGTTGCTTTGCTTTGTTTCAGAAGCTTCTTTCCCTTTCCTTTGTTGCATGAGGTGCTGGCGTTGCTCACCTGGGAGACGGATCTAGCAGCTTTGTAGGGTACAGCGTTTTCATGCATTAGGATAATCCTCTGCCTGTTGTGAACAATCTGTCTGCTTTACAATGTTCGGGCAATGTAAAGAAACCAGATCATGAAAAAAACTCTGGCTTTCTGAATGTCAGCCTGCACATTTCTCTCCCGGTAGTTTTAGCTCAGGAACTCAATCTGTAGTGACAACTGGTAACGCAAAGCCAGATTTTGAAAAGCATTCTGTTGGCCGACGTGCGGATGGATAGCCAGAGGGGCCTCTGAGGATGTCTGGGCACAAGCTCCCATGGAAGCTTTGTCAGAAATAAGCTTTCGATTGTGATCTGTCAAGAATTCCTTCAAAATAAGAAATAAGCCAGAGAAGGGCCTTAAATAATGTCACAAAGAGAAAAGATCAGCTGGTTTTCTCACAGTAGAGTGCTGTGAGCCCAGCCATCGTTGGCACGGCTGTAGGCTGTCTCTATCGGCTGCTTTATCCTGGAAGAATGCTTTAATAGTGACTGTTCATCTTTTCAACATCTGCTTCTTTCAGCCTTGTCTCATCATCTCTTTCTCGCTTTCATCATTACACCATGAAAGGATTATTGTAGGTGAAAATCTTCTAGACACATCCCATTCAGATTCAGTTGAAACTCACCATTTCAGAAACATTTAAGCCTTTACTTAAAGCCTTTAAATTATTATCAGCTCTATACTGATCACTGCTAGAGACCAGCTATATGGTAAAAACCCTGCACTAGGGGAAAAATTCATAATGCCACAGCGAAGCCAGCCAGTAAACCAGATCATAAACCTGTTTCGTTCTGTAAGTGTAGAGGTTGAACTACCAACCCCTTCCATTCAAGGTGGATGAAATCGGAGGAAGTTTTTTTTCCTGTCTCTCTCTCAGAATTAGGTTGAGCCCCTGAACTTGCACTGACTTTACCCAGAGCTATGGTACTTGGCGACTGTGGAAATCCAGTCCATGCAATTCACTGTAAAGATCCCTTCAGGGAGAATAATTTGGAGTTCAGATGTGTTACCTGGGCCAATAAAGACTTGTCCACATTCAGTACACTGAAAAGAGGTGAGCCTTGGCTCACAGACACTCAGCATTCAAATGTTCAGCTAAAACTACTCACCGCTTTTAGGTGTGGAAATCAGCCTGGAGATGTTACGAGGTCACTTTGTGTATCCTGCGGATACAAGAAGTTCCTCCTAGGGGTAGCTCACTATTTCTATAACAAACAGAGAAGTGTTAGTAGCAAGCAAACTAAAACTGTAACTGTCGTTCATCTTTTGTGTTTCAATACCAGACGCGTACAAGTTTGACACAGATTTCCAGACTTCAGCTAGTAGTGTGTCCAGATTCTTTCTTTGCTGTGTCCCCTTAATAAATTAAAACAAACCAACCCAAAACACCAAACCCCAAATCCTCTTGGACTTGTGATTATATTTGGTTTCTACCTCTAGGGATTAAATAATTTATGGCAAACGGTTGCTGTGAGTATTTGGTGTGCAACGTTTGACACCAAATTTGAGTTCTGATTGCAGCTCTTCACCTGAATGAAATAGTATTTATTTTATTCTGCCTTGTTTTGCTTCCTATGTGACTTTATTCTGATTTTGCTAGTTGGGCTGAAAAAGCAAGGAAATTAGAGGGCCCTTTTTTCCATTATGGAGAGTTGGCAGGAAAAAAGGATTACTTGTTTTTTTTTTAAAAAAAAAAGGTAGTTTTCTACTTTGTAGTCCTTAAAGTCTTCTGTTGTTGAAAACACTGGTCAAAGTAGATCAGTGAGATTCCACAGGAAGACTTAATGGTTTTGTGCAAAGCTAAATTTTATCACTTTCATCTACAACAAGAAGTGTTCTTCCGAAGGTGTACAGTTTCTTTCTGTGCCAGAGCTGCAAAAAGGACTGTGGGCAGCACACTCTGTCTACCCGTGTATCATCATGCTTAGTATTTCCTGAATTTATTCATCTGTGTTTTCCTCTGTTTTACAACCTGGTTCTAAATTTTTGTGACACTGAGGAAATCCAGAAATAAGCTTTTTTTTTAGCCCTATTACAAATCTTAGCAGAATATTCAGGTGCCTTAGCACAACGTTGCACATCTTTTTAATAAATATTTTTCTTCAGTAAAATATTTGTATCTTTCCTCAGTCAAGGAAAAATGTCTATCCAAGATATTTTCTTTCAGTAGTTGTTTTCTTTTGGAGACTTGATCATCCTAGAAGTCTTTTCTAACCTTAATGATTCTATGATTATTTGAATGGACTTGCATTATTTCCATACATATCAATATTCTCCACAGATTATTAACAGTGACTCCCTCCCTAGGTAGATACACAGTAATTCGCTGACGCTCAGTAGTGCAGAAATATGCTGCTTTCTACTAAAAATTAAGCCCGAAAACCTTCCTTGCCTAGTCTCTCTGGAAGATCAAGTTGATTAATTGAGATGTGCTTAACAGAACATCTGCCCTTAACAACTGGGCTGCGAAGGGGTGCCATCTTCGTGCAGAGTACAGCTGGGTATGCTGATGCCATCTACTCCACCGGCCAGTAACAAATTTTGTAATCTAACCATTTTCCCTGGGTTAAGCGTAAGTACATTACGGTCACTGTTCTGCCTGCACAGGTTAGAGGCCCTTGTTATACCCCAAGCCTGTTAAAAACCACCTGCTTTTTCTGCTACTAATGTGCACTTTCCACACAGGTGAAGCCGCTCATCACCCAGTGTATTCTCCTGAAAGTACGTGCTCTCCTGGTCGAGGTCTCTTAGAAAACTGTAGAAGTATAGAAAACTAACAGTGGAAGAAAACTCCAGAGTGAGGTTCTCTTTTGCATATTCTAAACTGATTTTTGCTTATTTTACAGTAACCTTGTAGTTTTGGTTCATGGTTGTCCCATGATCCACTACAGATAATCCAGGTTATTATTGTCTACCTTAGCATCGAGGAAGGTCCGCCGTAGCTAAGGGTGGCAGAAGAGTTCCTCTAGCTATATGTAATACAATAAGAGAGCAGGAATATCCGGAACATGGAATAGCGGGCAGTCAGCTCGATCCCCCTGTAAACCAGGGAGCGTGTCGAAGTGCAGTCCTCTCGTGTGGGAAAAGATAGGAACACCTCATACCCACCATCTAATTATCAACAAATGAAACTGCAGGCTGTGTAAAGGCAGGCCCTTCTAACAAGCTTCAGGAAAGACTTTTACCCCACTTTTCCCATGATTTTTGCTTACGTTATTTAAGGCCACCTATTTCTGTTATTCTTTTGGTATTCACACGCGCTGTGGCAGTGATAGCAGTGCAGAAGTGGTGTGTATCACGAACATTGAAAAAGCATTTTCTACAAGAAATTACATCCTGTCCATGGCTGGCAAAATGGTATATTGGTTCTTAAGCGGGCATCAAAGGTATCTAATGATATGAACAAGAAAACCTTTACAAAGAGTTGACACAGATATAGGGAGGAAAAGGTTTCTAATAGTCATGGTAGCCTAACATGAGAAAAATACCTGTCTTCCCATTTATTGTGTATCGCAGCCTCCGATTCTCAGACCATCTAAAAAGTAATGGAGTCGTGCCACATACCTGGTATTCAAAATTTTGCTCGGCACAAGTAAAATAAGTCCAGAAGCTGATTGAAGTGGATCTGAAGTTATGCCAAGAGGGAGGTACAGCTATAAAATTGCACCTTTCAAACAGAAGACAAATAATCTAAAGAACTCAGAACCCTTTTCTCTGGAAACCTCATTTTTTTTTCAATACTTCAGTGCACAATAGTGAACAAATAAATATACCCAGTAGGACCAGAAGAAGCTGTTCTTCACAACAAAGAAAACCACAGTGCAAAAGAGGTTTGGATTGACAAGTTGAATGTTGGCACGTGGTAGATGGATTTAACACAGATGCATAGAGCACAGACTCCAGTAATATAATGAAATGAATGCATTTTTACCCAAGTTGCATCGCTTTTTGCCGCCTTCCTGTTGACTTAATACTTAGACGGAGAGCTTTAATTAAAATGGTTTATTATAAGTGGGTCCAAGCACAGGGACAGAAAGATTAGGAAGCAGCAGGCAAGCGAGGAAGAGCATAATAACCAGAGAGAAGCCCAGGTTTTGAGAGAGAAAAAAGTACTGTGGCTACTGCCCTGAATTTTCCTGTAGTAGCTTTCCACTGAATAAATAAAGGGAGGTACATTATAAAAGGCTACACATGTCAAAAGATGAGTTTACTTTTAATTGGAAGATGGATAGCTAAGACTTCGTAATCTTCTGCAAAGATTTAATTGGTTAGACTTTTTCTGGCTTTAAATCTATATTAAAGGGAAGAAAAGCAAAGAACAAAGGATAACCTAAAAGGAAAAATTCAGGCATATGGATAGAAAAAGGGGCTTTCCTAAATTTGAAAGTGCAATGGGATCATTAAACAAAGCAGATTTATAAATTCATATACGAATTTATTATTCATTTGTGGTGTGAAACTAAGCTACATTTTGAAACACAAAATAGGCCATAGCCATCAGTGGAGTAAGTGTTAATAAAATAAAGGCTTGGCATTTAAAAAAGAGGAAAGTTTTAAATCTTGCTCGTGTGTTCCAAAATCTCTTGTGTGTTAAGAGTTTTGCAGTAGCCATGGGAAACAGTAGTCTTTGCCCTCCACAGACACATAAAGTAGGATAATAGTAAGAAAATGACAGTTTTGCTTTCTTTTTCCCCCCAGGGCTTATCCAGACACATTAGACAAAAATCCTCTCTAAATAGGACAAAAATTCTACTGGGCTTTGCTTTTTTGGTTGCTGTTGGTTTGGTTGGTTTTTTTTTAACCTAATGAGTGCAAATAACACGACTCTGGTGTCTACATCAAATATAGTAAGACATAATCTACAGAAATAAGTTAGTTTCATTAATTTTATCTTTGTTTTTACTGTTTTTCAATATTTTTGTCAACTCTGTGGCCTTTCCACCTTTGTCACTGACACAGTGGACTCTTGCTAACTTGAGCAGAGACTGCAGGAGATAGTTTATTGCTTGTAGAAAATCCCAGGGGAACTTTGAGTTATCTGGGTCAGCTCTTAGGCAGGAACAAATTTACAATCAGCATTTACAACTGCAAATCTCGGGGTGAATATATAGGTGGTTGATGGTCTTTCTGAAGAGAGCGCGTGGAACCGGTTGTTGCTGGTATTTGAAGGAACCTAGTGTCATTTTTGTCTATATCTGATTTGTAATCACTTTTCTGAGTATTTGTATATTCCAATTGGTTTGGGAACCTGGATAAAATTAATCTGTCTGCTAAAGCTACCACCTTTGCTTCATTCTTAACCATACCTTATTCTCTCTTAAATTAGGGAAAGTTTCCTATTAGTGGCTTTGTAGGATGTTCGCTTACCTGCTATGGCAAAGCCACTATGTAACGCAAACGCCTCGTGTGTACTTTGAGCTGAGTTTAGCTCTGTGAACACCTCGGTTGCAACGGAGGGACTTCTGGGAGCATGAACACGGTCAGCGCGCATCCCCGGGGACATAGCCCTGTGGGAGGACGCTGCGCAGAAAGGTTGTTTGGCAGCAATTCCCATCCCTACCTGGATATTTTCTTCCCAGACTTGCTGAGCAGTGAGCAGGGGCACAGAGCGTTGCGGGTCACAGGCTAAATGCTGCTTTGACTCAGCCTGCCCAGGAGATGTGAGGCTGTTTCAGAGAGCCTCCTCGCTATTCCGTCTCCTCTTGACCAGGATTAGGTGCGACCTGAATCAGTTTCTCGGGTGCAGGCGATGAGGCTGCTGATAACGTGACACTTGAAAAATATTGCTCCATTACATAAGCAATGCAGATGCATAAAATAATAGTGTGACAGTAAATCCTGTATGCTTTTAAACACCCTGGAATGCAAGAGGATCGAAACCTTGCCAGTATCTTAGCATTCACATAGATATAGGCTCTATAAATTAGCTCTCGTTGAATTATAATGATATTTTGTTACTTTTCTTCTGAATATCATACACGGTTATGGCACATTAATTCTGGATTAGACTGAGAGTCACTGTTTGCTGTGCTGACTTTCCTTAAAATATAATTTTCTGGCATCTTCAAAGAGAGTAACATCACATTATGATGATGATACAGAGGGACAGGAGTCAAGCCATACGTATTAGTGCACTGTGTAATCACTGTTATTTATCCACGCAAACATAGCCATTACATGACTCCTCTATAGCAGAATTTCTTTTTTGCTTTAAATAGCTCCCCAAACTTTGACAGCAATTTCTTCTTCACATAAGAAAAGACATGCAGGGGCACACCTTTGCTCATGTCTAGTATTACCTATTCAGTGCAAGAGCATGCAATTTTCCCATCAATGCGACAACTAGAAATGGTTAGTGGGGCTGCGAATGCAATGACAGGGAAGGTTAGCATTCTACAGTCTCACTAGAAATCCCACTAGTTATTTCCTCCTATTGGCTTTTTGCACACATTATTTTAAAAGGAATAAGTGCAAACCATTGCTACCTAACAACAGCTTCTTTCAAGGGCTCTCTGAAACACAAGCATAGCTCGCAGAGCCCGTGCTTGTCGTAATCTGTGATTAATAGAAGGAGTCATGTAAATCCATGTCCTGTTGTACGAGACATGCTGATTTCATATACTGTGCCATCAAGCTTAGACTGAAACCCAAAATGTGATTAATATAATTTACTGGATTTATAAAATTGGTGGAGAGGTGACAGCAGCCACAGAGTCTACGTAATTGCTGTGTGAAATCCTGAGATTAAAATATATTGGTTCAAATGTGCACAAGGTAATTCAAAGAAATCCTACGGTGCTGGACAAATTACAGTCTGAAACAGCCTAAACAGAAACCCTTGCGTTGGCGTGTCAGAAATGTGATTTACGGGAGGTTTTGTTAAATTTACGATCAGGCACTTGAGTATGGGGAAGGAAAGAGAAGCCTTTTCAGTGTTTTCGTAAGGGAGTCTTCAGTAACGCACAACAGTGAGAACAGCAAACTGTTTCTGTGAACCTTTTGCAGCTCAAAGGCTTTGAAGAGTCACCACAGTTTTCCACGTAACCCACAATGAGCATCAAAGCCAACGTCTAAATCTTCATGAGATCAGAGCTGCTGTTTGGGATAGAAAGCCAAATTCAGTGTGAGTTTATTACACTAAACACTAGAGCTACCCTTGTTTCTAACTGGGGTGACTATATTGATTAATGTTTCAGAAATGTCAATATTTTTAAAAAAGACTAGATAGCAAAGTGTGTTCAATGACGTATTTAGAAACGTCACTGGGCTTGGCAGTCGAGACTAAAGACGTGAGATTTACATCTCATAATAAAAAGCAGTCATTCATAAATATGCATGATCTCTGTAGTTCTGTCTCCAGCCTTCAGGTGTGGCACTGAAACATTGGAACCCTGTAGAATAGGCATCTTAAACGTCTGTGTCTTTATGTGCTACAGATTTTAATATTCGTGTTGACCACATCTCAGCCGAGCGGCTGAAAAGCTGGCTCGGTGCTGAGGGCATTTCTGGCTTCTCTGCCTAATCAGTTTTGCTGCCCTGCTTTGGCCCGGGAAGAGCAAACAGTTGCTGCACGTAGTGTAAGTGCACAAATTCCTGGACGACACAGGTAATATGCTGCTGGGAAGTGCCAAATCCACACTTCCCAGTGCTAATAGCTATTTGTCTAGTTTTAATTTCCTGGTTCATGAAGTGCAACTCCCATTCTTGCATAATTCAGGCTGCACTTCTGCCTGCTCGCTGTGGCCTGCGGTCGTCCAGACTTCTGACTGTCTGGTCTCGTGTGAAATGAAAACTCAAGGGGAAATACTTCAAAAGCACCAATGTAGCTAGACGGCTCTGCCATTCCTATCTTTGAATTTTTCCTTTCTTTGGACTTAAAACTTGCTAGCTAGAAAAATAAGAGGCTGCCACATTATTTAAAAAAAAAAAGCTTCCCTACAAGAGTCTTCCATCCTTAGCTGACATCCAGGTCAGGACTCATTTTGTATTCATACAGAACACAATCCAATAATTTTCTTTTTCAGTTAATCTCCTTTTCTATTAGCTCCTGAGATTAAAACAGTAACACACTAATATTCTTTTGGCTTCATGGCCAAATATGGGTATTTCTCCAGGCTCATTCTTTATTATTCATCTAATAGCTGCTTTAAGGTTTATGAGAAAAAGTAAAACCTACCATAGGGATAATCTCAAAGATGGCGAGCAGCTTCTGCCAAATGGTTCGCAGCAGCCCTGCAATTATCTTACTGCTTTATTTCTCAGAAGGGAACCACTCTTTTCTCAAGCTTTTGCTGTAAAAATTGTGAAACTGTAAAAAAAATTACTTCTATTTTAAATGTCTGATTTAACATGAAAATTATATGCATTGTAAATGTTTTCTTGGTAATTTACTTGTCATAAATGTCTATTGTACTGAAAAACTCTACGGGGAATTGGATGTATTTATTCTGCACGTACTTAGGAATTTGTAAAAAGACACAATGACAATAAAAATAGAAATATTATGACTGGCTGCAAACCCCCAGATAGAGAGATTGGTTTCAGCTCGAATGTAGCTTTCTGAGGTCTGCGTTTAAACCAGGCTTCCTGGCGGGGATTAGGTATGTGCTATTGTACTTTCACAGTGAGGAGAGCGCCAAGCCAAATACAAATACTGCGCAGTATCGGCAGAAGACATCCAGAGCTGATGCAAGTAATATAATGCAGCAAATAACACGTAAGGCTCAAAACGCCCCTGTCTTTGTGCCAACATTTGTCTAGCGCAAAGCTCAGCTGCATTGCTGAAAAAGTAGTCCAAAAAGAGTTGTTGTGGCCCCAGCTCTGCTTCAGTTCAAAGCCTGCAGCCAGTGACAGGTCCTTGGAACACCCTTGCTTAGCACGGAAATGTGCCCAAGGGGCAGCAGCTTTAGTGGAAAATCTGAAAGAACTTGATTTTCGTGGTTTTGCCAAAGTGAGCCCGCATCCAGCCCTCAGCCGCTGTCAGCAGTCAGCACGTGCAGTTGCTCGGGGGAAGTGCTTTGAAGTGGAAGCGAGTCCTTCCAAGCACTAACAGGACTGAGATATGAATATTCTAATTTCTATGGGTGAAAACTCTTCCAATGGATCTCTTTTGCAGCAAGTCTGTGTTTCAGACTCTCGATTCTTCATTTTTAAATTATTAGCTGTTGGATTTCATTTCAATGCCGTTGCTCATAACAACCTGCGTTCCTGCGCGGTCAGATACGGCGCGGGGGGTGGTTGCGTGTGCGCTCACAGGAGTACGCTCGTTTCCTTTGCGCTTCCTTTTCCTAATGTTAAAAATGGGCTTTTTGTTCTCTCTCTAATCTTGGGAGCATTCATGGACTTGGGAGATGGATCTCAGAAGTGATACCGCTATTACTCAGTTAGGATTTTGGGGCAACATTTTAGGAAAAAAATACTGGAAACTAAAACTAATTCACTAGAACTAATAATTTTTCTTCACAAAACAGTCTACTTGGAAGGCTATTTTAAGAAATTATTTCTAATTCATAAAAATATATAATTCTGATATTTTCTATGTGGAATGTACTAAGAGGTTTAAGTTTAAAACTAAACTTTCAGTTAGGAGGTATTTTTGGGATTTTTGTCTGTTCAGGCTTTTTGGAATTGGGGATTTCCTCTTTCAATGTGAAAACACCTAGGGATGGAAAACCTTTACCTGTCAGGCCTTATTTCCTGCGTATTGTTGGACAGAAGGAGAATTTATTTAGAGACCAATCATGTGAGATGTTCCTTCCCCAAGAAGGTTGTGCCACCCGAACAGTGGAAGAAAGCTGTTGTCATTAAATCTCTAGCGATGAGAGGATTATGGCATGGCCAGAGCTCCTCAAGAAGTCCCTGACAGAGCCAGAAAATACCCCCAGGCGTATTGCTGGTGCGTCAGAGCTGTCACGTCACCTCTGGTGGGCAGTGGTGGTGCTCAGCAGGTGATGGATTGTGCTTTAATATGCACAGCGGTGCTGGCGAACCTTTGGAAAAATTGGGTCTAGCCTGTGGTAGCTGGTGGAGGGAAGGGCTCGAGCTGCACCATGGAGCCCTGCGGAGGCTGCCCTGGGGACTGGGGGACCCTTCGGTGCTGGGAGAGCCCCCCAGCAGCCTACCCCAAGCAGGAAAGGACTAGCTGACCAGCTTCCTGGCACAGGGGTCATGCTCTGCCACGGACCTGAATTTTGCTTCCCAAGGTGAGGATAAAATCTGAGTTATTTTACCTTCAGCCTTGGGGCAGCAGCACTTGCCGGGAAGAGCTGAGCGAGCCGCTGGGCGGGTCTGAGCCGTGCAGCTTCCCAGCGCTTCAGCGTGACTGCTGGTGTGTTTGTTGTGTTTACACTGGGTCATGGTCTGAGTAGAAGCAGTAAAATCAACAGACTTGTCCCTGTCCACAGAGATATGGTGTCATAGCTGGGGGTTTTTTATGTTTCAGTAGGAGGGAATGCCCAACTGTAACAAGGGATTCTGTCACTGACGGTTTTACCATAAAAATCTTCAGCTAACATGATGATACAGGACGACTTCACTGAAGCTCCGGCAGACTTCAAGAACTGCTGTTTTCCTGTCAAAATTAGTGTTGGTGGCACAGGATCAGTCCCTAACTAATTTTACCACTTGGCAGCTGAAGCCACCGCTCGGCCCTTTCTTGCTGAGTTCTAACGTTGTACTCAGAGCCCCGCAACAGAGGCACAAAAGTACTTGCCCCGTTAGATAGCACTGGAGAGAGTTTGTTAGCCCCTGTACGTTTGGCAGCCGTGAAACAAGTGCGCTGGCAGCGGGCCTGCTCTGCGCTCCTCTCTGCTGAAACGGGCTTGAGCGAACCCGCGCGTAGATGGGCGCACCACGGGGGCATCGCTCCCGCAAAGGCTCGTTCCAGCGAAGAGGAGGCGCGCAGTGCCACGCGGTGGGCTGGTGCCTAAGCCTCACGGGGGAGGCCCAGAGTAAATCGTATCTCCACAAGTTGCCGTTCCCTAGGTACCAATATGAAAATAATCCTTTTCTAAATATAAATTTTCCCAGACCTCAGAAGCAGAGTACATCAAATGTTGCAAGAAGGAACAAAATAGTAGCTGTAGGGATGGTTTCAGAAATTTCAGTGTGTAGAGGAAACCCAGGGCTGTTAGCATATTTTTTACCTTTTTGACAGCAAGTAAATGTTCTGTGGCAGACAAATCTGCAGGAAATAAAATTTTACGATGTGCTGTAGCCATGCCGGTTATATATCTATACACTACTGGCAGACTATCAAAAGGCGCACGTTTTCAGCATTTCCGAATGCGACTTGAAAGCAGCGTGACTTCTGTAATCACAAACACTGACAAGCGCGCTCTGCGTACACGGACCAGATGATGTCTCTTCGCGTATTAGCACGGTGGTGCGGTACAACCGGTCCGGTGAAATCAAAATGAACTGAGAGGCAAAGGGAATTTTCAGTCTTGCCTAAATATTGATTACAAAGCAGTTGGGCTCTAAAAGGAACAGTCAGGTGTAGCCGCTGTACCTCCTTCTGTTCTCTATCCTATTAGGTTACTGTTTAAAATAGCAGTGAGCACTGCTGGCATCTATTTCTTTTCCATTCTATGCATCGTAGCAATCTGGAACCGCATTCTCTTTTCATTTGTCCTAGGATAATCCCTAATGAGGGGTACTACTCGACATGAAAGCAACGATAGCTAATTGCAGACATATAGATAATTTTCTTTGTGTGTGTACATTTTTATATTTACCAGAAGAACACTGACCCATCGATACTGTACGTGTGAGTTAGATTTTGTTTTCTCCCTCTCTCCAGGTAGAAATTAGCATTCAAGGATGAGTGTGCATGATGAAAAAATCAAACACAAGCACACCAACTTAACAAAATCCAGTTGTATTTTTGAGCTCTTTTCTTCTACAAAGACGGGTGTACGTGTACATAATTACCGTGCTAAAGAATGTAATTGCAAACAGGTAAAAGTAAATGTGAACAACTTGGCTCTACTGCTGTTGTCAAGGCCTTCACCGTTAGTGTCAAACGTCCTTGTTCTGGCTACCATTGTGCCTGGTGTGATGAAAAGTTTTTCTGTCAGCATCACACACAAAATTGTCTTTGTGTAACAACACTGTGGGTCACTGACGAAAAAGAGGGGAAAAGTCCAGCTTTGTATTGCCAACTAATTGTTGTACTGAAAACATGCTTATGCTGTACAAAGCCCAGGTACAGCAATATGACATCCCCAGGGAAAAACCGCAAACCACAGTAGCATGGGGTAGATGAAAGTAAAACAACAACTGCACACAACTTAATGGAAATGACACTCAATTAAAAGATTTGAGAGTAGTCCTTGGTTCTGGTATTTTAGTTTCAGGGATTTGGACTTTAACATTTTAGTCTGTGCTCTTTAGCCTGCTCTTAATGTAAAAATGTGTTAGGTAATCTTCTCTAATGCTTGCAAATCAAGCAAAGTTTCAAACATGAAAGTACAGCTCTTTCTGGGTTGCTTTTGACTAAATGTTCTCAGCCATACTACGCTGCCCGTGAATCAAAGAGAATAATTTCACTAGAAGTAGGAGAAAGACTTGGGGCAATATAAGTCTGTTACTTAAAAGGCGGCAAATAATGGATGATATGGAAAATATTGAATTCTTAATGCTTTTTTGCTGCTGACTTACAGAATGCTTTAATGTAACTAGATGTTTAATAGTATTAAAACTAACAAAAAAAAATATTAGGAGGATATTCCAAAGGTAAGGAAAGAATGGCTTGCAGGACAATTTTAGGGAAGTCAGAGGTATTAAGGTCAACGAAGGAGAGAAAACTTGCTGCAGAGCTCTCAAGGAACTAGCTGAGGCAGCCTTGAGGGACAAAAGAGACCAAGTTGAGAAAAGCAGGTCTAACGTCTGTATTTAAAATGAAGGAAACAATGTTCTTTAGTGTACAACTCACGTCGTCTGACTTGCATATCAAAAAAGATATCAGATCAAAATATTAAATAACAGCATTGTAAGCATTAGGCGTCTTACTGAGTTGTGGGAAAGCAGTAGCGTGATATGAAATGGGATAAGCCTACTCTATACTTGCAAGCAAACTGGTTTAATGCTGGGAGGCCATAGATATCTTGATAATGCCCCAAACTTATCAAAAATAAACTAACAAAGCTTAATATAAAGTAGATGTGTTCACCTGTCATCCCCAAACAACGGTGCCGCCATTGCGCTGTAGCCCAGGCGTCCTGCAGCAGTCAGCGTGATAAGAAATCAGTGCGTATTTTGAGAGTTTCTTTTCTCGTACTGGCAGCGGTACTCAGAGCGCGTATTACTCATTGCGAGAGCAGCTTGCGCTCAACACGCCACTGACTCCCAGAACACAGAATAGTTGTCGACTGGTTTTGCGGGTTCATAATCCGTTCACTCAGATTTCGCTCCGGCTCCCTGGGTCGGGGATCTCGGCCATGTCTGAGGTACCATGGACGAAGCTTGCAGGAAGGAGTAGGCTCTTGTAATAACACCTGATCTAGGGCATGTTGGCGGGAGGGGATTATTTTGGTGTAAGTTTGTGCCAATGTATTTAAACATTATTTGGGTGCATAAAAACTTGGCTTCTTGTCTGTCACTGTATCAGTTACTGTTTTATTAGATAGCACCTCTTCTGTCATGCCTTGCCTTGATTGTGGCTTCAGATCTTCACAACAGCAGTGTGGCTACTAAAACAGTGTAGCTGATTTATGGCCTGATTACTGTATCTGCATATACATCTTAGAAGTTCCAGGGTAGCACTCCAGGGTGACGTTTGTTGGTCTGTAAAGGGGCAAACAGGGATGAAGCGAGAGCAGTCAGTTCCCAGCAGGAGGTTTCAGCCAGGAAACCGCTTGAGATCCAAACCAGAGGCCAAATTTAGGATTCTGTCACCATCCCTAGTGGCATGGGCAGGGTGTACAGGCTTCTGTAGCTATGGGAATGAAGCCTGCCTCGGTGAAAAGCTCAACCTCCATAGTAGGTACCTAGGGAAGGGCTTGTTGGGATCATTACGGGAAAATTTCTCTGCCACCAATACTAAAAACAGCTCAGAGAAATAAATACAATGCTTCTCAGAAAGAAAAATATAGAGTGCACCAAGACATTCAGTGTACCAATTTTCAGCATGCTTTCTGCATAATTAGCATGCTATTAGAGAAAATAACTAGAAGGCACCTTTAGAAATCTCTTTTTGCTCAGGGCTCTTCAGTGTACAAAGCCGAGAGTACCATGCCAGATTTTAAACAGCAACTGCTATTTATGCTTGTACTAAAAAACCTCCTGAAGTGAACTTTAAGCCTCTCAGTTTAAACCTTGACTACACGTTGTCGCTGTGATTTACCTGCGGACGCCTAGCATTAGGTTAGTCAGGAATGCTGTGTTTAGCCTTTGCTCAAAGGCAAGTCAAAATCTACCGTGAAGAACGCTGTGCAGTTGAATGCATTAGCATTCCATAGGTGAAGTCAGAATATACCTGTACACCGACCTCTGTTTTGAATCAATTTTATAGCCTTCAATGATTAGGGCTTGAAATAAATGATTGAATATGCCTTGTGAGAAAATGTGTGATGAATAAAAAGATGACAGATACTTCGTTTTGTGCTGAGACCTGGAGCAGATTTATCTTGTTTAAAAAAATTACTAGAGTGATGATGAGATAATAATCTGAATTTTCATTTTCAATTAACAGAGAGATTTGCTAAGACAGGGTTTTCCTGGAATGTTTAAAATCTTTTCCAGCATAGTGCTCCTTTTCGAGCCTCCTATCTGCGCCTCCTTTTATCTGTGTAAAGATGCACATGTACGCTGGAGCTGCTCACTGTTAGCAAAAACGCATGACAAATGTTCCCTGCTGAAAAGGGACTGCATTGATTTCCCTATGGTCAGCTCTTAAACTGTGAAACCGTTCTGCTCACTTGACCTGTGATTTGAAAAGAAGACCTAGGATGGATCTGAAATCCTTAGGAGTGCCATTAGATAATGTATATGTGGCAGAAAAGATACTAGCATCCACTCAAACCCAGCACTGGTTTTAAGCATGTATTCCTTGTGAGGCCCCAGCATACTGTATAATTAATGCACACAGTAATTTATCTCCTAACTTTGTGGGAAATAATACCCTTTAACTGAAAATAGAAAGATCACCTTTTAAACTTGCTGAGCAGAACCTGGGGGGATCAGCATCTCCTGCCTCCTTTTGGACTGGAAAGTATTTCCACCTTCTGTGTGTAACAGTCCTTATTTGTCTGGAAATTCAGAGTTACTGAATGCCTTCTTTGCTTCAGTCTTTGCTGCTAAGGCTGCCCCTCAGGCACCCCAGCCCCCAGAGGGGAGAGAGAAAGTCTGGAGAAGGGAAGACTCCCCCTTGGCTGAGGAGGATTGGGTCAGAGATCACCGAGGCAAACAGGATCCTCACAAATCCACGGGCCCCAATGGGTTGTGCCCACAAGTGCTGAGGGAGCTGGCGGATGCTGTCGCCAAGCCACTTTCCATCATCTTTGAAGGTCATGGAGGACAGGAGAGGTGCCTGAGGGCTGGAGGGGAGCCAGTGTCACTCCAGTCTTCAAAAAGGGCAAGAAGAAGGACCTGGGGAACTATAGGCCAGTCAGCCTCACCTCCATCCCTGGAAAGGTGATGGAGCAGTTCATCCTGGAGGTCATCTCCAGGCATGTAGAGGAAAAGAAGGTTATGGGAAGTAGTTAACATGGATTCACCAAGGAGAGATCATGCCTGACCAACCTGATAGCCTTCTACGAGGGCATGACTGGCAGAGGAGACGAAGGGAAAGCAGTGGATGGTGTTCACTTCAACTTCAGCAAGGCTTTTGACACTGTCTCCCATCACATCCTCACAGACAAGCTTAGGAAGTGTGGGTTAGATGAGCAGACAGAGAGGTGGACACAGAACTGGCTGAAGGGCAGAGCTCAGAGGGTCGTGATCAATGGCACAGGGTCTGGATGGAGGCCTGTCACTAGTGGTGTTCCCCAGGGGTCTGTGCTGGGTCCAGTCCTGGTCAACAGATTCATCAATGACCTGGATGATGGGACAGAGTGTAACCTCAGCACGTTCGCTGATGATACCAAGCTGGGAGTAGCGGCTGAGGTGCCAGAAGGCTGTGCTGCCATCCAGCGAGACCTGGACAGGCGGGAGAGCTGGGCCCAGGGGAACCTCAGGGAATTCAGCAAGAGCCAGTGCCAGGTCCTGCCCCTGGGGAGGAACAACCCCCCGCACCAGCACAGGCTGGGGGGCGCCTGCTGGAGAGCAGCTCTGCTGAGAGGCCCCGGGGGTGCTGGGGGCAGCGAGGAGACCCTGAGCCAGCACCAGGCCCTTGGGGCCAAGAAGGCCAACGGTGTCCTGGGGGGCATTAAAAGGACTGTGGCCAGCAGGGCGAGGGATTCAGACCAGTGTAGTTCATTAAAGAAAGATTGTTCCCATGGAGGGTGGATCTCCTTGGATGTAGCACTATGCCAGCAAAAATGCGGCATTTCCACAGGCCTTCATCACTGGTGTGCTGCTGAGCCAGCCCCCGAAGTGCACACCCCACTGTGTCATGCTTCCTACCCTACAGCGGAGGAGCTGGGACAACAGCAGGTTTTGTATTTTTCTCAAAAACATAATATGCAGTAGACATATTTTGAAGGTATGCGTGCCAAGGCCTAGTGAAATAGGGACACCAGTGGAAGAAAGCATACATGTCTGACAAATGGTCCAAGCAGTATTTTTGAATGCATCACTAAAGCCTCCCGTCTGTAATTGTCCTTAAAAATCACACAGCTGAAGCTTGTCTTCTGACTCTTTCTTACTAAAGTAAATATTTTGTGCAAAGCACAAATTCTCTCCTGATTGGTAATCTTCAATAGACTTTGTCTTTTCCTGTAAAAGCAAATCCTGTACTTTATCTACTTCAACTGCTATGATACTTACAGTCTTTCCCATATGCTGCTAGCTGCTCATTTATCTTGCACCAGTGATAGTCTTCTGAGCTGACCTGTGGTGTGACTTTTGCTGAATAGAATGCAAAACAGGAGCTGATAAAGAGCATTTTTACACCTGAAGGTCATAAATATTGAACAGCTTCCCTGCCATGCTTACAAAGAAGAGCGTCCTGCCTCTTTTGGTTTTGCAGTCTTTGAAAAGCAAAGGCCTAGCAGGAGTATTGGGGTATATATAGACCACTTTTTCACACTTCTAAAGGAGTACAGACCCACTTCTAGAAATTTAATAATAAATACAAGCAGTCTGAGCTTCAAAATGCTACATTAATGCAGCGCTAGCACTGTAATATCAGGCACTCAAAAATCAGAATATTTTAGAAGGTTGGGCTGCTCTAAGCGTAATGTGGCTAAGCTGCATATCCCACATTACATATGGCATATTTTATTAGTAAGAACGCATTAAAACTTACATTTTAGAAACCACTGTCTTGTTCAATATGCGAAGCTTATGTTAATGAAGAGTGAGAGACAAAGTCAGATTTGAAGGTGATCTGTTCAGTGGTTAGGAATTTTCAAACTTCAAAGTTTCACATCTTTTTTGGCTGTCAGGTTTTTCATTTAAATACACATTAAGTGTGCTGGCTAAAATAACCAGTGCTCTCCTCAGAGTTGATCAGTTTGCAGTTTAAATAATGACAGAAACTCTGTACTGTAGTTTTTTATTTTTCCAAATGAGGATAGATGTTATTTTAAAATATATATATATATTCAGAGATTTTTGAGAGTATCAGCCAACTTTGAGATGTGCATCTACAGGCTTCCTAGGAAAAGGGTACACTGGGAAATGGAAATGGCTGAGGGCTATTTCACACTTTTAGTGTGTTTTGGGCAGGCTGGATCGATGGGCCAAGGCCAACTGTATGGGGTTTAACAAGTCCAAGTGCCAGGTCCTGTACTTGGGTCACACCAACCCCAGACAACACTCCAGGCCTGGGGCAGAGGGGCTGGGAAGTGCCCGGCGGAGAAGGCCCTGGGGGTGCTGGCTGACAGCCGGCTGGGCGTGAGCCAGCAGTGCCCGGGTGGCCAAGGAGGCCACCAGCCCCCGGGCTTGTGTCAGCACTAGTGTGGCCAGCAGGAGCCGGGCAGGGATGGGGCCCCTGTGCTCGGCCCTGGGGAGGCCCCACCTCGAATGCTGGGCTCAGGTTTGGGCCCCTCGGGACGAGAAGGCCCTTGAGGGGCTGGAGCGTGTCCAGAGAAGGGCAGCGGGGCTGGGGCAGGGTCTGGAGCACAAGTGTGCTGGGGGGCGGCTGAGGGGGCTGGGGGGGTTTAGCCTGGAGAAGAGGGGGCTGAGGGGAGCCCTTCTCGCTCTCTGCAGCTGCCTGAGAGGGGCTGGAGTGAGGGGGGGGTTGGTCTCTGCTCCCAAGTCACCAGTGACAGGGTGAGAGGGAACGGCCCCAAGCTGCGCCAGGGGAGGTTTAGGTTGGGTGTGAGGGAATTGTCTTCCCTGCCAGGCCCTGGCACAGGCTGCCCAGGGAGGTGGGGGAGTCACCAGCCCTGGGGGGGTTCAAAAAACCACATAGACGTGGCGCTTTGGGACATGGTTTAGGAGGCCTGGGGGTGTTGGGCTGGGGGTTGGACTTGATGATCCTAGAGGTCTTTTCCAACCTTAATGATTTTATGATTCCATGATTTTTGTTTGAGACCACCTCTGTCAAATTGATTTTATGAGAGGCGTAGGAGTGGATGTTGTTTAGATGTCATACTTTGTTTCACGGCTGCTTCAGTATTATCAGTTTGTCATTTGTTATCTGGAGTTACTACAACGTGTGAGGTATCTTGACCTTTCTCTGCTTAGATACGCATAAGGCAGCATCAGTGTGTGTTTCAGTTTAACTCTAGAGCCCCATTTTGAAGAGGTATGCATCAGACATTTCATGATCTTCCCATGGTCTTTAAAAGAAACAGTATGCTTTGGTGCTTAACCTTGACACCTGGTTTTAGGAACCTCACGTCAGCTGGGGTCTACGCACTGATTCAGTGCAGGCTTGCACTCTGGCTCTGGTTGGAGGAAGCCAGCTGGGAAAATGTAGACACGGGAGAGACCTGCGTGAGTACAGACATTTCCTTCCCACATATCCAGTGTGCCGCCATCAGCCCCAGCATTCTGGGGACCTCCCTTGAGCCCACAAAAACTGCAATGGGGAAGGGGACACCCTGCCCCACACCTCACCCTTGGGCTTTATGATTTGTGATCTTCCGTAAATCACTCAGACCTTTCTTCTAATCTGTAAATATAACTTTTATCTCTTTGGGAGGCTGGATCCAATCTGATTTTAAAGATACAACCTGTCTTAACTACTGCTTACTGTATTACCTGAATAAGGACAGCACGTTTAGATTTCACTCTTTTAAAAGTGCATACTTTATGGTTATAGATGGAAAAGGGGAAAAATTGGGGACTATTGAATTCCTGTTTCATCTACTAAAGGGCTTTTTTTAAAAAAAAACCTAAAATCGGGATCTTATTAGCAGAGACATTAATCTATAATTTATTGTTTCATTGGGTTTTTTTTAAATGGTTCTTAAAGCATAATAAACTATCGTGTAACATGCTGGTGTCCAAACACAGTTGCTAAAAACAGTCTATAGGCTGACAAAGGTTAAGTTTTTAAATACAGTTTTAAAAAGTCCTTGACATTTAAAAAAAATTCTGCATGTTAGAAATAGTAACATTCTTCCCCGTTAGACTGACTTTTTCATCGATGGCAATGATTGAAGATAGAGAGCCTATTCCAGATAGAAATTAATCCCATTCACATTCTGAATCTAAACAAGATACCGGAGCCTTAGCTGTACAGATGTGTGTCTGTCCCCACTCTGCGCAGATAAACCAAGCGATAGCCCACGGTCACGGAAGTTTGCTTGTCATGCTTGTCAGAGCTGTAGCCTACTGTCTGCATCAATACAGTCTGTGTTGTGGAGTTTTACGTAGCCACTGTGCAGTTTGTGTTGCAATTGAGTAGCCATATAAATTTAAATCAAAAACTATCTCATCTCTTCACAAGGGTGTGCTATCTCGTGGTCTCAGCCTGTTTATCAGTTCGTTCACGCTCCTACTGAGGACATCAGTTGTTCCCCTCCCGGAATTACCAACCGTGCAGGCAAAACTGGGCTTTCTCATTGTTGAAGCTTCCAGAAGAAATAAGTGACGGAAATAAAACTGAGCTGTAAAAGCACTTCTTTTTTCCCCATCAAGAGCAGATTCAACAAAGGTTATAAATTAAGACATATTTTGCTAATCAGTGAGTGGCACACTCGGATTCAATTTTCTGCACCAGCCTGTTCTCCATTGAATTGTTTTCCTTCCTTGCACATCTTGTCAAAGGTCATCTAAGCTCAGGGAGCTGAAGGGCCACTGTCACTGAGGGCCATTTATCCTTTCTTTGCTGAACAACACAATGCCAACCGAAGCCATGAGCAGTGGTGTGCTCCTGAGACACAGGAAAATTGGAGCCCCGATGATGTGGTTAGCCTTGAGGAGCCATGGTGACCTGGTGAGAGCTGGGGGGACAGGGCTTTAGGAAGGCTGTTCCTCAGCTGGCAAGATCGACAGGGCTTGCCAGGACTCTAGAGTAATTTTCCAGCAGCAGGGTTTAAAACGTGCAGCAGGGAAAGAACAGGCATGTTTGCAGAGCCACAGGAGCTTTCTTGTCCAAGACTCCTGAACCGCAGCAGCTTCCTGGCTTCTCATGTCCTGTGCCCACGACTGACCCCTTGAAGGCATCATCTGCTACTGGCTTCAGCAGGTGGAGGAAGAGGATCCTCACACGTTTTATGTATGAGTGCCAGCCATGAAAGGGCAAGCACAGAACCAGCCACGAGGGCTGGCCTCAGAGGTTCATTCAGCAGTTGCCACAAGAACAAAACTGTGCCTTAATGTTTATTAAGGGGGTGAAGAGGGAGGTGAAGCTCAATCTTTCGGTCAAGGGAAATGGCTGAACAGTTTTAGCTGAAACTTGCTAAAAAACATTTGCCCCTGGGCTGACCCAAAGTAAGAAAATATCGCTAGAGAAGGAGAATGTTTCAAAAAGTTATCTGCATGAAAGAAAGAGAAAGTTATAATGACGCTCCTGACATAACCTTAACAGGTAGTGCTACCTGGAGCTTACTGTAATAATGTACCTTATCTGACCCAAATCCAACAACCAATAGTTCTGTTCTCTGTTCCTGTACATTTTGCTGCTGGCTACGGATAAAACTGAGCATGTTTCAGTCAAAGAATGTTAGTTCCTAGGCACCAATTATTCCTCTGCTCATAGGCACAAAAGGAAGAGTGAAGGATATTCGCTTCGATAATGACTTCATCACAAACAGGAACACAAATAGCTCGGTATTGTAGAAACAGAGTTTTCATAAGCTGAAGAACGGGATAGGGGTGACCGCTCCACTTTCATGGATGATATTGGTGACTCCTTTGATAAGCGGCATCACAAAACTGAGCTGGGTATAATTAAAATGTGTCTTGACTTTGTGTAATTGTGAAGACAGTGTAAATCCTTGGAGCTATTTTGCTCATATCCATCAAAATAAAAGGACTAGTAATTCATAATTTATAAGCGTAGCCACTCTGGTGAGTGTTCCTGCAGGCTACTGTGACTACCTTTGCAACCAGAGAATGCTAAGCAGAAAGAGCAGTGACCCTTCTGGACATAAATACTTTTTTTCCCCCGTATCACTTTATAAAGAACTTCTTTAAAAACCTTTGGATTGTTAAGTCCTTTGCCCTCTGCTACACAGGACATTAGCTGGTCATCTCCACGTTGTTGTAAAGATGAAAAGACTGGAAATAACAGCTAGATGTCTTCACCGCTCTGTGCTGACGGGGCAGAGGCAGCCCATATCGATCGTCACATCTAACTAGTAATAAGAATGTAAACTCAGCTGTGTGCGGCTTTCCATCAAAGCAATGCAAGTCCAGCTCTCCTCTTGCACAGGCCTGCATTCATTTCTCACGTTGTCAATACATCCTGATAGAGCTTTTAGACACTTATCAATATTTAACTGCACTCCTATTGACTCAGCAATTACATAGTAATTGATTTAAGATTGATTATCGTCATGTTAACATTTTAATGGTCAAAGACTAATATAACTAACTGAATGGGAAATTGTTTTAGGTTTTTATTACCTTTCTGCATGCACGCTACTGTTCCTTGGCACCAGATTTTTTTACTTAATGGCGTATTGTTCACCAAAAATTGTTGAAGATAATGTTTATAACCTTATTCTTTTCCAGAATTAGGCCCTATTTTTATAGCATAGGTTTTTTATAACTAAAACATTCAAACGGGTCCCTTCAGAATATCTTGTTACTGGTTAAAATTTACGAAAAAGGTGGGTACTTGCAAATAATGAATTAATCCACTGTGCCAAACATAAGAGGCAGTTAGCTAAAGGATAAGACAACAAAGTTATTTTATCAACTGCAGTCTTGTATCCAAGAGCTAGTTTGATGAATGATACTTTCATGAGCCAGTTTAATTGATCTCTTGCAAGGAGAGGTCTGAGGTGTAGTCAGAGCTCCGACAGGTGTGAGCTCTGCCAGCAGTGGTGGATATAAATATTAGCCAAGAAAAATATCCAATAAATAAACCCAAGAATGTGGAAAGATGGAATCTTTCTTCAGTACGACAGAGATTAACTCAGTCCTATTGGTTTTGTTAACTCATCAGTGCTCTTGGTGCGTGAGGCAGAGTCGGAGGTCGTGTGTGATCCGTTGTACAAGAGCCGTGGAGTGGGAGGGCAGGACCACCTGCAGCCAGCACCGGTCCAGGGTTTTACGTGTTAGACAGGAGATTACGTCACAAATGAAGTGTTGGGTTTTGGGAATAACTAACTCAAATAGAAGTCCAATAGGAACCTTGGAAGAGAAAGGAGTGGATTGCAGGTGTTTTAAAACTGTCACTGCCCACCATTTCCTACGCAGTCTTTTCTGAGACTATTGGAGATTAATTTAAGAAAATTCAACGCTATTTTTTTAGCTGTCTTTTGTCATTACTTACCTTACTGGGACACTTTCCAAGAACCCACTTCTGCAATTTTTCTCAAGATACAGAGGCCAGTTGCTTTCACAAATAGACCTTGTTAGGCTGAGTGTTAGATCTGAGCCGTAATCAAAGGGAAAAAAAGAGTAAAGGAATCTTCAAAGGATTCCTCGCTATGCAAATGAAGAGGTTGGTGAGCTATTTCGTTGCAGAACCAAGTCCTTCACCGGTAATAACTGAAAAAAAAAATTATACATTCAGCAATAAAGTGCAAAGGTTTGAGAAGTTTTTGGAAGTTTGTGAATCCTGCTTAGAAAAGTGATCAAAGAACGGCCACTTACTGGTCTGTTATGGAGAAGATGGCGAATCTCACCCTTCCGCACTGTCATTGGAGGATTTGGGCAGATCTGTGACTATTTTTGCTGTGTATATCTGTGTCTTCTTTTCCTGTTCTTTATTAATCATTGGAAGTTTTGCAACTTTCAGGCATGAGCAGTCCTGCAGAGGTCTTTAGCACTGGTCAGAATTTTATGCCAATGTTCTTGTTCAATGGAAAGCATTTCTTTTTTTATATCAAAAAGAAATTTTCCTAGGATCATGTTTCCTGGAATATGGTCACATCTAAAATCACAGTCACTTTTTGGCCCAGTTGCTCTGGATTTGAGCAATAACTCGCTTTCTGTGAGATAGCCTCCAAACTACATTTACCTTCACCCGAGTTGTACTTGAAGCTTGGTAGGTTTTTGGATTGGTCCTGTAATTGCAGTCTATCTTAGTCAGTCTCTGTAGCTGTGCTGTGGGAGCACAGATTGTTAGAAGGAATGGAAATTCTTCTGATGAAGAAGAATTTTATTCATGTTCCTTTTTTTCCTTCTTCCTTTTATAGCTATTTCCTCCTTCCCAAAGCTGAGGTACAATCCGATACAGTATTTAGGGTAGGATGGGCAAAAATACAACAGAAGGGAGTTTGTTATTTAATATTAATACAGATAGTTAATTCAGCATGTAGCGAGAAAAGTTAATCAACAGAGCCTTCACTAAATACTAAGATTGCTTCTTTTATGTACAAAGATTCCTCGAGATATGCAGTTTCAACCTACCCACCTTCTTGTGTAATTTCAGCAGAGTAGCTCAGACTAATCATGGTAACTAAAACTTGCAGTAATAGACACTGATATGGTGAATCTGGCTTCAGGACTCCCGTTGCCTGATCCAGTGCCTCACGCAAAAATTTCACGTGTTAACTTCTCATCAGTCCATGTAGTGCCAGATCGTGCAGCCTCTGCCCATTGCAGCTGGTGTAAAACATGAAGTCATCATAAAATACAAATTTTGGCTAATTTATTAAGAATGGGATCTGATCCAAATCAAATCTCTGTGATCCTGTCTGCCTTTGTATTAAGGTTGAGTCACCATCCCTGGAGATACTTAAAAGACGTTTGGATGTGGTGCTTAGGTGCCTTGTGGTGCACTGGCAGCGTTATGTGGATGCTCGGACTTGATGATCTTAGAGGTCTTTCCCAGCCTGTATGAGCCTGTGTCTGCGTCTGACTGTAGTACTGCACCTTGACTTGAGCCAAATGACAAGATGTCATTGTTACCAAATAATCTGAGAGGTTGCATGAGTGCAGGAAACCTTGAAAAGCAATAGGCGGCTTTCTTAAAGGGTCCGGGAGAATTATTCCTGAAGATTTTATAAGTTTATTTTTCACCAAGATATTGCTTGAATCACTATAGAAGGGTCCCAAACTAAGGCTGTGTTTTGTCAAAAAAATACATTACAGTATGTATCAAATTAAATCTCTAAGAGCAGAAAACGTATTTTAAACATACAATTGACTCAAACATCCTTGTTATTACTAACATGATAATTCAGGTCAATAGTTTTCTCCTGTGAAAAGCCCATAGACATTCTCACAGTACTAAAAAAAGCTAGATCCTCCTCCACCAGTAATAAAAAATATGGAGAAGCTAGTTTTGACGTGAAGTTGTGTCTTGCATCTGTGACAGGTATTAGAAACACTTCTGTTCTGACCGTGTTCCATTTTCAATCATTTTGCACTCTCTGTACATGACTGAAGCAGGTCTGGGGCCTGGACTGGACCGTTTGACTCCTCTCATTCACTGGAACTAAATTAGGACAGTCAGAAAAGCCAGTCTGCTGCTGCTGCAAAAAAAAAAAAAAAAAAAATCCTGCCTAGTAAACAGTGGGGGTTTCTGTGTTAAGGCTTCCTGGCATTCAGTCAATTTGGATAAGGAATTACACGTTTGGATAGTTATCAGCACAAAGCTTGATAGAGGTTGGACCATCGCTAATTCTTGGTTCGATTTTATTCCAGTTTTTTAATGAAGTGCGCAGGAGGCACAGAACAGAGCTACGTATACCCGGTGGAAAATTTGATTCCTACTCAGTCAGACTACTGATGGTGAAATAAATAAAACATTTTAAAATGACAAACCAGTCCACGTGCCTACAGTTCATTTCAGCACTTCATATTTTATTTAAAATTCTTATCCATAGGTAGAATATACTGAGTTTCATATTAAATATTTCATTTTAATTAAAACTCAATAGCAGGGGAAAAAACCAAACAAAACCCTGCCCAAAAATCCCTGACATCAGAAAATTCTAACACGGTTCTTAGACTCTCCTTTTGTAGCTGTCCTGCTTGAAACTCTGGGGAGCTGAATTTTTAGAGCCATTGAGTGCCACGGTTTTGTTTGAAAGTAACAGAGGCTGCAGCCACCTCTTATTGCTCAGAGTGATGTCCGAGTGTCGTGGTTTAGCCCCACGCAGCCACTCACTCGCTCCCCCATAGTGGGATGGGGAGAAAATGGGAAGGGTAAAAGTGAGAAACCTCGTGGGCTGAGACAAAGACAGGGTAACAGGGAACGCAAACGCCGCGCACACAAGCAGAGCAAGCCAAGGAATCCATCCCCTCCTCCCCATGGGCAGGCGGGGCTCAGCCATCCCCAGGGCAGCAGGGCTCCATCACGCCGAACGGTGCCTGGGGAAGGCAAACGCCATCCCTGCCAGCGTCCCCCCTTCCTCCTCCTCCCCCGGCTCCGTGTGCTGGGCATGAGGCCGTGTGGTGTGGGACAGCCCTGGGGGCAGTGGGGGTCACTGTCCCGGCCGTGTGCCCCCAGCCCCTTGTGCACCCGGCAGAGTGTGGGAGGCTGAAAAGCCCTTGACTGGTGTAAGCCCTGCTCAGCAACAACTAAACATCTCCGCATTATCAACACTGTTTCCAGCACAAATCCAGAGCAGAGCCCATAGTAACCACTATGAAGAAAATTAACTCTATTCCAGCTGAAACCAGGACACTGAAATAGCCCAAAACACATATCTGGGATAACTTCTCCCTGAGAAAAAATGGTGCTTAAGTTCCGGGTCCTCGAGTGCCATATGCATCCATAGGCTGTTTTCTTCTCCCCGAACAGGCACAGCAGGCCTTGTGGGAGGCATTTTATTTATTTCCATGTTTGTTTCTTTGCTTGTTTGTTTCTAGTGAGCTTATAGTGAAATTTAGATATGGATGTGTTCTCCCTGGTTGCTGGTCAGAGCTAAAATGAAGCGTGCTGAGCTACCACAGTTCTCGTCATCTTCACGGTGTGTCCTGTGCCAGCAATCTGACATTTGCAAAGCCCAGGCAGCCAAGCTGTCCAGCCTTTGGTCTGCCTCCTCTTCTCATGCTGCTTCTTCATATTGTTCGGTAAAATCTAGGTGGAGTCCTAAATAGACCCTGTGATGATTAACTGCTGCCAGAAATGGTGATAATAGTTTCCTGTCACAGAGGATTTTAATGAGGGTTAGCGTTCGAACAGCTCTGAAAGCTGTGATACATGATATGTCTCTTACTGATGTTACGATCCAGCACATCATGAATTTTTTTTTTTAAATGATCAGTGCTCTGTTTCTGTTTAGCTTCGTTGGAAGAATTTTTTAAATTAAAAAATTCCTTTAAATAGAAATTTAACGCTGCAACAAGGTTATCTGTTCCGGCTGGTCAAAAGAAACTTGAACCTGCAGCTCAGAGATCAGCTACGCCAAACTGAGACTTATATAGGGCACTCTCATTATAATGGGGCTCTGCAGAGCCATCAATATTCAAAAAGCGGGAGAGAGACGGCAGTAAGGGCAGTACTGAAAAGAAGTTTTACAATGACTTCATCTCTCTTAGGCCCATATTAAAAAAACCCCCTTAGATTGTAATTTATTATATGTCAACATTGCCTGCCTCCAGATGTACCCCCGATCCAATTCCTTGACTTCAGTGTAACAGAAGATCCAGAAAAAGCTGTTTTGCATGACAAATTACACTGTTACAGCCCCTCATGTAATTAGGATGGAAGGTAGATACGTTAGATCCACATTTAGGAAAAAAGCGATAAAAGATTAATTGCAGTCTATTACAATTCTAAATTCATCATCACTGGATATTTTCTTCACTTCGTGCCGGAGTGGAGAAAGTCCAATGCATTTGTGAAATGAAGCCAGTACACGCTAATCTGCCATGCCGACCTCATTCAAACTTGGGGGCCCAAATGCATTATAAAGCATAATTACTCTAGAGCTAAAATCTTAAGCAAGGCTTTGAGGGCCATGTCTGTGAAACACAAATTGAAATTGCCATGGTTCATGTACAAACAGCGAACTTAATCAAGTAGAAGCCATGAAAGCAAGGCCTCCTTAAATTGCCCCAGGTATCAAAACATAAAAAGTATTACCACCATTTCCACATTTTATAGTGGTTTTCAACACTGCTCCTTTTAAAATGGATTTAAAGACCTCCACTGCAGTGAAGGTTTCCATATGGTTTTAATTATGCATTTTTAATTTCTTTTATATTGGCTAGCAATTGCCACAGTAGAATATTTTTTTTTACTTTTTTTTTTTAACTGTAATTATGCATGCAAACATGCAGTATTTGGAGGGACTATTATGAGTCTGCGAATCTTTATTTCTGTTAGAGCTATTAATCTACGTTAAGTTCATTTGTACCATAGAATACATAAGATTTTTAGTAATATATTGGCAGTCACTGAAGTGTCATAGAAGGGGAGGTGGTCTTTCTTCGCTGGTCCCTTTTCAGGGTGGCAGTGTAACTTCTGAGCGTACCATTCAGAGCCGTTTAAATCAGTACATCATTTTTTTGTTGAAGGTAATCATAGAAGACTTCTTTCAAATAGTAACCTGATGAAGACAAGTGGGGTCAAAGCTGACAGAGACATACGATACTTCACTATGGAGAAACCCTGTTTGGTAATAAAATGCTCAGTTCAAACCAGAATTTCTGTTCAGAGCTTCGGGAAGCTCACGTTTACTTTCTACAAGTAAACAGAGGTTAAGGGCTAAACAAACTTCTTCCGCCCTCTTGTCTGGCTGCACCATGTAAAACAAAGAAGCAGCAGAAAATCCCGGCACTAGCACTTCGTTACTTTTCTATAATATCTATAGCTTAACTTATCCTGAAACGATTGTAGCTCGATGATCAGCTAATTAGGAACTCTCATCCTAATTTTCATTGGCTGTTTGCAAAATATTACATCTGGGTAATTTAACGCAAGTTACTTCGCGAAGACTTGCTTAAAATAAAACGCACACAATATAAGCAGAAGAGACATCTCGTTTCATGATAGCATTAGTAACGACATTTTGTAACTGGCTATGAAACTGCTGTAGGAACAAACTAAAATCACAGGAAATGCATAATGCAGAGTCCCAATCTGCAAAAACATGTTATCTTGGTTTCCGCGTAAATTGTTTTCTCTCTCAATAGCTTTTTGCTCCACTTTTTTCCCTGCTTGGATGGAGGACTGTTGAAATATTTTGTTTCATATGCATGAAATTACACAATGAGTCATTTTTTAAAAACTGAAGTTTACTGTTAGCGGTCTCCATATATGACTCGTGACCTCATGGGCCTTATACGCGTGTAAGAAATGAGTGGAATGCATTAAATGTCCTGAAATCAGTAGAATGGCTTTGCTATTTGTTTCAGTGAAGATGCTGTCCTGTCACCTAATAATTTTGACAAATATTTTAGCCATGAAATGGCTGGAAAACAGATGGCCCTTTGCCACTGCTCCGGGAGTGACTCACGTAACTCCATGTTAATACCAGAGAAAGCAGTTTGATATTTAGTTTTCATAGCTGGCTACGTTCATTAGGGCATGACATTTCTTTCCTTCTAAAGCCATTCCTTGCACCTCAGTTCTGGATCAGATCTTCTTTCTCCAATTCACCCTTCTGTGCTGTCCTGAACCCCTTCCACAGTGTCCCCATCCTACCCTTTAGAAGAAAAACAGCTGGAGTTGCTCATGTTCCCTTAAAATTATAGACGTTCCTTGCTCACACTCCCCTTCCACCTGCCCCATAAGCTCTTGTGCTCCCACCACAAGGCTGCAGTTGCCCAAGGGAGGGTCTCTGGACATAAGGCTCCTTGTTGTTAAACTGGTGGCAACTAGAGGTGGACAGAAGGGGAAAAAAGGGGGAGGGTGGCAATGTCATAAGGAAGTAAGGGAAAAGTGAGAGAAGGAAGAGAAGGGGGGAATGGAAAAGGAGAGAGAAGGTTAGTGGGGAGAGGCTGATAAAGAAGATAGGGTCAAAATGGTGGCAGAGATGGTGATGCAAGAACTGGGGAGAAAAGACAGCAGAGGACAAAGAAAAATGGCCCATGCACGAAGCAAAAGGCACGGATGTGGCAAGTTGATGGCCTTAATCTTCTAAGATGCCGTAATGGTAATCGAGAGTTATCAGGACAACTCTTCCAACAGGCGAAGGTTGAAGATAAGGCTTCCTACCAGCGTTTTTATTACAGCATTGCAGAGGTTAATTTCATGCATTTAGCAAACTAATTTCCCAATTTCCTTTTAAGATTGCTCATTTAGGGGTCTACCACCTCAATAGCTTCATCTGTATTCCTGACACAGTCTTATTTCGGTTAGCAACAGTTCTAATATCGCTTTATAGAGTGGTGCTGGATCTTAGTTTTCTTTCTGGAATGCTCAAGTAAACCTGGAAGAACCTCACTGAAGTCATCGCAGCTCCACAGGTGTGAAATTAGGTGAAGTGAGAGATGAATCCGACCATCTCTATGGGCCTGGAAAACACGTTTTGTACAGTGGCTCAGAGCATTTTTAATAAACAGAGCATCATTACAGCAAGTAGCAAAACTTAGAAGCTGCTGAATTTTCTGATTAGGAAGGAACCTCACTTGTGATTTGACATATTTGTCTAAAGGAAATGAAAGAGAATGTTAGATTCTTTAACTCCCTTGTCTTTAGATAGATTTCTTTAAGGCAAAATTGTAAAATTCCTTAAGGGAAGCTGAAAGCAGAGTCTCTTGGGGTGGATAGGGCAAGCTGAAGTATGAGGTATTTGCTGCCCTGGAGCTGCACTACGAGGATGGAATGAGGTAAAAGAATGCTTTCTCTTCTTTTGATCCGCACATTATTTTCAGTTTACCTGGCAGACACAGGCCACTTCAGGGTTCAGCAACAGGGGCTCAGCGGGAAAGCAAGTGAGGATCCTCTTGAAGTGTGACGGGACTGATGCCAGTTGCTGTTGTATTTTCTGATTCCAATGAAAAGGATTTTACCCAGGGTATACACGTACAGAATGTACATCTTCATGTGTTTTAATTATGTGGAATGGAGGCATTACATGAATAATAGTTCTTTTTTCTAAGATCTTACAAAAACAAAATATGTGTTTTATTGACAAGCCAAAAATCTTACACAAATATAAGTTTAATCATAGTTATTTATACAGTCGTTTCCACAGGGTCCACACTGAAAAGATAAGTTAGTTAAATATTTTTCTGTGTATAGAATGAAAAAGCATATTGAGATGCAACTTTAAAATAAATAATATTCACTGTTTACTAGCAGTATTTATACAAATATGCCTGTAATTAAAGGGGGCGCTCTTTGCAACAGGGACTTTTTTTTTTGTGTTATAGAGCCCAAAACAAGCTGCAGGCACTACAATATTAAACAAAATAAAACAAAAAAAAATCATTACGTGTAAAATAACGTGACTCAAACAAGATATAAGGACATACTGAATATATATCTTCTCCACACTGAGTTCATTCCTACATAATTTTGGTTCTTATATATGTAAAAAAAACAGTTAGTGAAATTTAGTGTTTGCAAAATAAGAATTTGCTCTTTAGTCAACCTAGAAGATAAAGCAGTGGTTGTATGGAAAACTGAGCTGGTAAACACAGGTTTAAAGGACTTGTGAAAATCCTAAATAGAAACTTTTTTTGATCTTTGAAGTTTTGCTGCTTTGTCAATGTCATTCATCACATTGGCTCTCTTGTCTCTTCCAGAATAGCTGGCTAAACCTTAAAACCATAAACTTCAAAACCTAATGTTAATCATGGATCTGGAGCCAACGCTAAAATGAGAATGGGAAGGGTTGTTAGGAACGGATTATAGTCCCACAATTTTCCTTCCCGCAGCGGCCAAAGGATTTGCTACTGGGAAGGTTATTCAACAGACCACGCTGCCTTGGAGAGGCCGCAACCCAACCAGGCAAGAGAGGTCTTGATTTACTGCTGTCTTCTGGCTACTCTGGAAGAGCAGGAGTAGATCTATTTTGTGTGGCTGTCTGGGACTGCAGTGAAAAAAACAGATCCTGTTTTCCTTCAAAGGCTAGTAAGAAACAAAATATTTTTCCAAGCAAACTTGAAAGGCTCATTCTGTCATCACTGCTCACTGACCCTTCCCTTCAAAGCTCTCTGTATTTGCACTCCGTTCTTGCGCTGTCTAAGCACATCCCAATGAAGCGAGACAGGTTTGAGGGAGCTAAAAGTAAAGCATTATTTGCTCTATTTTAAGAGTAATTTTTTGCATGAGGAAGTGTTGACCAGCATACTTTAAAATGGTCACATGATTCTTTGCATTTACATAGCAAAAAATATAGGAGATGATAATTGACAGACAATAACTTATTTTTCTTGGGCCCATATAAATTTAGTCTTGGAAAAGACACTTGATTCAAAACCTATTTAGTCTTCGAGTGCTTTTCTGTGATAATCAAATAGACAGTCAAATGACCTTCCTAAAATCACGTCTTATTGTAAATGTTTTAGTATTTGTACAGGAACTGACTCCACAAGCTAAAAGAACTCACTGTCCACATATTTGTCTGGTGTTTGCATTGCTTCCTTAATGTTTGTGATAAATAGCACCTTTCCTAATGCAGTGCTTATTCCCTTCAAGTGTTTGTAGACTGCTGTCATGTACACACTTAGGTTCTGCTTAGTTAATCTCCTGTGAACATATATTCTTCTTCTAAAGATTCCTCAAAAGTCAAAACACTTTTCTGCCGTGTTTGGCAGTGTTTTCTGGTGCCTGGTAGTGAATGTAATGTTCTCAGTGTGGTGATGTAGGCATTATATAAATGCATTGAAAGCATGAAGATATCACTAAGAATACTGCACAAAATTAGCTATCCTTTTGGCTGGTTCCACAAAGGTTTTAAGGTTAGTGCCTTAGTGCCAAGTGATGAGGTGCCTTGTGGCTTGATCAGAGGCAGAGAGAGGCACCCCTTGCACGGAGAGACAGGAGCCGGAGGAGGGACGCCTCCACCCAGCACACCAAGGAGGGACTAGCCGACATAGGAAAATAGAGAACGTTAATAAGACTGGCACGATTTCGCCTCTACTCACCAAAGAGAATTAGCATTTCAAGGCTGGAATAGACAAGTATGAACCTTTTTGTGGAATTGGTCAATAAATTTAGCTGTGATATTCTCAAATGAGGCTGATGACAATGGTTCTGCTCCTTTCCTTTAGCCCTTAATCCTGGCAGTTAGAGCATTCAGCAGGCCTTCCGCCAACAGACTGGATTTCATATTTCCCGTTATAGTCCCCTGAACACAAGATACAGACAGTAGCTCGGTTCCTAAACCCTTAGGGAACGTAACACTCGGAGGCAAGTGCAACTAGAGCATGAGTATATAAATCTTGTAAGAATAGACTTTAATTCTCCAGAATAAAAAACTAGACATTCTTTAATTACTTTTTGTTGCTTTTCTTCACTTTAAATTTGCTACAAATGGTGAATCACAGATATGATAACGTTATCCTCCTTCGAAAATGATTGTTATAATCATAGAAGCAGGGATATGGCTGTTCTTCAAAAATTCTCTCCTTAGGATAGAAAAAAAGTTGGACTGACTCAGAACTTGTCAGCTTTAGTGTCGTTTTTATCTCAAAAGGGATTTTTTTGTTAAATTGTAGGGTGAAATACAAGAACCAGAAACCTGTGACTACTATTTGAGAGCTAAAAATAGAAGCTAAAATTCTAAAGACAGAAGGAAAAAACAGTCAGGCAGGGAGGCCTTAAAATGAGGCAAAATAACTGCTAAGAATTGATAGATATTCTACCAGTAAGGCAAAAAATTCAAGTGTGCATAAGTGTATCTATGTTCATAGATTGTTTATGGAATTATTATTGTTATTGGTAAAACAGATGTCATAACAACTGAATTAGTAAGTGGAAGACTAATGTTAGGTATATTGAAGGTGGTCTACAAACGTGCCTTCCCATCTGAGACATGAAGAGCAAGCTTTCCAGAACAGCAAATGTCCTTTATGTATGTCTGTTCAGGATGTGACTGGTGGCTCGTCAGGCTGCACTTAGCTGAGCCAGGCGAATAACAGCAGCAAACACAAAACGAGATGCAACAGAAAGGTTAGCTAAACTGTCACGGAAGGACAGTAGCGCAGAGCGGTGTGGTGACCGTGACGAGGAACGGGGTCGTGACCGTTAGGGAAGCAGAATGCAGCAGAATTACACTAGGCGACTTGTCGGAAGCTCTCGTGAGATAACAGCTTCCCAGTACAATACAGCTTTGATGGTGAACGTAGATTTGCCTGTTGGGCTGTCCCGGAGCCCGGGCCTCCCATCCGCGGGGGGTGTCCAGGAATTCCAGCTTCCCGCTGGAAGCTCTTGCTCTAACGGCACCATGGTGCCTGGCTCTGTTTTTCCTTCACTGCGAAATGCTTTCTCTGGAAATTTGTTTTTGAGAAAAATGGAAAACGGTAGGAGTGTTCAGATAGGGAGCTGCCCTTGGAGAATTGTTAGTTCCCACTTCGGTGCTTCAGAATGCTTTTTTCACCTTAGTCTGGGACATAGTTTTTAAGAAAGAGGTGAAGAGTCTAACTTTATGCAGACTATTAAAAACAGTTGCTTTCTACAGCTGCTTGCATGTTAAGTCGATTCATCATCTAAAAGGCTACGATAAGTGTCAATGTAATTTTTTTCAGCTACAGTATTATAAAACACAAAAATTCCCTTTTTGCAGGTCAGTGCAGAGTGCACCGAGTAAGAATCTGCCAATTTCCTTTCATGTTTGATCTTTGCTTCCTTGATCATTTCCGTAATCTCTATCACTCTAGCTGTCTGTGCCTCCACTTGTAGTATTAACCTTGATGTTTTGTAATAGATGTCTCACATGGCCTTTGCTCTTTCCTGTTCTCTCCCTTAATTTCCTTGGTTACCCACACTAGGGGTTTTCTTCCTTTATAGCCTATTTATTTCCCAGTGATATGTTCTTTCCTCGGACTCCCATTTAATTAAAGCTGTACTGTCAACTTGAAAATCACATTCCCATCTGGAAATGTTGTGTCTTCTCTTGTTACAAGAAGCCCTTGAGATGACTCTAGCTAACAGGCGGAGCAGACTGGGTGGGGGGCTGCCTTCCCTTTTTTCATTTCACTTAACTTGTGTAACATTCCCGCATCATTTGAGTGTCTGGTGTTTCTGGTACCTGAGAGGGTTCTGCCACCGGCTGTTTGCGGAAGGAGGAGAGAAATGATCCCTCCATCCTCCCTTCCTTTCCCCTGTGGCCTTTCAGGAGCGTGTGATTCGAGATCTAGTCAGAACTGAATGAATTAAGCTGTATTACAAGGCTGCTTTAAAGGAAAATTAAACTCAAGACCTCTCGCTCCCGCAGTTATTAGGGAAGGACCAAGATGTGTGTGAGCAAGTCTGGGATGTTTTTATTAAAGCTTTCATGATTTCTGAAAATATAACTACTTCTGTTTGTTCTCTGTTTTTCCCTGCTCTGCAATTCTGTACGAATCACAAAGCAAATACGGCCCTCTCAAATAAACCAAGTGTTGAATAAAGAAGAGTTATTTTTGTTTCTAAGTGTCCTCCATTAAAAGAAATGACTCCTGATGCTCTGAAGCTGTGTATTCTGGGATAGTATTTACTTTTGAAATTTCTAATTTTGAAACCTCATCCAAGACAGTTTTTTAATAGTATTGTCATCTCTTACTTCAGCAGGTGCACGCACATCGCACAACAGACATTACGTGTCTGGTACTTCAAACCCATTTGAAAATAGACACTGAAGATAGCAGCAATAGCCTCTGTCTTATTACAAATATGGAGATATTTATGTGTTAGTGTAAGACGGATAAAATGCAGAACAGATTTAGGAAACGTGGAGGTGATCTATATCTAGTAGTAAGTCATGGCCCTCATAAATTGGGGGGCTGGAAAGACGGGCTACAATAACATCACAATTGGTACGAGCGTATAATTGACCCACCCAGGTTCACAAGAGTCTTTTTTTCTTTTTACTTTCTTTTTTTTTATTTTTAACATGCTTTGCTGTATTGCTGGTGGTGAATAGAGAATCACTGAGTAGTTGTAACACTTGAGATCGCTTGGCAAGCGTAAGGCAGGGAAGGAGTACAGAATGCAGAGTCATCCCTTTGTATGAAAGGAAAAATAAAATTTCCTTAATGGACTTCCAGGAGGTTTTTTTTAAAACGTTTTGTACCACTCATGAACGTCTTACTAACAGGCTCAGTCATGTCTTTCCTCTCTTTTTTACTCAAAGCTAACGAATTTTAAAGGCACTTACACAACAGGGGAAAAGGGTTTCTGAGAACCTAGTACCTGAGTAAACCTGCACCGCACACCTGTACCCACTGGGTTATCACATGAAAGGGGAATTCCTCCACGCTAGTATTAGGAATTATATTGCCTGCATTTTTCAGTGGGTATTTAGTCAATTTGAGCCGCGTTTATGAATATTCTCTGATTAACTGCAACGTCAGGTTTTGACAAAAGACCTTTTATCAAAGTAACTTGCACGCTTGTCCCCAATATAGAAGATTTTATTCCTTGTGGTAAAAGAATAAATACCGTCTGGCCACATCTCAGTGCTTTCTAAGTGTATTATACTCTGTATTGAATAATATTACAGTAAATAGACATTCATTTACTAAGCTCTGGAAAGCAATGGCTTCCTCAGTGAGTGGGTGAATTGCTTCATAAAGGTACTTGCTCAGGGTTAGATGTTTGTTTACCAGAGAGGGTTATCAGTGCTTTGCTTCATGCATTGTCACAGCTCTCGGCATTAGACCAGGTTGTTATTGCCGGCAAGTATTTCTGTTCCTAGTCTGGAAGTGCTGTGTCAAACACTTAGGAAGAAAAAAAAAGTGCAAGCTTCTTTCTTGATTTAAAAACATTTTTGCCTTCCTATAAACCTGACACTCAAAATTAAATTTGTATATTCATAAAAAATTATTCCTGAAATCAAGCATCTGGGTCAAATTAATCATCTGCTAAAATTTTTTTCCTGCATTTAACTAGAACATTTTGTTTAACAGAAGGGAAGGAAGAACACTGCCTGTTGGACCCAGGGGAGCGTGAATACAGACAGCCCATGTGGAAAAGAAGAAACCTTTGCTTGCCTCTAACCAGAGCTCTTCAAGGCGGGCTCTGCTCACTCACAGCCACCAGCTGCAGTTCCCTTTTGCTTTGAGATTCAGTGTCAGTTCTGCTGTTGGGGAAACTGTGCTAGTGAGGAGGGAACCGCGAGCCCCCGGGAGGCACTGTGCTAGGAAACAGCTCTGCTGTAGCATCCCCTGTGACAATATGCCCCGAAGGATGCTCGTTTCAGGTGAGGAACTGTCTTACATGCAAAATGTACTTTCAGTGGCAAACCTGTGATGGTTTCCACTGAGGAGTACTTCTTACAGTTTTATTTTGCAAATTCGGTAATGTGTAATACCACATTGCTCTTAGTACGTGGAGCAATCCCTCCAAAGTCTTCCACAACCTACCGTACCTAGTAACAAGTGTTTATGAGACAGAACTCTAACTGAATCAAAGTTGCCATGAATGGGCGATACGGGCACTAGGCGGAAGGGAAGAGATGGGGTTTTCTTCCGTAAGATGAATGGAAACATTGGATGGACTCACAGAATGCCCTGAGCCGGGAGGGACCCACATCGAGCCCAGCTCCTGTCCCTGCACAGGACACCCCAAATTCACACCGTGTCTCTGAGGGCCTTGTCCAAGTGCTGCTTGAATATCGCCAGGCTGGTGCCGTGATGCCTCCCTGGGGAGCCTGTTCCAGGGCTCCACCACCCTCGGGGGGAAGGACTTTTCCCTAATGCCCAGCCTAACCCTCCCCTGGCACATCTCTCTGCCATTCCCTCGGGGCCTGGCGTTGGTCACCAGAGAGCAGAGACCAGCACCTGCCCCTCCTCCTCCCCTTGGGAGGGAGCTGCAGAGTGCCATGAGGGCTGCCCTCGGCCTCCTCTGCTCCAGCTGAACAAACCCAGGGACTTCAGCCGCTCCTCGTACAGTTTCCCCTCTATAGGGATGCCCTCATGACCAGGAAAAGCCGGCAAATTTTAGTTCTTTATAGAAGAATTTATACAGACATCATATTTTAACACACTAGGTTTTTTCACATAAATATTTGAGCTGCTGTTCTCTAATTAAAATGAAAGATACTCAGTTAGCTTAGGTTAGCTATTGGGAGAAACAGAGTAGGGTTTTTTAAGCCCTAGAAGAAGCAATGGTAGCTGAAGAGCTTGTTTAAGAAAATGTCAAAATTAAGAAATATGTCTTTCTATATTCTAAAAGTCCCTAAAATTTTATTCTAAAGATTGAAAGGAAAGGATTTCATTCCTAGGGAGCTTTCAGAGCACTCTGCTGTCCTCCACAGTCCTGGCAGTACCTGGCTTTCTGCAGCTTCTTGGAAAGGATTTACAGAGCAAATATTTTATTACCTGTTTCAAAAAGTCTCTGGGTCTGATCTTTGGTACCAATATTTCCTAAGACTAATGGGCAATGAGATTTGGAGGATGCTAAAGATTCTTCTTATTTATGTTTGCAGTGAAACCCCATCAAACACTGGTGTTAAAATTCTGATTTTCTTTGCATTGGCGGTAAGGTGTGTGTATAAGAAGACATACAGTAGCAAATAAGGAATAAGTTATTTGTCCCTTTAAAGGAAAGGCTACCTAAACAAACAGCATACCATTTTCTTAACAAAGCTCATAGTCAAAGTGTCTTGTTGGATATTCACCTGCTTCTGGATGCCCAGACAGCAGCCAAAAGCACTTTTTCCATTTTCAGTTGCCAAAGAGCTTGTGCCCTTTTCTGTCCGAGTCCCTCACAATGGTTATCCACGGCTTTTTGTTCCGAGGTTAAATTACGCCGATCATCTTGTAAGGTTCGTTTTCAATTTTCAGTTCAGCAGCATTGTAGGCACAGAGCGCATTATCATGGGTTAGATTTTATGTACTGTTTCCGTATGCAGTGCAGGTTCCTGGTTTCAGTCTCTTCTTTGGATCTTTCAAATCTGCCTCTCTTGTCATGCTCTGCCCTTGTCACCGGGATGAGCTGAGGCATTTGAGATAACGCAGTGCAGGTATTTTGGCAGCTGGAAGCAAGACGGTCTCATTGGCAGGGTATATTTCAGCATTTTCTTTTACTCTCGGTCCTTGAGGATCATTGACCTGCGGAATACATAGCTCAGCTTAGTAAGTACATTTTTTAATTGTTTTCACAGTGCACTTGAAGAGATAGTGAGGTGTGAAGGCAGTGCCATGATTTTGCCTTCAGTCAAATCAAGTGAAATTTAAATTAGGGGAAACATCACAATTAAAGATGGCTTGCACAAGGATCAGTTTTGTCCAAGTACACTAATGCTATTTTCATTTTTGATTAATCTGATTCTCCTTTCACACACCACATGAATTAAAAGCAACTTCAGTGAACTCACTGGACCTTCACAGTTTCAAAAAAGAACATTTTCTGACTACGTACCTCGGCATTTTTAACGCTAACCACTGGAAAACAGATGCATATGCATATAGCCGTTCAGTCTTTTCAATTCTCTTTATAATGTAGGAAGAAATAACGTACAAGCTATTTCTAGAATGCCCGGTACCTTAATGTGTAAGATACAACAATGTAAAATGAGTCGGTTTCCTCTTTCAATTTGTAAGAAAATCAATTTTGAGTAATGCTTCATATGCATTTGCGTGGCGATAACTTGGGTTAAACACACTTCTCAGCTTTTCTACCCAAAGTTATGACAGGGACAGTTCCTTGTAAATCTCATTATCATAATAAAATCCTATTACGGTATGCTGGGGTGGGGTGTGTGGACCCCATTTACATGGAAGTCTGCTGAAGTGATTGGCATCTCTATGATACCTAGGTGCATTCTGTGCTTCTTTCTGGGAATTGAATTAAATGACCTGGAAGTTCAGAGTAAATGTTTAAGCTTTACTAGTCCTTGAAAAGCAGTAAGATGGAGAAGAGGTTGCAATGCTTGTTAGTGAAACTATTCAGAAATTGAATTACAGACACTTTCAGGGCCACGTCCCATCCTTATATAATTTACAGAAGCAAGTCATCTCCCTGACCCTCAAACCTCCTGTACAAATACTTCCTTGTTTAAGAAAAACAACTAGATCGTCTACTTTGACAAGCCAAAACTGGGAGTCAGTTTTTAAAGCCCCAACCCAGCAAGCTATGAAACATCACCTGCTCGGCATCGCAGGCTCCCGCTTCCCTCTGCAGCTGAAGGCGCTCAGCACCGCGCGGGACGGTGCCGCAGCACGCGTGCGGTGTGCGCAGAGGCTGCGTGCTTCTGTCCTTTTAGGAGTGGTTCCCTGTCTCGGAAACCTTCCAAATGCAAAATTCACTTTGAAATGGGTTGTTGCCCTCCTAGTTGCCTTGTTACCCTTTCTGTGCTCCCTGGCTTTGAAGAGAGTTTAGTCACTGTTCTGGAAGAGCCAGATAACACAGCCTGCATTTGAACGCCGGTGCTAGGATGGACAGGTTGTCTACGCTACAAGCGCACGCTGATACAGCTGTGCCGCCAGTGTGCCTAGTGGGTGTGAAGTGTGCTGATAGAAGCATTTTTCTGTTGATGTAGATACACCATTTCCTTGAAAGGCATGAAGTAAATGGGCAAAATCCGTCCTTTTGTCGGGATGCTTCCCTATCAAATCTCAGATACTTACAAGTGCTCTCCTCTCTGTCTGGCTGTGGCTTCACAGAGTTGGGCCCATGACCTCCTTAGCTCATCCAACAAACTGTTTAGCCAAAGTTCTAGGTGTTTCGTGTTGCTGAAAGGGAGAATGAGGAGATGGGATGATGTGAAGGGCAACGTTAAAAACGTATGCAAAGATGTCAAAACTGGCAATACAGTGCTTACAATAAGGTTTTTAACAGATTCCCTTAATAATTTAAATATAGAAGGGTCCTGATGCATCGAGAGTTAGTCAGATGGAAAAGTGAATAGTACCTCTTGTGAGCTAATATATTATACTATATTAATCTGAAGTGTCATTTTTTCTGATACCTGATGTAGATGGAAATTTGCAGCACAATTAGACTTTAATACAGGCTATTACAAACTCCAAAAATTTTGTAGAGTGCAGTTTGCTTCCTAGGGGAGAATATTTATACTGTAAATAATGTTTTGTAGGCAAAAAGAAAATTCATAAGTGTTAAATCTCCTAGATAAATTATAACAACATGAACTGGTTTACCGCAAAACAATGTTTCATTAAACTGTAGTGGACTACACGCCTCCTCTGTGAGTTTATTCCAACCTCACTGATAGAGGGCTCATTGTTTAAATTCCACCATGACTGGTTCAGGTAACTGCTTTATCTCGCAGAAATGCCAGAATAATAAAACTGTATCAGGAAAGTTAAACGGTGCTAGTGACGGATAGGTTACCTGGGTCCTTCATCTCTAAAGCTTCCAAGGTAGAAGTAATCATTAATCTTCTGTGTGAGTCTCAAGGCTCTCTTTTTTTAGTGCTGTACTACTTTTTCACCTGCTTTTTCTTACTTTTCTGAATCCCTTTACTAAATTTATTCTGTGTTTATTAGGTGGTAGCGATGTCCCTTCAAACTTACTGACAGCAAAGGCTTTCGTGAAGTATTGTTTTATATACAAAGGTGATTTCCCAGGGTACGCAAGGGTTCCTTACTAATGGTGAGAAAAAGATTTTGAACCCTACATTGGCTGAATGACGGAACAGATCAGTGGAAGAAAACATAGGATGTTACAGAAAATAGGGCAGGACTGTAAAATGGAAGTATATGTTGCCTGAGTCCAAGTCTTTCATATCTAAGACCTGACTTCTCATTCAAGAATCTGAATTTATTGACATATATTTATTAGCTTCTGCCAAATTATGGTCTTTTATTTATATTTTGCTCTTTTTCTTCCACATTAACACTACTCATCTTGCACCACAGAATGGCAGCTAGTGATGAACAAGTTCTCTTGCATCACTGTATTTGGCCAAGGAGCAACTGCTGAGTGGTTATTGTGTTCAACAAGCTATGCAATCTCCCGTCCAGTGCTGGTGAGATCGAGGTGCTGCAGCATCATAAACTATCCCAGCGATGGTAGCATACAGGTGACAACAAGGGTAGTTGTTACGTCACCTTGGCAAAATTGCAATTTGGAATATAACTTTAACAGTGAATAATTGCATCATAATCTGTATTTGGGGCTCAGCTCTGTATTGCCTCCTGAGTTCCATATGCACGGGCAAAGCAGGAGTACAAATGCTACCAAAGAGTACCTAGCAGAAGTGCGAAATACCACCCATAGATTTGTTCACACAGTTAGTTCAATCACTGCCTTGGCCCGTGCTTGAGTCCTGACCCATGGACCCTCCAAAGCCGTTAAACTTGTGAGTCCTTTTCCTATGCTGTGGTCACGCTTGGGAGCTCTCCCGGGAGGAGAAGCCAGTGAAGGATGAGCCTTTCTTGCTGAGCATGAGCTCCCTGTCTGGATCGCAAGCAGTGCTGCCTGGACAAAGGTGAGCTGTGCTAAAATCCTGCAGACGGACAGCAGTATTATTTTTCACTTGCACTGACTTTGTACTGGATCAGATTAGCAGCACCTTCATGGTCAGTTACTGTAGAAAAGTAGTTCCAGTAGTTCTTCCTAGCTCAGGCAAAATATCTGGTTTATATTTTTATAATAAATTATCCAGTGGATGGGTCGTCTAATTCTGTTCTAAAATTTTGAAAAATTGCAGCTGTGCAAGAACGGTCTGAAGCAGGGCTGTTGCTTAACCTGTGTGGATGTAGATTTAGAAGACCTCAGGAATAATTTTTGAAACAATGTGAAATGGAAATAGTTACCCTTAGCTCATCCAAGAGCTGTTTAGGATCAGTATGCTTATAAATGAAACTCAGATAACTTATTAGCAATGTCCATAAGTGCAGGTAGGCTTCAAAATGGGAAGAAAGACAATTTTCCTTCCTAAAAACGTGAAGCTAGCTTTCGCCTTCTGAGATGTAGCAGGACTTCTACTGCTTCCTGTCACCAGTCCCTTTGGAAATACCGTAAGAAACTTCCTTTAGTGTGATCTTCCACAGTGACTATTTTGGATGATGGTGCCCAAATGTCACAGCCTGGAATTTGGCTGCAGTTGATGCTGCCTTCCAGTACAGTGAGGCCAATCCAAACTGACTCAGCCCGGGGAAAGTTCCTAATTCTAATCACCTGCTTCAGATGGGTCTGAATTCTGCGATTCGATTTTTCCTTCATTTTGATGCAAGACCTAGTTCTGAATTGTTCTCGGTGCCGGATCCAAGAGCGGAACAGCAATGGTCATTTGTAGAATGTCTTTCCATCTTCTGATTCCAGTATGGCCCAATCTCTATCTTGGTGACTTAGAAGAGCATATTTCAAGGACAAAGGTCCTTGAAATTTGGAAATACTTTGTTTAGTGGATTCTGATCTCCAGATAATTATAATCTAAGTTGAAGCCACATAGGACCCGAGGGAATGGCAGGGAGATGTGCAAGGGGAGGGTGAGGCTGGGCATTAGGAGAAGGTCCTTCCCCCAGAGGGTGGTGGAGCCCTGGCACAGGCTCCCCAGGGAGGCATCACGGCACCAGCCTGGCGATGTTCCAGAAGCCCTTGGACACGGCCCTCAGAGCCACGGTGTGAATTTGGGGTGGCCTGTGCAGGGGCAGGAGCTGGGCTCGATGGTCCTTGTGGGTCCCTCCCAGCTCAGGCAGTCCTATGATTTAGCATGAGGCAATTATACAGCATCATTTATGACTTAACATTCTGAAGTTTTCCAAGAACTCTTTCTTCCAACTCTAATTAAAATAACCTGGTTTTGAAACTAGAGTTTTATTATGAGTTAGTTTCCATATCTCTTTCCTTTGAACATTATTCTAAATCTATTCTGTCAGAAAAATCATCAAATATCCTTGTGATTTCCTTCACAATGTATTCTTTCTTGCTGTAACGCTAATTAAATGTCTGGTGGAAGCAATGGACACGCAACATAGGGCAAATTCCACTTAGCCTGAGACTATTTGTCTTATCTTCAGACTGACTCCAAAATCTGTGGCTTTAAAGTGCCATAGCAGTAAAACTGCTAAATCAGTAGAAAGCTTAAACTAGATAGTAATATCTCTTATTACCATGTAATGTAAAGAGGAAATGATAGCAAAAATAAGTAATATAGCTGAATATGAATTGTACAAATTAGGATGCTTTGCTTAATTTAAAAAGTTTCAAAAGCTAGAAGGGGTTCGGTACAGATTAATTCATTACAAAAAGTTAATAAAAATACCTCAAGTGGGTATTATTGAAATAATAGGCATATAAGATCTGACTTTTCTCTCAGTAATTTTATCTGAAAAGTCCTGCTCAACTTTTTATTTGTAGATAATTGAAAAATCACACTTGGTATGTGGGATTGAAATATTGTCTCATTATCTTGTGTGAGGAAGGTCAGCATAGCATTCCCATGCCTTTGGTGTGGTTTTAATTACAATAATTCCCTATCAGTCTTTTGAACCTTTCCTGTTTTCTAAAGTATTAGTTATTCTGAAATTTTAAAACTCACATATGAAAGATTTATTCAGCCACTTGTATTTTTGAAAAGCTAGTTTGCATCTTCCTGAAAATTATCCAGAAAGATCCTATCAGCGTTGAATGTGCAGGTTGTAATATGGGCATTGAATATGCGGTCTTGTGGGTAAGCCACTAATTGGATGGAGATTTCTAGATGGGACTGCGATTTCTAGCACCATCACCAGCGGTCCTGTGTCACCCTGAATATAGGCCTAGACTTCTATTTAGGGAATTAGATGTATGACGACTCAGAGATGTCTGGGTCTCAACACCTACAGTCCCCATTTCTCTTCTCTGTAAACTGGTGCCGTTGCTTGTCTTCCTTTCCACGTAAAGAAGTAAACCCAGAGTTTATCAGACTTCTAAGGTAGTTAGATACCTTTATTATTAGATTTATTATTCGATAGATACCATTATTCCCAGATGAAGGGAATAACCTGTGTTCTCCTGAAACTTTCTTACTGATTGTTTAATGTCACTGTGGGCCAGACTGAAGTACCATCCTTTAAATCAAAGTCAGAAAGATGGGATCATACACGTATGCAGCAAGGCGGTTGTGCAGTCATCATCTGTGGTTTTAACTGACTTCATAAAAATATGAAAGGCAATATAATATATTCCCAAAGAGTCTTTAGTTTTCACTAAATATTATTTTACTGGTTTGACTATTTGGTGGTTATCTTCCTTTTTGTTTCTCCCGCTCTGTCTCTAATTCCATTTGTGTCAGCACTGGTGTGGCCAGCAGGAGCAGGGCAGGGATGGGGCCCCTGTGCTCGGCCCTGGGGAGGCCCCACCTCGAATGCTGGGCTCAGGTTTGGGCCCCTCGGGACAAGAAGGCCCTTGAGGGGCTGGAGCGTGTCCAGAGAAGGGCAGCGGGGCTGGGGCAGGGTCTGGAGCACAAGTGTGCTGGGGGGCGGCTGAGGGGGCTGGGGGGGTTTAGCCTGGAGAAGAGGGGGCTGAGGGGAGCCCTTCTCGCTCTCTGCAGCTGCCTGAGAGGGGCTGGAGTGAGGGGGGGGTTGGTCTCTGCTCCCAAGTCACCAGTGACAGGACGAGAGGGAACGGCCCCAAGCTGCGTCAGGGGAGGTTTAGGTTGGGTGTGAGGGAAAATGTCTTCCCTGCCAGAGCGGTCAGGCCCTGGCACAGGCTGCCCAGAGAGGTGGGGGAGTCACCGTCCCTGGGGGGGTTCAAAAACCACGTAGACGTGGCGCTTTGGGACATGGTTTAGTGGTGGACTTGGCAGTGTTGGGTTAACGGTTGGAATCGATGACCTTAAAGGTCATTTCCAGCCTAAATGATTTTATGATTCTATAGGCAACAGTATTTTAATTACACTCTTGTTTTTCCAGCACAGATGCAGAGTTGTTTTTCCCAGATCTATATCAAATTCATCTTAAAGATGGAAAAAAATTATTTTACACATATGTTGCTTTTCTCCCTTGTGAGAAGAATGAGATGAAGAAGGATTTCCTAAGTTGAAACAATAGATGTAAAGAATGTCTATTTTAAAGGGAAGAAGTAAAACTCAGACTTTTCAGTTTACTGCAGCTTTGAGATAATTCGTCTAAATCAGATGAGCTCAAGTCACCAATACATCAGAGTGTATGCCATCTGTCACTGGCTATTTCTTGGGAATAAGGGATTAGGACCCCCTCCTAAACAGTTGGAAAAAAACCCTCACATTTTTTAGCCTCCAAGTCATCTTTACAAAGGAATTAAATTTTTTTGTCATTCACATCTATTTCACCTTGTCTGCTATTAGAATTTTAATATATAGTTAGGCTAAGAGCAACACTCTGCAGTGCATTAGGATCTTTTTTTAATGCTTTCCATGCACTTACCTAGAGATAGTGGCTATTACGGGAGGTCTCTTTTTATATACGCGTTTGCTAAAAGAGTTTAAGTGATGAGCAAACGTGAGGGAGAGCTAATACAACTATATTTTTTATTACTTGGGGTTAGCCGGCTGGAAAACTAGCTATCTTGCCTTAAACTGTTTTGCTATTTAGATGTATCAGCACAACATTCTCCAAGATCTCTGTGGAATATAGCTTTTATTTAACAGAAAATGCATCAGATGGCTGATGTCTGAGTGAGAGGCGGCATGTTGATTAGCAATTAGTCTTCTGAGGTGCTCAGCAGTTTCAAAGTTCACTGACAGCAAAAGATAGGGTCTGGGCCAAAAAGGAAGTACTGGGTGTCGGAGCTGCCTGCTGTGAGATCCTGGTAACTTTGGGGGATATCGGAGGATGGGAGAACTTTGGAGAGATTTTTCTCAGTAGCAAATATCATTGCCTTTGAGACACTGGGCTAAGCGAGCCCTAATACTTCTGCAGGATAGCTAAGGTGGTGGTTTGGTTAGCAGAGGGCATCCTGGGAGGCGGTTCAATCTGCTCTAATGCCTGGTGTTTCTGTTCCTGGCATTGGCTGAAAAAAACAGCAGCCCCTCAAAGCAGCAGAGGTTAATGTGATGGTAATGGTGGAGATTGTGTGCGATGAGGAACCCAGCGGTGGAGGCAACCGTCAATCCCACAGTCTTTGTAGCAGAGAAAAAATGTTGTGAATTCACTGGCTTGTGTCACACGGGGGCATAGGAGATGGGATCTGCCTCGTCTCTCCGACACCGTGACAAAGTCAAGCTTTAACTGCTCTGAAACTCGGGGACTGCATTTCATAGTCACTGCAAAGGCATATATTGATGTAAACCCATTTGGCTTGATTCCATCCTCATATTGACCTGAAAGAAAGTACACTGCAGTCGAGTAACTTACCTCAGGGTAAGAAAGTAGAGTTATCTCATAGTCAGGTCCCTGGTCTGCTATTACAGTTCTTTTGTCTCCCTTTTGATTTTGGATGCTTAAAAAGGGGAAATTGCCTTGCTTTCCCACTGTGTTGTGTCTTATGGCGTCAGATGGACTTGTGCAGAGGTAATGCACAGGCTTCCAGCGAACGACCGCCTTTTGCTCGGAAAACGTCTCGTTGTGGGCATCTCAGGGTTCACGCGTAACTGGCACAAAAAAGTCGTTTTCTCTCACCTGCAGTAGCAGCTCTGCGGCGCAGCCCTTTAGCCTGGGATTAAAATCTCCTGTGCGGGAAGGAAATGAAATTCTTCCCTCACTCTCGTCTGGTCAAACCCCACCACGTCGTACCGCACAGGGCCTGCTGACCCACTCTGAGGGTTGCCGAGGCCTTTCTACGTAACTTTTCACAAAACCCGTGGGTCCATCCTGAGCGGTGCTACGTTTCATCCTAGGCGGCGCAGTGTTCCACCGCCTTTGCTCTGTAGCTTATTTTATAGCAGCGTTAATATAAAATATGATTGGGTAATAAGAATATCACCTATGGCTACCTCAGGAGATCAGCTACATTATTCATGAGACTGTGCCTGAAGTAGGAGCCTGCACCAGAAATAAAATGGTGCAACATCAGATAGGAAAATGGAGTTATTCCTGTTTTATTGTGGCAGGAATAAGGAAAAATAAAGAAGGAAAAAAACCCCTCAAGCCAGTGATTTTCATTTAAATCTACTTGTGCATGCTATCTTTTAAAGAGAATGTGTATTTCTATTCAGCATGGTTGCCAGGTCAAATACTGCTGTTTACACATTTGACTGCGGCAGTTCTGCTCAACTCTTATCCATACATTGTCCTTTAAAAAAAGAAATGTATCTGGAGGCAGTCTTTTTTAACAACAAAATTCTCCTTGATCTGTCATTGCAGGTGGGGTTGAGAAAAAGCTCAGCTTTATTAAGTGTTGTGAGAAAACCTTTATGTCCCTCACAAGATTTAGACAGTGCTCGTGCAATTCCTTTGCATGTTTCAAAATGGATTAAACCGGAAATAAATGGAAAATTTTAATGCTATCCTTCAGATCATTTTTCCCCAGACAAAAAAAAATTTTAATAGCTGGTTGAATTAGTGCAATATTGTCTGTGTTGGTTGAGACTTCATTAGCAAATACTGATACAATATAGATCATACGCTTTCACTGAAAGAATGAGGGGTGTGTGATAGCTGTCTATTAACAGATAATTTAAGCTGACTCCAGAAGACACTCAGATTCTGACTTCTATTGATATCTTCTTTTACTGTCAGTTTTGCCTGCATTTTCATTGCTAGCAATGGCTGTTTAAGTGAGAAATGCAACTCCCAGCATGAAAGGATTATTTTGCTAATCTTCCTTAAAGCTTCCCCCCAGGTATTCTATCAATATGAGGTTGTTGGTAGGAGACAGCTTAAATAAACTTAATATAAATCCTGTTTTTCGGAGCTGTGATTTGAGGTCGCACGATATTCCACAGTCCTGTGGAAGGGTATTTACTAGAAATGTTTTTATTCATTCTTTCATTCTGCTGTCCCCTAAATCTAAGACCCAATAGGAATAACGTTTTCCTGTAGCTGCCCTGGCAAATATGGCTTTTATTACAGGAGATTCACACAGCTTTCAAATCCAATTAGACTCAGGCCATCCTGCTGTGGCATACATTAAAATTTAGCAGATGAGTCTTACGGAATGGCCTGTTTTTTCTGCCATAGTATTTCTTCCTTTTATTAAAGGTTCCTTCAACCTGAATTTTATTTTTTTCTGTTTCCTTACAGTGGGTTCTTTTAGGAAAGGGAAAATGTGGGAACACAGAAAATGTATTCAGAGGCAGTGCTGTAAATGGTACAGTGTGTTCCATTTGAGATAATAGAGATAACCCATGGATTAATAAAAGATAAAGCCATTTCCAGGGACCTGAACTAACTGGCAAGAGAACCCACAAGGCAAATAATCTTTTCTGTGTAGGCTTTTTAGAAAAACAAAACAAGCCACATCACCCCTCCAGCCCTATTTTAGCTACCCGACATGTGCACTGGAAATACATGTCTCATTAAGTAGATGAAGCCGCTGTCCCAAAGGTACATTGTGATGTGATTTCACCAAGGAAAAAAAAAAAAAGATTTACTGATACTTTCCTTAGTAAAGGAGGCCCTGGCAAAGCCATGGACCGTTATAGCCAGAGTTGGACCTGACAGATTCTTGCTGATTGACCGACTCTTTATTTCTTTAGGTGTCAGAACTTTTCGTCTAGCACATCAGAATGTGAGCTAACACACTAAATATGTTATTCTGTGCAAAGTTAAGTATCAGAGGTTTTAATTCATCTTCATCAAGGGTCTGTATTGAAAATAAAACAGGCACAACTCAGGACAGTAGGAGAGAAGAGGCATGATAATTAAAGCACAAATAATCAGAGCATGTGACTCTCATTAAAACTTATTATTAAAGTATGCTTTGTAAAATCTGTCGTACCTTTAGAGGCGCTTTGCCCTGATGAAGTGTTCTCACCTGGGGCACTGGGTTTCTGGAGCCTTGAACCTTGCAAAGGCAGCCCTGGTAAATGAAATGGGCCCTGTGTGGCAGCATAAAGCCCCATCGTGCTCGAAAGCCCCATCCGTTGACCTGCAAACTGCCCCAGGGCATAGCCAAAGAGGGGAAGGCTGCCTAGTCTGCACCCATGGGTGCCGCCTCTGCCTCACGAGCCAGAGGGTGCCGTTTCTAGCTGCCTTAGGGAAAGACCAGACTGGTTGGAGAACAAGAGGGCGCTGGGGACGAGGGTGCTCGGCGATTCCCCCGGGGCTGGCATGAGGCACAAACCCTGCCTGCACGGTGGTGTGCCTGGGGCGGATCTATCCACACGCCAGCTCCGGGGTTCGGCAGCCTAGCGCTACCCTTGCCTTTGCTCTTCTGCTTGCCGAGCATGAGCGCCATGTATCCGAGGCTTGTACCTGGCTGCTTTGGTCTTCAGCTCGAGGCCTCCGAAATGAAATCCCACCAGATCTGAGAAGGGCCAGAGGTGTTTGCTTGAACACTTTGATAACGACTTTTTTATTTGTAACAAAGCTTTCCAGATGGCATAGTGGGTTAGCTTTGTTTATCTATTGTATGTTATTTTTGCTCCTGCATTTTTATTGCTTAATTCATTTTAACTTGTGGTGTTGTGAGATTCTTGTATTGAGACCATCCTGCTTATTCATGCACTTCATTTGTCCCTGCAGCTGCAGTCTGAAAACCTTTTCTAGCTACGGCTCTCTCGCAGGAGCAGGCTGCATGCACTTGCTCAGGAACATTTAGTGTTAGATTTGCTTTAGCGAGTGATCTGGTATCATCGAGTGTACAGCAACTCTATCATTTGTGTTATGTTTTTTTTTTTTCATAATACGGAGTCTGAACTGAATATATTGGGTTGGGATTGTGTTAATTTTGCTTTTCTGCCTTGTTGTTCTCTGCCTTGTGATGCTGTGGTTTGTATTACAACTTTGCCATTTCTTCATCCAGTCTATTCAATTTCCGAGAGAATGTGCCTGGAAATAATCATGCTTTTTCTGTCTGTGATACCTGTGTTTTCTTGTCAGTGACTCACTCAGCCACTGTTCCTTTTCTGAAACGTGCAGTTTTAATAGAAATGCCAAAGGTAGTGAGTCTACTTCAATGACTAACTGCGTTGAAAATCACGGAGTGGATGCATTAAAAAGGAGTTGAGAGCTTGCCTCCAAAAAGCTTTTGAACCCCCACCAGAAATACAGCTAAGCTTTCAGAGCAAGGCTGTGACGTGGTGTCATGTAGTAGGAAGCCCTTTCATACCCTGAGGGAGCCAGTTTGTACCTCTTTTCCAGGGGTACGACAGGATCAGAGAATTTGCCTGCTTACGCATTCTACTAGGCAAGGGGGTGGGCAGGTAAGAATAGGCAGGAAAAGACTGCAGACTCATATTTTTAATCCTTCCCTCCTAAATGGCCTTTGTTTCTGGTTTGGAAGGGTGATAATTCACCGTTCACTTTTGCTCAGGGATGGATACGCAGTCAAAACTAACCTTGTGTCAGAAATGATGTGAACTAGTTGTTTCTTAAGTCATTGATCCGTCGATGGCACTTTTTCCAGCTGAACTAATGGTACTCCATCTAACCTTTTTCCAGTTCTTGTTTATGCCTTATTGACATCAGCTCCCCTCCAGAGCCAACGGCAGCAATCGTTAGCAAGGGATTCTTTTCCTCTTCCAGGCTGGAAAAGCCTGTGTAAAGCTCAAGGCTGTTACGAAGGTGTGAGAACCAGCAAGGTGTACGCAGACAGGCTCAGCTTCGCACAGGGCAGTCCCTCTGGAAGCAAGGCTCTCCATGTGAAACACTCCTCCTTGAGGTATTGCCATAAAGAGGAGTGACCTGAGCCATATATATTAGAGCTGAAAAGGCCTCCGGAGTCGCCTACTCCATCCTCAGGGATGAACGTTCGCCTTGAAACCAGTGACCCTCTCTGCCATATTACCTCCCTCTTCTCTCATTTTGTACTATTTAATCTACATTTTTCCCTTCAGTAATTTTGAGCTATTACCATACTTCTACCTGCTTTCCCTCTGCTGCCAACAGTCCTCCCACACCACCTTCCACCTTCTTCTTTTTATTAATTCCTCTTAAGTACTCACAGCCTGTTATCATGTCATCTTTTCTCTAGACAGGGCAAATTCAGCAGTTGGTTCTCTTGTCTAACCACTCTTAATATAATAGGTGCTGTCTTCAGAACTTTGAGGATTTTTTTTTTTGTTTGCTGGCTGCCCTAGTTAAGTCATCGTCTTCCTTTAAATCTGCCATGATTTCCTGGTAGGGGATGCTCAGAGCAGTGCAGATGTAGCCTTACCAGCAAGGACTGTGTAAAACATCATTTCAGTTCCGTGGATACTACTTTTCTTCATGTAGCCACAAGGACAGTAAGCAATGGGGTAGCAGAAAACACCGAATTTTACAGAAGTCGAAGGGAAGATCACTGTGGAAATCAGTGAAAGATTAATTAGGACAGAAATATTAAGAAATTCATAGAACGATGTATTATCCTCTTAATAACCCAAAGATAGATACCCACCCATAGATTTATATTTATTTTTTAGGAAATTAAAAATTGAAAAAAATATCCAACCATAGAAATTATACTTAACTTAAAATCCTTTTTTCCTTGTGTTCTCCACAAAATGCTGTGGGTCAAGCTCCCTTATTGATTATCAGCTCACCTTGAGTGCACACGGTGCTCTGCCCCCGGGTCTGCAGGGCACCCAACGCGTGCCACCATGCCGCGCAACACCCAGAACGCCATCTCCTCTTACCTGGTTCCTGCATCACATCACGCTCTAAATCACAGCATTTACCCAGTGCACGTGGAAAAATCTTAGCATAAAGGCAAGGTCCAGTTTGAAATTATTGGAACCAATTTTGTAGTGGATTTAAGAGCAGATTGGTAGTAATACTGTGAAAAGGAACATACAGTCTTTTAAAATCGCTTCTAAATTGAGGGGATGGAAGGGTTGGCTTATGTATATGTTATATGTTTGTTTGCTTTCATTCTAATTGCAAATAATTTTGCATAATGTGTGCTCAAGTTTGTTTGAAACACATATACGATACCTCATCCTATTTCTCTCTCAACACATTGTGAAAAAATTATGCGGGAGAAGGGTATTTGCTTAAATACATAAAACTTTAATTAAAGGTATCTATATGTGAAGCATCTTTCTCCAGAATATTATTCAATGTTGCCACCTTCAGGCCAAAGTGTATCTAAGCATTTAAGGAGATTTCTTCTGCACAGAATCTTACAACTTTGCATGTTTACGATTTTTAAAACCATGTCAGTGCTTTTCCTTGTGAGAGTTGGGAGGGGGAGGGCAGACAGTGGAGATATTGTGGATTTGGGGAAATTAAAGTCCTTGAGCTTAAGGAAAGAAAAGCAGAGGCGAAGAAAACACCACTGTTAATATATTAAATCCATATAGCATGTGGTTTCTTTTAACAAATCATCTCAGAGAATTAGAATTATGTTAGTCTTATACAGATCACTATCCTGTTGCCTTGTCTCTCGTAAAACTAATCCCAAGCTTTCCCCTTTTCCTCCTGCTTCGACCCTGGAAGGATAGAGAAGATTTGTAGAGTGAATAGGTGTGGTGGGTGGACCCTGGCTGGACACCAGGCGCCCACCGAGCCGCTCTGTCACTGCCCTCCTCAGCTGGACGGGGAGGAAATACAGTGAAAGGCTCGTGGGTCGAGGTAAGGGCAGGGAGAGATCACTCAGCAATCACTGTCACAGACTCGACTTGGGGAAATTAACTTATTACCAATCAAACCAGAGTAGGATTAAAAAACACAAGTTCTAAAACACCTTCCCCCCACCCCTCCCTTCTTCCCAGGCTCAATGTCTCTCCTGAATTCCCTGCCTCTGCCCCGCCAGTGGCGCAGGGGACTGGGAATGGGGGTTGCAGTCAGTCCGTCACACGTTGTCTCTGCCACCCCTTCCTCCTCAGGGGGAGGACTCCTCACACTCCTCCTCTGCTCCAGCGCGGGTCCCTGCCGTGGGGCGCAGCCTGTCAGGAGCAGGCTGCTCCAGCGCGGGTCCCTGCCGTGGGGCGCAGCCCGTCAGGAGCAGGCCGCTCCAGCGCGGGTCCCTGCCGTGGGGCGCAGCCCGTCAGGAGCAGGCCGCTCCAGCGCGGGTCCCTGCCGTGGGGCTCAGCCCGTCAGGAGCAGGCCGCTCCAGCGCGGGTCCCTGCCGTGGGGCTCAGCCCGTCAGGAGCAGGCCGCTCCAGCGCGGGTCCCTGCCGTGGGGCACAGCCCGTCAGGAACAGGCCGCTCCAGCGCGGGTCCCTGCCGTGGGGCTCAGCCCGTCAGGAACAGGCCGCTCCAGCGCGGGTCCCTTCCGTGGGGCTCAGCCCGTCAGGAACAGGCCGCTCCAGCGCGGGTCCCTGCCGTGGGGCGCAGCCCGTCAGGAACAGGCCGCTCCAGCGCGGGTCCCTGCCGTGGGGCGCAGCCCGTCAGGAGCAGGCCGCTCCAGCGCGGGTCCCTGCCGTGGGGCGCAGCCCGTCAGGAGCAGGCCGCTCCAGCGCGGGTCCCTGCCGTGGGGCTCAGCCCGTCAGGAACAGGCCGCTCCAGCGCGGGTCCCTTCCGTGGGGCTCAGCCCGTCAGGAGCAGGCCGCTCCAGCGCGGGTCCCTGCCGTGGGGCGCAGCCCGTCAGGAACAGGCCGCTCCAGCGCGGGTCCCTGCCGTGGGGCGCAGCCCGTCAGGAGCAGGCCGCTCCAGCGCGGGTCCCTGCCGTGGGGCGCAGCCCGTCAGGAACAGGCCGCTCCAGCGCGGGTCCCTGCCGTGGGGCGCAGCCCGTCAGGAGCAGGCCGCTCCAGCGCGGGTCCCTGCCGTGGGGCGCAGCCCGTCAGGAACAGGCCGCTCCAGCGCGGGTCCCTGCCGTGGGGCGCAGCCCGTCAGGAGCAGGCCGCTCCAGCGCGGGTCCCTGCCGTGGGGCTCAGCCCGTCAGGAGCAGGCCGCTCCAGCGCGGGTCCCTTCCGTGGGGCGCAGCCCGTCAGGAACAGGCTGCTCCAGCGCGGGTCCCTGCCGTGGGGCTCAGCCCGTCAGGAGCAGGCCGCTCCAGCGCGGGTCCCTGCCGTGGGGCGCAGCCCGTCAGGAACAGGCCGCTCCAGCGCGGGTCCCTGCCGTGGGGCGCAGCCCGTCAGGAGCAGGCCGCTCCAGCGCGGGTCCCTGCCGTGGGGCGCAGCCCGTCAGGAGCCTGCTCCAGCGCGGGTCCCTTCCGTGGGGCGCAGCCCGTCAGGAGCATGCCGCTCCAGCGCGGGTCCCTGCCGTGGGGTCACAGCTCCTGCCAGGAGCCTGCTCCAGCGCGGGTCCCTGCCGTGGGGTCACAGCTCCTGCCAGGAGCCTGCTCCAGCGCGGGTCCCTGCCGTGGGGTCACAGCTCCTGCCAGGAGCCTGCTCCAGCACGGGCTCCCCACAGCGTCACACCTTCCTTCAGGGCACGTCCACAGGCTCCGGCGTGGGGCCCCCACGGGCTGCAGGTGTATCTGCCCCACCATGAACCTCCCTGGGCTGCAGGGGCACAGCCCGCCTCACCACGGTCTGCGCCCCGGCCTGCAGGGGAATGTCCGCTCTGGCGCCTGAGGCGCCTCCTCGCCCTCCTCCTTCGCTGACCCTGGAGTCTGCAGGGCTGTTCCTCTCACGCGTTCTCCCTCCTCTGTCTGGCCACTGTTGCACGGTTTGTTTTCCCCTTTCTTAAAGACGTTACCCCAGAGGCACCGCCACCATCGCTGATGGGCTCAGCCGTGGCCAGCGGCGGGTCCGTCTTGGAGCCGGCTGGCGTTGGCTCTGTCGGACATGGGGGAGGCTTCTGGCAGCTTCTCAGGGAAGCCGCCCCTGCAGCCCCCCCAACTACCAAATCTTTGGACACCAACCCAGTACATTAGAATTGGCTTGGTTGATATTAAAATCAAAGTTAAACCTGAATTTATGAGAGAAATTCACTAAATCAAGGGGAGACAATGAAATCTGCTGGGAAAGAAAGGAAACTTATGGAATAGTAATTAAACTGTGATCTTAATCTCTGGGAAAAATGTCAAAGCTATTTGGTTGTACCAAACATTTGAGTCTCTCTTTAAGGGTTCAGTGAAAAAATTGATAAAATAAAAGCAACCCTTCTAGGAAGGCATTAAGTAACGTTCACTTTGTCCATGGTCTTGTCTCTGCTGGTTTCTCCCAGTGCTAAGCTGGGAGATTGGTCCATGGCCGTGAGTTATTGACTAACTGATGGCGGGATCCCATTTCCTGTGTATCCAAAGCCAAATCCTTTTGAAATACAGCATTACACAAACAGTGCCTTCCACCCAGAGGAAAACGCCATGCTGTTCAGTAGCAGCAACGGCAAGCACTCCCTTTGGACTGAGGCATAACGCTTCACTTCCCGCTTAAATGGTTTTGCACTAAAGAGCTGGCACGTTACTCCCCACAGGTGGCTGCGTTTCAGCGGCTGGGTGACGGCAGCCTCCGTTTCTTCTTTCAGCCACAGTGAGTGCTAAACATAACATAGGGCTCCTCTATTTCCACAGGCTATTAACCTTCTAAAACATTTACCTCTGAGGCTAAACTTCGCAGTGCTTCGGCTTCAATTCCAAGAAATATCTCTATTCAGAACCAACGCACTGAGAGGGAATTAAGACCCCTTGCAACAAAGGGTAAGCATATACTGGAGCTAAGTGGGGGCTTAAACAGCTTCCTGAGCTTAGTCCTTCTCAAAAGTAACATTTTAATGTTAGCTAGTTTGAGCAAAACTTCATCTGTTTTTGAATAACGAGAGAATGGCAATAAAACACATAACCTTACTGAACTTCTGTCTGTAAAAGCATTTTAAAATATGGCACTTTATCAATAGTATTTTCATAGGATTTACAAAGCACAGCTGAAGTTCGGAAGAACTGAAAGCTGGTGTCTCCAAAACAAAAACAGTAGGTCTGCAAAGACTTATTTGCACCCTTGACATGAAAAGCCCTGGCTTTCTTCTGGGGAAGTACCTCCCTCAGACAGCTGACAACAGGGCCGCCTAAACGGTTTAAATTCCCTCACTGTCAGCTGAAGGCAATATTTGCTTAATGGGGCAGAGGAAAGGGCTGTTCTCAACAGGTGGCTGGGCTGGTGGTTTAACTGCAGGTACTTCAACAGCTTCAAGTGTGAGAACAGTCCCAAGTGAACTTGGAGGGAGCTATTGAGGAAAGGGAGGTATGTATATACGTTATAGCTGGGCTAAACGAGATGCTGTATGTGCTGGGTCTATACGGTATTGCACAAAACTTGCAGAGAAAGGTAATAGCTAAACATTCAATACCTCATTTTCATTCCCACTGTTTTCATTTAGAAAATGGGGCTGAAGATGAGATATTCTCTGCGTTTATAAAATGGCGATATTCTAAGGAAAAATGAAGGCCTGTGGAAGTGGGTGGTTAGTCAGAAAGACTTTCTACAGCAGAAAGAGAAAATAAAAGTGAAATCAGATACTAAAGGGAGGAAAGCATATCCAACAGTAATTCAGCATTCAGTCACTGGCAAAGGGAGCTTAGCAGTCCAAACAACACATTTTGAAATATTTAATCTGCAGGATCTGTGGAATTATGTATAGGAAGAGATGTCTTGGCTGTTTTCTCAAATTAAATTGATTGAGGTCTGTGCATTATATTACATGGATTTATTCTGATTACATCTGAAGCTAGCGTCTCTCTTCCCAAGGGAGATTCAGAAACTTGAGAACTTTTTTCTTTTTCTTCTTTTTTTTTTCTTTTTGCGTGTTTTTTTTTTTTTTTTTTTTAATATCATGGGTTTATCTCGGGGATACTGCAGCATTGTTCCTGCATCCATGGTAGCTCAGAAACTGGCGTGCCAATTGGCTGCTGCCTTGCACTTGAAAAGCTGCTGCAGCTCAGTGTGGCTACACGGAGGCAGCTATAATACACTCATCGCAGTGGTGTCTGAACACTGTGTAATCTCTGAAGTGCTTGAGGATGAATGGCTTATACAAATGTAGAGTATTATTATTGTATACTCTACTTAATTGGGACATACTGCATAGGGATAGCTGCTTTACTGGGTCTATCTCCGTGGAAACTGTGAGGACTGTAGCGTGTAGTAATGACTGTTGCTTAATCAGGCTAGTATTGGCATATGTTCTGCCTAAGAGGTCTGATTTAGTTTCTGCTAAATAAAGTGCTGTTTAGCCAGGTGGCAAATAGGTGCGAAATCCTGAACTGGCTTTTAAATACACAAGCCGCCCAATAAAGACGAAGCAGCGTATTCGCCTGGACCCTTGGGTAGCTCAGCCGAGGGTGGCCGAGTTCAGAGGGCAGGAGCGGTCTGTCGGCATCGCACCGAGTCGCTCGCGCTGGCGGCGCTGAGCCCACCGGCAGCGCCTCTCGCGCGGCGTTTCTGCAGCTCGTGACGGGCCGCGTGTGCGCGTTGTTTGGTCCCCGAAACAACCCAGCGTGGTGGAGCACCGTCTCCCCAGTGGAAGACATCAGAGCTTTTGGAGTGTGTGAGGAGTGCGTTGCTCTCCCCAGTAAGCTTGTCTTGCGTTTAACTTCTTCCTTGCCAGCTTCGAGCATGCTTGGGTCTGAGTAGACCTTTTCATGTGATTTTGGCAAGTCTCCTGGGACTGTGGCTCAGTGAAGCGCAGAGCAGGAGGTCTGCGGAGGTAAATGCCAGTCTGTGGAAGAACTAATTCATGTTAGTGTTGAGAAGCTCTGTGGTTTGATGGAGTTGGCATATGTAGAAATGCTACTGCTTTCTCTTCTCAGCCTTAAACCGTTCACTTAACTAGAATAAAACAGGATATGAGTCCATGCCTCTTTCCATAAGAATACTGTTGTTCTCCCACCTGACAAATCACACGTGCTTTTCACAGGAAAGAAACACAAAGTCTTTGATTTCTCTGTTAGAAAGATAATCATGCTAGTACACGGTGCAAATCATTGTTGTCTTCAAAATGGGGTATTAAAATGAAAAGCCTACAGATAGTGATGTACAGCCTTGCTGGTTAAACACCTTGGGCTATTTTATTTTACCATAGAACCAAAGAGAGTTTACTATTTCTCTTGTATGGAGAAACCCTGAAGACACTGCTAAATCATTTCTGATTTATAAAAATATATAAAGATTTGTAAAGTCACCATGAAACCAGCAGATGATCTCAAAAATTATCTAAGCATTCTTTTCAAAATTAGTGTTTGATACCAGTAGTATTGTTTGAATGAGAAATCCTTTTAAACATCCTGTGCAGTGGATCTGGTAAGTGCTGGAAGCTGTGTCTTATTATAGCTGCTTGAAATGTACATTGTAAAATCAAAATAATTCAAAGGGTATTCTGCTTCTGAGTTCACCAAGTTTCCATAAACATTCAGTGTTTCCGTGGTTTCCTCTTCACACTGTCAGCAGTCTCTGGACTCTGGGAAACTGGGTTTGCTGCTTCTCCTTAACGGAAGGATGCCGTGAAAGCTGAGGAAGCCCTATGATGCTGTAATCTTCAGTTCTAACCCAGACTGCCAAATTGTTGTTTGTCAGTGAGCTGTGATGCCTCGTGTGCTATACTTCATGTATTTCTTGAAAACTCAGCTGCTGAAATCATGTACAGAATTAATCCCATCTAACTTACACTGTCTGACAATTATGCACGTGTTTTCAACTGGTTTCCTAAGTGCTCCTTCTAAGCACAGCTGTGTAAACAGCCTGTCTGGTGGAGTTCCAGGACAAGGCGAGGGGTGTGCCTCTTTCTGGAGATGCTTTTCTCCCTTTTTCCACTAAAGAAATGGGCTTTGACTGGCACGCTTAGCCTAAACATTACCTCTTCCCTTTCTGAAACTCATTCTCTGGGTTCCTTACGTTAAACTTCCGTAAATCTTTGCCTACCTTCTATTGTCTGTCTTTAAGCAGAACAGTGCTTACCGTTTCTCTTTGCAGTTTGTTGTAAGACTAGCATACTGTTTAATAGGTCTTCGACTCCCTCTATTTCCTACCTATTTGACATCTAAGTGAAGCTGAGGCTGTGAAGGTCTGTCTCCAGTGCTCTGTACCCCACAGGTACTGGGGCTCTAACCTGCCTCCCGGGTGGACAAGGTTGCTCAGTTTGTGTGGTGCAGGGGCTCTCCGTGGAGCCAGCTGACTGCTTTTTGTGGGACCAAGACAGAGTCGGGGGGTACCTCCTCGAGGAAATCTCAGCAGAGCTCATAGGACAGGCCATAAAAGAATTTCAGACGTAAATATTCTACTCACAGTTACAGCTGTATTGCCTAGAGGAGCGCCTCCTGATTTAGGGATGAGAGAGCAAAATGTAGCCCTATTAATTTAGCTGTTCCTAGGCTGTGAGAATGCCATTTGTGAATAGTTTGGTCCTGGATAATTAAACAACAAACTTCTTGTTAAATTCTTGTAGGAATCAATTCTTAGCATGGTCTTAATTTATTTTATTTCACAGAGAGGGTGAATTAGACTCGTGATTGGTTTTACTCTCTGTAAGCCCTTTTAAGTTATAGGATTAAATGAAATTATGACCGAGACTAATGATGGACATGGATCAAGATGTCTTTTTTTCTCTGTCATGAAATAGAGTGTTATGAAAAGATTTCCTTCCGTTATTAGTTTAGGAAAGAAGAGTCAGGTTGAAAAATAGAACAGAAAATAAAGGGAAAGCTAGTCTGCAGGAGGTGGAGAGAGACCATTTCAGCTCTTCCCAACTTGCCAGAAAATACCTTTGCCTCTCTCATCATCACCTTTCATTCCCCCTGCTCCCAGCTTATGTTAAAATATTCACTGAGGCTGTTGCCCAAAACCACAGCAGCTTAACTACTGTAGTACAGGGTGAATTTGCAACAGGACCCCTGTAGTTTGCCCAGGGGGTGGGCAGAGCTGTGCACCGTTACGCAAGCGGCATAGGTAACAGTCAGGCCAAATGGTGAAGCAAAAAAAGGAAAAGCAAGGAAATCACTCATGGACATGCCTGAGAACCGACACAATAGTTTTCTCTGAAGCAATTCTGTCATGTTGTGAAAATACATAGTTGGGCCATTATAAAACTTTTTATTATTCACTCAATAGAGCGTAACAGCTCTGAAGCTTACTGCAGTGTTTATTCAATAGACCAGCTCTGTACTTTTGCTCTGTCATGTAAATAGGCATTTGAGCAAGTCTAAAAGGGCATATTTTACTCAACGGACCACAGTGGCTCCTCTGGAGCCTGTTGTACGGTGTGATGCGGTTCCAGGGTTGATGCAGGCATACCCAGCTCCGTGGTGTGCTCTAAGGATCTCCTTCTAACCACTCAGGTGCCTGCATGGGGAGGAGGTTGCTCCAAGCAGCACTGCATTGTGCCAGGCTTTTGGAAGGGAGCAGGTCGGTGGGGACTAATGCCACAGTCCAAGTTTTACTGGAGGATCCTATAGTTAAAAATCACATGAAAAAACCCACAACTTCTTCCAAATCCCCTGGTAGCCCTTGCACACGTACCTGAAAAATCTTAGTTTTCTGGTGTATGTGTGAACGTCTGGATAAGGTTTTCTGAAAAAATGCAGGCGCTTGGCTTTGTCTTGCACTGATTCTCTTCAGCATCCCCCTGCAGAGGGGGATGCACAATCCTAGTGACCCAAAAGGGAAGGTGGAGCAGCAAGCTGAAGCGTCCTGTGAAAGCCTGAGCTGCAAGGGTTTACTTCTCAAACCATAAACGCCTCTGCAGGTTGCGTGAGGGAGGAGCTCTTCTGGAAACAGCAGTCACTCAGCACTACCAGGGGTTTCACCTATGCCTGGTGTTCCCACAGAATGGCAAAACCTGAGCTTGAGTCATTTACCTCAGCCCCTGTGACAGGACAAGCATCCTGTATTAGCTGTGACAACACCTCCGCAGTTAAAAGCTGGACCAGAATCTCAGTCAGTGCATGCTAGCGATATGACTGGAAATATTTTATATTGTCATCTCTGCTCCTTCCCTTACTTTAGGGAAACAAAATTGATTTATTGTTGGATTTTTTGGTTTTCTGCCTTTATTTTTTTTTTGTTGTCTTAGTTCTTTCAAAGCTGCTGGCATTGCTGGAGCATTATCACCAGTAAGAGGGGAATTTGCACATGCAAATTTTACTCCCTTAATTAAAATCAGGAGCACTTGATTACACTGCTGAGCCCCAGAGCTGCAAATATGTAAACAAAGGTTACATGCTCAGAAAGGAAAATTGAGCCCTAAGTCATGTTTTTGTGATAGACTTTTGTTAGTTCTTAGTCTACTGTCAATGCGAAGCCCAGTGCCAAATTAAATGCCTTATTCCTAGACTCAAGTGCCTGCTGTTCCAGGAGCACGCTTTGTAGTTATTTTGTTTAGGTTTGGGATTGTTTTGTTTTCATTGTGTATTTGCTCCTCTGACTTGGAAGCCCTTTGCTTTCTGGTAGGTAGGAAGAAAGCAATTAAGAGCAGGTGTAGCTCAAAGAATGTGATGGGGCATCTGGAAGAGGTGATTAACAGGAAAAAGAAGCCATGGGTTTTATTTTGGTTTTTTTTTGTACTTGTCCTCCAGTGTGTGGCCTTAGTCCTTCAAAATCCAGCGACTGCTGTGCTTCCGCTGCCTCCGGAGGTCAGGAGGATTCTCACTGGTGGAGCTGAGAGTATGATTTAGTGAGACATTGTCTCTTGTGGTAACCACCTTTCTCAAAATGCTCGATCCTGGCCTTGCACAGCAGTCTTTAGCCCCCCTCAGCTGTGTTGGTACAACTGTCCTTGATCATTGAAATGACCTGGTCACAAGAAAAACAAAGAACCCAGCAGAGGACCCTGGAACTGTGCGCCTTCTCTAAAACAGATAATTTCAATTATCTAATTCATAGCACCGTCCCACAAATAGTGCCGGCATGACTGAGAGCCCTGGTGTGAGCCAGGGAAAGAAATGGCTGAGGAGGGATCAGTTGAGGAGCAAGAATTTCTGAGACCAGATAGACCAACGCCATGAGCATACTTGTCAGACAGACCTTCTCTGATAAAGCCAGTAGCGTTACGTTTCAGTTTTCCTAAGTTTTTCTAAGCATAAAACAGTGTAGCAGTGCAGAAGATTTGCTTTCCTTACAAACATCTTATTGAGCTGCAAGGTTGCCTTTTTCATCAGTATCTCCCAGTCCTAACAAATAAGACCAGTCTTGGAGCAGATATGGCAATTAAAAGAACACAAGATGCTTATACTGGTGTAGGGCCCACATATTCCCTAGGTGTTTCCTTAAGAAGACACGTATACGGTGCAAAGTAGGTGTGATACTCCTCCATGCTGGGTCATCACACTTGCTTTGCAAGGCAAAAGTGACTGTACATGGTATTAGTCAGAGGAGAATAAGGCTTGTTTTAGGTAAGAAGCTCTGAGATTTCCTAAGGCTATGGTGTGATGTGCCCTGTTCACATTTTTAAAAAAGATTTTTGCAGGGACTTATTTCTTCAACACTGGTCTTAATTTTAACACTTTGAGGTCTTTTCTGCTTACTCTCTGACTATGAGCTTTTGCTGGTATGGAAGATATGCAGCAGAATTCAGTACCTGCACAGACGATGCCCCAGGAACAGCAGAGGCTGATGCCAGTATGTCACGTTTTCAGTTTGTAAATTCCACTGACCCGTTCCAGTTAAGGTCCCAATTCAAGCCCGCTCTCCACACACAGCCTCTGATTGATTAGGAGTAACTAACTATCAAAGAAAATTTATAAAATAAATTGCCACAACCTTCACAGGTCTGATAAAAGCATAGCTGGTGGGACCTAAGCTCAAGGCAGATCACGCTACCCACGTGCCTGGCAGCTTACAGCCTTCGGTGAGATTTATTGCCATTAAACTAGTTTGATTAAAACTCCTAGAATCAAGCAGGTATCCCTCAACTCCACATACTGCCCTAGCATAAATAAGCAACCTGCTGTACTCTGATCTGTGACACAGACAGCGACTTCTCGTCATCGGGAAAATGGATCTCGGCATTTTGTCTTAATTTTGCACGGGACGTCGTACGCAGCCAAAGTAATACCCAGACTAGCTTATTAATGAAAGCAATGCATTTCCTAAAGATGAACCCAAATGCAAAGGGCAAGTTTCTGTTACCGGGATCAAGTCTTTTCCTTGGTCCGTTCCTGCACACATCGCATTAACATTAACGGGAGTGTCAGCCACACGCGTGTGTATCTCTCATTAACACTAATGGGCAATACGTGCACATGGATCTCTGGTTAATACTGATGGGAGTTACATATACGTGCAACGCTCATTAGCATTAATGAAGGTTCTCCTGTGGATATCTAATGATCGTTAACAGGAGTTACACACATGTGTGTTTCCCATTAACATTAGTGGCACGTGCATCTCTCATTTATATTGATGGGAAACACAGGAAGCCATATCTCCCATTAATATTAGTGGGAGTGATGCACACGCCGCAAGGAGAAAGCTATTCCTGCCCTGTCCTCAACGAGGAAAGTTTGAGCTGTTATTAATTCTGATCTAAAGCAACTTCAGTTTGTGCTGCCTTCCAGTAGATTACCTACGGTCTCCATGACCTTGGCCTCAAGGCACAGGTTTTCTTCCCATACGAAGGAACTCTTTCTGAAAAAGCCCAAATGTTCTTTTCTTTGGTACGAGACAGCATGTCACCTTGGGGGGGGTGGGGGTTCAGCAAACGTATTTCTGAATTGCTGTTATTTCAAAGGAAAGCCTGTATATGCTTTTGCAGCGTAGGGGTGGCAGACACCAGCTGCTGAGTTATTGCTCAGAGGCACACAAAATTTATCGTAAGTTCTTGTGATCGTAACTCCATATTACATCCCGCACTAATGCAGTGTTACGTTAAACTCTGACATGGCTCCTGATGAATGCGGTACAGACTAAAGGCCATGGCTTCTCTTCTGAGTAAAAAAGGTACGAATTTACTACAGTACTGAGCTTTTTATCCTTCCAGTTACAGATTGAACTTCAGCGCCCCTTTCAAAAACGTGTTCTCGTGCCTGCCAGATGGTTTCCGTGGGCTTTTCTACAGGACTGTGTTTAGACCTCCTTCTGAAGGTCTGCCGTTGCCGTTGGGTCGTGTCGCCGCAGAGCTCGGGGCTTCGCGTGGGGGGGCAGCCGCGGGCTCTGCTGCGGGACAGGACTTCCCTCCCTCTCCTCCGTGGGCGTCGCTGCTTGGGTGGGTGCTGAAGAGCCAGGAAGAGCCTGCAGCTCAGTGCCGGGGGGCCCACGGCGTCCGCGTGGCATGAGCAGACAGGGCTAAGGCAGAACGTTGGTCTGCCTGTCAGGTTACGCGTACGGAGTGAGGGGAAGGTGATTGCATAAAGCTCCAGCCTGGGAATCGAGTGATTTGCAATCAGTTCTTACCTTCATAATCCCGATGTAGGATAAATTATTCTTTTTTTTTTTTTTTTTTTTCTATTCCTTGATATATTCATCACCTTGTACACAGGAATTATAACCTGAAATAGGATCTCTAGATGCTACTGTTACGGCTTAGCTACAGTTAATACTAACACTAACAGCCACATCAGGTATATGCTATTTAAACCAGAAAGCAATATATTTAGTTTCAAAAGTGCCCTTTGGTAAGATAGTCTTATTGCTTTTCTCATTACCATACAGGATTAGAATATCCATTGTCCATGCGAATTAGTTACAAAAAAACCAATGTTTGCGAAAAACGGGTGAAAACTAAAGGATTATTTTTGGCAAACACAACTGTACTGTAGCAGGTTCCTGAAGGCTGGGGGAGGTAGATATTGCACCTTCCTGTGCCAGCGAGTCCCCTGCTGAACAAGAAGGCTTCAGCGCAGGGACCGCAGGCTGTAGCGCTGCGGCTGCTGCTCCATTTCAGGAGCCTTCTGGAGAGAGGGAGCGGGAGTGTGAGAGCAGTTGTAACTCCCCCAAGAGCTGTGCAGACAAACTGCCTCGCATGAGCCTTTTCCACCTGCCCTGGCTCTGCATTGAGCGCTCTTTTGTCGCGTGGTGGTTCCTCGTCGTTACAGTGGCGTAAGAGGTGGTGTCGCTGCTTTCTTTAGCAGCAGGTGTTTTACTGCTGGGGTCTGTATGGACCCTGTATGTAAACTACTTCAATCCGCATGAAAATCAACAACAAATTTAGATACGGCAGGCATAAATGCATAAAACTATAAGCACAAACATACAGATTCAGACATATGCTTGCATAAGGCGCACACACTTATCCACACTCACGTTCACCCATCCTGGCAAGTCTAATGCAGGAAAGGTGATTCTAGTGTTAAAGGATGACAGATGTCAGAAGACATCAAGGAAAATCACAACAATAACGTTCTGTCTGGCTACAGCAGCATTAAAGATTCTAATCTGTAACTACAGCTTTCACTTGTAATTCAGAATTCAGCTGCTAAACAAACTAAATAATTTATCAAGCACAATATGTTCTTACTCTGCAGCTTACAAAAGCTGCAGCCATACCTTTGTTTCAAAGAGTCACCAAATGGTGGAAATGTCAAGCTGTTCCTTAAAGTGCATCTTCCTCAATTCCCTTGGTAGGTAGCGCTGACTTTTTTTTTTTTTTCTTTTCCCAAGGATGTTTTATTGTTTTTTCTACTTTTCGTCAGGGTGGGGTTGCCATGGCAATAAAGTAGGATGTCTTGCTGGATTTCACCTTTCCTGTCTTGCTTCATATGGTTCTCCCTCCTCAGAGCAAAGATGGTGGACGCAATGCACGTACAGATGTCTGATTTCAGCTTTCTTTCTCGAGTGTGCTTGGCAGCTGCTCTCCTGAGATGGGCAAAGCTGTGCTTTGCGAGCAGCACTCCGCTTCACGTTCATCCTCTCGCTCTCTAATGGCCACCATCACACGTCTCCCTTGCTTTGTGAGCTCTCTTTTAAGATGGACAAAACTTTTAATGAAAGATTTGCTTCCAGTGTAAACAGAAGCTTTTGTTTAAGCATTTCAATTAACTAAATGACCAAATCAGTTCTCCTTCTCTTGAAGTTAGCTGAGGTTAAATAGTGAAATACACGACAAGAGAGGCTGGAAACATCCATCTCGCATCCCAGCAGTGTGCCCAGACCTAAGCCGGTTACTGGACTTAAAAGGCTTAGTTTAGGTTGTGATGCTGTCGTGACTGTGCCTCTAAACTGGTTCACTCCCTTCTTGTCTCTCAGTGTTTATTGCCAGCACAATTTTCCCAGTTAAACTTCTAGGATTTCTCCCGGGGGGGGGGTGGGGGGAAGGTTCAAAAATTTCATCACTCACCAGGATGAAGAGTTTTCATTTTATATCTCTCTCCCACATCTTTCAAAAATAGATTATAAATCTGTTATCTCTATGGGAATTTCACAGTGGTAGCATCTCAGAAATCCAGATGAAAAGGGATAGTAAATGCAAACTTAAGTCACAGTCCTTCGTTTTGAACCTTGCCGATCAGCTCTTCTCTCCTTGTGGAGTGCCATCACTGGAAAGAGCTGATATTTTGGGGTATGCTAATGGATAATGCATCCCATGAAAGTATCACTAATATGATCAGAATTTAAAACTCCCTATCCCAGTAGCCGTATGTCACAAAATAAATTAAAAAATACATAACGTATTTAATGCGATGTGATTTTTTTCCCTTTAGCGTTTCGATTTCTTTGCAACTCAACCATAAGTAAAGCGGGGGTGTGTTGCATGAACTCCAGCGGGTTAGCCGTGATGCCTTTCTTTGCTGCTTTTCAGTACTCTGGTTGTAATGGCCAAGCTGAGAAAACGTTTCCTATTTCCAGTTGAAGGTCTTATCCTCTGCTTTCCTTCTGCCTTACTCACTAGGGTTGCATTAAGTTTCCCTCTGATTTTACTAACGTTGCCCTGGCAGAACATCAGTGTCATTTTAAAGTATCACTATAATATTTGCTCTTCTGACTACATCGGTCTCTGACTGTTAGTCCCACTTTTTCTTTTGAACAGATACTATTAGTATAATTATAATTCATACATTATAGCACTCAAGAGACATGGGCATTGTCTCACTTTCCCATTTAGTTAATGCCTTAGAAAACTTGCAATCTGGGTAGGAGACAAAAAGCAGCACATGGATACAAGACAGGGGAAGAAGGGCGCAATGAGGCAACGTGACTTTGCATGCCAAGCAGCAGTATCAGCACTGTGCCATTATCTCTTACTTTGGGGGTATTATGATAAAAGAGAGGTTGAAGGGGAACCTCCAGAGCTGTCAGGTGGTTGTTGTGTAGCCCTTCCTTCAGGAGCTCTTTCACAGGGTGAGGCGAGGCAAGAAGCGTGAAGTTATTTGTCTTAAAATGCTGCGGTTAGCACGAGCTTGGCTTGCCTGACGGATGGGTGGTAGGAGTGGATTTTTTTAGTATAGAAGTCGCTCAGAAGATTGAACAAACTTTTCTCTGATGTGAAAAAATTTAGTGCACATTATTTTGCTGAACTGGAACTTCTGTTTCAGCCTGGTAGTAATGGCCTGCAAAGACAGGTCCACTGCTGCCATCACGACAAAGACTCCCCGTACTTTGCAAAACAGACTGTCTTTACTATTTCTGCCCCAAACTAATACTTCTGAGCACGGTATGTCACAGCTGCCGTGACAATCATGGCTGTAGGGCAAGCTGTGCTTTGGCTGCTTTTCTCCCGGTTGCCTCTCAGGGCAGAGGCCGAGCTCCCTGCCAGTCATTTAGACAGGCCCAGGCAATCCAATGCCTTTTAAACCAGACCTCAGCCCAGTTCACGAAGGCACAAGGTCCAGCTTCACCTCGTACCAGTAAGCCTTTCCTCAGAGCAGCTGTGGCGGTGCCTGATTATAGTGACCTAAAAGCAGGTTCTACACAAAAAAAAAACCACCAGTGTTGAATCTGTCACCCGAAAGGTGCAGCATGTTTGGGTCCCTTGTCCTGGAAAATAGAGCTGCGGCTGCTGACTCGATGCTATTTTAAGGATGCATCAGACCCCAGGCAGCAAGCGAGAAGAAAATCAGGATGTTTTTAAAGGTAGTTAACATTGCTTAAACATTTTTATCAGGAAGATTTCAAAGTATTTTGTGTAAGTATTATCATTATCCCCAGGTTATACATGGCGGGACTGAGATAAAGCACAGATCAGCTACCTTCTCAAATCCCTGTGAGAGCTGAGTGATGAAATGGGGAACGGGACCCCCCCACCTTGGCTTTCCATTGCACGCTGTAACTATCGCACAGCCCCACGTCATGTGCGGTTCTGGTATTTGTCATTCTGACTCAGCTGCACTCCGTGCCTTTTAATTCAGCGACAATATGTGCACTTGGGGGTTGGGAAAAAGGCCTGGTTTTTAGGCAAGCCATGTGTGCTGTTTATAGTCTAAAATGCATTTAGTGTGAAAATCTGATGGCTCTTGAAAATATCTTCCTGGACTTTTTGCTGAGCCTGCCAAGAACACTGATAATTAACAGAAGTAATTTTGGGACAGGAACAAAAAGGCTGACCATATGTTTTCGTTCTAGTCCTATACCATTTCTCTGAAAGAAAAATGGAGCTTCAACCTGCACGAAGAAGTATCAGCCCTGAAAACATGGTTCATTACTTAGCGTGTTTACACTGAATTAAAGCAGAATTTAGCTTTTATGTTCAATTGCGTTATTAGAAGCATCTAATGCTATTTGATTAACAGATTTTTATAGGCCCAGGGACACAGTTGGCTGGGCTGAGGTGCTGAAGCGTGTTACGGCACAGCGTTGCCTGCGTGTCAGCGTGTGAGCTCTAGCCGTAGCTGATTCAAATGGGAAAACCCAGGAGCCAAATATCAGCTCTGTCATGTGTTTAGTAACCACGATGCCTGTAATATCACATTACAGCAGAGGTTCAGTCAGGTACTGTTGTATTCCCCTAACTCTGTATTACACACAAAAAAATTGATAGCTGCTCACGTTGCATTATTCTGGGGGAAAATATCAACACCTGCAGCTGAGGATGATTCCTAAATGCTGATGAGAGAAAAAGAGTCTCATAGGCTTCGTTGCTGTAGAATAAAGGCCATAAAATGCAGGAATGCAACGGCAATAATGATGGACTACACAGAGTTGTTAACCATGTATGCGTGTGAACACATTTATGAAAAATACTTCATTGCAAACCTTCGGTCTTGCAGGCCAGCTAGTGAAATGTCTTTGATTTTTTAATATTTAATTTTTCAATAGTAACAACAACGGTAATGGATAACGTATGCGTATAATAGCTTCTGTGTGTTAAGATAGTAAGGTTATTTACAACTTTCACCTAAACAGCAGGTTCCTTGAAGCACCATATACATGCATAGTGTGTTTATTTGGCAGCTGTGTAACCAGGAGTGTTGTCTGGGGTATGGGAACGACTCCTCCTAAGGGGATGCTCCGTCACCCTTTAATTCACTTTCTAACCCTTCTGCTGAGACGCCCAGTCGGTCTGTCGGTCGGTAGCGGTCGCGCACGGCAGGGCCAGCGGTGGGCTGGGAAGCAGGGCGAGACCCGTGAGCTCCTCCTTCCAGCAGCTACAAACAACCGCCTGTTTAGGAGGAGAATTCCAGCTCCTTTCTGCTGGCCTGTGCTGGATGCAAATCACCGTCCTGAAAGGGGAAGCTTGTGCGAGGGCCCTGGCAAACTCTTAAGTGCATTTATTTTTAGGACACTTCAGCAGAGGGCAAGCACAGATGAATAAGACTTTGAACCCAGGAGACTGCCGCTCTTCAAACAAACAGTGAATTTCTGACCTATAAATGAAGATAGGTCATGGTGTCTTATTTCTTGAGGGTATTATACTACCCGCAGGTAGGCAAAGAGGTGGAGGAGTTGTGATATTAACACGATTCATATGCTGATGAGCCAGAGCTCTTTCATGTAAGAATGGTGTTAGGTTTTGCCTGTGCGACTGGCTGAGAACCATTTCAGTACACGTTATCCTCTTATTCTTTAGCCGTGTGATGTCTTTCATATTAACCATTGTCTTTATTTCTGTATCTGAGTAATTCCCTGAAAAGGGATACAACATTGATAATCTTGGGATTACCAATGTTGATAATTAGGGATACAATGTTGATAATTAGGGATACAATGTTGATAATTAGGGATACAATGTTGATAATTAGGGATACAATATTGATCATTAGAAATTTGCTGATATATACTTGCAAAGGCTTTAATCACCTTGCTAAACAGAATCAATAAGCAAATACCTGTTGCCTGGAAAATGGTTCAGATAAATTAAACACAGCATCTGTATGCATGTGTTACTGCAACAGTATCAAACAGACCCGGTCTGAATATCCTTGTTTTCAGAAATTTGGCGCAATGCGGATTACAACAAGCAAGAAGAAAAAAAAAACAAAACAACTCATTTCTGATTAAAGAGTACGGGGAAGGGCAGGTCGGCCATCGATTTCGATGCTCATTTTAGACACACTCCATGCAAATACAACAGTAATACAAATCTGAAGGGTTTAAATTAGTTAAGTTTAGAGCGGACCAAACCCCACAGTTCTTGCTAACCACACTGCTCAACCTGGGAGAGAGCGGGACATTGTTCCTGCTTTCGGAAACCTAGAAGCTCTCTCCCTGAAAACAGAAACCCGTTTGTAGTGTCACAACAGGCACGGAGAGGTGTCAGTGAGGGTGTAACTTCAGTCAAGCGTCTCGGAGCACGGTCAGACAAACTTGTTAGTGCAAATGCCAGTAGTTATAAAATAGGGAGGGGAAAAAAAGACATGCCGTATAGGTGAAATCTCAGCAGACAGATTCAGTTTTTTCCATGAAGCATTAGCAAGGTTTTAAAAAGCTGCAACCTGCATATTAAAAATGCCCATGTGTATAATACATGAATAAGGGCACCTTGGCTGAATACATTATGGAACAGAACTGTCATCTTTACCCCTTCACAATCATACTTTTGATTGCTTATGTGAATAGACAAGAATAGCAAGGAGCACTTATCAAAAGTTAAATTAGACAGTGAATCGATGGATTAAGACCCTATTTCTAAAAAATGAGCGTCCCTCCACCAGTTCCTTTCTTTCCACCTCTTTCTCAAATCAGGCCTTTTTTTTTTTTTTGCAGCTCTTTATTTAGACACAAAGCCTGGTAAATGATCATGTTTTATCCACAGATTGACTGGGGCTTTTTTTGTGATTCATTCACCTGCTGCTCCAGCAAAGACGTAATCCCATCTTCATTTATATACCTGGGAGACAATTCCGACAGAGGAAAGAATGTACGCTACCAAAAGGAGGCCGCTACATCTGCTGTGCTTGATATATGTGAAGCGTGGCAAAAACCTCTCTGCAGCTGTTTGTCTTTGTATTTAGGATGAGAGGATATACTAATGCACTTGCAGGGCAGGAGTGACTCACTGAATATTTCAACAAGATATGTAGATTTTATGCTGTGCTATTCAATACAATATATATATATTTATTTTGATAAGCTGTATAGTCCTGGCTCATGAGCCCGTTTCAAGAAACAGAGACATGGAATTTTTGGATCAAAGTAGTCTGAATTTTTCCCCTTAAGTATTGATTCTCTGTGTAACCATTATTTTGCAGTGCTCTCTGTGGAAAGGCTAGCAATTCAGCTTTTTAATGATCGCTCTCTCTAATGATGGAATTAAAAAAGAGTGGCAACTGTTCTGGTAGAGATGGCTCTTGTCTACGACTCTGGGTTTTAGCTCTCAAGTGAGTGGGACAATGTACAGCTCCCGGTGACAAAGCTTATGAATTGCTGCCACCAGCGAGAGCTTGCTGATAAAATGAAGTGCGTGTCTACGCTTCTATTTTATATTCCATCGAAATTAAAACCATTTTAGGCCCTGCATGCAGACCTTTGCAGATACCTGAACTGTATTTTTTCCATCTGACTCATGCCTCTGTGAGTCATTTGTAGCACTTTCATATGCAGAGAGATTTTTTTTTTTTTTTAGGCGATTTATGATGCTCCTTTGAGTACACCTGACCCCTCTTCTTTAACAGGGGCTGGGCACACAAGGAAAAGTTCCCTCTGGACAGTGCTTTACAATGACAGAAATTACAAGGGTGTTTAGAACATGGAAACCCATTTTCTGTTGTAACCACAAACAATTTCTAAGCAGGAGCAGGCTTTTGCCTGTATATACCACATTTCATCATAATTAAGGAAGCCTGTTTTGCTCCCTCCTGTGTGACCTTGACAAATCATGTAATCTTGGAAAGATTTCCTACGGCCCCGGAGCTGAACAGGGGTCCCAGGCGTCGCGCAGCGGCGGGGCGGGCTGCCTCAGCCCTTCTCAGGCCGTGCCGCGCTCCGTGCCCGAGCAGTAGCTGGCAGCGAGGACAGAGGGACAGGGATCGTTAGTAACCCTGTGCGACAACATGCTGGCAATCTGCGTTGTACCTGGGAACAGGAAAAAGTGAAAGATGCAAGATCACTAAAATGGCAAAGCTACTGCACTTGCTTGCAGAAAAAATAAAACCAGCAACGAAAGGCATTGGCAAGTGAAGGAGTGGGGGTTTATCGTTACCTCCAGCGGAGGTTTCACTGTCCTGGTGTTGTGCACCATCCTGTTACACTAATGGCAGGAAATTAAATTTCCTTTCTTCTCCTGGATGATTTGCAAGCTCCTCCTGAGTCCCACATCACCACATACTTCTTACTTGAAAACGGCTGCCAAATTGTGAAGATAAGAAAACAAAGCAATCAATTCCTGTTTAAAGTGATCAGATAATGGTTAGCAAAACCATTTTTTTTTTTTTTCTGGCTGCCTTTTCAAACCCCTACTGAGATCAGAGAGGGGGGTGTGTGAAAAAATCTCAAACCTCCAAGACACAGCCCTTTTGTGGGAAGATTGGAACGGACTTTTCAGGGCTTTCTCTTCATTTTGATAATTTTTAGGAATAGGCTTTAGAACAGACCAAAGAAAAGGATGAGACACCCTAAAAGGAAAGCATGAAACAGTATTTAAAAGAGTGTGACTTCATTCTCGCCTGGAGGCATGTCGAATTCATACCGGGAGCCCCCCCGGATATTTCACAGTGCGGTGGAAGAGGGCCTGCTTCCCTGGCAGGTCATCACCGCGTCGCGTCCTGGGATCCGGCACTCGGCACGCTGGTGGCGGCTCTACCTGCCTCGGTCTCAGTGTAGCTCCTGTAAACACAAGTCGAGGACTCCGTCTCTGGAATCCCAAATGTCCAGGCAGACTCACAAGGCGACGGGCGATTGATTTGCGCTATGGGACAGAGCTGCGGGAAAGTTATCTTGAATTCAGAAGGCTTACGGACGGCCTCCTCGCAAAACTCGAGGGTATAACACGGACGGCTGCGTGGGGTTGGCTTATCGAAGTGCTCCTTTCTGACCTCTCATGGGGCAGCAGACTCTGAAAGAGATTCATTAAAAGGGGGGAGAGAGCAGAACAGCTAATACAGAAGAGGAGATGTAAGGTACATCACAGAGGCGCATTAGGATAGATAAAACTCAGTAAAAAATACTTTGTTAGTGGGCTATGGTGAAGGCACGCTCACAGCTAGCAGAAGACGGCGTTTCTGTGTTGCGTGGGTCTTCTCAGCTGAGGAAAGACCGTGGTTGGTGTGAGTTTTGCATGGTCATTTTGAAACGTAGGCCGGCTCCTCCAGACTCGCGGGAGGCAGAGTGGCACTGGTGACCCCGAAGAGGGAAGAACTTCCCCCCCCGGCCATCTTCCTCTGGCAAGAAATTATCATCTGACCCTGGCCCACAACCTGCCAAGTCAAGTAGCAAAGGAGTATCAGAGTAAAAACCATGAGCACTTGGAGATTGGGCTGCGTTTGATGGCACAAGCCTTTCATCAACTTTAGGCCTTTGGAAGTTTGCATTGCTTGTGCAAACGGTTAGTGAATAAAAGCTGCTTACTAGTGGCTATTTTAAGCCCTGAATTTTAAGGATAGATGGATAATGGATATAATTTTACTTCTCTCCACTAAAATATTCAACCTTCTGGAGGCAGGCAAAATTTTAAGGCTTTTGGACATGCCAGCTATTTAGATCTGTTTGCATTTGAATACAGAACCTAAAAAACGAGTCTTCCGGCAGTATTAGTACCCTCCTGAAACTAAAATATTAGTTAGTAATAATAACAGATACACTCTGAGGACAGGCCGTGCAATGAGGAAAAAGAGCAAAATGCCCAACTTTTATGCTAGATTAACAGAATTTGACTTTTGGCTAGTTAAAGTAAGTCTTCAAATCCGCTGTTCTCTTCCTGGAGCTTTTCTGACCAATTGGACATTGAAATCACATTTTGAAATACGTTAAGAAAAACCATCTAGTTAGCATTAGCGTGGGAAGTGTAACCTGTGATCTTATTGTTCTTATTTTAAATCTGAATGAACAACTTCTTATTAGAGCGGAATAGAAAAATGTGTGAATCAATAAGTGGTGCTTCAGTGTTAGAATCGAGGAAGTGCGGCTGGGGATAAAAAATAGCTAGAGGCTGCCTCGCAGTTGTTACTAATCTACCTTGTGAAATCTTCACCTCTGTACTTTTTCTTTCTTCCTTTTTTTCTTCTTTCTCAGAAGTAGCCTCAGACGGTTTATTGATCTGTTTTTACCCCAGATTTTTAAGCTGTAGAAGTAGTTGTGACTCCTGGTTTGACCAGATACCATCACCTTGACAGAACTTGTGGGCTTGAATCGCAGCTACCTGCTGTGGAGAAGTCCCTAGGTTATGAAGGCCCTGCTAGGTCATTGGGTGGGAATCTCAGAAACCAAGGCTCTCTTACGCCACTTACTTGCAACACAGGAGTATACATCAGTGGCTTTATGTGAGCTTTAATAATAGTTTCTTTTTGAGCACCAGTGTTTTTAAACCAATAACACGATGAATAGAAGACAGAGGGGTTGGAGGGCAATTATTTATCAATGTGGAATAAGGAACAAGCGAAAGGGTCAGTGAACTTATTATAAGATGACGTGGCTAATCAATGCATGCTCATTCTCTGTCTGATCTGCATTACTGAGTTAAATCCTGCACCTTTGTGGGTACAGAGGGCTCCTTTGCATTGCGGGCAGCCGGTTTTGTCTACGGAGAGACAGAAGGTGGCGGATGGCCACATGGGGACACAGGGCCAGTGGGCTGTGGAAAGCTAAATTTCTTGGCTTGCTCGCGTGGTGGTACTGACCAGTAACGGAATAGAAGTAAAGAGGTGAAGAATTAATAATTCTAGAATAGAGATAAATGTAGCTACACACACAAAAAGTGACCAGGCAAGTAAATGTGCGGTCATGTCTTATCATGGCAGGCAATGAGGCTTCTCTGCCTCAGCTTCCCCGTCTGTAAGGGGAGTTGGCCCACAAAGTTTCTTGGCATCTAAAAATTTTTAAAACCGCTCTATAGGTCCTGCAAGTTCGGTTTTTTTCAGGAGACTGTTCCTAATTAGAAATGGTTCCTAGTTAGGACACTTTCCTTCATGCTCGTTTGTTTTTTGTAACATCCCATTATTTCTAATTTCTAGATGACAGTGTTCTCTCAGCCCACTCTCTTGAGTCCCTCTCCCCACACGGTGGTAGTTACCGTACCACCTTTGGTCAGTGTTACCTACGTTACATAATTCTCATAAATGCTCCTCATCAGTCAAATTGTTCTGGGGCTTAAACAGTAGCATTGCTTCCCCGCCTCGCCCCTAAGCTCACCATCTCGCCGTCTGCCATTGCCCTTTGTTTACAGCTTGTCAACCAATTTTAAATCCAAGAGACAGTGCTCATTTCCAATCCAACTGAGATTAATTTTTCAAGTATGATTTCTGGGGTATTGCGTCGAATGTCTGCTGATGCTGGACACAAGATGGAAAATTGCTCTTTGTTATAAATTTGACCCCCACTGTACTCACCCCGTGTTTCAGCACGGATGTCTAGGGTCATAATTTCACTCATTGCTGTTCATTGCTCATGTTTCTGCTGTCAGCTGCTTACTTTCCTTAAAAAAAACCCCAAAACTCTCACTTCCATTACTTTCCCAGGGATTTTAATGTGATTTACCAGATGATAATTTCCACGATTACTCTTTATTCATCTTCTAAAGTTCAGTGCCATCCAGCCATCTGGTGTCTCATTAGTTCTGCAGAAGCCCTAGCCTGCAAAAAAAAAAAAAAAAAAAATTCCTCACATGGCTAATTTTAAGTATGTGAATCCTAATGATGCAAAGGAGACTGCTCATATTTTTTGAGCCAGGCATACAGATAACTCTTGCAGGACCAGGCCATAAAATACTTTCGAAAGATTTCTTTGGATAATCGCGTAAAGTAATTAGCGTGAACCCTGCAATGTACTTCACGCAGAAGTGCTAATGGGTTATTATTAAGGTTTTCCTTAATAATTTCTTTACCAGGTTTTTATCAATCACCTAGGCATTCGATCTTTGACAAAATGAAGAGCAGTGTAAATCAGCGTTAACCTGAAGCATGATGATGGATGGATGTTTTCAGGAGATTTGGAATCAGAAGTAAAGTTTAATCACGTCTTATGTAGCTATTTTGCTTTCTCTCCCCCTCGTGGTGCTAGAGACCCACACACCAGCGTAGCCAGTTTAGCATCAGCAGGATCAATTTTTTGTTGGTCTTCCTTAAATAGCAAATATTCTCTCTCAAATTACTTCTCCTCACTAATATAGGTATACAACCCCATCTTATTTGCCTTGCATTCTGCAACTAGAATTCACTTTTTTCTGTCTAGAAAGGTGTTACTGCAAAGGAGCAGCTCTTTTCCATACCCCCTTTTTCTGACTGTATCTGAGAAACACCTTTCAATTTGTTAACGTGCCGCTCAGTAAAAACATCTACCCTACACCAATTTCAGAGTGCCATTATTAAGGTGTGAACCATTTTGTAAAAGGCAGCTTGTTATTGCTGTATATCATAAATATCCTTCAAACGCCCAGTCTTTGAACTTGTGGCTCGTCAGTCTGGCATCTCAAATCCCCGTCTGCTATTACAAAATACTGATCTTGCTCATTACCACCGTAACAATAACACCTAGTTAGGAAGAGAATACGGCTTCTCCTGGCAAACCGCAGTGCCTCGTGTTCCGTTGCTTTCTGCAGCTTAGCTTATTAAATCAGTTTGCACAGAGCCAGTTTCTCCACATGCCTCTGCAGAAGCCTGAATGTTCTTTTGTAGGCTCCTGAATTCAGACCGGGCGGCGTGGAACACGCGGGATGAACCTCGCTTGCCGCCGTTGACTTACGGAGCCTACCTCAGCTCCGAAGTGCGTTTAGCCATATATTTTGCGAAGCGATATAGGAGATTATGTATTTTTGTCTCCTTAAGTACGGATCAGGGAAACAGAGAGAAATCAGGTATGTTTTCTCAGGACTTGTGCAAGTTAAGTCTGCAAGTTAATTCCCTGGAACCCAGCGTATGTTTTAACCGCAACGCTCTTCCTGCTGAAGAGGCTTCTAAGCTAGCCCTTAACGGCTAGAAAATATTGCTCAGGAAAGGTAGAGGCAAAATCACTTACCTCTAACTGATTTGAGACAGCAGGGAGTAGTTCATGATTACTTTAGCTGCTTTTATACTATTTATTTGTTACTTGCGTTCCAGCACAAGAACTGGTACTTCACCAGCCCTGGAGAGAGGAACATCCCAAAGAACTCGCCCAGGAGAAACAGAGACCAGCCAAACTCTGGAGTTGGAGCTACGTACAAACATAAAAAAATAAAAAAATACTGCTTCCCCTAAAACCAAACCACAAAGTATCCCCAATGGGATCTTTCAAATGAAGAGAATTAAATTCCCACGTTATTCTTTTTTAATCACAGTCCAGATGAGAAATTATTAACGATAAGCAAGCCTTTGGTCTGAATACCAATATTAAATCCACTCTGCAGAGTTGCAAGTTTACATCGTTCAGTGGCTGTGAAATAAATGCTAGAACGAACAACTTCCACAAGTCAGGAAAGAATTTGCATGTAAACATCCTGACGAAAGAAGAAAGCCACTTATAGACAGCCTCTAGATTAAAAGCACCGTGAAATCATTTCAGACTTTAGCATAACAGTCCTGATGGACCAGTGTGCTCTCTGGGCTAAGAAAACATAACCTCTCCGGAAAGGAGAGACTTCAGTGGAGCCAAGTCAGTTCAGGATCATTTAATTCAAAATCTCCACGTAATTTCTTTTTATTTAAACCATTATTAAGAAATATCCTTCAGCTTATCACATGTGAAGCGTAAGCTTCCTTTGGTATTAACTTTGACACATACAGAGCACTTGGGGGATTATATTAATTTAGGTGATAGTACCTGTTAGTGAGCATCTGATTGCCCTCAGTGCAGAAGGATTTACTCTTGTTATTGATTTGTTGGCAAATATAATGGGTGGAAATCCCCTGGTATTGCTGGTAGCTGTGGCTTCGAAATTTTATTGGATTTGTGAGCAATTTTCCTCTGTGTTTAAACTTGTGATCGCTTTATAAAAAGAAGAGCCCAAGAGTAAGGTGAAAAACAAATGCTTGTTTTTATTTTGCTGAAGAGGGAAGCTGCCTTGTTTTGCTTTGTTCCTGGTTGTTGATTGCATTAGCCTGGCTTTTGTCATGGTTACTCTTGCGACAGGCGCTGAACCGAGAATGCATTGCTACAGGAGCCAGCAGGAAAGAAGCCATTACCTCTAATGGGCACAGGGTCATCGGGACAAATTTTGTCTCATGCAGAGGATAGAAATCAGAGCCATCCAACTTTTAGTTGCCACAAATAACTGGGTGGGCTGGTGTGACTTCCTCTGCGGCGCTAGTTCCCTCCTAAATAATTTTCCTCAGTCCTTTAGGCAGGAGTCAATGAAAGCCAAGAACAAGTCAGGTTGATCCCCGCAGGCTCCGGGCAGGTCCTCCCCGCTCAGACCCGCCGCGGCAGGCTGGCCGTGGGGCCGGTGGGCACGCCGAGGGCTGCCCCTCGCCTGCGGGCGGGAGGCAGCCAGGGAGCAGCTCCGGGCACCCCTGGGAGCCTGGGGCGGTGACAGCGAGCGCCTGCCCTCCCCGTCCCGTGCTGCGCCGTGGTCTGTGCTCCAGCAGTCGTTGTGTTCTTAGTCCTAGTTATCAGGTCCCCAGGAGAGGTAAATTGATTTATCTTTATCTGTTCTTTGCCAAGGCGCAATCCCTCTGCCCCTGCACGGAGAAATTTCTGGTAGAATACCATAGAAGTGTCACAAATAATGAATGCAGAATTGGGCCTCCAGGACACAAAATGTCTCCTCTTTAGCTTTTCTTTACGACCGATTCATAAAACTTGATCAGAATTAACAACAACAACAAAAAAGGGAGTTTAATTAAACCCATATTGGGAAATGTCTAAAGAAATAAAGTGTTTCATTATGTTCTCTTATTATATCCTACAATATTCATCCAATTAAGGTTAGCACTCAAGTTATTTTTAAGATGTGACATGAATAAGATAACCCAAGATATCATATGATTGCTCCAGCTGAGACACAATAGTTGAAAGTCATTTTTTCCAATAAAAATAACAGTGAACAGTGCTATTAATTCATGGTAATGATGCTACTGGGAGAAGTCTATGACTTCCACTGCTGAATAATCAACAAAAGTAAATTAGCTTTAAGCAACAGAATGTGTGTGTATGTCTATGTTGGTGAGTGTAAATGACCTTGAGAATTGAGAAAAGCAAATTAAATACAGTTTTAAGCATCGTAAGAATGTTTTTTTATAAATCATATATTTTGAAATGTAGTCCATGTGAGTTCAGGTCTCTGCAAGGCAAAATTCATTACCATTCTCGTCTTACCTATTTTAACTAAAATGCACAGATGTATACTTCTACCTGAAAGCTTTCCAAATTTCAGCTTCATCACATGAAGAAATACGGTTCCTGGCACATTTAATTTTTACTTCTAACTCAACAAAATCAGAAGCAAAACATTCCATTTAATAAATCTGTGGTTTCTTATCCTCTGTCTCTTGGTCCTCACTGGCTCTTTCAAGTGGGCTCTGTTTAAAGAGAAAGCTTTTATCTCCATTGTAGACATTTTTGAACAGCCTTTCAAGCTGCTATAAAACATTCAACTTCTTAACTTAGGAAAGTCTTTTTTAACTGCATTTATCCATTAACTTGATTTTTTTTTCTTTCTTTCCTACTCTTCCTGCCTCCCAGAAAGCATGTATTTTCCTAAAACTACCCGTTTTTTCCTTCCAGTGCATTTTTGCTATTTAATCAGGTGTGCGCAATTTGCACTTTTACCCATTCAGGCTTAACACGTTAGTTCAAACCCCTTGTCACCGTTGGAAAAAAAATATACTTTGCTGATTTTGCAGTCCACTTCTTACATTTTTTCATACATAGATACTCCACTCACCTCCCCTTGCTCAGTGCTGCTTTGCATTTTTTCAGATTGATTTCCTTACGGTCTTTTGCGTTGCTTCCACTTGCAGCCCCTCTCACCAGGCTGGTAGCTGTACAGCAGTTGTATATTTTTTTCTGTATTAACCAGTCTTAAATACATCAATTGTGTTGTTACGTGCAGAGAGGCTGCCATGTTGTGAAGCCGACTGACAGAGTGTTACAGAAAAGAAAGAAAAGAACGCTTACTTTTGACGACTTTGTATTTTTCAGTTTGGAGTGCTGCAATCTTCAGAGCTGGAAAATTGGAAGTACCTGATTAAGTTTTGATTATTTAATTTAAGAATATCCTCTAATAATGCCTCTTTCTTGATTGTTCATTTCAAGATGGTCATTTCCCTATGAAAATGTAGATCAAGGAGCATAAAACAGATCATAGAGTTATTGAAATCTTGAGTTTCATCTTGACTTGAAAGGAACCAGTACTTCTCCAGCAGTTTGTGTGCTGCAAATGTTCTGCGTAGGAACGTTTATGAACTGAGTATTTTTGTACATAACCTCACAGTGGCCGTGTTGAAATTATTATACCGGATTGGTGTACAACCGTTATAGACAGCTATTTTCAAGCAGAGTTTAGGATAGCTTAGTAGCAGAAACACGCACGTCAAGGGACGTGTGAAGTCCATAATGCTTCTACAGCTTAAAAGTGCAATCTGAATGACGATAAATGTGTAAGACATAATTAGAAGCAAATTAGAGGTGGATTAGTGTGGCCGTTCTAACAATGGTAAACTGAAATCTCCCAGGCGTGGTAGCATAAAAGATACTGATACACTACAACCTCTCGGTATGGCAGGCAGCGTTGAAAACGAAAGCATTACAGCAAGCTACTGCGTTTTGAAAGAGCTGAGGTGCCCTTTTGTTGTTTTGGAGGTAGTTTCCTCCTGTAAGGAGGAGTGTCTTACAAGGCGTCCCAGGAAAGTTTGGCTGCCCGCGCTGCGCCGTCCTTCCCCCGCTCATCGTGTGTGCCGTCTTCTCCGGGAGCACAGAGAGAGAGCACCGGACACCTCTCGTTAGCTAAGGCGTTATTACAAGTCCATTTTGGTTCATGGAAACTTCCTAAAGGAAACCTGTCTTGCCCTTTCATTTCAGTGATGCTACAAATACCTTTGGGACATCAACTGAGAATAGAAGAGAGAAAAAGGATGAGGGAAGCTGAGCCGAAGGATGAAGCTAAGCAGGATCTGAAAGCTATGCACTTTTTCCACATGAGGTAATGTATACGTAGCGTGCGTAGGTGTAGCCTGTGCATGTCTAGGTACGTGCATCTTACGGTTTCTAACTATACCTGCGTGAGGAATCAACACTCCGTAATCAGTTGTAAGAGTCAAGCTTCTTTCGGTGGAAAATCATCTGAAATAAGTATTGCAGTGTTCGCATGTAGAGTGTTATTGGCTGAAAAATATGTGAATAATTGTGAATAAATACGATATATATGATAGATTCATTGTGACTATGCTGGATGGCACTGGCTAAGTAAACAAATGTGTGTTTCATTGATCAGAATGTATGCCTTCGATTTTAGTTCTCTGGAAATACCTAAAACTACAAAATTGCAATTAATTTAAAATTCACTCATTCTGTTCTGGCTCTTAGTGATAGATCTTTTTAAGGGTATTTACAGAAGACGGAAAAGTCTGGACGTTAGAAAAAATCTAGACCTGTTGGGAAATGTTTTGTGATATCTTCTCAGGTTGACACAGAAGGTAACATCAGTAGGTGTTCTCCCAGCCGAAATTTGGATATCCTACGTACGCTCCTACCAGAGACATGGCAAATAGAGAACTGTTGACTTTCACTAAGTCTGAATTTGATACAATGAAGATATTAAAGTCATATCCAAGACGGCTAAGGAAAACATCAAGAAACCAAGAGCATCACCCAGGAAAGCCCCCTCAGTAGCTGGTTGCCACCGGAGGTGATGATGACGTCATTCATGTCAAAAGGTCTTCCTTTTTTTCATTTTCATATATCTGCAAACTAGGCAAATGACAAATCTCCACTCGCAGAAAGTGGTAAAACAGATTTTTGTCTTTGGAAGTTGGGATTTGCTCAGTTTGCAGCCATATGACAACTGTAATTACTGCAAACTCTCGCAGGTAGTTTGCCAGTGCAATGGGCGTTTCGAACCGAACGAATACCGATTATGCCAGATCCCTAGCGTAGCTGTGGATGTTTATTCCTGTTCTAAAAGAATTTGGCGCTGACGCCGAGTAACATGTGCGTCGTAAGTGTGTGGTTTTCAAAGCTTTCTGTGTACAGAGGATGTATTTGGAATAAAATGGGCTTTGATTTAGTCATACTGGAAAGCATACCTTAGATTAATGAAGAATATATACGTAAAAGTGTTGGTCCTGCCGGAAATTTTCCAGCCCTTCAAAACAGGGTACAAAACCTCACAGAATTCTGGAAGCCAGTGGATATGTGGAGGGCAAAATGTAAGAATAACTCCTATGCTTTTCTTATAGTATGCTTATTTAAATCCTAACATATAGATTTTTTAAAAATTATATAGATTTTAGATATATGGATTTACATATAAAGATACAAATGTATTATATATACAGATAGAGATTTAGATATAAAGGGGTGTATATTTTAGATATAGGCTAGATATTTGGATTTTTTAGATCAATTATATAGGGACTATTAACTGAGAGCTTAGATTAAGAATATAAAATGAAATGCTTCACTCTGAGGGCGGTGAGGCGCTGGCCCAGCTTGCCCAGAGAAGCTGTGGATGCCCCATCCCTGGAAGTGTCCAAGGCCAGGTTGGACGGGCCTTTGGGCAACCTGGTCTAGTGGAAGGTGTCCCTGCCCATGGCAGGGGGGCTGGAACTAGATGATCTATAAGGTCCCTTCCAACCCAAACCGTTCTATGAGTCTGTGATCTGTTGGAAAATGCAACATTTTGTGTCTTTCAGAATGAAAACACAAAGGGAAGCTCCTGACTTATTTCACCTTTATTTGGGAAAATACAGATGTTAAAAATATGTGAGTAAATTAAATAATATGTTAATAACAAGAGAGAGGTGCTTTATTAAAATCTTTGAAGCTTCTTAACAATTAATTTTGTAAGTTTAATTCCATTTTGGAACAAAAAAGTCTTTGAAAGCATAAATTCCCCTGCAGAATAGATACTCTGGTCCAAATCTAACTTTCTCCTTGTAAATATAAACATATTCTCAGACTGATTTTGCAAGGGAAATAATAAACAGGTAGAGGCTTATTTTAAAACTGGATGGTAAAAGCCTAGGCTCCTAGTAACCAGGATGGGATTTTCAGTGTCAAAATAATTTGCAGATATCTAAGATGTTTAGTATCTCAGAGAACTAAGTGGTACTTCTGAATTTTTGGGAGATTCGTAAGACGCACTGTCCTAATTTTTTGTATAGTTTAGAAAATTGTGCCATCTGAATTTAAATTTGCATTTTCAAATGCACTAAGCACCTCAGCATCATTACGAACTTTATTGTTGCCCACAAAATTTGCTTTTTTTTGGCTCTTCCTTTTATGTCCAGATGAACGAATCTCTTTCAGGTTAACAAGCTGACACAGAGCTGCATTTAGTGCATTATTGGGTGTTTGGAGCAAATATTCTGCACGGATTTTTTTTTTCGTGACTTCCTTTCCCTCCGGTAGTGTTCCTGCTACTTCTAGGATAATGATCATCATCATCATCTTCACAATGTGGCTTAGGAAGACAGAAAATACGTCATCTTGTGCCCCAGATAGTAATGTAATTTAGAAGGTAATGTGTGATGACCCAGACTGCCCCCGAATCCATACAGAAACTATTTTGTAAGTTGTAAAGTTCTCATTTGCTTTTGCGGCATCCACCAGCGCATTCAACGCCAAGGGACCTTAGCTTGCGAATTCCTCGTTCGTTTCAAACTGCTACAGTACCCGAGAGTTCAAATATTGCATCTGATGATGCAAGCCGGATTTTCATGTGCTTTCCACACAGCAGAAATAATAGATGAATGAAAATCTCTGCCATGCAAATTCTTTCCTGGAATGGCAAATGAGTTTGTGACCTAGTTACTAAGTAGAGGTGATCACCGCAGCCTTGATGATACATGCTGTTCTGAAGCGATGATAATTAAGGAGCATAATGCTTTGGGCATACAGTTGAAATTTTGGGGACTGATTAAAATTGGTGGATCTTCCTATTATTTTTTAATTCTTTGACACTACCACATATTGCCATCTTAAAAGAAAAAAAAAAATCTTCAGAGTGTTTTACTTATGTTTGTCAGGAGGCCTACTTAATTCACTTAATCCATTTTAATTACCTCTATCTGTAAAAAGACAGAACCAAAAAGGCCAGAGAGCTCTGTGGGCGCTCATCTAAAGGGGCAGTTAAATATTAAGGGAAAAACTTTCAATATCTCAAGATACATTTGCCTTTGGCTTTGCTATCTCCATCTTCAGTTTAAAACGAATGTCATTTTACGAGGAGAGCGATTTAAGCGTGAGAACAGCTTTACATATTTTTGTATGTTGAACTGCTTATAGTTAGATGTCCCAGAAAAGAGACACTCGGAAAAATACACTTGCACAGAAAGTTATTTATGAAAAGTTGGAAGAGGAAGTTCCTTTAGTTTTCCTAGTAATGAGCAGATAATTAATGCTCAACAAGTCCTTTGAAACATATAGCCTATTTTTGCTCAAGACGTATTCCTAAGGAGATAAGGATTTTTTTTCAGATTTATTCAACACCCGAATGTATTCTCCAAATATTTTTTTAAAATTGTTTCCTCTTCAGTGTGATCTCCAGTTCATGTTGTCTTGTTTAGCTGCGAGCTGCCAGACAGTGCTTTGGGGTTTTTTTCCCCCTCACCCACTCACTCATTCGGCGATCATCCACAAATTTCAGATTGGAGCGCGGCACCGGGCTTTCGGCAAAAGCACCAGGAAAAGGCATCAGCCAGCTGTCAGTTAGAAACAAGGACAGAAGGACTGCAAATTTCAGCTAAAGAAAATTCATTCGCAAACACTTGTGGACAATTATAATAGCCACCTTGTTCTAACCTTACCCAATCATACCATGCATCAGCTATTGGCAGACTACGTTCAACGCTCGATGTTGTGTGTGCAAACAAACGCTCAGCTTTCAGCTCTGTAAACAAAGGAGGGATATCCAGAAATACCTTATGTCCTGTCCTCACAAGGAAAGAGTAGGGAAGAAAAGACGACTGCACGAGTACGGGAACGTCACTTTGTGCGGTGGGAGTCTGTTGGCAGCGCGGTGTTGGACTGCACGACAGGTTTCTAGGACGCTTCACTCTAAAGTGAGGAGGAGGAGAACGGATTTCTGACAAGCATATATTGTCTGCAGAAATGCAGACAGCATTTTTTGCTGATGGACTTTATAATCTTCCCGTTAGAGTCTGGTTCAGGGCAACATAGGAATAGCTGCTGATAGCCGGTCGAGGTGAATGAGAAGGAAAAGCATGCAAAAATGTCCTCTTCTCAGTCGCACCAGGGGGTCACATTAACGCTTTTCATTTAGCAAGTTGAAGGCAGAAGCTTTGAAGTCTGTCTAAGCGCACGCCCAGATGGGAAATTTTGGCCTTTTAGATCTTGTGGTCTTCTTTCTTCCATACTTTTTTGCAATGTAGCTTTTTGCATATTGCCAGATTTTGCAATACTTTACAATAATGGGAAACATTTGGTCAGAGTATTATGCTATTTATTGTCAGACTCTCCTTCCCAGAGAGACCGGTGCACTGCCTTTCAGGAAAAAAAAAAAGAAGAAATAAAAATGTGCACCAAATTGGTTATCATGGCCATGCTAATCGGTGACTGTAGGGGATGGAGTTTGTTCTGGTTTGTCTGGCTTCTGCGGTTGGCAGGGGTGAGGAGGGGGAGTTCGTTTCATTTTCGTTTTTGCGGTTTGCTTTTCTCTTAAAGATACGATGATCTGGGTTCAAGTGCTTGTGACTTGAACTGTTAAAGCTGTCTTGCCAGAGCAGACTAGCGTTCCCAGCTTTGGCACAAACCTTGGCAAATACTCCCAGGTTTTACAAATGGCACCTTTGCCCAAGGTTGAAGCAACGTTCCACCGCCTGTAATGGTCCTCACCTCAGAACTGCATTTCACCGGTACTGAATCATTCATTTAATCACTGTCGCTCAAGTATAGTAGGAAGCTTTTAATAAACTGATTTGGTGATCTTTTTAACAGTCCTTTCTAATAGATGGTCTTGGATACTATGCCATGATTTACAATATCTACTTCTGGTTTTTAAGGTCCAGTAATACCGTTCTACCAACTTAACCCAATATTAATTTTCCTCTATACCTCACTCAAATTCTGGTGCTGTCATAGAGGTAGAATGTCCTTAATACTTTAATAGGAACGGGGTTATATTGCTTCTATGACCTTTCGTTGTGTTGTAGGCATTATTAGTGTAGTATGGTAAGTTACTGAAGGACTTCCCTCTTCATTTATTTATTATTTCTGATGCAGAAGGTGAATACGATAATCTGATGGTAAAAGGGCCTTCAATAGCTACCAGAACACAAAGATCTTATTACTTATGAATGTCAAGAGCGGGCATATTCTTGATGATCTTGTCGTTGGTACAAATCAACAGTAACGCAAGAGCCGTCTATTGATCTTCTGGCCAGAATCCAGAATCTGTTTGACTTTGGATGCATATTAGTATTTCCTTTGAAAACAGATCAAAACATGTCACTATTGTCCTGGGAAGTGAAAGAAGGATCATGTCTCAACATTCAGATCCATGCTTTTGTAGTCAAAGCAATTCAGATTTGAACAGAGGAAATCAAGAGCGGAACCTGCCACTTACCTAATTATGTTCAGAGCAGATTGAGTGCATATTCTGCGCATCTTCTAAAATATATCCTTACTACTTTTTGGGGGAGAAAAAGCTCCTCTAGGCATGAGCAGGGCACATCACACCTGGGCTGCCTTTTACACTAAGCTGAGGAAAACAAACTGCTTCTTTTCCAAAAGCTAAACAACAATATATAGTTTGATGGTATAAGAAATACTAATATTTTGCTGTTAAGGTAGGGTTTTAAACTCCAAATATTTGTAAAGCATCCTGCACTTCAGAGACCGTGAGGTACTGGCTGGGCTGGCAGTAAGGCAGACAGCACAAGTGAAAAAGCTTGACCTGCAAGGACACGCAGTCTCCTGTTGTATGGTTGCTTGGAGTAAAACCACTGGCTGCAGCGGACCTTATGCCTCTTTTAAAGCGGTCCGTGGGGGTTTGGGGGTTCCTGCAGGGACGAAGACGATTCTCTCATGATGGAAAGTAACCAAATGCTCTGCGGCAGCTCCAGACCTTCGCTCGAGGTGTAGGCAGGGAGGGCGTGCGGCCCTCTCCCCTGGTGACACGGGGTAAAGCTTTAGGCCCTTTGGGATGGGTAAAGCGCAAGCTGGAGCAAGGGGCTGCTGTCTTCAAACCAGCAGCAGAAAGTGAGTTTTAACATGCTTTTGCAACAGCCTCTTCCTCAGTTGTTTCTTAACCTGCTTGCGCGCAGGGGTCTGGGGTCCGTGATTTCTGACTGGTCCCATGGTCATGCCTTAAAATGTTTCCCCTTCTGAAACAGGGAGACGCACGCACACCGAGCAGCGTAGAGTTTTCTGGGCTTTAAAGAGTTCCAGAGTTGTAGCGAGCATTAGACATACTAGTGGCAATGGCAGAAAAGGAAAGATAGAGCATTTATATGACAGCAGCTCTTCGTAAGCTACGCTGCCATTCTCCGCTTTCCATCCTTAACTTAGAGCCGTGTGCCTTCCTCCTGCCCCCCTTCGCTACAGGGCGTGGGAAAGCTCTCGCATCAGAACTGAAAAGGGGTGGTGACTTTGCTTTATTCACACCTTATTTGCGCGCCTTGTCAGTGTCTCAAAATCTTTTTAATTTGACCCGTGAAGACTGGTGAGAGGAAGCGTTAGCCCCGCGTGGCAGCCGTTGTGTGTACGTGTGTAAATCGGTCACGGGGGGCCTACCAGGGCTTCCCAAGCTTTAGGTGTAAGGGATGTTTCTATTCAGTTATTAAGGCCTTAAGGCTGCATCACTCGTTAGAAGCCTGTCTTCTTTTTTAAATGCACTGTCAACCTGAGAGGTGGCAGAAGTGGTAAAGGATGTGGGGTCCGTTATTCCTCTGCTTTTAATGGCACTTTGTGAAACAAAATGCTTGAAGAAATTTCATGCAGGCTAAACAGCTGTGGCTCTAAGGTCCTTGAAAGGTTGGTTGAAAAAAATCCTTTATGAGGTTTTGTCCACAGTCTATTGATGTCAACAGTTGCACAGTAACAATGAGGGATCGTAGCATGTTTCAGCCGTGTCCCAGGAAGACCCCTGGCTGAAGCAGTGACTCAGAGGCTTTCGATGGACTACTGGTGTGATGGAACTGTGTGTCAAGGTGTAAAAATCAGACAAGAGAGCTCTGAAGACCTAAACCAGCTGAAAGGAAAATAATTTTCTCCCTAAATTCAGGCCACTATGTCGTTTTAAACAATGGTTTGCAAATTGCTGGGTGAATCTCGATGTAAAAACCCACATTTGGGGGATAGGTTTTGGCACCCGAACAGACACTTGGGTGTTCTAGGTTTGCCTGAATCCCGTTTGGCCCGTGAACTGGCTCAAAATTTTCCCCCCTCCTACCATCATACATCACGTTTTGCTTGCTGGAACAATAGCACTGGCTGGCATTTTTGTATTTTAATCCACAAATTGTACACGTGGCTCCATAAGAACTAAGGTGCGAGAACAATTCTAAACGGTAAAGCAAAAGTTTGTTTTTTTCTAATTGTCTTTTTACCCATGCAACAGCACAGAAAGGCAAAAAGTCATTCACAGAAATGCATTTTTTACTAAAAAGCTGCAGGATCTTTAAAACAAATGGCCTTTGATTACGTGCTTACCTAACGTGGGCTTTGGCCTTGCCTGTTGAAACGAAGGTATACTACAGAAGAAACTAGAAGAAGCAGGTATTAATAATGGACACTTTTATTATTCTAAAGCAGTTTCAATCTCATTTTTAGTTGGGCAAGTACTTATACGGGACTGAAAGCGCTTTTGACTAGAGATATGCTTCCTCATTTGTTTTACGTGCTCATTTGGGGTTCTAAGAGAAACTTTTTGGGACCTGAGCACAGAAAGTCTTTGTAAGCAAATAAAACTATAATAGTGATCTAACATATGCCTTCAACCATCTGCGCTTTGTTGGTTTATAAAATTTCTATGAGAGTTCGTTTTGATGATGTAAGCAGCATCTTCTCATGCTTTCTATGCACGAAAATACAGAGAAATGCAGAGATGTTGCATTGCCATGCCATAAATGAAATATCATTGGTAACCTGTTTTCTGCAGGAAGCAATGCTGCGCTGGCACTCCATACCCCCTCCACTACTTAGCAACCAATAGGCCCAAACCTTAGGGAAAAAAAAAAAGTAGAAAATAACCTTTTCTCTTACTCCTATAGATCGCCTTTTTCCTCACCTTTCTTCTGTTAAAGCAAATATTGTCAATAAATGTTCTGTAAGTCTGATGTTCCTGTTTAACAAAAGTTAGAGCTTAGAGAGCTCGTCTGGCCTAGAACTGGAACAAATGGATATTGTGATTAATGTGAATTTCTAGAACTAAAACTTTCTCCTGAAAGGAGATAACGTGCTGCTATTACAGAAAGACGAGGGCTCTAACACTGAATCTCTTTGATGCTTTAAACATGCTGAACAGATTTAAAGCTATTTCCCTTAGTGTAAATATGAAGTGATGAAATTTTGGTTTTGTTAGACTGGGCGGTAAAACCGCCATAGCAGACTTCTGTATTTCCGGAAAGTTTCTAGCTCAGCCATTAAGACTGATCGTAAAAGCACCCATGCTCTTGAGAACCTTTCTGCTAAATGTAAGCTTCTGTTCTTCTGCTTTCGAAATTCAGCCGAATACTTATAAACACAAAAGTAGCCCCTGGAGAGCTCTGTCTGAAGTGTTCTCTGGACTATGCATTTTGCAAATCTGCATTAAACTTTTGAAGCTGGCATATCTTTGTAGGGCTGTTCAGTGGAAGTACTGGGTGGTCAAAGAGCCGGGTAATCTGCTCACTTACTCATCTGTCCTTTACTCTTCCGGTTAGGATTTCAATAACATGTTGAAAAATTAAATTTACAGTGTCATAGTGTCTTTCCTAAAATTAAAATGTTTGCTTATTACATCATTTATCATGCAAAGGTGTTGAAATTATGAGATAATTGACTTTTTAATAGGTATGGCAAAAATCAGACAGTTTCTGCCTTCGACAAGTGTGCTGATGTTAGAGGTTTGGCTGAACTAACCGCTATTTGCCTATTTTTAAGTCTCCTCTGTGGGTTTTGAAGATGCATTTCTCCTGTTGTTGGTTTCCTAGCTTTCTGGAAAGGAAGGCAAGAAAACCAGAGAAAAAAAATACAAACATAAGGGCAAGTGAGGGGCAAAATCGTAGTGAAGTCCCTGCAGCATCTGAATTTACCCCCAGATGGATTTAGTCCAGGTAATGTAGGAGAAGCAGGGAGGGTGAGTGAGAGGAATAAAAACTGAGAAAGTTCTCATGTATATCTTTTATTTTTAAAGGCTGAGGTTAGATGTGCAATCCAGAGGCTGCTGAACAATTGACCTTGTCTTCCTGCTCACTATCCATTATTCTTCCTCTTTCTACTTCTAGCAGTGTTATATCATCCTCACTTTGTGGGGGCAAAAACCAAACCACTACTGTTAAAGGTTTTTTAAAATAACCTGGAGCAGAAAGACATATGCTGGGGAGATATTCCAAATACTGCAATGCAAGCAAATTTAAACAGAGAGTGAGTTTAACGGGGCATGGTAAGGGGATTGTTGAATTTGGAGCAGAACAGCGACCCCACACTGATGTTGAATGCAGCCAGAACAGCACATTTGACTGGAGCCTGTATACGCAGTATTGCCTTTCTTTTGCTAGGAAAACTTTCAAAAATTCAATTATCTTTGAAAAGCAGAAAACATATTTGAGTACCAGGGGAAGGCGTGCGAAGCCTTGCAGAGCTTTTGCAGTCTCATAGAAAAGATGCAAAAAGGGTCTACAAGAGACATCTGGAGATGTAGATGAGATTCAGCTAGGTTTGGGTAAAATGACTGGGGTAAACAAACCTACAGAAACATGTGCAGAAGCCTTTATTTAGCAGATAATAGTTCAGCTGTAAACCACTTACTATGAACAGTTCAGGTTCCTGCCGCTGATTGTTCTCTTCGAAAGCTGTCAGTGTCTTAGCTGTGTTGGGTTTGGACTGTTAGGTTTTGTCTGTATGGCAGTTACTGCAAGGGAAACATAAAGAGACGAAACATAAAGATGCGATACTGTATTACAGTGGGCTTCTCTGCATTAACCTCCTTCAGAGGCTACCTGTGGGCACGAAGCACAAGGTAACCGACTCCACTCTCAGTACCGGTCCACAAGGAGTAGCTGTCGCATCTTGAATGCACGTAACAGCCTCCTTCCATTCCCGAATGCCCACATCCGTGTTACTTGGTGTAACTTAGGCCAGTCTTATGGCCCTAGCATTATTCTAATTTTCTCTTGGTGCTGCGAAGCAGCAAACAGTGATATATTTTAGCAGCTCAGACCCCTATACTAATGCCGCTGCAACAGAAACATCAATTTAGACTTTTAGTGGCTTGATTCTTATTTTCTCCGTGCTACATTATCCGTTCTTTACATTTGCTCATCCTGTTCACTGCAGGGTAGTCAGAGCAGATTATGGGATATGTCATGGTTCCCAGAAGTACTCTTTGCAAAAGACAATTCTTCCCAAAACGACACTACAACATCAGGCAATGGGTACATTCGGCAGTCACTCCCAGATACATGCCTTGCTGAAAACCTTCTTTGGATGTTGATTTTTCAAATATGCCAAGGCCTAAAGCTTTTTTCTCCTCGAGTAGCTTTGAGTTCCACGTCACCTGAAGAGTAGGCACACAAATGCCAACACACCCCCATCCACTTTCCAGCCGCTGCGTTGGGACCCCCAGTGGATGAAAGACCCTCAAAAGCAAAGACAATCTGACCCTTCTTCTGGTCTCCCTCTGCTCTGCCCTGTTTTCTCTCTTCAAGGTCAAGTGCCTTCCGCCACCTCTCGAAACAAACACAAAGATAAAACCTGTGCTTCTTGCCTCTGCGGCAGCACGGTTGCTCTTTAGCAGCAAATAAAAACAGTAACAAAAAAGTTTGTTGCTGTAGTAAGGATTCTTTAACCTGAAACTGTTGTGAAGGAATGATCTGGGTTATATTTAAGATAGGATGAAGAAATGTAAAGGCTAGAAATGTTTGTACTTAGAGGCATCGTTTACTGTTTTACTCAAGGAAGCAGTTCCTCGCATCTGAATAAGTTATCCCGTAATTTCCCTTACATCCTTCTCTCGCGCTTTCTACGGAAGCCAGCCACTTTCAGGGAGAGGGTATTGGACAAGGCACGTGGTGCTCCTGCCCTGGCACAGCAGGTCCAGTGCTCAAATTCAAGGCGACTTACAGCCCAGCCGTTGTCCTTCAGCCCTGTGGCCCGTTCCCCGTCATCCTCTGCTACGGTATGGCAGAGTGACAACTCACCTAGATGTATTTAATGTGAAATGAAATACATTGCTTTTTGTTGCTTCTGTTTATTAATTTTTTATTTTAATGGCATGTCATCTTAAAATACAGACTTGAAAATACTTTTGAACTAGGGAGTGTATTAGTCTACAGGTCACTTTATTATTTATTGATGCTTGCTTTCCACACGGTTATGCTACCAAAATTGCAGCAAAGAGATTCTGATTTTTAGGAGAGCTAGGTAATGTCGCAGTGCAGAGACAATAAAATAATCAATAGTGTCAGATATGATTTTCAATGTGTTTCCTACTGTTTTTCTGAAGACACGTGTGTATATATATACACACAGAGTCCGGCCCACCGTGTATTTGCGTATTTGCACATTAAAATACTAAAGGTTCTGATAAAGCCTTTCCTGTTCTGACCTTTCAGATCCCCACTGATTCAGTGGACCCTTTTGTATCCTGAACTGCAGCAGATCGGGCCTTTTATGATGAATCATGGAAGGTTGTTTTTAAGGACCGAGGCCATGTGGTTTTCTGTGTTTTCCATACACTTGACACTAAGGGCCTGGTGTTCTTATCCCGCTGCAATGTATGCAATGTATCCTTCATCCCTATTTCACTGCACACAAGCTGAGAATTTGAGACGGAAGGGAGCTAAGACAGCTCTTTGCCTGATCACCTGTAAGGGCAGAGTTCCCCGTAGGACATGCAAGCTTGTAACCGGGTGTGAATGTCTAACCTAAATGCTAGACACAGAGGAGAAAATTCCATTTCTAATACTTGTGTGGGGAACGGTTACTTCTTCCTCAGGAAAACTTGCATTATGACAGATAAATTACACTGAGATCAACATGAAGTTTTTGCTTTCATGAAGAGCAGATATTAACGGCTACTGATGATAATCATGCATAACAATCTGGGCTAAAAATCACGCCTAAGCTGTACATCCACAGTGCCTGAATGTTTAGGCAAGCAGCGCGTAGAAAAGGTGGATGCATCGGCCACTTTATATCAACTCCTTGAAAAGAAGTTTAGCTGTAAGAGTGAGACAGCACAATTCAAGGTATGAGACGGATGAGACCTATAGAAATGTGTAGCGTGAGAGACTTGCTGTTGGTTATTTTGAAACTAGTTATGTGTAATAAAGTATCTCCTGGTCTAATAAGATTTTGGTTTCAAACAGTTTGGTTTAAAACATATTCTTAGGAGTTTCTATTTTCTGGGAATTCAGTAAGACTTTGCTGTGATAATTGAGCTCAGTTCCAGTAGAAATGGGCATACTTAAGGCTAAGCCCTGCACTCCTCTCTTGATGTCAAGAGCAGCTGTGCGTGAGCATCCAAGGACAGACTCTTTTTCCTCAGGGTATGTTCTACTTTGATGTTCCTAGAGTCTATAACCCCTTAAAGTTAACGGGAGTTACATGCTATAGTATGCATCAAGGAAGAAGATATACCCTGCAGTTAAATATAATAGCATTCCTCTTCATAGACCCGTACTTGGCACTGTGTTCACGTTGCTTAAAAAACATACCTTAATGAGGCCCTGAACTAGTGATTTCTGTAGTTATTTGCACCTGTCAGTGTAAACAGAAATAGATATATTGAGCTTGTCACGGCAATCAGTAGGCGAACAAGTTCTTACTGTGCCATGACAAATCTTTAGCGTGGCAAACGAGCAGCTCTGCAGCCAGCGACTGCCAGCTCCCGGGCGGAGACCTGCCTGAGACAGGGACTAGAAGAGGAGGTTGCCTGCTGAACGTGATCTCCCTCATGATTCGTGGAGGCACGAGTGGACTCCTCCGGCCACTATCCAGTGTGCAGACAAGATGAGGTCTTCTATTTTTATATCATTACCGATGTCCCTAGAATAGAATTTCTTTGTAATTTTCCATCGTTTCTTTTAGCGCTGCAGAAGCATGCATGCGTATGCTTGTGCGCATTTCTCAATGAGTCCGTATGCCTTTGACGACCCTCTTTGGCTGGCTGTGAGACCATCCAGTTCTTCCACTCGTTACTTGCGAAGCTCGCCACCTATCTTCTTTGAGCTGCTGCTGCGTAAGCACTTTGGTGTGATTCTTTGTTTTGTTACGAGAGACAACATCAATAATTATTTATAACAACATAGCCAGGCGGCGCCCCAGAAATGGGAATACGCTGTTTACCTTTGAGTATATAGTCTCATTTTATCTGCTTGCTCGGAACGACACCTTTTGTACGCAACACATTTTATATTGATGAAGCAATGCCACAGCAGCTTCCTGCATCTGCTCTCTCCGCTGCCTGAAAGTGGCTGTAATTATTAACATGATAGCTAATCAACAGAAATAGCTGCCAGACACTATTTAATGGCCTCAAATTTCTCTCCTCCAGAAACTGAGGACATGAAAGAGAAAATGAGCGTGCAATATGTTCACTGATTGCAATATGTTCGTTCTTACCTCTGATGTCTTTTGTGTGGAAATCCAGCGGCATTGTTCCACTGGAGGCTGAGCCACGGTATTGACCAAGACCCTGCCGTACAGTACTTGTTAAAAGGAGAATTAAGACAAAGCCCCCGGATACGGCTAACTTGTGATTATCTTCCTTGGAAACATCCACCTTACACTGTAGCTGTAAACAAGCGGTATGCGCGCCAGCTGCTGTGAATGCTCGCAACGCTCTTGTTTTAGTTGCGTAAGCTTTATATTTTAAACGGTATTGCCATCTTGTGGTTCTGACAAGTTTTGCCGTTCGGTTTCTTTCTGCAACCCTTTTTTCCTTTCTTGTGTTGGCAAGAATTCCTGAAATGCCGTGGCACCAACAACGGAATGGGCCTTGCCCCAGCTGCAAAGCATTCACAGGAAAAAGTTGAAGCCTATATCTGAATGTCATAAAGTACTTCATCAGGCTTTCGACAAGATAATTTATCACCTTCCACTGAAAGGAAGGGAGTAGATAGTTAAGGTTTTTATTAGAAGGGTCATTGCGAGACACCTGCTTGTAAGAGCTGCCTTCTTAATTATTGCCCGCTTCTGAAATGCAGTTTGTTCCAGACACATCCTTCAGCAAGTGTCTGGACTCGCCATCTGTGGCTCCTGGACCACTGATAGCCCACAAGATCATCCACAGTCCAAAAAGAGACTTGTACTACCTTAAGAGTACTTTTATTTCAGGCATTAATTATAAAGGCTCAGGAAAATGTTCTGAATTCAGAGTGGCAGAAGTCCAATATTTTTTTTTCCTCAAAAAAAATCGTTGTTTTCTCTGTTTGCGCAGTACTGGTATTAATGGACCATGCTCTGACTTGCTTGTGGACAATGTTAATCAACAATAATGTACCTCTGTCACTGGCCTCAGAGGATGCCTTGTCAGAGTTCAAGACATGCAGCTCGACCGGCAACGGACGAGACCGCTCAGTACTTCAAGGGTGAATGTGATTCACCTCCTGGTCCAGAAGGCTGAAGGCAAGATGCCTTTGTCACCTTTGGCGACAGGAAAGGCTCAAGACTTTTAACTGCACCAGCAGTTTGTCAGGTAACTCAAGAGCTCTGCCTTGGCAGATGAGTTGCTGAGCACATGATGTACATGGTCCCACTGAAATAAAAAGGCTGTGACTTTCGCTGGAGCTTGAGAGTCAGACAGGATTTTTTTCTCTCTCACTTTTCTATGAATAATGTCAAGCTGCTTATTGTCTGCTCAAAGTTTTATAGCAAATAGCAAGTCTTGTATCAGAACTACTTATATTTTTGGTGTTAAATTAAATATTTTGGTGACCTTAAGAGAGTGCTACCCATCATGCCCAGAGCTGGGCTCTCCATATCTGAAGCAAAGGCCCTGTGCTTTCCCTGGGGCTTTGCTCTTTTCCACTCACCTTGGAATCGTTCTACCTCGTATAAAATCAGTAGTTTTCAATATTCTGGATTTGAGGTCCCACAGAAATCTGTCAAGTACTGAGCAGGTACCTCTGAAAATCCCACCTGTGCGAAACACAGTATAGCGTACATGAACTCACGAACTTGCCGGGTTTTTTTTCAGGACACTGTTTCAGGCTGAGCCTATGAACAAGAATTTCCTGTTTTGCAGGTAAATTCCAGGGACACCACATTGTGGGGGAGGGAAGTTTATTGACAAAGAGCTTTTCTTGATAAACCAAGGATTCCTGACAAACCTGCTCCATATTAAAGCTTATCAAAGCTGCACATGTCTGTGAAGTATTTTGCTTTTGATGAATCAATATCTTATGAAAAATCCTCATAGCCTCAGAAATTAGGCAATCCTTGGGTTACAGGATGATGCGTGAAGAGACACGTATATTTGGCATCTATGCCCTTCACAGAAATATGCTCTAAAAGGCTATACTTTGGTAGCAGGTATACTTACGCTATAAAAGTCTGTTCCGAGTAGTCTGTATTGCCAGTAAAAGTCCACACGCGTCCCCCATCTCCCCCCCAGGCACTGGGAGTCTACAGCGAGTGCTGCCGTTCAGTGGTGACTTCTCGGGCTGTACCACAAACCCCAAGCCACGCTGACAGTCACTTATACTCTCACCGTGTTGATTTTTGGTCAAGCTGGTGCCAGTTGAAGTGTTCCAACTTTCCTAGAGATAAATGTAAAAAGATGAGTTTGTGGAAGTGGTATCTTCCGACTGGAAAGTCCCAAGATGAGTAGCCTTCTAGTGGAAGCAAGCTAAACACAAACAGGATCTGTGTTTACTCAGGAGTTTCAGGGCTGAGCTATAATACTTATTGACATCCGTTTTTTGTGCTTGAGCAGTGAGCACTGCTAGAGGACCTCTGCTACATCATTCCTATTTTAACTCTGAAGATGAGCAGCCTATCCTGAAAATACTCTTTTGACTGGTAAGAAACTTTCTCTCCATGATAAACCATAAAGCAAATACATGAACATAAATCAAGATTTTAACAGTCTTTATGTCTTCTGATGGATAAACCCGAGAGACATCATTCTTTTACTGTAGTGATACTATAAAATGAAGAGTTATCATGGTTGAGGTTTCAGAAGGCACCACATGCTGCACATCCTTCACACCTAGAATCCAGATCAGGGAGCTAAAGGATGAGGATTACGTTTATTTATGCATGAATGTAGCGAACATCTGCCAAAAATCTATCTAATTATTTTAATTCTCCATTTCAACAAAGTTGACCATCTGCTCTGTCATCAGCAAAGATCTTGTTCTAAAAGCTAAATCAAAAGATCACCTGTCTTGTGCATCTTGTTCTCGCTTAGCACAAACAAAATTTTAATGGTATCCATCTGTAGGATGGTGACCTGAAGAAGGTATGTGCTCACTGAGTCAAAATTAGCAGCTGGAGTTGTAGTAAGCAGAATGACAATTAAAATGTTTAGACTCTATCTAACTAAAAGGCATGTAACTTGGTGTACTCCTTAAAGCAGTCACTCTGTGTAATGGTAATATGGAACCTTCAGACACCTATAAAAGCCAGCGACACAGAAATTAAAATATATAAACTTTCCTCGAGGTGATGCTAAAGTCTGCAATGAAACTGTTGAACCTGTATTCTCTTTATATTTCAGGGGACGCATTTAATTGACATAGAAAGATTCTATCACTGCATAACTATAAAATATAATACAACAAATTGCCAAATTAGTGTTTAATATGAGAAACTGAGGTTTGTGTAACATTCTGATTGTTAATATAATTCCTCAAACTACAGAATAGTTCATTCCATTTTTTACTTTTTTTTCTTGCATCCCTCCCTGCCAAAACGAGGGAAAATCAGAGGTAGCTGTTAGAAACTAGACTTCAGTGCTCACTAACTGAAAAGAAAAATGTTAGGGTTTTATCATATCATATGGGTTGGTTAATGGGCTTTTATGCGCCTTGCACAGCCATCACTGGCTTTGCAGACTTTTATTCACAGAATCCCAGGCTGGAAGGGACCTCAGGGATCATCTAGTCCAACCTTTCTGGGAAGAGCCCAGTCTAGACAAGATGGCCCAGCACCCTGTCCAGCCGACTCTTGAAGGTGCCCAACGTGGCCGAGGCAACCCCTTCCCTGGGGAGATTATTCCAACGGTGACTGCCCTCACTGTGAGAAATTTGCCTCTGGTGTCCAGTCGGAATCTCCCCAAGAGCAACCTGCGTCCATCCCCCTTGTCCTCTCCATGGGCCTCCATGTTAGTTTTAACAAGAAGAAGGTGGAAGCTTTGCAGGACTGTAAAGACTTTAATAGTGTTAATTTCTCGTAGGAGGAAATCTGCCGGCACCGGTACTCGATAGGGACTGGTCCCCCCGGCGCAGGCTGCCGGAGGAGCTGCGCTAGCAGGAAACCCTGCGTGTTATTGCAGCCCAGGCCAGCTGAGCCAGGCCTCCAGACCGCTGCCAACGCTTCCAATGCCTGGTACTGCTGTCAAAACCCCAAGTTTTTGCTAACTGAGGCTGCAGATAACAGTACGTGGTTGACGCTTAGCACTTAGCAAAAAGGCAGCGTTTATGTTATGTGCTTATTTGCAGTGCACCAGAACTGTTTAGTCTAGCATTGGCGTGAACTTGTTTCTGTCCGCTAAGTGTAGTACTATCAGCCAAAATTACGTGACTTCATCAATCTCTCTCAATACCAATTAGTGGTTATTTTCCAGAACAGTCCCATTTAGATTAAGATAACCTATTACGCTATTAGTACTTATATTATCCTGATGATCACGATCCAGCTGCTTTAATTAGGCACATCAGCATGTCTGTGTAAGACTGCTCTTTTGCAGGCAGTCTTTTCAAATTTTTTTGTTAGAGGCTCATCAGCCTTACTGACACATCATGTTGTGTGCCAAGAAACACCTAGCGATCGGGCCTTACCGCTGAATTTCAATGGGAAATGCTTTTTGTGAACAAAGTCTTCATGAAAGAAAAAGCAGTCTTTTTGAAATATTTTTTTAATTGAAGAACAATAGGATTGTACTCAAGGAGTAGAGATTATCTGAAATAATAAAAAAAATCTAGTTATCACAGAACCCCAGACTGGTGGGGGTTGGCAGGGCCCTCTGGAGCTCACCCCGTCCCACCCCCTGCGTGAGCAGGCACCCCCAGAGCAGGGGCACAGGGCCGCGTCCAGGTGGGGGGTGAATGTCTCCAGGGAAGGGACCCCACAGCCTCTCTGGGCAGCCTGTGCCCCTGCTCTGGCACCCGCACAGGGAAGGGGTTTGTCCTCATCTTCAGGGGGAACTTCCCGTGTTCCAGCTTGTGCCCGTGGCCCCTTGGCCTGGCGTTGGGCACCGCTGGAAAGAGCCCGGCCCATCCCCCTGACACCCGCCCTTCAGGTATTTATAGGCATTGATGAGATCCCCCTCAGCCTTCTCTTCTCCAGGCTGAACAAGCCCAGGTCTCTCAGCCTTTCATGCTTTACCGCATGCAAACTTAGGCTGTGGATTAGTAGAGGTAACAGAATAAAGCATGGTATTTACTCACCATGAAAGCAAATTCCTTTTCTCTCATATGAATTTACCATGTGTCTTTCAAAATCCTTCATGTTGGTTTCAAATAGTGTTTTAATAATCTATTTTTCCTTAGGTTTTCTGGAGGCTGGAGCCACAGCAGAGAAGAGGTAGCTCCTGGCGTACGAGGTCCGTGCGTACTCGCCGGGGCCGAGCTCTGTCACAGCAGCAGGAGTTTCCCCATGGCTCAGCCCATCCTCCTCAGCCTCTGCCCAAGTCACTGTAGGTAACTGCTCCGCCAGATAATACTGGGGAAAAAAGGTCTATGGTATTTAATATATACTTGATGCAATTTTTTCTCCATACAGAACGCCTTGTTTGACTATATCAGATGTTCAAATAGAGGACATTAGCATTCTGCCTCTGAACAAAGCACTTTCCTCTGCACTAAGTTGTCCAGGTAATGGTAAAAAGTAATTCTGAAGGCTGATACTAAGTATAATTGAACGCATTCAGGGCACAACTGCAAATCTTTTGAAGTCGTCATAAACCATGCAAAACTACTTCCTTGGTGACAGTTTGTTGAGCATAAAAATGGAATTTGAAGAGCCTAAGCTATTGATTTCCATTCAGTGAGATACTCGGCACAGCTTACAGGTCTGTTACGTTCCATAGAAATGCAGTGTCTCCTGAACATACGGATGATACCGTCTATATTATAAATATCGCTACAACGCTGCTGGTGTGTGTGTGTGTGTGCACACAATAGATGCACATCGGTAGCTAGGGTAGGAATATATTTATTTTGCACACTTTAAATACTTTCAAAATTAGGGAGCAGCAGAACTGTGGTTTTATACATTCTCCATCTCTTGTCTAGTGCATATGGTGTCTCAAGTAACTAGCAGCATGGTTTAAAATAGCAAAATTGTGACCATGACCTCAAAGGCAGCACAGACGGCTTCTCTAGAATCTCTAGGTATTTGTTTTAGAAAATGTCTTTATTCCTATGTATTAAAAGTTTGGGAATTCCTCAGTGTTGCTGATACAAGCATTTGCGGAGCTGGGTGGAATGGCTTCAAGCTAAAACCAAGCAAAAGATGTCAGGAATGTAAAGAGTATTTCTTCCTTTTTTCATCTTTGTTCTCTTATGATATATTGTATACAGCTCACGTTTGAGATACCATAAATTGGAAAGCCCATGCAGATTTAGTATCGTGTAATCACTGTCACTGTAGCAATAATTAAACGGAGTTGTGAACAAAAGAGTTTTCTAATGACATTTTAGAGGAAATTTTCTTTCTGATGGCTTGTATTTTTGAGAGCAGAATGCCTATTATTTTTCAAGGATGATAGAAGAATCCCTGGAATCATAGACTGAAGAGGTGTTGTCAAGGTGCTCACCAGAAATATGTTCCTAAGTAATTTTAATTAATAGCAGCACAAATGTTTTTTTATCCGCTGAGCAATAATATCATGAGTCTGTGCAAATCCTAACTGGTGGTCACTTATAAACCAAATAAATAGTGTTTCCTACTAATTGCTTGGGGACAAAATTCTTCACCTAGCTCTATTAGCTATCTATTATTGTAAAACAATAGATTTATTAATGATCCATTTTCTGGTGGGTGAAGAGGCCAATAAAATATCTTTGTTTTCAATCAGAAGACAGCTTTTCAATAACAGAAGAATTGAGCTGTAGATTTCCTTGAACTTTTTTCATTAGGTCTACTCTAAATCTGGCTGGAAAATATACACTTTATTGCACAACAGTTAAAGCATAAAAAGGCGAAGAGTTTTGAAGCATTGTTAGGAACGTGGGAACAAGAGCACGAGGTTGTATATACGACCAAGTAATCAGAAAGCAATAAAGTAATGAGAGTAGACCGTAGTGACAAAATAACTGTCTCATTCTCATAAGATGAGTTTCTTGACGTTTATTTTTAACTGCTGTCTTTGGCGTTTAGACTGCAGCTTTATCCATCACTCTGATTAATTTATTGACCATTTATTCCCTAAAAATAAGGCGCATTTTGTTGAAATGAATATGGCTAATATCTTGCCATTGAGGAGGTAAAATATTTTGCATTATTTATCATTCCGTTTTAAAACAGGGTACAAGCACAGTAGAAAACCTTTCTGTCAAGTATCTTTTTTTTTCCCACGTAGTGCATGAGAGCAGTGGGTTCAGTATAAGAAAGGAAAATTAATACAATAACATTAATGTTCCCTTACACTCTTAACGCTTAACAATTTTCAAAAGAGAACGTGTGAACCAGGCCTCCAGCATTGTTTGTCCTCAGGTATGCAGTCCAGGCCTGACTCATTCTGTCTGTTTTAAGTGCCCCAAACAGATGTTAAGCACCTAAACAAACAGCAGATGACACTCGACAAAAAGACTTAGGTGCTCCAGAAAGCCACAGACTGAGCAGAGCTACAACTTCACCACCAAGACGGTCTGAAAACAGACTGGTTTGTGTTCCTGTCCTCCGTCTTGAGCTTAGATTCATTCAACCTGAGGTCCTCTCCTGAACGCAGGGCATCCCAGCAGAGCTGCTGTGGGCCTTTGGTACACGAGATGAGTGATTAGAGAACCCATCAAGGAAGTTTGTGCGTGTGTGTTGGGGGCTGTAGCCCTGTCTGAGGTTTATTTCAGACTTGGAGGGGTGCCGGTGCTCTCTCCTATATTTTAAGACATGGCTCTACTAGGCTGCAGGTGATTTGGGAGGGACAGGGAAGGTGTTCTTTGTATTTTGTTGAAACCATGCTGCTGACTGTCCAAAGTTCAGTAGCAGAGCGAGGGGCTAAGCAAGATGTGTGCCTAAATGAGCTAAAGAGCAGTTTCCTTTAGGGAGAGGAATGCCAGGACTCTGCCTTCACCTGGGGCATTCCCTTGGAAATACTTCCTTCCTGGGAAGAGATGTGAGGCTCCCAGCTTCACATTCAACAGCGTGGGACTGTCCTACAGAAACACCCATGGCTCCGGTACAGGTCATAATTTTTGGGGCCTTAGTGAGCTGTTCTAAGGCTTTCATGACCCTGCCCTATTCCTTCCTGAGCCTGTCCTAACCAAGTCTTTAATTTGGCAGGCTGAAGACCAGGCAGGTCCAGGCTGTTTATACCTCAGTTACCCTTCTGTTACACAAATCCTTCCCCAACACAAGTTGCCATGATGATGAACTCATTCATATTTTTCAGATATTTATGTAAAAGGAGGAGAAAGAAGGGATGAGATGTAAATACAAAGATAAGTAGAATTGACCTTATTGCACTCTCAGCCTTAAACCAAATTAGTTTAGGACAAGTATTACTTTAATTAAAGTAATTATTTCATTCCGTATGTGACTACCTTGTAATCAGACACCGAACAGACCTGTCAGCTCTCACACTTTCTTTATGAGACTCTTCCACATGGGCTCCACGTGCTGTTCCCCAACCACGGTATCAGCATTACAAGCCCTTGCAAAGCAACCTCCATGATGCTGCTAGGACTACAGCAGTGGTGCCATCTCCTGCTGAGACCCCTGAACTCCAAAGTGTCCTGCAGGACAGTCCACAGCCCCTGACTACTCTCGTGATACCATAGCCTCATCATCAGTCCCTTCAGTGTCCGCCATCAGAGTATACAGAAAAATAATCTTTCTATTCTTTTCCTTCTTCCAAATCTGAAGCCACCTTCCCCCCACAATAAATATTTCACATAGCCATGTAGAAACAGAGCGCATACCAGCAAAATAGTGAAGGGAGAAGGACAGAAATCAGGTTTGCTTAAAGGACCCATAAATACAAATTTGAAAAAGAACGGCCATTTCTGTCATTTTTGAGGAACAGGAGAGGGAGCAGGGAGAGTTCAGACTGCAGGTGTTTTACTGTGTAAAGGCTGTTGGGCCTCAGTGAAAAATTTACCACTTAAACACTCATTTGTTACGATAAGGGTGAATTAAAATTCCATCTCGCTGCAAAATCATACAAGTATCTTAAAACTTGAGATTAGAACTCACTATAAAAATAAGACTCATTATTTCAAGCGTTTTAAGGGAGATATGCGTAAACCAAAAAGATCACTGTATCTGATCATTCTGGTCTCAGTGATCTTTTTTTTTGTTCTTTTTTATCCCATACTGATGTCTACTTGATCTCAATGAAAATCCTGAGTGCACAAGAAGTATGAGACTGGACCATCGATTACCCCAGAAATAAACCCTTATTTGCTAATTCAGGTCCCTAAACAGTTATGGCAGAAATTGAACATAATGGGATCTATAAATATTTTATATAATTTCCAGCTAAGTGCCTAAGGGATGTCCTGCAGGCATAAGGAGTGAAAAAATATGTATACATATACATATGGATACACACACGCACACACACACATGCTTATGTTCTACTTGATATTACATTAGTCAGAGCACTGGCTTCCTAATCTTTTCAGGGTAGGCACATATGTTGAAACAAGGTTATACCTGCAGTGATTACAGGTTAACTGACAAAGTTGATGAGTGTACAAATACCAAATCATTGATGCCAAAAATCTACTGAATCATGCATGATTAGAACAATTCTATTACCAGATTTTTGAGTCTACCTAGATACAAATGAGGAAGGGAAAAATGAAAGTGGCTTTCATTTTGTGACAGTGGACGTAGTTCTAATTGAGGTACACACCACTGACAGACACTGACATTCAGCCTACACTTAGTTCCTCGGCTCCTGATAGGAAATATTGCCAGGGGAAAGGCAAGGCGCTATTTAAGGTGATTAAAGAGTAATGAACTTTAATATAAAAATGTAAATTTTAGCTTACTGATAAAAAGCAATCTGCCCATACCGTCCATTAGGCAGTAGAGTAGCTTTTCAAAAGAAGTCACTGATGCATCAACAAAGCTGTTCGAAGTAGACCAGATAAAACACTTAAAAGATAAGTGGAGAGGATCGTGTTGTAATTATAGTGCACCTGAAATGGCCCCAATGGTCTTGTCCGACCTTCTGATCTCTAAGTGTGGGATAAACAGACCATGGCATGTGAGCGTGAAGGCCGGATGAACAGAAAGCCACCCGTGACACTAGATGATGAATATTTTTCCCAAGCCCGCAGACACAGGAAGAGCAATTGCATTGCTTCCACAACAAATGGGAAGATAGCAGTAGTAATTCAGGGCTGGATTACGTGATGTTTCCTTCTTTTAGAAAAACACAGCCCTCCACGGTGAAGTTACGTCACTTCTCCAGTTTGTCAGCTTTGTAAATAAGCTGCAGACCTGTTGAGATAAACCTCCTCCGATCTCACGTGAGGTGAGACAATGATTTGACTGGGTATACAGTGAGTTTATGATACACAGTGCCACAAGAGACCATCAGCAGAGGCAATATGGGGCTTTCCTCATGAAGAGGGGCAGAAGGTGTTTGCCCACAATGCAGAAAATCAGGAAAGTTATTTTTGCTACAATGTTATTGCAATTTTTATTGCTATTTTGACTTCTGTTTTTGCATATGTAGGGGCTTCTTATGCAGAACTGCCACGTTCACTTCCCTTGGCAAGCAACAGAGTACTTACCTAGAGGCCACAACTTAATTTATGATGCCAATGCTGGTGGTGAATGTGGCAGCTAGTGTATGTAAAAGGTGGCTAATTTAAAAAAATCTGTAGAAGCGCATACCGAAAGCAATTCAAAAGAAAAGTAGAAAACTAGATCCAAATCCTCTGCTCAACTTTTTCTGCCACATTTCCTTCCATCTTGTATCATCTGAGGTCTCCCATCAAGAGGTTTTAACATCCCATTCCTCTTACACAGCATACAATCCTGACACCAAAATGCAGCAGTCTATTTGTCAGCACAAGGTCATTACTTTTATTTTCATGGAGTAAATAGACAATTTGCTACAGGTTACAGCATCATAAAGTTCTATCACAGCTGTTCTAAGATATAATTTCCCAGTTAAAGCATGAAAGCCCTATCTACAACACATAAACACAGTGCTTGATAATCCAATTGCTTTAGCACTAGCTTTTTGTTGTTTCAAGCATCTCCAATTCCTAACCATGGATGCACCGTTTGCCCTAGATAAGTCATCCAGCAGCAGTCTGCCTGCTCTCTGTTTGTGTTCTATCTTGTTATCTATTATTTGTCTTTATTCATCCTGTCAATACCATATTGACAATATTCAGCTGGAGAAGGGAAGGCTGCGGGGAGACCTTATTGCGGCCTCCCAGTGCTTATTGGGGGCTGTAGGAAGGGTGGGGGCAACCTCTTTAGCAAGGCCTGCTGTGACAGGGCAAGGGGTGATGGTTTTAAACTGAAGGAGGGGAGATTTAGACTGGGTATAAGGAAAAAATATTTTACAATGAGGGCGGTGAAACCCCGGCCCAGGCTGCCCAGAGAGGTGGTTGATGCCCCACCCCTGGACACACTCCAGGTGAGGCTGGACGGGGCTCTGAGCGACCTGCTCTGGTTGATGTCCCTGCTCGCTGCAGGGGATTGGGCTGGATGGGCTCTAAAGGTCCCTTCCAACCCAAACCGTTCTGGGATTCTATGATATTTGTCAACATTGGTATCCATTCTGGTTTCCCACCAACCTAACCGTTCTGCCATGCTCTCTGCCCCCCTGACTACCCCGGCCCGTCACTGTCACCACCGCACGTACCTGCTGCCTGTCGCTAACTGCACTGTCTAGTAAAGGGTAGATTCAAGTAGTATTTGTACAAAGGCAGAAATGTGCACAGGGCCTAGATAGAGAAAGCTAATTTTTTTCCTTGTGTGTTATTAGCCCTTATGGCGTTAGTTACTGCTACACCCCATTACCTGTCCTGGTAGGGTTCAGCAGAACTTCTCTGAGTTGCAGTGAGAGTAGTTCCTGGAACCCCACAGTAGCTCTGTGCAGGTTCAGCCGTCCTGGGGTCCATCATCTCACCAGGAAGGGTCCGATGTTTTATTGATCCCTCTATTATCTTGCTGCAGCTTCACAGTACGCTATTCTCCTGCCATTTTCTACCAGACCATGTAAATTATATATGTTTAATACAATCAAAAAGGGTGGTTACAAATGCTGAAAAGCGGGATAGTAAAAGGCAAATGTGGAGATATTCAGACGTCCATAGAGAGAGGTGTGTATATATGTTTGTGAAGCTGCCTTCATTTCCAAGAAACTTCCATTTAGGAAAATGTTGTTATTGCAATTGTATTGCTTCGTAGGAAGCATTAGTAGGGTCACGGTTGTGCTTTTACATGGGCTGTGACCCCATGACGTCTTAACAAATGCTCGTGTAGTTCGCTTCTGCTAATTAAGGCTATACAAGAGGCCTTTCACATTCACTTTGGTTTCAGAGCCAGAACAGAAGACGGGGGGGGGGGGGGGAACCAAGAGGAAAACACCTGGAAAAAAAAAGGAAAGGGAAAAAAAAAGAAAAAAGCCCAAATTATCCTTGTTACACTGGTGTTAATCTGGCTGGCTCAATGTCATTTTCCTCTTGTTTTTCTTTGTTACTAAATGTTATGACTGGTGAGATTCAGCTGACCTAAATGCAGTCAGTGGCTGTTCTGCACATAAATGTTTTTATCCTTCAAGCTCAGGCAGTAATTATTTGAGCTTGGTCTTGAAAATTCCCAAGACACAGATATGCTTACAAAAATCTTAAAGACTTTGGACAATAGTGGTGGAACAAACAGTTAATTTTAAATACAGATGAATTCCAATACTTAAGATATACCACAAGGTCCTCAAAATTTTAGTGACTGTCTCCCACAAACACTCTAAGGGAGCAGCTCTGGAATAACACCGATGTAAATTAGGCCAATATCGGAATGTTCATTATTGTAAACATAAAATGTTCCCTGTAGTCATCTTGCCCAAATTCTAAAGGTTAACTTTCTTCAGGGGTCTTCTGCCTGACTCCACGTTCCACAGAGTATTCAAAACGTTGCAGAAGGTGCAGCCACAGTTACTACCATTTGTCAACTACCAACACATAGAAATTGCTATGCTTCCAAAGGGATTCTTCACAACTGGAGTGAAAAATAAAATATGATGCTAGCGGTGTCATTTACCATGGCATACCCTTTCCTTTCCTCGGGGGGGGGGGGGGGGAAATATCCTTGGAATAATAAAAGTATAATGCAGTTAATTAAGCTGGCTACTTCTCAGTCTTGGTGGTTGGATTATGCAATCTAATTCTTAGTTTAAGACCAAGGAAGACAATGGAGCGTCGTTCTCTGACAAATATTTCTATTTTCTTTTTCAACTCACAGGTGCCACCGAACCTCTCACACTTCACTGCTCTCCAACAGGGTGTGCGTCGCTTTCTTAATCGTACGTGAAGTGCTCCGGCGATTTATCCCAGAGCACTTGGTGTGCCAACCGGGTGAAAACCCAAGCACTTTCGCTTTGCCTCTAGTAACTGGAGACAATAATTCACCATTATAACCTCAAACAGTGTCACCAGAATAGTTATGACCAAGACCTTTTGTATTAAATGTCATCTGAAAGGCAACAAATTTAGTAACGTTATTTCTGGTAGCGGTCTCTTACCGTCACCCCGATTTAACACTAAGGCAAAGAGAAAACTGCCATGGCACGAAAAGCTTTGCGAAGGAAATATCTGTGTATTGTTCAGCATACGCTGTGCAGTGAGACTGATAGACTAAGACGGTTAAAAACACAGATTGCAGATAAAGGAACCAAACACAGGAATAGCAATTAAAAAGTTAGTGTTATGTATTGAGTTTTTCATTTGTTTCCCATTAAAACAACATTTTAACTTGAATAAAATTTTCACGGTCTCTATAAAAAAGACAATAGACTGCTAGCTTCCCTTTACAGAACTCATTCTTCTGCTAGAAAAAATAACAGTGATTCAGGGAAATAATAAGCTACACAGAGGCATGCAGAGCTGAACAAAAGTTTCCATTTTTGCTGTTGCATTGAGCTGAGAAAATAAATTTCCATGAATAATTCAGTAAACTTAACCTTCTGGTCCACTCATAGACAATCCACTGAAAGTTCATGATTTTTCTAATTACGTTGTTTATTCCACCTTATCTGACAAATACATAATTTTAACTCTGTGGATTAAAACCACTAAAAGGACAAATCATCTTGTGATGTATCAGACCCATCGTTTCTCTTTTCTGGTCGGGTGACTGTGAAAGTGTTTACTGCCTGAATGTGTCTATATATATAACTCAAGTATTCATGAGCAGTTGCACATACAACGTAGCCGTTCACTTTGCTTTATTGTGCATCGCTTCCATTAAATCCTGATCGCTGTGATGCTGAAAGCTACATATAGAGACAGAACTATGGTGAGAAATGGAAAAAAGAAAAAGAAAAGGAAAAAGAAAAGGAAAAAGAAAAAGAAAAAAAAAGAAAAAGAAAAAATCCCGAACAAATTTACAAACTTTACAACTTCACAAAATTTACAAATTTTATGGTATTACTTGCAATATATTTTTGAATTAACAAAGAAACTGACAGTTTCCATCTCTGAGATTCTGCCACAGTCAAATGGCTGCTTAAACTGAAGAACTCTTGGTTAAATACAGCAAGGGGCATTTTTTCACTGACTTCTGCTTCAAGAATGCAACATTTCACTTGGTTCAAAGTAGGTGAAACTTTTGACAGGATAAATCTTTTCAAGAGCTATTAATTTTCTTGCTTTGGGGTGAATAGAGACACAGAGGGTTAATAAAATGCCCCACCATGCTTTTAACAGGCCACTTAGTCTCATTTTGGGAGGTAGTTGGGGGCACTGAGATGCTAAGTCTGCTCGTTTTATTAGTTTTGCATTTCTCGGTTACAAAAAAAAGGAATAGGAAACATGCTTTTAAGTTTTTTAATTTTATGGGTATGAGCAATGCCATAATAGTCAAATAGAGAAAGCTGAAATATTACACCACATTGTCTTTGAGCCACTTGGAATACTTTGCTTTCCCTTGTAGGCAGATAAGATATGGGATTTGACGCCGATGAGTTAAAACTGACCTTACTGAGAACGCGTTTAGCCGATACTCACAGAAAGCTACACAGGTCGTTCAGAGAAGTTGCACAGCTCAATAGTGAATTCCTGTTCCCTGTTCTGAAGGAGGTGCTTGCAGACGGTGATGGCTTCCATCTGATTACCATTGGTCTGGTCTGCGTAAGTAAAAGCATTGCACCATAAATAATCACCAGAAATGCAATACCGCTGTGACCGGGTCAGGCACCGCAACAGCTGACAATTTGTAGCATAACAGGTCATCTAGATCTAGGCTCAACATTTCACGTTAGGTTCTAAAGGGGCTGAGGAACTTCCCTTTTGTGAGGACATTTCTATACTTTCCTCACATAATCTGCCGATAACATTAAAGGTGTCCAATTTATAGCTTCTCCACTAGTAAAACACTGTGTTCTGCTTAATTCGGTGCAGCAGTTACACATATTCAGAGAGCGCACGGCCAAAACAAACGGACATAACAAGAACATGACATCTATTGCTATGCCTTTTTTTTCTTTTTTCTTTTTCTTCTTCTGTGTTCTAGTTGTCAGACATTTAGGTGAACAGTAAGTGTTCCATTGCCTTTCCCACCCCTCTACAATTAAAACCCCTCATCACAAGATCTATTTAGAAAGCAAAGGACATTTCTTTCTTTATCACCCAATTAAACACAAGTACAATTAAATAAATGAGAAAAGTATAAATTATTCCTCATTGATTTTGCTAGCAGTACCTGTTCGGGGTCTAACAGCAGCCCCAGAACTTTCTTAGGGTAGAAATGACCCAAGTTACAATGGCTGACTAGAGGACCATAATACAGTTTACAACAAGAATTGGTAGAGTCTTAAACTTTCTCTGTAAAACCATTTAACTGCTGTCCCTAAAATGTTCTCTAAGGGATATAATTGCCAATAATGGATACTTACAGACCATCTGGGTGAAATAAGTCAAGGAATTTTTTCTCATACCTACACTGCACGTTAATTATCTCCTCATTGATCTTCCTTCTGTTCCGGTCGACTTCCCTTAAATGCCTCCATATGTTGTATGGCACAAAACAAACCATGCTTGAAATACATGTTGATATATACAAAGTCCTGCTTCGTTTGAATTAAGGTACCTAAGCAATGTAGCTATTCCAAGTCATACCTTTATAGGCATCATATTCCTTGAAGAAGGTAGTTACAGTCTTACTCCACCCTTGCTCCAGCACAGTATAAAGAAAATATCCAGCTTCTTCTTCATTTAAAGGTTTCCTCAACACTCACCATTGACAGCTAAGTTACTTTACCATTTCGTGTAGCATAAAAGCAAATGCTTCCATAAAATCGTCATTGCCTGGGCGGGGTTGTGTGTTTTCTACATTATCCAAGGGGACACCATATTTCTATTTTTAAAAATCAAATTTTTCAAACAGTGGAGTTGAAAAGGCCCCTTATAGGGGCTGTGATGTTTCCTGCAGGCCGCCTATCTCACAGGCTGAACAAATACGGGCCTAGCACAGTTCCAAGGCACGCAAGGGAAGAGCTGGCTGGGGTCGGAATGGCACTCGGCATGTGGCAGGAGAGGCAGGAGAGCAGGAAAAGAAGAACTGTGCCAAAGGTGTGGGGGAGTACAGTGGAGGAGAGCAGAACAGAGGGCAGCTGGAGCAGCGAAGCCAGAGACAAAAACAAGGAGAGAAAGGCAGCTTTCTCAGATACGCTATTATCTTATTTCTCATACGTGAGGTTGGACAGATTCACCTTCTGCCCCTTGACCATCAACTGAGCGGTTCCTCATGAGCCACCGACTGCGTTCATGCTCTTCTGCAGCGAAGGAACTGAAAAGGAAGCTATAACAGAAGTAGTCGAACTTCTCTGGAAGAGAAATCTCAGAGATCCCAAAGGAAAAACAAGCTATTACTATCCATCATCTTTCTTCAAGTCATTTTAAAACCAGTCTGATAACCTGATAGTACGTGAAAACGGTAACAGCATTTACCTTTGCTCGTAGCCAAGTTTCTCCCAATCAGCTACACGGCATATCCCTAAAAATGGAAATATTTACTTTTATATGCTTAATCCCAGCTGGTTAGGTTTGGAGGCTTTTTCCATGTTTAAATTCTACATCAAATTTCAAAATAAAATATAAAAACAAGAAGAGACTGTACCTGGAAAACTCAAAACTTGGAGGGGGGGGGGGGGGAACCAACTCAACCTCCAAACCATGGCTTTCTTTCAAATCTCAAAATTTATAAGGTTTGAGATATTATTTTGGAAGGCTTGAGACTGGCAATATTGCAACAAAATTTAGACTATCAGCCTATAACAGGTTTCGACATTACTCAAACTCACTGTTTGGCCAATGACAGTGAGGACTACTTTGCAAGAGAAAATGAAATTTTGCGTAATGCCCACAAAATTCTACATCCTTATACTTCAGTAAACGTTTGACATCCTGTTGTCCAGCAAATACCTTACTTTAAACTTGATAAATTTCGGGGCAGGATTTCAAATTTTCATTCGTTACTGGCATACAAAATTAAGGCCTTAGTGACATCACTTTACAGATAGAAAAGTAGCCATAGCAATGATAAAAATTTCCTAGTGCTAATAATTTCTGGAAAAAAACTTAAAGCTCAACAGCAAAGCTGACTGTCACTCTGGGCGTCAAGACTCATCTGAAAGACCTGGTGTTGCTCTGGATGCCGTCGTTGCCGTCTTCAGCTTCTTTGTGCTCAAACTATAAGGCCATATGGGCCAAAAACCTTGAAATAAAAGGAACAAAAAAGCAAAGTCTGGATGCAGGTCTGGTCCTTTCAAAGCAGTGAACATCTAGCCCACAAAGTTTTACTTACACCTAAGGAAACGGTGTCGTGATTTCTTTTTCTGCATGTTGCATTAAACTCCACTTGTTAAGCGCAGAGCTGAGGCTGACGCTACACCAGGCAAAGCACACGCCGCACTCAATGGAATTAAAAAGCGGATCCGCATATGTTCAGAGCCACAGACAGCGCCTTCTCCATATTCAGCATCTTCTGTTTATTTATGGGCACCTCAGATCAATGTGTGTCATTTCAAACATTTGCCACAATCGCTGGGAGGCTTGGGGCTGGAGTTGTCATTTTAAACGTAGACAGACCAGTACCTCTGGGATTAGGCACTGGCTGACTAATAGCTAGCACGGAATCAGAGTTTCTGGGGGTTAGAGCTGAGTGCGTGGCTTAAACAAGGGTAGAGTAACCCGGGACGAGCAGGCAGTGCCGATCTGTTTCCAAGGGGCAGGAGGGCTCCCTGACCCGGCCCTGGGGGCAAACAGCAGCGGTGCAATGGCTGTTAACCTCCTGCCACATGGGGCTCCCAGCCTTTGAGGCCGCTCCAGCGACAGATCCAGGGGCTGCGCTCCACACCTTGTCCTCGCAAATACTGAACCCCAGCCTTCCTCTTCTATTTGCTGCCCCCAGAACGGGTCGCGACGGGTGCTCTTGGCCAAGCAGGCGGTCTGATTTAACGCAAGGGCTGCACTCTCGCATTTACCTCGGCATTTTCTCACGAGAGACACTGAAATGGGGAAAGCCGCCAGGGCTGTGCTCCATCTGTGGAATTCTCCAAGATAGTACAGAATAAGCAAGCCTGACGCACCACAGGGACAAGAACACGTCACGCTTCAGCCACTCTCACGAGGCCTAAGCGATGCCTGACTATACGGCTTGCTTCCCGGATGCCTTGGGAACAGGCACGGTGACCCCTAGTTTGCAACAAGCCACTGGGGCTATTGCTGGACGAGCTGTGGTGTTGATGTGTCCAGGCACAAGCTGACTGGGAGCCAGGCAACCCGCAGGCTTGGCTGATGGCACAGGCTGGAATAACTGCTCGGCACGGCCCGGCTTGCTCTGGCGGCCAAGACCTGGCACTGCTTGGTCACAAGGACCGGCGAAACTGCCTGCGCGTGTAGGCACCGCTCACAGCCGACCGCCCTCAGCGTGGGGTACAGACACATGCGTGTGTATCGGGCTTGTAAATACTGCAATTTCACTTACCCAGGTGTCTGTTTTGGGGTGGGTTTTTTTATTTATTTTATTTCCTCCCGTGTGTCTGTGATGTGGGAAATGGGGTGCTGCATCGCCTTAGAGCCCACCACTGCATTGCCACTGGTTATGATGGGATATAGTTACGATCCACGTCATTAAGGGACAAAGCATTACTCTTCAATTTGATTGCCATTTATTATTCGCTAGATACAGAGAATCACTCATGCTCGAACACCAGGGAATCACATATAGGGGAAACAGTAAATGTACAGACCAACTGGAGAAGGACATCTTTCCTGCGCTATAACTTGGCGTCAACGTGAATTGCAACGAACGGATCTTCAGCAGTGTTACTAATCTGGAAATTAGCCATTCCATCACCAGACACATACACCTGTTTTCCAGAACACTTGTTGCCCTCCTTTTGTCCAGAAATAACATCACAGTAGGTACCAGCAGGCAGTCCAGTTTGCAAGCTGATATTCATATTCCTATGTGAAAATGAGTGAGCGCTATTTATCCATTGTTTTCAAAACTGATATTTCAAACTGGGTATAGGATTTTTGACCCTGATGCTACTCCCTCACTTTGAAGGGCGTAGTAAAGTGTGGCCTTGCTGATCCGACCCCTGCTTTGCTCCCATTTTGACTCTCTAGACCTGGCATGCAAGAGCATGACTCTAGCTCAGGGCTCAGTGAGCGCTTTCATCAGGAGAAGAGGGCATTCGCCTTCCCATCAGCATTGCTAATGAGGGATGCTATGCTGCTCTCTGGGGACACGGGCCCTCCCATTGACTTACCAGTCATCATTATTGAAAACGATGAAGCCTTTATTACCACGGCCAAAAGCCACTTGATTGCTGCCGTTGTCCCACCAGTTGGAGAACGGCTGACCGTCCACCACGTTACGGAAGATAACCATGTTCCTGAAAGCGCAAGGGACGGCTCTCACTGCGGCTGCAAGACCTCTACAGCCACGACGAACACGAAGCAAAAGCAACTGCTTCTACTTATTTTTCCTCCACAGCCTCCTACTTTATTTGACGCCAGCGATGTTCACAGACCCAGTTGTTGCCACACGTGGTGTCTGCGTTGAGCGTAACGGGCTTTGTTGAGCCATCCGCGTTACTTGGTGGGCCCATCCAGTCATTGACGTCCTGTAATTAAAAACAGAGGTTTAAAACTTCTGACGGAGAATGCCGAGAGCCTCTCGGTAGAGGAGGGCTAGCTGGAGCATCCAGTTTGCACCTGCTACATCCAACGCGGCACAGGGCAATCACTTAACGAACGTGAACGCGCCGGACTGCTTCGCTGGCCCTGGTCTGGTCCCTAGTCACTTATCGGCAGGATGACAAGCTTACCCGTCCATTTACAAAATATCTTGGCCAGCGAAAACTCGACATCACACGTGCGAACCCGTACGGATGAGCAAGCATGAAGCCAACTGCCATTTTATAAGGCCTGTTTGTTAGACAAAAAAGGTGATGAGCCGCGGAAAAAGAACCGGTGCCAGGGAGGCGCGAGGCAACCCAGCAACAGGAAGGAGCATCACCCAGGCAGGAGCGATGCCTTACCTGGCGTCCCAGAAGGTCAGAATGGAAGCTCCTCCGGCCCCGTGCCCGCGCTGGTTGTCGTGATTATCCACAAAGACCAGGGCTCTGTCGGAAGGCACAAAGCCCCAGCCTTCTCCCCAGTTCCTAGCCAAAAACACGGAGACTTGAAGCTACTCTGCCACCCGGCGCACCCAGGGTACCCCGGGGAAGCCGCAGCATCGTCACCCTTACCTTAAGTAGGCCATCTTTTCTCCATTCCACTTGCGGATCACTGTCCCCAGCTTTGCACCGTATTTGAATTCTGTCACTCGGCCGTTTCCAAAGTAGTCACTGCCTTTGATCGGCTCTCCGCCCAAGTCGATTACCTGGTAATACAAAGGAGAAACTGTGCATCTTATTTTGTCTCACAGAGACAGAAAATGCAGGGTACAGTCTTCAACGTTAGTTCTTGCTTTACACTGAGAGGAAAAAAATAAAGTATGTTTATTTGTGCTGTGTAGATCAACCCAGAGCCAGTATAATACATGACGGATACATGTAAAAACAATGTCAAAGAAAGAAGGGGTAAAGTTGAATGAAAGTATCTGTTGCGGAGGCATTTTAAAAAAGCAAAACTACGTATGTCTGAAAGCTGCTCCGAAGAAACGGCTGGCTCTTTCTGAGGTAATGTTGAATGAAGGTGTATTACTGCCATTCCTCTGGAGGAGGAAGGTAAAAGGGATACCAACGACAAAGACATACATGAAGGAAAAAGTATGGAGCTTACCTCCTGGTAAATGAAAGGTTTAGTTCCTGCAGGAAACCATTTCGTATTTAGATCTTTCAGCTTGTCCAGAAACGCCCTTATGTCCCCAGGCCACATATGCTTGGCGGCATCAATCCGGAAGCCTGCTACGCCAATGTCAATGAGGTGGTTCATGTACTCAGCAACTTTTGAGCGTACATAGTCCTTCTCCAGGGCCAGGTCAAGAAGGCTAACCAAGCGGCAGTCCCGGACCTGTGTAATGAAAAGAGAAAAAAAAATGTTTTGAGGTGCCACTCTGTCAGCTTGTAAAAGCTTTCAGTTTGCTTGTTTTGAGCCATAAAATCCATTCTGTTTGGCTGTCTAAGTTGCACAGAAGAGACTTGAGAAAGACCTGCTGCACGTTCTAGCTACAAAAAGGAGTTAGTTGCTCACCCAGGGCACCGCCTTGCACTGCTGTCAGTTTTCCAAGGGGGCTCCTTAACAAGATCAGCTGAGTTTACAATGAAAGAGCTCACCACAGCGGGCTCAGTTCAGGAGCAAACGCCTGCACATGCCCACATGAACCGTGTGAGGAGGGTTCTTGCTTTCTCAGCACATGGACTATTTTGCACCACAAGTACCTTTCCTGAACCTATGTTCACTACTTCATTCACTTAGGTGATAAGCAGAGGTTTGGTGAGAAACTTCTCCATTTATTTGGCCTTACTGTAATGCTTACGCAGGTTAAAAAAAAACAAAACAGGAAAAAGTAAAACATGCCAAACTTTAGCCAGAGAAAGTTACCTGATACATATCACCATAATTTTCAATGTCTCCGCTTCCAGTTCGACACTTGCCGTCATTGAAATCCCAGCCAGAGTACGGCACAGCTGGAAAATCTCTGTTCCCAGCGTTAAAATAGCTTCCGCAGGTAGAATGGGTGCCTGAGCCACCCGCAGCCCCACACATGTGATTGACAACAGCATCCACATAAATACGAACCTGGAACAGCAATAAGCACACGTCAGTATGTTTTGTTATGAAGGTGAAGCGAGAGCCAGAGCTTTACTGCATCCCCATTAATTCGATCTTTTCCCCCCCTTCAATTTGCGCTCGGTTTATGCCTCCTTTGAGCACAGTAGCCGTAACTTCTCAGCTGAAACAGCACTTCTTGCCATATCGGCTCCGGATTTTAGGGCACCTACTCCGACGTTGTTGCACCGGGTCACCATGTCTCTGAATTCATTTTCATTTCCTGATCGAGTGCAGAGCTTGTAGCTGATGGGCTGATATCTTTCCCACCAGGGTCTGTCCGGGTTAGTAATGACAATATTTTCATTTGGAGGTGAAACCTGCAGATAAAATTATGCACTTTGATAAGAAATCAGTTGGGTTTATTTCAGTGTTTTCAGGGCACAGCCTGCGCTCAGCCCCTCTGCCCTCAGAGGCAGGCTGGCACCCAACCCAGTCGCTCCCACAGCATAAGCTCAGCCTGTGAGATGGCTGTATCCTAGACTGGCAGGAGAGACGTTGTCTTTTAGTCCTGTGGGCTACCCAGGCCCAGCACGGGGCTGCTTTCAAGGGCACACGCATGGGAGGCTGAAGCCACAGGAACTCGTTTTTACCTGGAATAGTGACAGCCTTAGGAAAGGCAAACCCCAGTGCTTATGCACTTCCCTTGGCGCAAGGTACAGAGCAAAGCTTAGCCTTGCTGGGGAAGCGTTGCAGAGGCAAGTGTGCCCCTTTGTACCTGACCTGCCAGAGGTACAACATTGTTCATTGGCCCTGCAGGAGCTAGGGTTGTGTCTAACAGCAGTTACTACTTCCATTCCCCCCTTTCCAACACCAAAGTGACTTGGAGCCGGCTGTCTTCGATTCAGGCATTTTGACGTATTAAGTGAATGCTACAATACCGGTTTCCTTCCTACTCACAGGAAATAACTTACCTGAACTCCTCCAAATCCATTAGGAGCTAAATAGCGTTCACACTCAAGAGCAATATCGGCCCAGCGCCATTCAAAGAGGTGCACAATGGACGTCCTCCCGGGGCGAGTGTTGGGGTTGTACTGTGCCCAGCAAAGCCCTACAGCTGCGAGTAGGAGGAGGACGTGCATGATGCCTTCAGTATAAGGCTCTGGTCTCTCCGCTGGCAATTTATACTCCTGCAAGAAGGCAAAGTTCCTATTGCAGCTGGCAAAATTCACACAAGCCTATGCTATCAGTAATTATTTGGCCGGCTAGCTCAATAGCATTCTTCTGTTTTGTTTTTTCCTGGATTGCCCAAAAGCCACCAATAAAATACCTTTTCACAATGATTATGTACTACCACAACCTAAGCAGTCTGTGAGCAGTGCACCTAAGTTCAGAACCGTAGGCTTTCCAATCATGTAAACAAAGACACTTTAGCAAAAAGTATTGCAAAAACATAACACAAAGACCCTCAAAGGGGTCTCTGGAAGTTAAAAGGAAAGGGGAGCGATTAAAACACAACTGGAAGTCTAACAGCTCTAGAAGAATGAACGTGTTTGCCAGCATTCAGAGGCATCCAGCTCTCAGGATTAGCCCGAGCTCAAACCAAGGTACCTGGTCAGCCACTCCCCATCCATCACAGATGCATCACACAACCCATCGTGGGACTTCACCAGGCGCATCACACTGGAAACCATGTCTGAACTTTTTCTAGCGTTGTTGCCCAGTCCATGCTAGGACCTGTCACCGCTTTTCTTCACATGGGTGTGCAGAGCAGCTGCAGCTCTACCTGCCTGGAAGTGATCAGAGCTGCAAGGGTTTTCCATGCCCACAGAGACTCTGCATAACGTTTCATCTCACTTTAAATGACCAGTGGTTCATCTGAGTCAAGGAAGGAAAGCCAAAATCAGATACAAGGTTACACTGCAGATGAGTTTTAGCTGCCTGACATAGAACTGGATTTGAAAGCCAGAGCTGTTGCCCAAGTCCCTTTTGCTTTTTCCTACAATTTCCTCCTAAAAAAAAAAAAAGAAACAAAAAAACCCCACAAAATAAAAAAAAAAACAACCTGAAATTTGCTCATGACATAATTTCAAGTCTTCATTTGGAACTGACATAACACGGTCAAGATCTCAGCAACAAAGTTCCATGAATAATTCAAGTCATGCTGATGGTAAACCAACACTCTGAGAGAATACGGCGCCCAGAAAATCCCTGATATTTGAAGAATACCTGTCAGAAAACCAAAAAGTGCGCGTGTCCTGGTTTCGGCTGGGCTAGAGTTAATGTTCTCCCTGGCAGCTGGTGCAGAGCTGTTGTTGGATTTAGCATGGGAATAACGTTGATAGCACACTGATGTTTCAGTTGTTGCTGAGTAAGTGCTTACACCAGTCAAGGACTTTTCAGCTTCTCATGCCCTGCCGGCGAGAAGCCGGGTGGGGGCACAGCCGGGGCAGCTGACCCCAACTGGCCAGAGAGATGTCCCATACCATAGGACGCCATGGTCAGCGTGTAAACTGGGGGGAGTTGGCCTGGGGAAGCAGCGATCGCTGCTCAGGGACGGGCTGGGATCGGTTGGTGCGTGGTGAGCAACTGCATTGTGCATCACTTGCTTTGTCTATTATTGTTATTACTATTTTACTTTTTTAATATTTAAATTATTAAACTGTCTTTAGCTCCGCCCATGAATTTTCTCACTTTTACCCTTCCACTTTTCTCTCCATCCCACCATGGGAGAGTGAGCGAGCGGCTGCGTGGGGCTGAGTTGCTGGATAGGGTTAAACTACAACAGTCCTTTTTGGTGCCCAGTGTGGGCACGAAGGGTTTGCAGTAATAACAGATTAACCAGAGCCTGTTAAGGAATTTATATCTGTTAACAGTTGCCGGTCACAATAGCGATTCACCTGTTGTCGATAGTAGTTTTTCTGATCTGCGCCAAGTTCTTTTTGTTGCAGTACATGTTAAAGCTTGGTGTTGGGTTTTGCAGTTTGCTGTGCTCTGCAGGGATTAGGAATGCTTTGCCTGGGAGATTTGTTAGTAAAACACTGGCCTTGAGCTTTATCTGGTATTTGGGTTTTGTAGTGAAGCCGTTACTGTACTTTGGGTACCTCCTCATGGAGACAATTAGCAATTATACCTCCTCCTCTGAGAGTTTTATTATGGACAAAATATAGAATATCTTTGTTACCTTCTCACTGATGTCTCCTCCTTTGTTACAAAAACTTCACTATCTTGAACATCCTTGGGTGATTAAGATATGTCTGTTGGTATTTCTTGGGAATATTGTTTCAGTTCTGTCTAAGGTTAACCAGCAATTTAAGAATATCACCCAGAGATCTGCCCCGAGGCTGGGTAGTTACGAGCGGCAGGGTATGTGGGATAGTATGGCCCAATGCCCAGGGCAGTGGGTACCCCAGTGATCTGGGATTGCACCCCTCAACAAGTGCAGAATCCTGAAAAACTGGTAAAGTATTTTTGGAAAATTATGCTCTCACCCTGGCAGCTCCAGAGAGCCACAACTCACTGCAACATGCTGGGGCTGGCCCGTGCCTACCGAGCCCTGCTCAACACTATTCAGTACCCGCAAGGGGAAGGGAAGGCCTCCGGAGCTGGCAACAAAACATCGGGCACTGCGGCTACTCCAACCTCAGCACCCGGCGCTGCCGTTGAACCAGAGAACCAACCCATGCCCCGGTATCAGTCACCCCTATACACAAGAAAAAATACACAAGAAAAATCAGCTCATTGACTAAGGGATGAAGGTGAACCAGGGCCATCACGCGAACAGGAGGAGGAAGCGGCAGCCCCCCCATAAATGAGACAGAAACCACTTGATCCCTATCCCTGAGTGAGCTGTGAAATATGCAAAAAGATTTCAGTCGCTGTTCGGGTGAGCATTGTCACCTGGCTGCTGCGATGCTGGGATAGCGGGGCCAGTAGCCTGCACTTAGAGGGAAGGAAGCCAAGCAGATGGGATCCCTTTCTAGTGAAGGGGGCAGTGACAAAGCAATTGGCAAAGGAACACGAGCCCTCAGCCTCTGGAGGCAACGCCTGGCCGGAGAGAAGCAAAGGTGTCCCTTCAAGGAAGAGGCTACATGTCACCCAGGCAAGTGGCCCACCATGGAGAGGTACCCAGTACCTGAGGGAATTAGCCAGGCTGGAGGTGATTTATGGTGGCCTGAGCAGTGAGCAGTCACCCAAAGAGCCAGACGGCGTCAGGTGCACACAACCCACGTGGCAGAAGTTTGCACAGAGCTCACCATTGTCACATTCAAACTCATCGCCAGTGCTGGCCTGGAAAGGCAGAGAGGACCCAACGGTGGATGACTTAGCTGGCCAACTCAGCAACGCAGAGAAAGTCTCTCTTCCCTCCTACAGGCCTGTGTCTTGGCTGTGGAGAAACTGTCTGAAACACTGCCCTGGGGGTTCCAGCGACTTGAAGCGGTTATGTCCTACATCCCACCTGTACAGACCAGTATCTCAGCCATTAGGCGTAAGCGTCCCTCTGCTCAGAGAGAGCATATAGTGGATACACGCCGTGGGCCACCCTATGGTTTTACCTGCATGACCACAGAGAGGACATGAGGCAGTGGGATGGAAAACCTGCCTCGACCCTAGAGCCACAGGTGAGTTGCAAGGGAAAACCCTCACAAAAAGGGGTTCTTCCAGGAGCACTGCTGCTCCATTTTCCAGTGGGAGGTTCCCTAGACAGCGTAGAAGGGCTGATCTTATTAATGAGCCAAATGCAGCGCCTTCTGGTTCATATTTACAAGAAGCGAGTAACAAATACTATGACCAGGAGTAGAAGGGCCCTGCCTCCAGCCAGGGAGGAAAGGGACAACTGGGTTTACTGGACTGTGTGAATCTGGTGGCCTGGCACATCCGACCCACGGGAGTCTAAGGCTCCAGATGACATCAGTGCACAGTGCCCCCTAATACCACCAAACTATAGGGGCCTGCCTTGAAGGGCTGTTATGATGGGTAGAGCCCAAAGTCATGGGCTTAATGAACTCAGCAGACGTTTTACAGGGATGGCCCGTAGACTTAGGGAATGATACCTGGTGTCAAAAGACAGAAGAAGGGGTGGTGATTAACTGTGATGTATTGGAAACTGTGGGACATGGGCATGACATAGATGGTATAGAATACAGGGTGGATCTTGTTCTGGTTTCAGCTGGGCAGGGGTTAATTTCCTTCCTAGTAGCTGGTGCAGTGCTGAATTCTGCATTTAGGATGGGAATAATGCTGGTAACACCCTGATGCTTTAGTTGTGTCTGAGCAGGGCTTGCACTAGTCAAGGACTTTTTCAGCTCCCCGTGCTCTGCTGGGTGCACGAGGGGTTGGGAGGGGACGCGGCTGGGACGGTGACCCCAAGTGGCCCAAGGGATATTCCATACCATACGACGTCATGCCCAGTATATAAACTGGGGGCAGCTGGCCGGGGGGCAGCGATCGCGGCTCGGGGCGGGTTGGGCATCGGTCTGCGGGTGGTAAGCAATTGTACTGTGCATCGCTTGCTTTAGATATTCATCTTCATTATTGTTATTGTTTTACTTTATTTTATTTCAATTATTAAACTGTCTTTATCTCAACCCATGAGTTTTCTCACTTTTACCCTTCTGATTCTCCCCCCATCCCGCCAGGGGTGAGTGAGTAAGCGGCTGCGTGAGGCTGAGCTGCCGCCTGGGGCTAAACCACACCACCACAAAGTGGCACATCCACTCCAAGAGAAAAGAAATCTCAGTGCACTTTGTACCTGAACTGCCTCCAGTATGTTCTTTCTGAAACTACTCATGCCATTGACTATGTCACATGCATCCTTCTCTTTCCCAGAATTTGTCTTCAAGGACGAATCGCAGAAGCAGGTCCCATTTGCCCACCTGTTCATTTTCGTATCGCAGCCCTTATCAAAGGTCTCTTTTTCCACTACAATGAGGAAATAGTAAATTACTGCGAATGACCTTGCCTACTCGCTAACAGCAAGGAACCCTGGAGATGACTGCACCTTGTGATGACCAATTCAGGGAGCACGGACCCCCCCCCACGCCATTCCTCAGCATTACTGAGCGCAGCCACATGTGCCGGAGGGTTATTTTTACATCCCCATTCCCTGTGGGGTTCCCCTCATGGGTGGGCACGTCGCTGCATAACGTTCTGTTTCCAATGACACGTGTGTGCCACTGAAATACGGCGCTGTCAGCCAAGGGGAGTGAGGGCCCGTCGCTGCCAGCCCCGTGCAATGGGTGGCCAAGCCGCTCAGGCGACTGGGAGCCCTCGCTGACCGGCTGCAGCACTTCAGCGTGCTGAGGAAACGCAGGAGGGCAGGAGAGAAGGTGGTCAGCCAGCAGGGAGGCGTGATGAGTCTTTCTGAAGTATAACCCCACGTAGAAAGTATTTAATGTGCGGTTTCAAATGTAGCATCTCTTTTAGCATGGTAAAAACATCAGGTGCCTAACAAATGGCCTCTGATTTTTCAGGGGAGTTTTTAGGGGAGTTGAAGCTTTGGGCCGATGAGATGTTCGAGGGGTTTGGCTTTGTTCTGAAATCCTGTGTTTTAATCCATTTGAGCCCCCAGTATCCTTGGAAACCTGCTTGTGAAGAACTGGAGGATGTGGGTTCTAGGTGTTGAAACTAGACCCTTTTATGTGCAGTTTTTTTCACTGCCAGCCTAAAGAAGCAGGCCTGCTCTTACGTGTCCCTCTGCAGTCATATCATAGCACAGCTCTGGCCATCAAATACGCAATCAGTACCGTGCTGCAATGGCAGAGCCTTCCCAACACACCACTGCAAGGCCTACCAGCGCGGGACTGACCGACCGACCCCTCCAAAGGGAGAAGGCTCCGAGGAGACAGGCAAGCGCGGCTTGCCCGTGAAGCTCAGGGAATAACACAGGCTGTAACGCTCCACAGGTGTGGCAAAGAATGCTGACTTTTGTCTCAGCACAAAGAGGGCTGGAGGGTGGCCTTTGTGTTAGATAAACAGCTGTGTCAGCCGAGACATCAGCTGGTCATGTCACTGTTTATCCCCGAGTTAATTCAAAGAGGGTGAATGGCCCCTGGTTTAGCCAGCCCAGCGTGGGGAGGCATGTACGCATGGCTCAGCACAACAGCGATTATAGAAAACTAAACACCTACCAAAAGATTTTCGAAGATAGCGATGGGCTTTAGCTGGTTTCAACCCGCATATTCCTTTCCAGTCTCCGGGGACACCCAGCATCATGGTGGTGAGCGTATTACAGACACCAGGAAGGGAGGCCACAGCCATACTGTGAATGAACTGCATATTGCAATTGTTATATTTTTAAGCGTAACTTACATTTGTGTTGTGATTTCAGTATATTTTGTAGCACTCTGCTAAGTCAGAAAAAGTATCTAGCATCAATCATCTCCAAATAAGTAAATTTGATATTAAACATTACCACCTGCACACATGGAATATCTAAAAGCTGGTCAGAGTATTGGACTCTGACACAGAGCGATCTCAGTGCAATCCTCTGCTTCACTGCTAGTTAGCCTGACCAAATGAATAAGCAATGTTGTCGTGCTCTGTCATAACAACGGCTTGAAGGGTGCGAAAAGGTGCCTAAGTGTGCTTGTGTATTGAACACAGTGTTCAACCGTTCCCAGACAGGTTATTGAAACCAATGTAAAAGACTAAGGAGATGGTGGTCTTAAAGATGCTCAGTTGGCGATATTAGACTTGAATTATCATCTTTAAGAAAACAGAACATGTCTATATTCGTTGCTGCTCACTGGAGAGGTGAGTACCATCACACGCTACAAAGCTGAGACTGGCCTCCTCTCAGGAAAGACAGTTCTCAGATTCCAGTGGTAGTTCCCATAGCCAGCCCACTGCAAACCCCAGGAAGGGTAGCAAACAGTGGTTTCAGAGAAGCAGAGAGCCAGTACAAGAAAAGATTAAGCTGTCGTAGCTGTAGGACCTATAAAATCATGCCAGTTTCCACAGCAGAGACATATTCATCACCTTGATTGTAAATCTGCAGCTGCCAGGATACTGCCACCATCACGCACGACATGAGACACCGTGCTTTTAAACCAGCCTTCCTGAAAACTGACTTCAGGGATGTTCTAGCACAAAATGGGTGTGAGCCCACCCCTTTATCACCCCAGTTTGCACAAAAAGAGTGGAGCCAGTCTCTTTCAAAAGGGGCAGGAGGGATCCCTGACCTGACCCTGGGGGAAAACAGCAGCTTTGCAATGACTGTTTTATTTCCTCCCGTGTGTCTGTGATGTGGGAAATGGGGTGCTGCATCGCCTTGGAGCCCACCAGCACATTGCCACTGGTTATGCTGGGATAAAGTTACAATCCGCTTCATTAAGGGACAAAGCATTACTCTTCAATTTGATTGCCATTTATTATTCACTAGATACAGAGAATCACTCATGCTCGAACACCAGGGAATTACATATGGGGGAAACAGTAAATGTACAGCCCAATGGGAGAAACACATTTTCTCCTGTGTTATAACTTGGTGTCAACTTGAATTGCGCCACGTTTCAGCCCAAAGGTGGCTCCCCTTGATTTTTGGACATGCTGTTAATTCCCAGCCCAGCTTCCCCAGAAAAAGAACTACATTTCTACTTATGCACAATACATAATTAAGCCATTTCAATTTTCTCTTTTTTTTTTTTAGTACTTTAACTGAATAAAGCCCAATTACAAAGGCAAAGAGGCGCATATCGCCTCTTCCAGATCTGCACTAGCACCACTGGCTCCTCTCTCTGTAGAGCAGCTGCTTGGTATTTCATTAATATAAGCTACTACATTTTGCTTTACCGTGGTTCATTCGGTGCTGGAGCGGCAGGACAATCAGACCGCCTTGTACGCGATTAGCAAAAACACGGAAGAGAAGAAACACCACGTGCACAACAGATCTAGTTACAATTTAGCGTCAACGTGAATTGCAACAAACGGGTCTTCATCCTCGCTACTAATCAGGAAATCAGCCACGCCATCAGCAGTAACATGAACTTCAACTGCGGTACAGCGGTCACCTTCCTTTTGCCCAGAAATGACGTCGCAGTAAGTGCCAGCAGGGAGCCCAGTCTGCAGCGTTTCATTCAAAGACCTTTGGAAAATATTGAAATGCCATAAGGATTAGTTGGACTCTCAAATGCTTTGCAACTCATGTTAGAGACCTCCTCAGATGTTAGGTAAGCCTGGAGTTGTTATTCTGCAGCACTTCTCTGGTCACTCCAGAATCTGTTCTTCCACAAAATTACAAGACTCTAGGACTGCTGAGTGAGGAGGCTGGAAAACCACCAAAGGTTCACGCTGTGCTCAGGCATCGAGAGGCCGGTCAACATGAATGAGTTAAAATAATCTTCCATGTGAGCTCTTCTACATTATGGGCACTTAAAGGAACGTGGTTCTGTTCACATAGAATTACACTCCTTTACCGTGAAGAAAAATAATTACACAAATAATTAATACAGTAGTATTTACTGACAGGAAACGTTGGTGTTCTCACTCTCCAGGAACTTTAGGACTTGAACTCCAGAACTTCAAATAACACTCTAGTGCAATTTTCATTTTTCCCTACCAAACCCCAGTTAGCTTCTTCTGACTATCCCGTTAGAAGTTCTCAAAAATGTCTCTGGTAGCAACTTGGTTTTTAAGGAGCTTAAAAGGTACTTGAAAATGCCAGATTCCACACAGATATTGTACTTCCTGACATCATGGTACCCTAGAAGAACATACCAAAATAGCCCGAAAAACTGTCAGCCTTAATAAAATTCCTCTCAAGTCTTTGCAGGATGTCCAAAAGGAGAGCACAGTAGGCTGGAAGAAAAAGTTAACTGAAAATTCAACCACTACATCCTTCAAATTGCTCATCACCCCAACCTACTTCTAATTATTATAGATCTAATGCACTCCAGGTCGCTTAAATAACCTCACTGTTGCGTACAAGATTGCAACACAGTTTTTAAAACTGCTGCTTTTGCACCATATCCCCGAGGTGCCAAGTCCCCTTGTTTCTATAAGATCAGATATTGCTGGCTGACCATGCTCTTCAGTGATAGAGCCAACTCCAGCAACTGGGAAATACAAGAGCACAGAACCAGGCCTAACCTCGGACCGTGAGTCGTGCTCTTGGTAGAGTGGAGAAAGCTAAGTTTAAACTGCGAAGAGCCAAGATGGAGGAAGCACGTTACAAAGTTCTGCTTGAGCTCGCAATACCTTAAAAGCTTTCTCTGCTAGCTAGAAGTGTAATTTATTCCTCTCTTACTTACCAGTCATCATTATTGAAAACGATGAAGCCTTTATTACCACGGCCAAAAGCCACTTGATTGCTGCCGTTGTCCCACCAGTTGGAGAACGGCTGACCGTCCACCATGTTACGGAAGATAACCATGTTCCTGAAAGCGCAAGGAACGGCTCTCACTGCAGCTGCAAGACCTCTACAGCCACGACGAACACGAAGCAAAAGCAACTGCTTCTACTTATTTTTCCTCCACAGCCTCCTACTTTATTTGACGCCAGCGATGTTCACAGACCCAGTTGTTGCCACACGTGGTGTCTGCGTTGAGCGTAACGGGCTTTGTTGAGCCATCCGCGTTACTTGGTGGGCCCATCCAGTCATTGACGTCCTGTAATTAAAAACAGAGGTTTAAAACTTCTGACGGAGAATGCCGAGAGCCTCTCGGTAGAGGAGGGCTAGCTGGAGCATCCAGTTTGCACCTGCTACGTCCAACGCGGCACAGGGCAATCACTTAACGAACGTGAACGCGCCGGACTGCTTCGCTGGCCCTGGTCTGGTCCCTAGTCACTTATCGGCAGGATGACAAGCTTACCCGTCCATTTACAAAATATCTTGGCCAGCGAAAACTCGACATCACACGTGCGAACCCGTACGGATGAGCAAGCATGAAGCCAACTGCCATTTTATAAGGCCTGTTTGTTAGACAAAAAAGGTGATGAGCCGCGGAAAAAGAACCGGTGCCAGGGAGGCGCGAGGCAACCCAGCAACAGGAAGGAGCATCACCCAGGCAGGAGCGATGCCTTACCTGGCGTCCCAGAAGGTCAGAATGGAAGCTCCTCCGGCCCCGTGCCCGCGCTGGTTGTCGTGATTATCCACAAAGACCAGGGCTCTGTCGGAAGGCACAAAGCCCCAGCCTTCTCCCCAGTTCCTAGCCAAAAACACGGAGACTTGAAGCTACTCTGCCACCCGGCGCACCCAGGGTACCCCGGGGAAGCCGCAGCATCGTCACCCTTACCTTAAGTAGGCCATCTTTTCTCCGTTCCACTTGCGGATCACTGTCCCCAGCTTTGCACCGTATTTGAATTCTGTCACTCGGCCATTTCCAAAGTAGTCACTGCCTTTGATCGGCTCTCCGCCCAAGTCGATTACCTGGTACAGAAAATAGAGCTAGGGCACCCGTTTCTACTTAAAAAAACTCAGACAAGTAGAAGGCATTGCCCTAGACATTGTTTTACGGAGGAGGCACTACTGGAGCTACGTATATCATTTGGCTTACTTGCAAAATTATATTTAAAGCTATTTTCTTCATTTTATCTCAGCCTAGCGGTGAACTGCCTCCATCCTAAAACTCCTTACGCTGACTGATCACTACCGCTTAATTAAGGCTTGGGCCATACCAACTTTATTCTTAGTCTAGTGACCAATGCCTCTGCTTCCAGCACATGGGCAACCTCATTTCAACATGGAGCTAAAGAATGTTTCACTATTTGCCCTAGACCTTGCAGGCAACATACTGATTTAATAACGTGAGTCTAGCAACTTCAGCTTTTGCTGACTGAAACCAACAACCACCTGCTTCTTAGGTCTTATCAGGATTTGTTACTCAAACGTAAAACACAAATTCAGAGTGCCAAATAACACTGGTTATGCCATTGGAAAACAACATTTCATACCATAATCACTATTTATACCTCCTGTTGCAATGTATTATCCAGAATTTAAAACTGAGAGAGTGAAATCTCTTTTTTAAACCATCAGAATTGTTACACTGACTTCGATGCAGTAAATTTAATCTCAAGTGAAACTTCTAGGTTACCTAGTTCTAGAAGGTCCAAAACAACTGGGGCATTCTGCATGTCGATGACCATTTGTGGGCAGATTAGATATTTGTAAATTATGGTTATTAATTCTCAGGAACGATTTCTATAGATCTTGAGTCTGAAAGCTGCTCAGGCCCAGCTCAAGCAAAGCATCACTCGCAGCGTGGGACCGAGTCTATTCTGTGTCTGCAAGAAATACGTTTGTAAAGTACAATTGAAAAAAAAGATTACCTCCTGGTAAATGAAAGGTTTAGTTCCTGCAGCAAACCAGTTAGTATTTAGGTCTTTCAGCTTGTCTAAGATCGCCTTCACATCCCCAGGCCACATATGCTTGGCGGCATCAATCCGGAAGCCTGCTACGCCAATGTCAATGAGGTGGTTCATGTACTCAGCAACTTTTGAGCGTACATAGTCCTTCTCCAGGGCCAGGTCAAGAAGGCTAACCAAGCGGCAGTCCCGGACCTATATAAAAATTCTGACATGAGACATTTTTCACCTGGTAAACTAAACGCTGTGTTCTACATATGATTTGAATTGTTATCTACATTTCAATGTGAAACTAAAACCTCCTCCAGCCACTGTTCACCATGCATACCTTTGCCTTGGACGGTTATCTTGGACACTATCTACGCAGAAGGAGCATGAAGCAGGCTGCATTCACCCAGCTCACACAGCTGTAGGTGCTCAAGGATTATATCAGAGTCAAACCATTAAATCTATACTCAGTTTTTTAATGCAAGTACAGGGCAAAAATATGATAGATTATTTTCACTCCAGTGTATTAAGGAAGAGATTCATTACTATTTGAAGTGCACTCATTTATTCTCTGATGTAGGAAAGATGTCTAGAAATTATATTTCTAAATATTCTAAAAAGCTTGAGTTATTATAGCCTTATAAAACATTAAATCCTTGTTTTCTATTCCCTTTTTGCCTTTCCTTCCTGTAAATACAAAATGATGGGCATCAATTTTCATCAAAAGAACACATTAAACAAACACCAAATTGCTTTTTAAAATATCTCTTATGATGGGTTTTCCATGGCCGTGCACTTCTGCCTCAGGAGACCAAGGTGCATCGGCCTACGTTGCAAACTGTACTAAAGACTTGGCTATAAAGATGCTCAGGAGTTCAGGAACATTTAAAGACTCCCCTTCTGCCGTTTCTCCAAAACCTCTCTCCCCTCAGCTTAGATTCAGGAACGATCAAATGCATTTGAAAGGCATAAGAGGTTATTTAAGATAGATGGGTATTTAACTTTAAAACTACCACAGAACGAAAGCTTCTTTTATAAAGGCCTGACCTCATAATCTGTTATAGAGGAACAGATAGTCTTCTGGGAAGAGAAATCTCTAAACAGAAGGTTGATTCTCAAGATTTTAGCATTATTGGTTTTCTTTATGAAATCCTAATCTCGCTCTTCTGCAATTGAGACCACAGACAATTTCCAAATTACAATAAAAGGCAAAAAACCCACCTTTTTTTTAAACACCAAAAACCCACACAAGATAACCCCTAAACAGATTTTACAAACTTTAAAATGGTCTTTATAAAGTATCTACGCACATTTGTTTAAAACTGAAATTGAGCTATTGGCTCAAGTACAGCCCTCCCTTTAAGAAGTGGTGTTCCTGATAGCAGCGCTAACCTCTGGTCTCAGGTTGGATGGTTTTCCATGAGATTTTTCACCTTGTTTTGTTTTTTTACAAACGTCTGACAGTAAAGGGGAGCAAAGAAACCACAGCCCAGGAATGGATGTACATGAAAATTATATTTATAGTTCTAGGTTTACCTGAGATATATCATGATAATTCTCAATATCTCCACTTCTAGATTTACATTTACCATCATTAAAGTCCCAGCCAGAATATGGCACAGCTGGAAAATCTTCAGTCTTTGCATTGAAATAGCTTCCACACGTAGCATGGTTGCCAGCACCAGCGCTAGCGCCGCACATATGGTTGATTACTGCATCCACATAAATGTGTACCTAGAGAACAGCATTCACGCTTCAATTTGAGAAAGCTACTTCCCGCAGCCCCACTAATTAACGTTCTCCCTCTCTTACCTCCTGCCCTATCCCCCCTTTTCTGCTTGCTTGCAATTATTTTAAAATATTTATCTTTTATTAACATATAGCAATGGGGATATAACATGCATCTCAATAGATGGGCAGAAAAATTCCCCATCTTCACTCCAGCGCTACCCTGCCTTCCCTTCTAAATTACCGGTTGCCTCTATCCTTGCATTGTTAACACCAGAAGGGCTTTCAAAGCACTCACGCCAACTTTGTTGCACCTGGTCACCATGTCTCTAAATTCAGTTTCATTTCCAGATCGTGTGCACAGCTTGTAGCTGACGGGCTGGTATCTTTCCCACCAGGGTTGCTGGGGGTCAGTAATGATCACATTTTCATTTGGAGGTGAAACCTGTGAATAAGAGGGTGTCTCTTGGTAACAGGATAATAGTTTGTTCACCCAGTATTGATAGAGAAAGACGATAAAAATAGAAGATGCGGTCCCTTTAATGGAGGGCACTCACAATACCTAACCCACGCAGACCCCCCCGCACCCTCTGCTTATGCTGAAGTGGGCTGGAAATAAAAGACTTGGGCCTGGAGCTCCAGCAGGTAGAAACATACTATAAAAATGATGTCCATGGACATAGCGTCCTAGTTATCTTTGTGGATGGAGGCCTCAGAGATCAACAGAAGGGTGTGAAATCCGAAGGACTGGTCAGGAGAGATAGCCCAGAATCAGGAAGGAACCGATTGCTGAGCAACCGACAGAACATCCTGCCCTTAAAATTGATCGAACTGCCCATTTTTGTAATGCTTTGGATAAAAGCGTTCTTGACGTGACATTTGTCACAATTTCCAGATACGCTATACCTCTTCCTTTTATAGACAAGTTTTTGCTGCTGCCTCCAAGCCTCTGGGCCTAACCCCCTGATGCCACCAGTCCTCAGAGACCCCCAGGCTGCCGCCCGCCTGGCCGCCACTACCATCTGCGTCGCCGGAGCACTACAGTGCTGGCTGCCCCTTAGCTTTGTGACCATCTGACAAAGCTTACTTTCTAAGACCCTGTCAGAGCATGGATTAAAAAGACATCCAAGCATATACCAGTTTAAAATCTATCAGGCCTGCATGCCTGGAAAGAAGGTTGCAAAGAAAAGATGCATTATTTGAAGATTATGGGAAAATTCTCACTCAGGCCAGCTTGCAAGCTCCCAGGCTACAGGAAAGGCAGACTTAAGGCCCTTGAGGTGCCGGAGCGTGTCCAGAGAAGGGCAGCGGGGCTGGGGCAGGGTCTGGAGCACAAGTGTGCTGGGGGGCGGCTGGGGGAGCTGGGGGGGTTTAGCCTGGAGAAGGGGGGGGCTGAGGGGAGCCCTTCTCGCTCTCTGCAGCTGCCTGAGAGGGGCTGGAGTGAGGGGGGGGTCGGTCTCTGCTCCCAGGTCACCAGTGACAGGACGAGAGGGAACGGCCTCAAGCTGCGCCAGGGGAGGTTTAGGTTGGAGATGAGGGAAAATGTCTTCCCTGCCAGAGGGGTCAGGCCCTGGCACAGGCTGCCCAGGGAGGTGGGGGAGTCACCGTCCCTTGGGGGGGTTCAAAAAACATGCAGACGTGGCACTTCAGGGCACGGTTTAGGAGGCCTGGGGGTGTTGGGCTGGGGTTTGGACTTGATGATCCTGGAGGTCTTTTCTAACCTGAATGATTCTACGATTCCGTCACCAATTTTTCCTGAGCAATCTGACAAATAAAGGGAAGCGGTTTAATAGGTGGCAGCTCCCCAGCCGTACCACCCCACCCATCTGACACCGCTGCTTCCACAGCGGCACGCGGCTGCTGCTCAGACGGAGCCGCCTCCTGTCGCTGCACCTCCACCAGAACCTGTGGGCAGCTCACTTCTGCCTGCTCACCCCACGCTCCTGCAAAGGAGGGTCTCTCAACAGCTTACTCTGACACGTGGCTTTACAGAAAGAAACTGCCAGTTTGGGTGAATAGAATTAGCAACCTTTTGTATTTATTTATTTAAAACCTTCAGCACTGTGGTGTTCTCTTTAGGAGCCCTTTTCTTCAGTCATAGTTTCATTTTATGTGTATCTAGCTCTTAAAAGCTTCCCTTAATTTAAATAATAGCAAGCAGATAAATGTAGGTTACTCTTCACAGCAATAAAAAAAAAAGATTTAGCCAGTGATATGCAATTCTAATTCATCTAAATGTAATAGTACAGAGTGCAAAACATGCACTTTGGAGCCATGGAATAAATGCACGCTTACACAATGATAGCTGAGGAATATATTTGTCAGCATTTATTACTTCCATTACCAATTTCTGTTTTTCTTCCTCAGTACCTGTCCTTTGGTGAATTGACTATTTTCTCTGAAAAACAAATTACCGTCTACGTAGCAATTTTACTACCTACTGATAGGAACAGACGTACCTGAACTCCTCCAAATCCATTAGGAGCTAAATAGCGTTCACACTCAAGAGCAATATCGGCCCAGCGCCATTCAAACAGATGCACAATGGACGTCCTCCCGGGGCGAGTGTTGGGGTTGTACTGTGCCCAGCAAACCCCTACGATTAACAGAAGAAAACAGACACCCATCCTGTGCTCTGCGGTCAGTTGCGCGCTTCTTACTGCCTATTTATGTTCCTGCAAGAGGGTAAAGTACACATTACAAAATACACATTTAAAAGTAAACGGCCATCACTGGCATCATTTTTATTTAATGTTACTTGATTGTCATTTTGTTTGAGAATTGGCTTATACCTAAGCTATATCAACACCCCCATACTAACTGTAACTTTGTTTTTCTGTGGTTAAAATTCAGGCAGTGCCTAATACAGGCTGTCTCTAGTGTGCAAAAGTCATATTGTTATTAGTATAAAGCCCCCCCAAAAACCACCCCATAAGGCGAAGGAGCCCTTACAGAGGCTGAAATGGACATTTCATTTCTCATTTCATCGTAACACTTTACATCCCTATTTATCCTTGAGAGGCATCTTTTCTTTCAGTCTGTGTTACTATGACTTGTGCATATTTAGACGAGGCCTTGGAGAAGCAGCACGCTTCTTATTGCGGGTTGCCACGACAGCCCAGGTCCTCTGGAGGTCTAACGTTAGCGAGCCTGTCATTCGTGGTACACAGGACATCTATCATTCAAACAGCCGCCCTCATCCTGGGAGATCTCTCAGAGACAGAAGTGACCCAAAATCAGAAATCCTAAATATTTAATCTCTGTACACCTGCAGGATTTGCATGGAGATACTCTAATACGGCTCACGGAGGTTGGAAGTGCTGTGAGGAGCCATAACCAAGAAGGCTCCTTCTCAGCGCCCCGGTACCGAGCTCTGCAAAGGCACCAAAGGAGCTTTCCAAAGGAGGAAAAACACCGGCACTGCTTCTGATGAGCCAGGCTAGGATCTATACTTCCCAGTCCATATTGTATTTGTATTTACTTGCATATGAGCACGGATGACAAGCCTGTTAAAATCGCCTCTCCTTTTTTCATCTAGAGCGATACAACTTAAAACAAACCAGAAATTAAACTACTTTCAAGGTTTACGTTATGCTATTTAGGATCTCATTTTTGTGCTCTTCATGCTTAGAAGTTGATTTAGAGAGTCTGAGATACAAAGTCGTCCTACAGGATCTGTTGCAAACAAAAGGCTGGATCGCTTCCCTTAAACAACAGAACACAGAACCTTGTTACTCTCTAAGTATTCTTTGTAAAAGCTGTCGTAAGAGGAACACCACGGGGCAACCAGGGAATAAGGCGATTCCTGGGTGCTGTCCTAGGGGACACCAACGCTTCAGTGAAGGCTCAGACATGAACACACGGCCCTTCAGGTGTGCTACATGAAAGAAACCTGCACCATTTCCTGGTTTAATACACATTGAGGAGTGCACTGCTGAAAACTCCAACCTGCTACGATACAGCTACTAAAGAGTTTATATTAAACCTGCCATTATTTCTACAAAACAGCCCTCCCTCTCTCATTTTTATTTCAGGGAAAGGACGATCCATATCTCAGGCAGCAGAGCTGCACCCTTTGGAGCAAATTCAAGCACAAAAAAGTGCCGGTTTATAAAGCGCAGAAGCTGCCTTCCAGAGCCTGTATCAGCTGGTATCCCTGTCACCGTACTTCAGAGGCAGCCAGAGTTATTTAAAGTGAATCATTTGATAGATGTAGCTTGTTTTTCTGCTTGGGAACAAAGCAATTTTAATGAACTTATTTACTTGTAGCTCTTTGGTAGAGTATAGAGATAAATTTCAGCCGTAAGCAGTTGTCCTGTGTGCTTCCACTTCTGTGCCAGAACGCTTCTTTGCCCTGATAGGAGGAACGTACATTAACAGAAAACGAGCTACGAAAGTTCGATCTTCTCTGATGGGAGAAGCCATTTATCAGGACGGCAATTTTTACTTACAGCAGTAAGTACACGAAGCAGTAAATTACACCAAGCAGTAAGAACAATATATTCTGACCCCGCCAGCTCCGAGGCCTAGTGATTGAAGAGAAGACTCAGGGTACTTTTTCATTTCTTTGAAATAGGTTTACAGCTGCTCTGGCTTCAGTACAGGCAACGACAAGAGAGCGGAGATGTTGAAAGCCCCGAACGCACTCCGAAGGCTCTAGCTTCAAAATGTTTTTAAAACATGGAAAAAAGTGAGGCCTGTATTCCTCTGCAGAAGGAAAGTGACCGCAGTTGACTGCAATTCAAAGAAGGTGGGAGAGAATTGTTTCTGGAGACGGCTACTGCTGCCTTAGACAAGCCGAGAACTCACATCGGCTTGTTTTCTGCTGGGTTGAAGCCCGCGGTATGAAACTCGGCCGCTATCGCCAACGTACGAGCGACAACATTTAGATCTGCGAGAGGTCCAACGCAGGCCTGCTGAAGCTGCAGGTGCTGAAGGCTGTTACGGGACAGTGAACTTCTCGTCCCTCCCCACAGACCGTCCCTCAGCAGCTCTGCGTTTCCTACAGACGAAGCAACTCTGCTCCGGTGCCTCCTTCGGCGACGCAGCACTACCCCTCACACAGCTCTGCTCCTCAGGAGCAGCTCTACCAGTCCCGCCGGGCCTCTCCGGCGCCCACAGCCGATGGCAACCGCCCGACACGGGGTAACCTTGTGCGAACCAACGTAACGACAGCCACAAGCAGAACTGCGTACGTACCTTCTGGGGCTGCGTCATTCTCGGGGGACTCCGGCAGCACCGTCCATCCCGCCGCCATGGCGGTGACGGGATTCCGGCCCCTTGCGCCGGCGCGGAGGGGTGCCGAGGGGTGCCGAGGGGTGCCGAGCACCGCTGCCCGCCAGCACAGCTCGCAGCAAAGCCCCATCCCCCTATCAGGTTTGCCAGCGAGAAAGCGTTGTACGGTACAATAAACTGGTTTACCCAAAAGCTAATGTTACACGTGATGACGTCAATGCAAGAGAAAACAACATTTTGGAATGTATTTGTTCTCAAGATCTGAGCAAGGAAATCTCTCTGCGTATAGGTTAAAAAAACCAAAACAAAAGCGAGATAAGCCTATTTGTCTTTGAGTAGAGCACCACCTTGCTGCTATCCTACTTCACTGCTTTGGAAATCTACTTAGTTGGCCTTTTATGCAGTGTTTCAATCGCTTGGCTCTGTACGTGTAACTCGGCGCGGGCGTGAGGGCGTATTGCATGTTTCCTCTCTTACACATCTTTTTATATGCAATGAGCTGAGTCACAGAGCTGTGTAACGTGGCTCCATCCAGCTACAGACTAAAACCGGTGGCACAAGGAAGGGTTCCACATCTTTGAAGGCTACAATAACTAGTATTTTCTACTTCAGTGTTGCTACAGTGGCTTTGCCATATGAAGCGACACATGGAGCCTGTCATCATCAGAATAATGTTCTTTTCTCTGGGAACAACCACAACCAGAACTAGGGTAAATATTTGTCTGTATAGAACATAAACGGATCGCACGGCAGAAGCTGCTTTCTGGGCTGGAGTAAAAGACTCAGGTAGGAGCCGGAGGACTCAAGACTCCTTAGACCCACAACAGGGAGGGAGAGACACGTAAGGTACTTAAGGAAGCCAAAGTATTTACATGTTCTCTTCACTCTTCTATCAAGTAGGAAAATCAAGGAAATCAACTATCAAGGAAAAAAACTGTGGGAAACGGCTCAGTGACTTTTCCAAGTTACTATTGCTGTAAGGATAATTTAGCTAGAAACTCTTCATCTCTGAATGCACATTAACACCACTTTGCAGACAATATTATTACCTTCTCAAGCCCAAAATTTCTTTTCACCACCGTATGGCAGAGTCCCTAATATTCAAAGTTTTTGAGAAAAAAAACCACCCAAGACTGCAACTGAAGATGATCCTCACATACCAAACTCACACTGCGACACTGGAGAAATGTATGTGCTTTTTTAAAAATCTACCTCTTCAGAATTAAAAGCATATTAGGATGACCTGAATGTGGCGCTCAAAGAAAATTGACAAGGCACACAACTCACATTTATATGTAGAAAATAAATCTAATTCAGCTTCTGCTATCATAAAATCATTGCTATATCAAGGAGTCAATTTATACAGGAGCATTACAGTATCACTCATGATTGTTAGATTGAGTCACCCTCGCATTGAAAATTATAGTGATACAAGTATATTCAAAAGCTTAATTAAATAAGAAACATTGCTGTGCCTTTATGCCATTAGCATGTGAAGAAAAATTGTGAAATAAGCCCGCATTGACTGCTTATGTGTCATCGCAGAAGCTGGCCCTAAAGACTTGCTAAAAAAAAAACACCACCACAGGGGTCATTTGACCTGAAGTCAGAGTCACAGAATGCCCTGAGCCAGGAGGGACCCACAAGGACCATCAAGCCCAGCTCCTGCCCCTGCACAGGACACCCCAAATTCACACCGTGTCTCTGAGGGCCTTGTCCAAGTGCTGCTTGAATATCGCCAGGCTGGTGCCGTGATGCCTCCCTGGGGAGCCTGTTCCAGGGCTCCACCACCCTCTGGGGGAAGAACCTTCTCCTAATGCCCAGCCTAACCCTCCCCTGGCACATCTCCCTGCCATTCCCTCGGGGCCTGGAGTTGGTCACCAGAGAGCAGAGACCAGCCCTGCCCCTCCTCCTGCCCTTGGGAGGGGGCTGCAGAGTGCCATGAGGGCTGCCCTCGGCCTCCTCTGCTCCAGCTGAACAACCCAAGGGGCTTCAGCCGCTCCTCGTATGGCTTCTCCTCTAAACCCTTCCCCAGCTCCGTGGCCTCCTCTGGACACTCTCCAGTAGCTTTATACCCTCCATGTCCTGCGGCGCCCAGCGCTGCTCACAGCACTGGAGGTGAGGCCGCCCCAGCACAGAGTCAGACCAAAAAGAACAGACATCACGGCGGAAGGGGGGGGGGAACCCACCATCAAAAAACCCCAGCAGAAATGGGCATGCAAAACCCAGTTGCTTTAAAGGAATGAAGGCTTTGCCTTCTGACCTTAAAAAAAGTTCCCTCAACTGGATGGCAGACGTTTCCTTGATAGATTATCAGTATAGGATAGCAAGGGAGTAGGTTTTATTTGTTCTTTAGTAATAGAACCCCAGCAAGAACATGGCTTAGCTTTATTCATAATGGAATGGCCACAGAACGCAAAACATTTTTAAGCCCCTTCTTTCTCTCTTCTAAGCATCACAAACCTTTCAGAAGTTCTCAAAGAACTTCCTCTCTCTGTGTATTTTTCCTGGACAACTACTCCAAATACAGACAAGATAACTAATGAAGAACTGCACAGTCCACATGGGAACACAGCAAATAATCGAAGAATTCCTGTAAAAGCATTTTAAAGAAATCTGCTAAGCCAGTTCGCATTAAAAAAGCGGCAGAGATAACACTTATTTTGGTCCAGTGATCGATATGAGTGATTTCGGCTGTTTGTGGGTTGAGCGATTGCAGAACAGAAGTCTCTACACCCACCTGTTACCCCACCATCAACTATGAATTAAGATCTTCTGGAAAATTTTTCTCCTTAAATCCAGGGGACCCTCTTGCCAAGTAAATGTCATTGCAACGTCTCCCACGTGGTTTTAAAAAGTTAAGCTAATCTTCCTGGCATGTAACAAATCTTGCTACGGGACCTCCACATCATTGACTTTTATTAAACATGGTTCAACAGGGCAAGGACCACACCTGCACTGATTCTACACTGTTTTAACTGCTACTCTTGTTCTAATGACTTTAGACCCACTAGTGATATTTTTCAAGATGTGGATGAACAACAGAAATTAATTGCTGAGGAAAAAAACAGTGCCTAATTTCACAGTACAAATTCCTGCCAAAGCACTAGTCCTGATTAGTCTCCAGGACAAGGTTTACACTAAAATGAGATTATCCTTAGATTTTCTTTTTACCCTGAAACACTAACAGTTGAGCATTATGCTCGAGGAAGGAATTTACTCTGGTGCATATGGATATATACTCTGAATCATCTGTGCAGTTACAGTTGGATTGTTCACCTTTTAAGGAAAAAAAATGTTTTCCTTCTTCCCACTCCCAAACCCCACAACAAACCAAAAGTCAAAATGAAGAGAAATGAAATAATTTATTAGAGATTTCACAAGCAAACTAACATTTATCATGTAAGTCTTGCGGCAGTTTAAAGATATCTGGAATCTTTAAGATGAGAAAATTTATACTCTGCCTTAAATAATGCTACTACGCACAGTTCAAGAGTCCCGATGATTACACTGCTTCTTCCCTCAGCTTGATAATACTTGAAAGAGATGGAACACAAAAGGGACCTGGAACATCACAAAGGCATGTTAAAAGTAAGAACAACCAGAAAACAGTAGTGTTTTGCTTTCTTTTGACAACTAAATTGAAAGATGCTTAGTATTTAGAGGAGTGCTGAATGTCTGGAAAAGTCTCACTTAACAGACACAGGCTGTATTAATTTTGTATTATGGTAAGTTAAACAATTTAATATGAAACCCACAAGAAAAATAAGTCACTGGGAACAACACTACCTCAATGCAGAGAGCAATCTAAAGAACCACACTCAACAAAAAGGTAGCAGTGATTAATAGTTGATTAATAGTTCAATACTTCATTATGAGATATTGTTAGATTTTCTTCTCTACTTAAAAAAAAGTAAGGAATGTACAAACTAAGTCAACTACAGATCGTTTCTCATATACCAGGACAACAGTAATCATCAAATGATCTAAAGTACTGGTCAACCCTTTAATATTATTAAGAATTACTCCGCAACGTATTTTAACCAACACGTTATTATATTGATTTAAAGAAAACCAAGAAAACATCCTCGGTGTGAGCTCAGCACAGCTCCACACACATCAGTGAAACGCTTCTAGCTCATACCAAGCTAAGGAATTCAACCACAAGTTAGCAAGTTATATGACCTTTAAAGAAGAAGGTGGAGGCCACCTTTTAAGACTAGGAACTTTCATTGTGTTTATTCACGCAACAGACAACTCATTGATATTTTTTTTCTTTTTCCCCCTGAAAAAGCACCCTTTGCTTTTAAAATTACCAGATTAGATCAAGCTCTAAAACATGTAAACTCCTCCCCACACCTACTCTACACAAAAACTTAGATGTGGTTGAGTGCTACGGGAAATATTGCACAAAAAAGGATACAACAAGAAAGGATACACTCTGCATGACAGTATTACTGCAGTATTTACGCAGGAATGTTTCTAAAGAAGAACAGCAGAATGTGGTTTAATTTTACTTGATTCTCAGTATTGCACACACATAACTTTATGCCACCTATCAAAAGCAAATATGCCTCTTTAATACAGTTTTGACACGGGGTGATGAGTTCACCAACACCAAACTCCATATTCAAAAGTAAATGCATTTTTTGATAACTTGAGCTACTAGGACACCACCAGGTTTTTCTGTCTCATTAATTCTTCAAGTCTTTGCCATTTTTCAGACTCACTTTTTCCATCGGGTCCATAACCCACTCATATTTCCATTCAATGCAGGCTTTCAAGTCACTTCTTCCCTATGAAGAAGCTGGAGACCTCCCAACAGCAGTTTCTTCTACATAACCATTCTCCCATAAAGCTGTAGTTTAGCTACAGAAAAAACAGTCGCCCCAAGTACTAACTGAAATTTTTTTTGCCAGTCCATCAAGAAAAAGCCATTTCAGCCAGCAAGGAGTTACACAGTATTTTTATAAGCCATATATATTTTCTCTAAAAAGGATAAAACCTCTGTAGAGAAAATAGTGAAAAATATTTGCAATAACATTTGTGAACTTAACACACTGCTTCCTACTTAAGAATAATCAAAAGTTTAATTTATGTCAATTTAGTTGTTAAAAAAAACCCAAACCAAACCACATTGAGGCACAGGGTACAGATCAAAATGAAGTCCCTAAATTGTTTGCATACACTTGTTTATATGCATATTTATGTTTCAGATGAGATTGACACTTTTTTTTTTTTTTTTTTTTACAGACTCAGATTTCTATCATGGACTTTCTCATTACAAATCAGCGTCTATCAGACTATTCCAGCAGGGACAGGAACACAGTCATACAGAAACAGGGTTCAGTTTCACCGTTAGTTGGGAAGTAAAACAATTACTTTTAATAAAATCTGTATCGGTCTGTGGCATATTCTGTAATCTTTACAAATAAATGGTCAGGGTAAGGAAGTTCTGCCCATGACACAGTAACTCAATGACACCAAGGAAATTCATGTAAGACTTTCAGGTGCACAAATAACTCTTGCATAAATACGTGTTTGCTCACTCTAAAAAGAGCTTCTGAGTTGACCATAAACGTGATTAATAACCAAATAAGCACCTCGTTATCTTCTTTGTCATTCATTATTTAGCGTGTTTAGTGAAGTCAGAATTGATCTTATGTACAAAATTAGCTGGAACTACATGGAATTCCTCAAACATTAAGTGTTCAGATGTCATTTATAAGGCTTTCCAATAACTGAAATACTTCAAGTTTCTTTTATGCATTTAAAGCAACCTTAGTAACTTTCTTCTGTGACACTGGATGAAATACAAATACAAGGCTTTTTCTAACAAGGAAGGAGTAAGAAAGAAGACTGAAACATTCCTATAAACCCTTGTTTCTAACACAACAGGGTTTCCCATTAGAGTTAGCCAAGGCTCATTTGCTTCTTTTCAATGGCCAATACAGAAGAATGTCTGTAAAAGTGATTTTAATTTGATAAAATAAAATACAGGTTTTGCAAACCACTAATCAATGACAAAGCAGGAACTGGGAAGACCAAATAGCATCTCAGAAGTGAAGGAAACAAGCTCAGATATAATCTGATGAAAAAAGTCCTTAGACAACTGACAAGAGAAGCAGCCTACAACTGAAGTAACTGTTGTAAATAGCCATACTACCCTCACCATAACCATACTGCAGGGCCAACCTGTTTTTTTTTTTTAAAAAAAAAATCAAACCCAGCTGTTCACATCCTTTACTTCCAACTTCAGGGCTTTTCCTGAAGTAAAAATGTTCAAAATATCTAGGTTAAGAACACATCACGAAGTATTCATATTCATTCATATTAATAATATGAATTTCAGAAGCATTCAGCCTTAGCTTTGAGCTCATTTGGTCTTAAGCAGTGGCATAACCAGAGTGATGCCCAACTGTAATCTGCAATTAAGTTAATGCCCTTTAAATTTGAACTAACTGATCTATCAGAGGGTGCAGATTGAGAAATAAGTGCTTCTCATTCTTGTACTACTTACTTCACACGCTAATTTGAGACAGTTCACTACTCAAATGTTTTTAGGTCATAAATCCCCTCACAGCTAAATTAAGAGCTGATTTTGCTTGAGTTACTTTTGTATAAAGTAAATACTTAAGGGTAAGCAGTAGTGAAGTAAGGCTATGTGATAGGAAATAAAGTTAAATAGTGATTACTTTCTGCTAAAAGTTACTTTCCCATCAAGTTTAGACAAATAATGCCAAAAATCAGGACCTATACATCCCACAACAAAGGGAGACTTGATCAATGCAACATTAAGTAGCACTTTCTGACACAACACCCTTTCCTAAACCAGACAAGTTTAAAGGATGCTGCAACAGCACTGAGATCTCATTTTCCAAAGTTAGCAAAGCCAAAGGTCCTTCACAGAGCTAGCATAAGTGAGTTATTGCTGCAAACAGTTCTTCAAGATTGCTTAATAACGCTGGGGATGGAAGGGTAGGAGAAAAGAGGCAACTCTTTTCAAAGCCTAAACCCCAGAAGAGTACTAAAAGGCAAGCGGTCCGGTTCCACGGGATTATTCTCCTTAGCTGCCCAGATTAAGGAGTAGAGAAACTGACAATGACCCTAGGACATCAGGATTAGGTTTATGGCAGTCTGAGTTTTTAAGCAGAGGAAGAAGCAACATTCTAAACTTACACCAACGATATACCTTGTATTCTGGTTTTCTGATATAAGTGCACATTTAAGAAAAGAAAATTGTATGGAACATTTCCCCTCCACCATCACTATTCCTAAAGAAGCCATTAAACACATAACGAGTGAAACCAAACAAAAAACCCCAACAAAACAAATTACCAAGAAGCTTATGTCTTTATTTTTATTTTCAGGCAGAGAATTCATACCTGTGCAGTGTTCTACTTTTTTCTTTTCCCTTCGCTGGCGTCCTGTTTTGGTCTAGCTGAACGAGCAAATTGCTGAGAATCCGTTAAGGACTACAAGTTTCAGTGATAAACAGAAGCCAATCAAGAAGCAAAACAGAAGTATTATTTCAGAAAAAGATAGTTTAAAAAGGGGGCTTTGTCTGTGAATCAGCTCTACTACAGTACTAAATACTATAACAATCATGTCTATTAGTCAAAGATTAGGACCTCACTGATCTGCAGGATGAAAAATTTAAGAGAGTCGGTCCAATACTAAGTAAGGAGGACTACCTGGGAGAGGGTTAGGTGCAAACAGAACAACTACAGCAGGATAAATGCTTGATATTTACGATCCTCCATCCCAGCATGTTGATGCCATAACTTGGATGTCTCGGTATGTATTTGGGAGGAAAGATGCTAGAAGGAACAGAGGTTGGGTAAAAAAAAAAACAAAACAGAAAAAAGAAATAAACTATGAAACCTTTAAGAGAAAAATAAGCAAGGACTTACAGACATAAACCAGGGCAATGCTATCACGAAGTGCAGAAGTCCCAACATGTTACATAGGCCCAAAAAGTAACTGACAGCTCTGGCTGAAGCAGCAGTCTAAATGGAGACCACTGACCCTGACAGGAACATTTATGTTCTTAAATTCTGGGAGCACAGGCTTCACCATGTCAAAAAGCCTGCTTGATTTAAATACAATGGTCATACAAGCCATATTATCTTTGTATTCTGTTTGCAGGATCAAAGAGCTAAGACCAGAGAAGACAATTTCATTGTCTTAAATAAAGCACATTTACTTTCGTATTTCAGGAGGGGTGCCTCTACATATTTTTCAGTTATTTTATTATTCAGTTAAATTAACAATACTACACAACGCTGTGCTTCCTGATTTTCTTAAGGTATTTCCTCTTTCCATAGATTTCTAGTAAGTAGAACACTGACAGCAAAACTAGGGATTGACGGACAGATTACAAAGAACATAATGTAAACGTTAGAAGAAAAAGATACAACCACCATCGGTTTTTCAAATAAGACATATCCATTTGCTTCTTTTAAAGCTTTAGCAGCTGCTTTTTCATTAGGAAGTCCAATGAAAGCCTGTCCCTTCATACGGCCTTCTTTCATCAAACGTATATCAAACCTGGAAGCAAAATTGAGAACTGGGAATTACTCATCATGCTTAACCACACTTCCCTATTTCACAGCACAAATATAATTCTCATGCTCTAGTTTCTGCTATTTCTTCAACTCAAAGCAGCGCCTATGAGCAGGAATTATGTCACTGGAGACTTTTTTCCCAGGAAAACGATTTAGTAAAGAGTGACACTAGACTGCAGGACAGCGACTTGGCGTGCAACTGCAGGAAATACGACATACGCAAAATGAGCAGGTGTGCACAATCACCCGCACTGTTCATACTGCGCAGCTCAGCCAATAAACGGTAAATTTGGCAACGGAAATACAAGGGCAAAATAGTCAGGTCTTCAGACACTATCGAGAAAACACTTCTGTTTCTGTACTTGTGATCAATAAAGATTTTCAAATGAAATGACTAGTTTTTAAATCAATTTTCACCAGTTATATAGAAGTTAACATAAAAGGCTTAATTTTAACCAAGTACCAAATTAACTTACATATTTCGTTCCACTTCTGACTGGAAGTCAACGTATCTTCCAAAAATGAACTTGAGATCCTGGAATTAAAGGGTAGTTATAAGAGGAAAGCTGATAAAAAGTCCTTCTGACAAATATTGAGTTTGCTTTTTTACCTACCTTTTCTTGAACTTGTTTAGCTAAATTCTTCACATATATCCTGCAGTTTGGATCACCTGGCTCATAGTTTTTGAAAACAGAAAATTTTTCCATTTCTTGAAGAAGGCAGAAAAACAGACAATGTTTTAGCACATTTACCTACTTTGTATTTTTGCTTAGTATAAAATAACTAAATATATGATCAATTAATAAAATAAATCCTTATTTAAACCATTTGTTGCAACAAATCAAAGAGCTATTATATAATTTATTCTCAGTTATACCTTCTTTAGAAAGTCTGTGTTTTTCTAGATCCCTTCTAGAAATAAATTCTGATGGTATTTCATCATCTTCCTCTTCCGTTTCCATTTTATCATTTGAGCTAGGAGCTGGGAAAATCCTTCCAAAGCCTGTATTATTGATTTCTTCCGTGGCTGCATAAAGGTCTGAAATTTCAACACATTATGTAAGTGGCTTGTATGCCTATTCACAAGAGGATCAACAGCAAGCAAAAAAAGATTACTCCTTCCAGTAACATTTTAATATAGTAGACTTTTTATAAAGCGATTTGAACTCATCCTTAAAGAAATGAGTCTTAATCCCTGGTTTGAACAAATGCACCTGCTCTATAAAATCAACTGTACTACAAACAAAAGCCATGGCACATGCCAGTTTAAGTAAAGCCAGCCTTCCTGCTCGAGCCTGCATCCATTTCAATGGTTTACCTAACTTTCATTCAAAGGAACTGTATATTACTGTAAAGTACCAAGAACCACAGACAGACCATAACCCTATAAGAAACCATCACACCTCATTGCTATTATCGCCCAGCACTTTTATAGCAGATAACCAGTGCATCACAGAGAAGGAGTTGGCAATCACTTGAATGCTGCTCTCTAAGAGCTGGAAAAGGAAAATCTGAAATTAGCCTGATATATACAGTTAAACTGTATAATACTAACAATGCATTTGTAACGTATTTGCTAAAAACACCTTAGCATTTAAAAGGGAGTGCAATTCACCATAAATACACATACCACAGAGGAGAGAAGAGGATTTTAAAGGTCCCTTAGATCCTTTACTGTACCAAGGCACCAAGGCACAGAGTTCTGTGCTTTAACATGGGAAAAACAGCACATGCACACCATACACAAGTTAGTATACTATCAGGGTTTTTTTAAGAACACTATCTACGAAAGCTCCAACATAAAAGCAAAGGAAAAAATTCCCTGGCCTAAACTTCAGCAGCCTTCTACACACTGAAACCACCCAGATTTAATATGAAATACATTCAAAGTACGAACTCTCTCACCATTTTTTTCTTCTTTTTCCGAGTTTGTCTGGAGAACAGCTGGGATGTCCGTAGTAATATGGAACTCAATTTTTTTATGACCTACATGCTGCGGCTGCTCAAAGACATCTGAAGGTGACAGTGCAGGGTGCAAATTACTGTTTAAAACAACAACATGTTAATTAAGGATTCAGACATTGATGAATGCATAGTCCAATATAAGATTTCTTCCCAATAGATTTTATGCTGTTTACCACAGCTACACGAGTTCTCCATTTCATAAATTTTACCCAGTACAGTTCGAGTTGATTAAAACACTGCAAACACCCCAGGTATGGCTGACAGTGAGAGCTAACCCAAGAATTACATACCACATTACAGTATAGACAGGCAGTTATAAACACTTTGTCAGTCACTTAGACACAAAAAATAACTGACCTTGCGGCTGCTCTCAGATAGCGTACAAAATATAGCAAATTTTCAAAACATAGAGCAAATCACTTGGAGAAAGAAGGAGGCTATTAGTAAAAATGCATTCACAGTTGATCATCACTACATAGAAAGACTACACTGGTGCCTACTGAGCCACAGGACTGCAGTTTCAAAAACCAAGCTTATTTTAAACCACATCAGTTCTTATTCTTCCAGTACCATCCTCTTATTTTTATTATTTATTTTAATAACTATCCCCAAAAATAAATCCAGACTGCTGCTGTCAGGGCTGGGATATGAAATTGTTTTTCATTTTTATGAAAAAGGGGCTCTTGTTAGTTTGATAGGAAGAGAAACACAGAGCTTGAACCAGGCACACTTTAGAGATTAAGGTGTTGAGCAGGCTTGAGTTCAAATTACACAAAAATTTGGACCTTTAGAGCAATGAAACCAAACACGGGGATAAAGGAAGACCAACTCCACTACCAAATTTACAGCTCAGTGAAGAACGCTCATTTTAAAACAGCCACACTAAAGCGAACGTGATACAGAGAACATCATTTAGTAAAAGGAATAATCTTCTGAAAAAGTGCAAACGGCATGGAAATCATACAAACCTGTGGGGGATACACACAGGAACGTTCAGCAAGTCTTTAATTCTTTGCTTTTTTCTAACACCACGCCTCTTTGTGTTTATTGGTCTTTTAGGCTGCAGGGTTGCTAATTCCATCAACTTGGTCATTCTATTTTAAACAAAATTTAAAAAGAACCTATGTTTTACAGTTTATTTCAAAATAATCATTTTCAAAACCCTTCCCCCTTCCTTTACATCCTTGAAATACAACTTTTCAGAACATGGTTATAATCTAGCTACCTTAACACTGAATTAATAGACTATACATAGACTTAAGGCTACTTTAATAGACTATAACACATAGCAAACCGATATACACGGAGAGCACCTGAGCGACCAATCAAAACCATAACGAGTTCAGCGCTGCCCATTCCCTCCCCGAGAATGCACCTAATTAGGACACTGAAGGTGTAGAAATGCTAAGAAGCCCCAGGCTAACCTTTTTTTAATAATACTATTTCCATTCATCAGGAGTGCCTGTTTCCAAATGCACATATTTTTCTGAATATAGCATAGGGACTTTGCAATTTACTTTTCTGTTTAAATAGCAAATAAAAAAAATTACTACTTCATTTAGTATTAAGGATTAAAAAAACCAGCTGTGATGTACTTCAGCCCCAAACCTGCAGGAGAATCCTCAGCACACACAGCCTCCCGTTATTATTACTCCTGGCAATCCACACTGAGGTACAAAGAACATTTTGGAAGTCAGAGAGCACATGTGATTAAGGCTGAGTAGTTTACTCAGTAAAGATATGGAAAAATGAAGACTCTAGAAAACAAACTAATTATTGCTTCCTATTATCTGTAGTCTCTCTTCATTCTGAGTTTTTGTTTTGTTGGGTTTTTGGTTTTTGGATGTGGGAACAAATGATAATTTGCATACCATTTGGCCATTTTCCTTCTCTTACTGTGCACTGTCCTTCTGTTTCTAAGTCATTCTGGAGCTTCTTTAAGCATCTGGAAAGATTATCTATATACTGCAGAAGTTAACAGATTCCACCATTTGCTGAACTAGAAGGTAGAAAAATAAAAACACTGCTTTAAAAGAGCTCAAAAGCTTGCAAATGACTGTAAGACATACCTCTCCTTTTCCTCCTCATTATCACTTTCGTATTCTGACTCCTCTCCACTAGATGGTTGCTCTTCTTCCTCTTCAGGCAAAGGAGGCTCTTCAGGAGGCAGAGGTGGGATTGGGGGAGGTGGTGCAGGCACTGGTAAATACTCTTCATACTAATTATGGGGAAGAAGTTTAAAAAGTAAATGTTTTAAGAAAAAAAACCCTGCATATCTTGTTTTCCTTTACATAATACAAAATCAAAGCAATAAATTAGAAGGTGACAAGAAACATTTTTTTCAAGTATGTTTATATGGATCTAGATGCTATTTTGCTAAGCTACATCAGTAATGAAAACCTTTCACAAGAAAAAAATTTCTGTTTTCTGAAGCATAACAGTAAATGTTTTCATTCTTTTAATTTGAGGAGGTAGAAAACCAATAGCAACCATGACTCTGGGTTTTAACTCTGCACTCAGCTTTAAGGACTTCCCTGAGAAGAATATGGTCAAAACATATGGGAGGAGGGCTAAGCCCTCAAGCCATCTCGGTTTCCACATGGAACCTTCCACCACCGAGCAAAGGTTACATTTCTATTTCTGCAAGGAGTGAGGATTTCATGAAAGGAATCAGTTTTTTCACTGAAGACTGCAAAAACCACATATAAGGAATTCCCGACACACAAATCATCTCCAGCCCCATTTTCAACAATCTTAACACACTTAACAGCTACTTTTACATACCATCAGTTCCAGGACTAAAGGCACTGATGTCTTCTCGCATTAGAAATACTCTCCAATGCTTTAGAAACTGCTCTAGGAATTTTGAGGACTGCCTTCCTACTTTTTTTTTGCATGACCATTAAATTCACAGTGCTTAACCTGGCCCAATACTAGGCAACAACTACAATTATTCCCAGAAAAATCAGTGTGAACTCATTTATTTGATAGATTTACTTCATAGTTTCTTTTACCAGCTAGCTCCGCTATTATTAGAAGCGGGTGTTCTGTTCAGGCAAACACAAAGCGTAGCGGAGCACAGCTTCCCTATATCCAAACACTGTAGCTATCACTATTAATGCAAGTCCTCCCTGGCTCTGTCTTGCACTCAGAGTCAGTTAAACTACTCCATCACAGCAAGAGAGAACTGAGACCACAGACCTGGTATTTCTATTTACCTTCAGAAACAGCTCCCCCTAAGCCTCTGCCAATTTCCCATAACTTCGCCTCTTTCAAAAAAAGATCCTGGAGACAGAGCAAGATAAATCCAAAAGCACTGTGTAATCTCATTAACAACCTTGATCTCATCAGAACTCCAAAGAAACACACAGATCAATGAACTTAACAAGCCTTTTAAGGCAAGGGCCTAATGCACTCTATTTCCTGTATCTGTAACATGGTGCTACAATCTCCCTTTTTTAAATATCCAACAGTTTGAAATGCCCCAGGGCTACTGCCATACGTGTATATTTCTTTGCTCTATAGTTAAAAAGATTTCTTTGTAAGACTAACATGCACATCTTGCCATCCTCTACATGTTTCTCCAACTTTTAGAAGTTTAACCTTAAATCTCCTACCACACTGCTAATATTTTTAATTGTGAATCCATTTTATAGTACTTAAAACATGTATTAAAAAAGTTACCATGGGAGGGCGAGCAGTAATTGGTCCGAAAGGCGGAGGAAGATTCATTTTATTCATAAGATGAAGTACCTGAAAAAATTTAGGATGAGTAATATCTCCTTTAAATAAAGGACAACAATTCCCTGCTAAGCATCACAGCCAATAACTCCTGGCAGGTGTAAGTCAGCTTAGGTTTTAATGAAGACACAACTATGTTGGTTATTAAACAATGTGAAAGCCTGCACTTGAGATCCAACACTAATGGTAAATATGAGCAACACCCTAGAAACGCTGACCAAAAGAAGTGAAGCATCTTCTCAGAATTAAATTCCAAGTACTCAAGTCACATCTAATTAGGAAGATCATACTCAGTTAAGTCTTCAGTGGCAATAAAGTTACTTCTGATCAATGAAATCTTATTATCAACACAGTAAAAAATTAACGTTGGTCAGCACTACCACAGGAAAACTAACTTAGCATTTACTATGACAAAAATTATTTCTGTGGATCATCAGAAGAGGAAGAAGGAAATGTATTTATTTTTATACTTTCTTTTTTTGGCTGTTTTTTACTTACCTGGACATAAAATTTGGGCACGCTTGCCAAGGCATTTGCTATATTTGCTAGAATTGTACTTGAAGGTGGTGGATACAAATATTTCAGGCAAGAATTGATGGGAAAGGTGAGGCTGAGAAAAAAAGATTAGAAACAAGACATCTTAGCACCATTGCCACATAATGGCTCATAACAGTTAATGATTACTAGAGGTTTCACTATTCATTACATCTGCAGCATCACTGAAATATTATTATTTCCCCTAGAACAGTTTTGGGCCACTTGCATTATGTCTTTAACATCAGGGAGCAGGCCCCTACGCGTGACAGACTGCCTGGGCTTGGGCACAATCAAAGTACCAACACAGGTAGAAAAAGCCTAAAGCACACAGAGGCACACAGCCTTTCCAAACCAAAAGCACAGCACAGCACGTTGAATAAGCCTCAAACTCAGTGCGCAAAGAGCTGGATTTATTAGCCCAAGAAGAAATTTATTCTTCATATATGCAAAAATGCAAATGGTGGAAAAAAGAACAGGAAACCTCAGAAAACAGAAGTCAGCAGCCTTCTGCTGTTACCAGTCCTCATACTCCTCCCAGGAAAGCAATGTGTAGCGTGCTAGAGGCCTCCTACGCAACCCACCGCTTCAGGGCTCAAAGCACCAGTCATAACTCAGTTGTGAGCGTTCTGACCTTGAAGAACTGAAGTTTCATTATTATGACAATTCCTACCAGCTGTGCATGTAGAAGAGTAGCATACTACGGAGCGAAACAGTTCATAACACTTATTTCAAAATAAACTAACAGAATAAAATAATTAAGAAAAAACCCACTAACCCATGGTTGGGTGCAATTCCATTCTCTATTTTAACACAGCTTGGTTCTTTCTTCTCTTCTTCTTTCACTGGTTCTTCTGAACTGAAAGTTAATTTAGCATTAATTAAAACAGGGCAAAATTCAAATGCCTTATATATTTCAGATGTTTAATCTCCTCTAGTAAAAATATAAGAAATAGATTAGTATAGTATTTTTAACATATTTTATCAATGGTATTACTACAGCCATTATTAATCTTTAATAATTAATACACATGGATAATTGTAGTAGCCAGACTTCAAAAATAAATATCTATGCAAATTTATATTCAAACACTTCTGACTTAAATCTACTTACAGGAAAAGAACTAAAATTATTTCATGTTACTCTCAGTTCAGAGACTGTGTAAAATCAAAGGTATTAAATTATTGATTTGTTTATATTCAGAGCGCAGAATAAATAACTACAACCCTCTGTTAGCTGATTTTAATTAAGCACTATCAAATAGGTTCTATCACTTAGTTATATATTACACAGGTAAATTTCAAAGCCTAACTATGCAATCTGTGGTTTTAATTAAGTACTTGACAGATAACTGAAACTACCACAGTTCTCGGTCACACTAGCATTAGGATTCAGTGATTTTTTTTTATTTTTTAAAATATTACATATTCTTTAACTATTTGAAGAGCGACTCGGACAGTTTTGTTTGTTCCACTCATGCTTCAAGCTAGATACATGCAAACCAGCTCCAGCTTAGTAGCCAGTGGCTATAATAGCCTAGTTTTATACAGTTACACTAGGCAGGTGTCAATTCTGCCTGGCTCTTGATTAGATTAGAAACATCAGGAAAGCATTGCATGCACTGGTTAACAGCAAAAGACAATTATAATCCTGACATTAAAAAACCCAGTAGAACAGTCTTTTTTAAACACAGGGAACCTGTGCAACACAGAGGTCAGCTTACGCAGACTGGAATCTTGCTCTGTAAGTGAGAACAAACAGGACCATCTGCTGATTAAACATATTAATAAGTACAGGAATAAGGACGGGAATTATTTCATGACGATACCGAATGAAACAACACCAACGGGAAGAATGCGGTCACTTATCTATTGATCTGAACCTGCTGGTGAATGCTTGTCAAAGGCTACCATTTATCCTTTGATGTAATGGTACTGTGAAAGTATCATGAACACAGAATTTCCTTTCCTTGACCACAAACGTAGAAACTAAGTTATTATGCACATACCTTTTACACTTCTCTGAGACAGAAGGCTGGCTAAGTGCCTGCACACTATCTTGCTCCTTTGCAAATTCAACAACTAAGGTGTGACCTAAAAGTTTCAGCTGATGCAGTCTTGACAAAGCCTTCAAATAATTATAATGGAGAAGAAAAAGGGAAGAGGAAAAACATCAGAATTATTTCAAACATAACTGCTTTTTCTTTGATTGGTAAACTAGCCATAGGATGCTGTCCAAATCTGCTCTAAGCTAAGTCTGTACCACAAGAGACACAGGCAGTTCTGCACCGTTCCTGCCTCTGCAACCCAGCTTTTAGCACCCTCTGTCCTGCTAACAGGAAGGAGAAAGTGGAGGTTGCACAGCTGGAACCCTGCAGAGCCTTAGGTCATCTGTATGCAGCAGTAAAACCGCAACCTTAACAATGATACTCATGACATAGCCTAGTAAATCTCTGATTTCGAGTAACCAACCCCTTGCTCATGAGCTACAAACACGCTGAAGTCCACGAGTAATATCTGGGTATTTTAAAGTCCAGATTCTTAACAGCGACACTAGGAAGCTCCAGCATTCTGCAAGTCCAGATCCTGATCAGCCGCTAACAACTGACACAAAGGAACCTAAATTCACCCTGTTCACCCCACATAGGCCTCATGACTTTTTTGCGTAGTATTTTACAGTATGGCCTAAAAAAAACCAAAATAAAAGCAAAATAAAAAAAAAAAACAGGGCATATGAAAGAAATTCAGGACACAGGCTTTTTACCAGATTGATAATTAAAAAGCATTATTAGTATTACCTTTTTGGCATCCATGTCCCCCATTAACAGGGTAGTTTTCTTTTTCTTATCAAAGTTCAAGGCAGTCTTGAATTGTGTACATCACTACGTCTGAATTTTACGGCAAATACACAATTATGCAGGAGACAAATTATGCTTGGCTTAGTTTATATATAAATGCACGCGCACCCTAGAAAGGCCCTGATCAGTCTCAACTCATCGAAGTTCACCATGCTTCAGGTGCCAGGCTGAACGAGATGACTTCCACAATCCCTTTACAGCCCACCTTTTTATGACTCTACAGAAGTGTTTTTATCAAACTCTTCAAGCACTTCCTGAAACAGAGCTCCAATACTGCATTGCTCTGCAGTTTTTTCCCCCAACACCAAGTACTACATGATGCATAAAACATTTCAGAGCACAACTGGCAATTCAGAAAAGTGCTTTTCTAAAACATTTGGTAACAAACTCAATACAAACCTTTGCAGCTGCATTTTCACTGGGAAAGGTAGCAAAAGCAGTATGTTTCTAGAAAACAGACAAAAAAAAAATTGTCATACTGAATTCAAATCAAAGAGGTAAGAGGTGGCACATAAACTGTGTACCCACAAGTAACTGGTAAGTCCAAGTTTACGTATATGAAAGCTTCCAGACAGGAGCCGTTTAACTCCCATATGGGGCAAAGGCGAAGGACTAGAGAACATTTTTCTTAAGAATTTAGGACTAGAACCTCCTGAAGTCAAAAATTAAGACAGGAACTCGGCAGTTTGAGGAATACAGGTAAACAGTATTTTTCTTCTAGCGAAGAAAAGCCACCTGAAACTGCAAGAAAGCATGTATTGATAAAGAAGTTTAATCCTCTTTTCAACAACGGAAATTCATTTCGGCACCTCTCAGCAGAACGTTTTCACCAAAGCAGCTCCTAAAAATAATAATTTTTCTGCTACAAAAGTTGGAACTATTGCTGTGACCTGAAAGCTTGGATGGTTCCTAACTAACATTTTCACTTACTTTTTAAGTTTTTTTTAAGAAAAAGCTTTCCAGATTAGATCAAATCCTCACAGAATACACGGTTCATCTTAAATTTGTTTTAACAAACCTTATTACTTCATCTTGCCACTACGTGATTCAGTATTAAAAACCCAAAGCATTAATACTGCTATAAGAGCAGCTATTAGGAGAATAATAAGGAAGCCTGTATTTTTAACCTTATGTAAAGGAAAGCACGGCCCTGACACAGGACGCGGACACGATTTATCCGCAGTTCCGCAGGAACACCAGCCTGCTTCCCAGCGGCATTCCCCGCCACACGGGCACTCCTACGCCCTTGTAATTTGGGAGAACAAAATAAAACAGAGATTTCAAGGGACAGACCGGCGAAGCCGCGTCCCTGCGCCCCCCCACCAGCCCCGCTCCCCGCACAGCCCCGCTCCTAACGGCGGCCGCGGCTGCGCCCGAGGGCTCGGGGCTGCACCAGCCGCTGCCGGGCGGGACCGCACCCCCCCGGCAGGAGGGAGCGCCCGGCCCGGCCCGCCCCCCGCCCTCCCCGCGGCCCCTGCCCTCACCAGCCGCCCGTAGTCCGACAGGACGCGCACGGACACCGCCCCGAAGTGCTTCAGCAGCTCCTCCTTCTCCGCCGCCGCCAGCTCGGCGGGCAGGTGCCGCACCAGCAGCGTCCGGCCGCGCCGCCGCGCCACGCCGGGGTGAGGCGGGCCAGCAGGCAGCCCCGGGCCGGCGGGGTGAGGCGGGCCGGCCGAGTGAGGCGGACCAGCAGGCAGCCCCGGGCCGGCCGAGTGAGGCGGGCCGGCAGGCAGCCCCGGGCCGGCCGAGTGAGGCGGGCCAGCAGGCAGCCCCGGGCCGGCGGGGTGAGGCGGGCCGGCCGAGTGAGGCGGACCAGCAGGCAGCCCCGGGCCGGCCGAGTGAGGCGGGCCGGCAGGCAGCCCCGGGCCGGCGGGGTGAGGCGGGACGCCCGCCTGCGCCCCCTCACAGCCCCCCGCCGCCGCCATGGTAGGGCGCGGGGCCGGGACGGCAGCCGGAAGCCCAGGCGCAAATCTCGTGAGAGCGGAGGCGGGGGGAGGGGCTCGGCTCCAAGTCTCGCGAGAGTGGCGGGCTCGCGGCCCAGTGGTGGTGGGCGGGAAGCGCGCGGTGGGGTGCTCGCTCGGCTGAGGTGGGCTAGGGTGGTGAGGCAGTCCGAGGGTTTGGGGTCCGTGTCCTGTTGTCCCGGGACGGCCCCGGCCCCGGCCCCGTACTGCGGGTGTCTGTGCCGTTCCTCCGGCCCCTGGGTGGGCGGGAGGAGCAACCTGAGCTTGCGGCGGGCTGCCCGGGAGCCACTCTTACAGGGCTGTGTCTCGGTCAGGTGATGCCTTAGACAGATGATGTACAAAACCTGCCTTAGTCAAGGCTGAAATAGTCCTCCAAAGGGAGAGATGACGCTCACCCTCTTCCCCTTGCTTAGCAGTTAAGAGCTTGTCCTCACACTGAATTTGGAGAAGTTGTATTGCTTTTATAATGCCTTCCTCATTAGCCGTTACCTGAAAAGACTTCTCTTTTCCACCTGAACAGCAAGGTATTAAGGTCTGTCTGGCATAGACGTTAATATGCTGCTTCAGGATAACGCAAGAGCGCTGAGGGAGACCCAGGCTCCAGGACTGGTGCCTGGGGGGCTCTGGAGCCCACCACAGAGGAAAAGCTGTTTTGTAGGCTGTGCCGTGTCCCAGGTGGATAGGGAATGATTTTTTATTGCACCTTTCAGTAGAACAAATAAAGCCTTCGGTCCATGAAGTCCTGAAAGCTGCTTTGTTTCCTTGAAGAGTCACGATGGGCCCGGCGCTGTATGTGCGGTACACCTGAAGGGCCTTGGGCCGAGCTCGTTCTGTGGCTGGACACTGACACTTTGGGGAAAGATTGGCCGTTGTGGGTGGTCCCAGTAGTCTCACCAGGGAGATCAGATCTGAGCTCATCCAGATGGGTTTGGGAAGGAGTCGGGAAAAAGGACTGAGGAAGCACAGGGTGTTCAAAAGGGGCGTACGAGAAAAGCAGAAATTCATCAGTGCTTTCTTACAGGATCCATGACTGCATTTTTGTTGCTGCCATTGGTATAAGCTAGGAAATATCTATGAACTTGGAAACAGGTGGAAGAATTGGCGCAGTATGCAAATACATCGGTGTATTTTCTCCCTCGGTGATACCAGCAGCACTGTTCTTTCAGAGGCTGATGAAACTTTAAAAGTAACGCTGGCCGGCCTAGTAAGTTGCGTGTGTGGCCTGTGGTTTGTATAAAGTCCAGATGACTTTCTGGGCTATGCTGGTCGACATGCCATTGTAGCAGATGGGAGCGTCAGGATTGTAGAAGCAAGTCTGTGGTGGCTGTGCTGCTGCATCCTGTTTAAATTGGCCTGACTTTTAGTTCACTCCTGGGTAATGACATAGAAGTTTTTATGCAGCAGGTCTATGAAACTTGCAGGCAAACCAAACCTCCCTGCTTCCCTTGTAGCTCTCTGCTACATTGCAGTTATTAATCAGCACATCAGTCATCAGAGGTGAAATAATGACACAACTTCAAAGATGTTTTCCCCTCAGAACTAAGAAACACTGTTCTCAGTTCCGGTGAGGGTAGGCTGAGGAAAATGTGTATTTTCTAGTGATGTTGAGCACTAAAGTGACAAGAACAATTTCACTGGAAAAAACTCTAATATCTCATGGCTGTTCAGCCCACCTGTCCCTCTCAGCACAGAATTCCCCTCAAAGAAAGGAAAAACTTCAGAAGTCTCTTCATCCTGATGGACCAGGCCCCTGAGGCTGAACAGCTCTAGAGCAGAGGTTTAACAGTGTATCGTGCAAGTCAAGGCGATAAAAAAAGTGCAGTTCTTTTTCCTAAAATACAGAAAGCAAAAAAACGTATTTTTTTCCATTCTCCCCCTCATCCCCACATTCAAAACGGATGTGTTTTGTTACTTTTTTTACTTTCCAAGACATTAAATTTGTAGCTACTTGAACAATAGGGTTCCTCAACACCAATGCATCATGTTTTAGTGTTGAAATTCTAGGTTTAGGGGTTCTTTGCTTATACAGAGAGAAATTTCAATGCAAATATGAGTGTGTAAGTAATACCAGTATGGCTCAGAACTACAGCCTCAGTTCAGGTCAGAAAGGAAGGGGCTCCTTTCGTGGAGATCTCTATTCCAGCCTCCTCCTCACAGCAGGGTCAGGGCTGGATTCCAGCCACATCACTTGGGACTTTCTCCAGCCTGGTCTCAAAAGGCCCTAAGGGTGAAGACTCTACAGCCTCCACAGACAAGCTTTTCTACTCCTTAATTGACCTCCTGGTGATTATTTTTTCCCCCCCTCCCCTTTTATCCAGTTGGAAGTGACTGTATTTGTATAATTTGCACTAACTTCATAAAGACAAAATTTCAAATTCCCAATTAAAATTTGAGTTGGTAGGAAATAGAAGTTTGAAAACGACCCAGCAGGCTAGCTTTGTAGAATACCCTGATGGTTTGCGCACCATTTGTTACCCACCCCGTCCAGCTGCCCATCAGTGACATCAAATCACCAGTGGCCGGGGCAGATACAGGGGTCCAAAGCAGTAGAAGCCCAGCTCAGCCTGTCCATCACAGTTATTCGTGAATGCAGCAAATCAGTGGCACACAGAATGCTGAACTGCTTGATTTAAATTTATAAAACACAATAGATAAGGGCCCACTTGAAATAGATGAGCATACTTTCGGATGGTGTGAGTTAGCAGGCTCACAATTTTTTTGGAAAGTAGTTAATTGTCCTGAGAAAGAGTAGCGTTGCTGCTCTCCTAATAGCACTCACCTTTCCCTGCCTAAGGATGCAGATAAGAGACACAGAGATGCTGTTAGATCATTGTCCTCATAAAGTAAGACCAGAAGGAGGCTGAATATTGAGGAAAAGCTGCAGTGTGGGATTTCTAGACCCTGCTGTAATCATTATTGGTTATGTCTGGGGTTTTTTTATATATCACAGAGTCACAGAATGGTTCAAGTTGGAAGGGACCTTTAGAAACCATCCAGTCCAACCCCTGTGCTGTTGGGCAGGGACATCTTCAACTAGATCAGGTCACTCAGAGCCCCGTCCAGCCTGGCCTTGAGTGTCTCTAGGGACAAGGCCTCCACAGCCTCTGGACAACCTGTTCCAGTGTTTCACCCCCCTCATTGTAAAATATTTTTTCCTTATACCCAGTCTAAATCTCCCCTCCTTCAGTTTAAAACCACCACCCCTGTCCTGTCACAACAGGCCTTGCTAAAGAGGCCACCCCCACCCTTCCTCAAGCCCCCCTTTAAGCACTGGGAGGCCGCAATAAGGTCTCCCCGCAGCCTTCTCTTCCCCAGGCTGAACAACCCCAGCTCTCCCAGCCCGGCCTCGCAGCAGAGGGGCTCCAGCCCTCGGAGCATTTCTGTGCCCCCCCTGGCCCCGCTCCAGCAGGTCCATTTCCTCTCTGTGCTGAGGGCTCCAGGGCTGGATGCAGCGCTGCAGGGGGGGGTCTCACCAGAGTGGAGCGGAGGGGCAGAATCCCCTCCCTCGCCCTGCTGGCCTTGAGGTATACCCCTCGAGGTATTTTCTGTTGTCTCCAGTAGATGTTCCAGCTGGCTGGACACAAGCAAGCTCTGAGTGAGGAGGCAAGCAGCTGTGTTAGCATGGAGATAAGCCCGAGGTGGTACGGCTTGTTTCACCTTGTCTACAAAACGCTGAATGCCCGTGTACTTAAATGAGTCTCCAAGGGCAGCCTTGCATTTTGGGACTCCTGTACGGCTAGGACCAGAAAGGCCACCAGATGGCCCCCAAAACGGGCTGCACAATCCACAGAATAAATAACGCTGTATAATGGGGTCACATCCCTCCATTAATGAAATTGCGTATTAGAGCTAGCGCTACAGAAAGACTGTACAATTGCATTTACTGACTCTTTGGTTTTGCGTTCATCCTTTACTGACACAAGAAAAAAACCCTTCAGATTACAGCAGTAGCAACTCCAAATAACCTCAATTCAAGTTCCTTCCCCCAGAAAGAACAGTCAGAACTTTTAATACAATTTGGGAGGCTGTCAGAAAAGGCTTTTTTAAGGAAAACAATCGGTTCAGTAAAGGGAAGAAAAAATGCTTTCCTCAGTTATTTTTTTCGAAGGATGCAATTGTTTTTCTCGGGGTTTTTTTTTCTGCCTTTAATGAAACACAGGAAAGACTTTTGGTACTCTCTATATACGTATATATTATGTATTTTGTATATCTGTATATTCTGTACGTTACTGACTAGTTGACTGTGGCAACTAGAATTCCCCCGTCAGGATAGGGAGAGAGTAGTCCCTGCACGCTGTGAAGCCTCAGCAGCAAGTTCTAATAATTTCTTTATTTTTTAAAGGAAGTTCACAGAGTGCGTTCCAGCAGCGGTGCCTTTTGCCTTTCTTTCGCTTTGCAGTCGGGTTCTCGCTGCTTTTCCTCCAAGCCTTAGTCTGAACAAAAATATTTGTAACAGCACCTGTGTGTTTAAGCACGTCTTGCAGCATAGGAGTAAGAAACCACTTAGTGCAATACTTTCACTTTATTATAAAGTCCTACATTTTAACAGTGAAGTGTCAATCAAAACAAATCACCTGTCACTCAGTATGTCGCAGGGAAGAGCTACGTGCTTTTCAAAGTCAGTTCTCAGGTCACGTGTCTAATGCTATGGCGATATACTTCAGGTCTCAAAGCACGTGTCAACAACCTTTCAGGCGAAAGCACAGAATACCCCCTGCGTAAGACGAGGGCCCGTCTGTCGCACCCGCAGGGGATCAGGTTGCAGACCAATGCCTTGTGTGCCATACTGCCAGGTAAGGCACTCGGTGTCTTCTTCCACCGCATACAATCAGTACATTATATGCAAGTGCAACGTCATTCTAGACCCTCAGGCTATGGCTCCTACATTGACATGAAGAGCCTGTGCGCTCAGTTATACGCTGCCCTTCCAGCAGGGATTGGCATTTGACTCTCAGCTGCTTGACACCGCAAGATCTGGCAGTTGCAATCTGCAATTTCCCCTCCTTCTGTCCCTCCTGCCCTGTGGAATGATACCTATAGCTGTGTGAGGAATCGCTATAGGTGACAGAAAGTAGCTGGGGGAGGGGGAATCTTTGTTCCCCTTCGGAAAGAGGAATGCATGACAAGCAAACGGCTTTTAGAACGATGACATCCACAGGAATATCATTTTAGTTCTCCAGAGTTGCAAATTCAGCTTTTGTCAAAATTCATTCTTTTACTTTCATCCTTTTTTTTTCCCAATTCATATATTTTCTGCCTTATTTCAAAATCCAGCAAGAGAGACTTGGATTAACCAAAGACTGCCTAGTATAGGGCATTTATCTGTGAATAAATTGAGTTCGATTCATCATATAGAATTTGGTGACATCATTACTCTGACTTCAGTGTTAAAAGTGTCTAGTGACTCCAATACTTGTATAACAAGTGTTTGGCACGAGAAGCCAGAGACATTCAAAGCTACACATAAATTTCATTGCGTTCCAATTGTGTGTTGATACGCAGATTTTCTCACAATATCAAAAACATCGACCTGTTTGGCATCAGCTGCTCCTTAGGAGGGCGTCGATGCTGACTTGGCTGTTTCTGCAATTGCATCTTTTAAAGCAGAACTTCTCAGTTTGTGGCTCATGGTGCAGAACAGGTCTGCCGACTGGCTGGTAAGTAGATCTCCTCCGTGGAAGAGCATGACTGCCTCATGGGTATAGTCCTCAAACATGCCTTCATCACAAGCAGAACTGTCTGTCAAACCACAGGCAACACCAGGGTGCCCAGCCTTATTCTTGGGGCAAGTGTCAAAGGCTAATACCGTGTCAAAGTTCGGGTTCCACCTTAGCTCTCAAAAACCAACATGAAAGATGGGATCTGTAACTATGCAGACAGTGACTTGCCGAGGTGCAGAATGTGCAGCCAGGGCTGTTGGGCTGGTTCTCCGAGCAAAGCCTGCTTTTACTTTTCCTTGATAGACTCAGGGTACAGGTCACAAATACTGTGTCGCACTCCAGCTTCTGCAAAGCTTCTACGAACGCTCTTGTACGTTTGCATACAGTTACAGACACATTGAGAGGCTCATATGAATGTCTCTACACACCTCATGGCTTACAAGGCCTCTGCTGTTATACCAGGCCTGTATTTCTGCGTTAGAGTGATAAATATTCCGTTCTATACAGAACGAGTACTTGTTACTACAGTTTATTTCAAATCTGTTTTTCAGTGCAGAGGTGAACAAAAGTAAATTAAATCAGTCCTATCCACCTGATAAGAAAAACTGAGGTTACATCTAAACAAGTTAAGACAAAGCTCCAGGCAGGTCTAGACGAATCCAAGCAAAGCAAGGCTGACGTGCCTCGGACTCTGCAAACTCTGTGAAAGCCTGGGGCTCCTTATTAGTAACGGCGGTACTGTATTTATGGCCTGCAGGGTAACATCCTGTATTCCCAGGTCGTTATTGCAAGAACAACTCTGTAGATCAAAAATATAGGAGGTCTAGGTGGCATTACATGTTATTCAAATTCAGTGCCCAAAAGATATTTTTTCTGCCTAATTCCTTGTGAGCTAGGCAAGGCTAGCAAGGTGTTAAGAGTTTTAAAGGCCTCAGGACAAAATGTTTTAAATACTAAGGGAAAAGAAAACCGCAAGAGCAGCTTTGAGACGTGAATGGCAAAACTGCTGGGGAGAATTTGATTTTCATGGTGGCAGTTCTGTAAGTTTCTTCATATTAATATGAATAGTGTAGTGTGACAAAGTAGCCTTAGAAATAAGGTCACAGAAGGACCAGAGTACTGCCGACGAGATACCAGCTGTCACTGGGAGCATCATGTCTGCACGTTACAGAAGCATCAGGCATGGACAAGGGCTGTATTCTGTTAGGTACTACGTAAGCGTACGTATAACCTCAAAGAGACTGCAGAGGGATTGCTAAATGTCATCGCACCTGACTTGTACATTTTGTGGGGGGTTTCATTTCATAGAATCACAGAATCATTAAGGTTAGAAAAGACTTCTAGGATCATCAAGTCCAACCCCCAGCCCAACACCCCCAGGCCTCCTAAACCCTGTCCTGAAGTGCCACGGCTACACAGTGGTTGAACCCCCCCAGGGACGGTGACTCCCCCCCCTCTCTGGGCAGCCTGTGCCAGGGCCTGACTGCTCTGGCAGGGAAGGCATTTCCCTCATATCCAACCTAAACCTCCCCTGACGCAGCCTGAGGCCGTTCCCTCTCGTCCTGTCACTGGTGACCTGGGAGAAGAGAATTTCCATTCATAGTGTATCTGAATACAGTTAAAGAAAACACCAAGTAAGAGTACCTGATGTCTCCTCTATTAGTGTGCTGTATTATGTTTCTTTTCTATGTAAAGAAAAGAGAAAGCAGATATTTTTAAAAAAGCCTTAAGTCAGGTAACTGCTTTCCTGGGTTTTGCCTACAATGGCCCCTGAAGTGTAAGTAGCCATTTTTGTTATGCTTTGAGTTTTTCTCTCTGGATAAAGTACCAAAACAATGGGTAATTCACTTAGAGTTGTGCTTTTCATATTTGACCGCTAGATGATGCTGTGACTCTTGATTGCAAATCATACTGTACTGTAAACAATTTGTTGTCAGGCTTTCATTTTATAGAACTCTACAGTTGTTCTTATATGAAAAATTGGTATTTTCTTGTTCTTGCATGCATTGTAGCTGTGAACATACAGAGACTAGTTAGATTTTATACAAATCCATACGGATCACTCATCTTAGCAGTGCCTCTTTCTGCTAATACTGAGGATCTCACATGAGTCTAGAAGCTGTGCATGTATATATTCCTCATAGATGCAGATGTGGACTGCTTGAGTAAAGATTTTTGCAAGAAGTGTAAAGTATACTGAGAAGAGATTTGATGTACTTAATTCAGATTTATATTTCATTCTGTTTATCTGTCCTACCTAATTCGTTAGAATGGTATTTCAGTTCCAGTTTTAGAATTTATTTTTCTATGCTGTAACTGCATCTAGAATTAAGGGTGACATTTCTATTTTGCAACTATTGCTAAAAATTGAGGTGATCTTACTTATTTCCAGAGGCATTATTCCTGGTTTCTGTTGCCATAAGTCATTTCCCCTTTTCATAATAAGAAGTGCAGTGGTTTGATCCACCCTGTCGGGTCTCTTAGCCAAGAGCTCCATTAGACCCTCAAAGATGACACCATTTTACTGATGATCTTCTCAAATGAACAGCATTCTTTCACGCGAGCTAATTCTTTTTCACCACGTATCATTTCTATGAGCTCCTACAAACACTTTTTAATTCCTGCAGTAATTCTTCCATCTTCTTCAGGGAAACATTAACCCCAGTAAGGTTAAATCGACTGCAGCAGAGGAAGCGCACATATTCAAGCAGCCGCCTCCTGTGTAGGAGCGTTAAAGGCATGGCTGCATGCCATGGCTCCAAAAACAGCGCAGGAGTGAAAGCAGGTTCTACAATTCGGAACAGCCTGTAAGCTAGGTCAGTGCCTGTCAGTTCCAGCATAAACGAGGTTTGGAACTAGCTTAATATCAGTCGGCCTCTCCCACTTGTAGGCGCGCGGTAGCATACCTCTGCCAGTCAGAGGTCTGGATCCTGTTTTCGATACGTAAGCGAAGAAGCTGCTCTCAGAGGTAAGTAGTACGTAAGGCCTGTTTTGCCCTCACTGAAGTGGCGCCTGCTAGTCACGCTGGGGTCACGTCGGGGAACGCTACATCGCGCTGCAGTGCCGGCGTCACCGTGACACTGCTATACCCACAGCAGGCTCCGAGCTGAGGTATAATTCAACATCCATTTTGAAAGTGAGCTTCCTTTCTGCAAGCTCATTAACAGTTACACTGAAACTGAGCTCCTCTCACGTCGGTGTGCTTCTCTTGTTTTGGTGTATGTCTGTCCTGATTTATTTTGAGGCAGGCTTATACAAAGGACACCAAGTTATGCTAAACATATAGGTTATTACTCATTTTACGTCCAGGTATGAGCTTCCTGGCACCTTCAAAGACATCTAAAACTGCCTTCCAAGAGTCATTATATCCTTACGTAGGCAAAAGTCCTTAAGTGAAAACTTTGCCATTAAAATTTGTTGAAAATCCTCTGCCACTGGAATGACAGCATTAGGTACCTCGACTCTAGCGAGCACGCTTACACAGTTGCGGCGTGCGTGCAATAACACGTTCTAATGAGGCAGCACAGCAGAGACTCATAAGGCTTTCTTCAGGCTTAACCAGAGGCTGGGCTTAGGTTCTAAGAGACCTAGAGCAAAGACTGGAAGCCACTTGTTTTTCTTCTTCTACCCCAGGACCGGGCAACTTAGACCCTTGTTTCACTAATGGTCCCACTGATATCCAGGTACTGCGTGAAGTATTTATTCAGTATTAGTCGGGATATCAGCATTCTACCTGGACTTCATCTGGTCTTGAAACTATTGCTGTACAACTGTGAGGATTCAAACTGATACAAGATGCTTCATCACCAGAATTTCCACTTAAATAAATCTATGTATTTCCCAAGCCCTGAGGAGTCTTGGGTTGTAACAGACTCCTGTTTTGTTTGAGGGTGATTTTTAAAAAAAACAAAACAAAACACTTTTTTGTGTCCCAACTCTTATTTTTAGATGCTAGTCGGTATATCAATTTGTGCTCTATCGGAACTCCTTTGGTCAGAAGAACCTTCCCTGCTGCAAAAAGAATTGTCTTTGATAACTTTAAAAAGTCACCTGGAGATTTGTTGACTTGAATGACAGCAGCTCCCTTATCACTAAGGCTTTGTGTAAATCACAGAAGAGAATGACAAATTTCATATGGGAATACAGTGGATTTCACCCATTGTCACCGATAAGTAGAAGAGCTCAAACAGCCATTAGACGTGTACATCTACTTTATGTATCGGTGCCAAAGTCAGCCTGAGATTGGAGTCAGGTCGTATTTAAAAGGAGGAACAGAGAAGAATGAGAGAACACCATCTTAAGACAAACTGCAAAACATAAGGAATATTCACTAGTGGTTAAATTCTTTCCAGTGCAGTCTCTATAAAAGTTCTTTTGCAGCTCTGCTTCATTTAAGACACAGCTATAAAAGGCTGGATTTCCCCCTAGGTTCTTCTCCTTGTTGTAGCCTAATTAGGGTTTTTATCTGGTGTGTTATTATTCTGAATCTACTGAATAAAGGCATGGCTGTTTTGGAAGGCTTTCAAGTGCACACTCACAAGTCCACTTGGTTTTTTCTGGCTTTTATAAAGCAAATTATTTTTATATTTATATGATGATGTTTAAGTATTCATTCTCCCCTTGGGACATTCTTTTTCTTTTAGCACGCTAGCTAAAAAAACTGCGGGGCTGACAAAGCATTTCATACATTTAGAACAATATTTTTGTAGTGTAACTTCAATAAAATCTGTGCAGCGAAGCATCACAATGCCTTCATCTGTGTGCTTTCAGAAGGATCTGGCGGAGGTCTTCAAGTGAAAGATCATCATCTTACTAGACCTTTTTTCCTGTAAGGTTAATACCTTCCAGACCAGCCTACCTTAGGCCAAGAGCGTTCCGTGCAGCTTCACTGAATCCTAGGAGCTGCAAGCAGCGTTACACGTAGGTTGCTCACTGTGCCAAAAGCTTCTACGCCGCACGGTGCTGAGCGCGCTACCTCGAGTAAAGCGCTTGGAGCACACGCTGTTACCACGTTAATCTCATTAATTGCTGGCTGGATTGAGGTCGAAGTGTTCAATATAGTTCAGACTTGAAGCCCACTGGGAAAACTGCAATTTATATTTACTATACATTGAAGGGGTACAGGCTCACGGCACACCCTGGTCTGGGGTACCACTGGGATTCCCTGCTCGTAGTTCCTTACCTTAGAAGGAGGAAAGGACATACCGCCTTTTTTAATACCAAAGCAGCCTTTGTGCCTGCTATGGGGAGAGAGCAGCGGAATGACACAGTGGAACGAATGAGAACCAGGCACTGTTGAACACAGCCTTGGGAGCATGGCGGTCAGGAGGTCGTGAAACCAGCGATTTCAACGATGGGAATGATAGTGGAAAGAGATTTGGAATTGTAAAGACATTGGCTGCTGTGGGTTGTTTCCTCTCATAGTAATAGGAGAAGAATTTGTACTGAAGTAACACCTAGCACTCTCAATCTCTTCACCTAGTGGAGGAAAGCTACATGATCTCATGCTCAGCAAGACACTTGGATCAGAAAGATAGAAAAATGAGCACTGCGCGGGGAGGGAGGGAGGGAAAAATTGTTTTCTTCATGAGAGGGCTGCCACTGTGACAAGAGTGATAGGAGGCAGCTTCTTCGGAGCTCAGCGCTATGATCGCGAGAGCTGTGCTGAGGCAAGTCCCGCACTGCCCCTGTACGGCCATGGTCGGGTGGCAGGGGGCTTTTGTTCTGCACTGGTTTGTTGGGGGGTTATTTTGTTTGGGTTTTTCATTTTTTAAACACATAACCCTTTTATTTGCAAATCGGTTAATCAGTGTGGAAAATACACTGTGGTGCTTGGCAAACGAGGCCTGCATGGGTTTCATAAAATCTACTAGTACTGTTTCTGGTTTTGTAGCCCCTGATGGACGAAGCAAAGCAGAAGATCCTTATTTACACTTTGCATAAACTTCAGATAGTGGAGGAAGCTTCTTGACTGCTCGGAAAGAAGCGTGTCTGTCAAACGCTATATTTACTGCAGAACATTCTTCCAGCTCATTACTCATTCCAGAGTCTTGGCCCAGAAAAAAAAAAAAGTGTGTTGGCATTTTCCTTTCTGTTTATTCAGCATTAAGTTTGCTGAGACAAAGCCTACATACAAATTTTAAGAGGAAGAGCTTGGCATTTTTACACCTAAGATTCTATTTAAGGGAGAGCTTGGCATTTAATTCCCCTTCACCCAAGCGCAGTGACCTTTCTCAGTTGTCACTAAGAGTTTATACTAAATTATTACTTAGCTTCTAACTCCCAAGATTTTTCTCTCCCTTTTCCACTTATTCTGTAAAATTATTCTGATGTATTTTGTGAGAAAGTCACTTCTATTGATTTAGGGACAGATCAAGTCATGAACTGTTTTTGTCAGGACAGGCATGAAGTAGTTCTACTGAAGACAACTGACAGGGGTTTCCTAGTGGAAGGGGATGGAGGGACTTGAGAAAGGAGTGAGATCTACAGCTCAGAGGCCTAGTGAGAACCTGAGAAGAAGGGTATGAAAGAAAAGGCAACCCAAAAGTCAGTTGCAAACCTGAAGGGAAGGACAGAAAACCTAAGAAGGGAAAATACAGATAAAACGTAAGAAAAATTATTACCACCGCATAATAAGAAAGTATATTGAAAACTACAGACAAGCAGCACAAAGGAAAGCATCAGGGAACAGCACTGGCCAGCATCTCTCTGAGGGAAAGCAAGCTAGGAGCTGAGCATAACAGAGCCAGCCTTACCAGCCAGGGCCCAGCCCCACGGCAAACAGGGCACATCCAGAGATGGTCACCATATCCAACCGTGAGTCCAGATCACAAGACCTTTGTGATGATACAGGTCCGAGGCCAAGGCAGAGGGTCTGTCCGCACACATCAGGATTAGTTCCAGCGGCTGCCAAGCAGGTCCACAGCAACAGGGTAGCCCAGGGTGGAGGCAGGAGGCCAGTTTGTAGGTCAAGGCCTGAATGAAGGGGCTCAATGGCCATGCATAGGTATGACAAGCACTAAACTGAGACCAGTGCTCCTCCAGCAGCATAACTCAGGCTACCAAAGGCCTAAGGCTGAGCTTAAATAGAGCCCATGGGCGAGGGATGTGAATGGAGGCTCCAGCTGTGGCTGGTCAGGGCCATTAAAGCATGTTAGTGCCCTGAGGGCTCTGAAAGCAAGAGCAGGCAAATCCTTTCTTCTCTGAAGAGAGGGTGGTGGCAGTGGCCGGAGTAAGGCTGGCTGGTGAATGTGACTAGTTGAAACACAGTGCAATAATGGAAGGGGTAATAGAGGCTAGAGAGCATTATTGACAAGGAACTGCTGCCTGCCTGTTTTCTACATGCCCTTCCACAAACTGCAGGTGTATTCAGTGCAAACATCATCTATGCAGTTTTGGAAGGAAATATCATGGAGAGAGCACTTCACAAAATGCAGTCATTTCCTTTTTTACCGACTAACTTCCATTTTTTCTGAGAAGTCTTGCAAAAATATTGTCAAAGAGGGAAGTGGAAGAGGTATGGTAAGGAAGGGATGGGAAAAAAAGATCTTTGATGTTCTTATCTGATTTGCTCAGATGAAATCTTGGCTTTTGTTTCTGTATTCTGGTAATAAGTTTTATCTGCTTTTTCTTTAAATGTTTTTAATCTACTCAGTTGTGAGGTAGTTTATTTCCCTAAACCTGGATGTGCTGGGATTATGCTGGTTTTATTTTTCCTTGCAGTGGTTTATGCCACTTCCCCATGATAGCCACTGAGGCATACATAACCCTAATTTTCTGTAGTGCTTTCTTCTTCTACTGGCTCTTCCTTATAGTAAATCTACTTTCGGTTAAATATCTTTATTTTGTGGTTTAAGAGACAGATTATTAGGCTTTTCATTTTGTGTCAAACTGTGTTAACCAAGAGCTCAAGTGACCATTGGTGAATAGCTGCATGTTGCTAACTTCCTCAAGCTTCTCACTGTATTTGTGTACCTTCTCAAAGGCCAATACAAGACCAACACCATCTGCGCAAATCAGTTAGGCCTTTAAATGGATGGAGGGTTTGTCAGTGCTGTTAAATATTCCTCTTGTTCGGTGTCTGCAGTGATTAGAATTGTAAACTAAATCCATCTTGGAGGCGTATTTTGAGGCTTGAACTGGAACACTCCAATGATTTATTTTGAGACGAATGGAGTATTTAATACAGTGAAAAACACACATTCGGAAATGCTGCGCGGGTCTGCCCAGCTGAGTGCGCCCGCTGGAGGCACGAATAGGTGAGGAATGGCCCGGGGTGGTTACGTGTTAGACTGACTCCAGCTTTGCAGAAGGGTCATGGCATCTGCATAAAGCGAAGAGGTGTCAGGCAGCAGCTTTAAAGACATGTTTTCTGTGCAAGGGAAGTTTTTCTCATTGAGAAGAAGGTGTTTTCTACTTGAGTACTGAAATCAGCGCGCTCAAGTATTTCAAGGATACTTGAAGTGGACCAGCTGAAAAAAGCTGCAGTTTACCGTAGGGAAATGGAACTGGTGTTGTGTTGTTTGGTTATAGAATGTGCTGATACCTGGATGCGGTACAAATAACTCTCTGACCCTTAATGATGATAGATTCAAAAATAGTATGACCCTTAATTATGGAACATGTCAGTTTTTCTCTAAAGATTATTCCCTTTGATTTTTTTAAAAATCTATGTTTTAAATTTCAAGCAACATTCCCCCTAAGAAAGATAAATTTAAACTGACGTGGCTTGGCCAAGCTCCTGAGTCGCACTTCTGCTGTCAAGAAGTAAACTTGCTTTCTTTTCCTTTCTATTTTGTAGACTCTTGTAACATCAAAGGTAAATTTCTAGTCAAAAATTCTGTTGCAAAAAGCTGTAACACCTCCAGGAGAACATGTTCTACTTCCCAAACTGACTACAGCTACAGTGACCTTGACATTTGTACATCCTTTAAAATGTACCATCTGCCCTCAGGACATGAAAATCCATTTTTGAACTAATTGTTCCATTAGGCACTAATAGGTACCGCGAGCCAATTTAAAAAGAATTTGGTGTACGGCAAGAATCCTTCAAAGCATCCTAAAACATGGAGCACGTATCAAGTGGCATGGAAATGAAGGTGATGCTAGTAACTGAAACCGCATGCAAAGGCAAGTTTTAGTCATCTGTTTTCTTTTCTGACTTCTTTGTGCGTGTAACAAGCATAGCATTGAAAGCTGAAAACTTCACTCCTCACTCAGGCAGTATTCCCACCGAGGTCACGTAGTGGTGGTGGAACTGGACCTGAAACGTGTAAATCTAGGGCAAATATATTACAAAGAACCCCAGACTGGTGAGGGTTGGCAGGGCCCTCTGGAGCTCACCCCGTCCCACCCCCTGCGTGAGCAGGCACACCCAGAGCAGGGGCACAGGGCCGCGTCCAGGCGGGGGGTGAATGTCTCCAGGGAAGGGACCCCACAGCCTCTCTGGGCAGCCTGTGCCCCTGCTCTGGCACCCGCACAGGGAAGGGGTTTGTCCTCATGTTCAGGTGGAACTTCCCGTGTTCCAGCTTGTGCCCGTGGCCCCTTGGCCTGGCGTTGGGCACCGCTGGAAAGAGCCCGGCCCATCATCCTGACACCCGCCCTCCTGACACCCGCCCTTCAGATATTTATAAGCACTGATGAGATCCCCCCTCAGCCTTCTCTTCTCCAGGCTGAACAATCCCAGGTCTCTCAGCCTCTCCTCATATTTCTTACTGTTTTTTTGAGTCTGTGTGCTAAAACCAGATAATTTAATTCTAAGCGGACAGGCAGTGGGACTAGATGATTATTGTAGGTCACTTCCAACTTAAATATTCTATTCTATTCTATTCTATTCTATTCTATTCTATTCTATTCTATTCTATTCTATTCTATTCTGCAATCTTTATAAGCAAAGAGAGTTTGAAAGTTGTGGCACAGCCCAGGTGTCTGGCCAGTGCTGCATGTTGTTCCTCCAGGAATGAAGGACTGCCACAAAGCCCTCATGGCCTCCCGGGGAAAAGAGAAGACGCTTTGACTTTACGTCCTGTGTATTTGACAAAGAGCAATAAAAACCAAAACCCGAAGCAAAACAAATCCTTCATCTGGAGCCTAGAAAGCAGACCACTGCACTTTACAGAAAAGGATAAACTGAGAAACTGCCTCTTGTGTCTGAAATCCCGTAGTCCCTTTTATAAAGGCAGATAAAGAGCACTGAAGTTGTATGACTAAGAGCACCCTGGCAGCCGCTGTAATTCAAAAATTGTGTTCAGTAAATTATTTGAAACCTGAAACAGGACTAAGGCCAACTGAGAATTAAAAAGTGTTGAAAGCCCTAAGACTTCTCCAAGGCTCTGCCAGTGCCCAGCTGAGATTCTGCCCGCCTGGCTTTCGCGGTCAAGGAAGGCGCTGCGTTACCGTGCAGGCGTGTCTTTACCCCAGCGCCGCTCACAGTGAGAGGTTACGTCACTCGAAAGGGCGTTACAGCAGCCTCCTAATAACTGCTTTTCTGAGCACTTCTAGAAGGCTGAGGTAAACTATACTGTGTGCAGAATAACAAACTGTGAAACGGGTGTTAGAATCAGACTTGGAAATCACTTGCAATCACCCTTTTTTGTTCTTTAAATAGTTTTTCAAACCTATAAAGTCACCACGCGGTTTTGGTTCTGTGGATGAAATATTCTACACAAATGAGTGGCACACAACTACCGGGAGAGGAATATAAACTTCCTCTGCCATCCCCAGCAGAGAAAGGCAATGCTGTAGCAAACAGCCTGGCCGGATCTCTGAGGCCGGGAGGAGAGTTGCGGTGCGTTATCTGGAGGTGCTGTAGTGCAGCTTGGACGGTGGCTCTGGCAGGTTGGCAGGAAAGGGTTATACATCGTGATCAGCTTAAGCTGACTCAGGCTGCTCTCGGGAGCGGTGTCCCCCCGCCCAGGCCACGCGTTCCGCTGCCTTCCCGGTGCGGGCAGGCTGCCGAGACGCTCCCGCCGCTGGACGGGGCTGCTCGCTGACCTGGCCAAAGCTTGCCCAACACGAGCGGAACTGTTTAACCTTGGGCGCGCGCCTGAGATTCTGCTGCTGCAAACCAACCTCCCCTGTCCTAGGAGAGATGTCTAAGCCCTCCGGGGGTGATGCAGACCACTTTTAAGTTAGTACCTTTTTTCTACATTGGCTTTAGGGACCATAATGTTAGACTTTGCAAGTAACCCCTCAAATGGATAACTATAAACGTGAATATTTTGCTTCATTTTGGATGCAGCGTTTGCAGAGAGCCCAAGTGAGGCGTCTGCATGCTAAGAGCAGACAGCTGTTCTGAGATAAACTTACTCCCTGCTAGTGGCATTTGTCCCTTGGTAGTTATTTCAGTTCTCCATCAAAATTGAGCAGACAAATAATACGCTCTGCTCATGCTGTAAGCCTCTGCTCCTGCTCGTGAAGAAGGATGATTCTTTGGCTATTAACTGTTAGAAGTAACAGGTCGTCGTGTGCCGGAGCTCCAAACAGCGTGAACGGCGTTTAGAGAAGTAATGGGATAACTATGGGTGGGCAAAAAGCTTGCTATTCTAAGCATGTTAAACTGTTTTTCCCTTTCTTTCTTTTAACTCTGGCTAGGCCTTAGGAATGCCGAACTAAAAGTTTCCCTGATACTTTTACCAAAAGTTTTCTATTCTAAGTATGTAAACCTTTTCTCTTGTTTTTCCTTAAACGTTAATAAAGGTCATATTGCTGCACGCTGATTCAACTATAAATATTTCCTGTGAGTTGGATTTTATTTCCAAAGTTGCTGACCTGGCTTCTGTGCATGACTTTGTATCAGATGACCATCTGGGAGACATCTGTTAAGCTGTAATATCTCCCAGACCGGGGACGTATCCTACAGCACAAACGTAAAAAGCTGAGGTAACCTTCCACCTCTATACAAGTGTTCTTTAATAAACAGCGAACGGTGAATAATAAAACACTGATCCAGTTGCTTGGATTCTGTCCATAACTGTGGATAACACCCACTTATGAATTTGGTGACCTTGTGTTTGATCACAATAAGCAATAGTTCTACATTTTTGTTGCGTAGCTGTCCGACTTTCTCATAGCACTGTGTCCCTTGATCTTAGAAAAAACTAAAAACATAGTTCGTGTTGCAGACTGCGTTGTCTCCTTGCTTTCAGCTATCCCAACAGGCTTTAAGAGGTTAATATTTCAGAAAGCTACCGTATAGATTTTACCGTATATGCCCAAATGTGTTTGCTGGTTCTCCAGCTGTGTTTTTACAGGTTGTATTAGTCTCAGTTAAAAAAATCCAAAACAATCTCTCCGAGCACTGCATACACAATATAAGCAAAAGAAAAAATATCTCAGGGGAGACAGAAGCTCCATATCCATAAATGTTGAGTTTCAGTAAAGTATCCAGTGAAAAAACAGTCGCTATCAGCTATATTTTTGCTTTATTCCAGCACTCTCTGTAGACAAATTCCTGCCTTCCCCTATGAATCCATTGATTTGGCTCATTTTATTCTAGCGTTATAAAAGCGATCTAGTTGGAAAACCAGAAAAAGCTCACTCCACATTGTCAGGCTTGGAATAATCTTTGAAATTCAAACAGTCGGTATCAAATTAAGAAAAGAGATATTTTCCTGGAGGATTATATTGGTAAAGCACCTCCTGTGACATTAGCTCGTTAGTACCAGCCTTATCCTGTTCATCAACGTCGCATAACAGAGAGTCTTTCTGCATTTCAGTCCTTCGCCACTGAAGAAGAGTAATTCCCGGTGAATAGCACCGAACTAGAGCAATTCCCCGGCGTATTTGTGAAACAAATCTGTCGTTAGCACTGAACGCTGTAGTTCTACGCAGCAGCAGGCACGGACTCGCGAACTACAGATGTTACCACTGAACACATAATTTCAGTGGGAGTAACATGACATGTTTGCTTGGTTTACTGAGAAGGTATGGAAATGAGGTACAGGAATATTTTTTTTAGTACTTGCACTTTCGTATGTTTATGTTTAAATAAAAGTAAATCCAAAATTAAGATCTTTCAAACAGTTTGATATAGAGGAGGGCTTCTTTTATTACTTACCTCGTACTCACTGCAAAGTCATTTGATGATGGGAGAAAGAAAAGTAATTCACGGAAGCCTAATAGTGAAATAAAAATGGTGCCGTTCCCTATTATTTTATAGAGTGAGAGTTGGTATTGCAGAAAATTAGAGACAAGCGGGAGTCTAGAAAGCATTATGTCCCATGTTGGTGCTGTATTACTAGAAAACGGGAACAGACATGATTTGATTTCCAGCTTTCTAATAATCTCTTCTGCTTGTGGGTTACTCTTCAGCTGGAAGGTGCGAGGACAAGAGTGGGAACAGAGGCAGCACTGCAATGTCCTGACCGTCCTCCAGACTGACCATGCTGCAGATCTGCGAGGGTGTTCTTCGTTGTCTCGGACAGCTGTGCTTTCCATGATCGTTAGATTGTGCTAAGCTGTTCTCCCGTATGGTGCCTACTGCAGCCTGCACTTTTATAAGTTAATTTTAAACCACTCAGAAAACAGTCTCCGTTCCTGTTCCTCAGCGAAATCACGCTAAAGCTAACATGTCACCACAAGGAACGTCTGTAAGAGGTCTTTATCTTGCTTTAATATAGGACTGAATCGTCACTGAACTTTGCTGCTTTTGCATCAAAAATCCAATTAAACAATATTTTCTAGTCCATCCATGAAAAAAAAGTATGCTGGTTTTCCCTTCCTTTATGCTGCAGGCATCCAGAAATGACAGGATATTGGGTCTGTGGGCTTGCCTAAACCAATGTCACATCTAAGACCGGAGGAAAGCATCAGGAAGCAGTTATCTGAGTGAAACCAGACGTAACAGATATCATCTTCTACAATGTAGGATCAGCCAAAAAGTCCACTAAGACAGTTGTGTCTTGCCGATGCGTCTCTTTTGCTGCCCAGGTACGTAGCAACAAAGAGCAAAGTCTCGGCAGCCTGGAAAGAGCTCGTCCGTCAAACCCAGCACAGTGTAAACCAGTTGGCACTGGGACAAGCGACCGCAGAAGGCACAAGCCAGCCGGGAACCTCAGCAGGCCCCGTGACTCTGTGACAGGCACACACAGGAGTGTGGGCAAATGCCACGGGCAGGGAGCTGCCTCTGGTGCTATCCCTAATTTATCTTAGGCATAAAAATCCCTCTGACCTGTAAACTCTCTTCATATCTAGTCCTTGTATCTTTACTTTCTTATCAGGCCTCCTCTTTGGCTTGCGTACCGTGCCAGGCTGTGGTCCCACGTCTGAAATTGCGCCACCGTCCTGCCATCAGAAGGGCACAGATGTAGGGGAGCACTTCTGGATTGCGAGGCTGAAGCTACTCCGCCTCATCCACCGTCTGTTGAAGTATAAAAAGTTCCTTCCGTTAATTTGAATGCATTTTGGAAAAGTTGTATTTTAAATATGCTGAAGCAAGACTTTCTTTTACACTGTTTCTGTAGAGTCTTCCCCAGACAGTTCCTGACAGTCTGCAGGTATTGCTTTGAGGCAAGTACTGGGTAAAGGAAGCTTAAACTCGAGGCTGTCAGTATCGAATATTCACAGTAGAGTGTCCGGTCTGATCCGAGGTAGTATGAATACATTGAATAAAACTTTGGGGAAGTCCTAAAAAAACCTATTAGTGTATTGTGAACATTTTTTACCATTTTTTCTAATAAATTGTTAGCTTACCTTTAATAAATCTACCACTGTGCAGTATGGTTTCTTGTGTCTTTGAAATTAATTATGTATTGATGAGATATTATATGTGCTTAATGGGAATGTATATGTGTGTATTAACTTGTCTTTGGTTCAGAATAGAGTGTATAATTCCACTCTGTAAAGTGATAGTTTCTGCTTTAATCTTTACTTTGATGGCTTTTCACCATTTGAGCCAACAGCTGATGGAAAATGAAATGAATTTTCTTCTGGGAAACTCAGTTTAACTGAGAAAAAACCTGATCTATTTACCAGTATTTTAATACTGTTTAAATGGATCTCACTGACCCTTATTTAAAATTGTTCTACCATTGAAAATGACCGGTTTGGATACAAGAACCAGAGTACATTCCGATTTCAGAACCTGATTGTTAACAGTAATACAGATCCAGGAAGGATTCCAGTTAGGATGAATTTGCTGACTGTAGGCACCCAAATTTAATATGAAATTTGAACATATATCACAGTTACTGAAACTGGCATAAATCTTGTTTGCCTGACTTATCGAGAGTAGTATTTAGGGCTGACTTGCACAGCCAAAGTACTTCTTGAGCTCCTCTTTCAGTCTCAGAGGGAAGACAGCAGTCAGCATCTCTTGGCACTCGGGCATTCAGTGGTACTACATGGAGAGGCATATTCCAAGTGACTACCTGAAATAAATTATATTGTGTCAACATGCACTTATGACCTGTTATGAAGCAGGTCTAACGATATCACAGAGCAGATAAGAAAGAACATACCGTATCCTACTGCAAAACTGGGAAAACTGGCAAAGACAGTGACTGATGGAATGTCAAAGCATTTCTGATGAATGACGCGCACGTGTCACCCAGCCTGTGGCACATTATAGGTGAGCAGGACTACGTGCTGTAACAGCTTCGTTGACTTGTCCTAGCCCTAAAAGCGATCCGTTGCATCATTTGGGTCTCAGACTTCTGCTTGCACCGGTTGCTGGCACTGGTGGTATACGGCAGCAAGGATGAAAAGTCCGAAGGGCAGGAATGCACAGAAGTGGGAAGGGAAGGACACAGCAGGGTGGTCCTGTTTTGAGATCACAGAATCCCAGGTGGGAAGGGACCTCAGGGACCATCTAGTCCAACCTTTCTGCGAAGAGCCCAGCCTAGACAATACGGCCCAGCACCCTGTCCAGCCGACTCCTGAAGGTGCCCAACGTGGCCAAGCCAACCCCTTCCCTGGGGAGATTATTCCCATGGTGACTGCCCTCACTGTGAGAAATTTCCCTCTCGTGTCTGACCGGAATCTCCCCAAGAGCAACTTGTGTCCATCCCCCTTGTCCTCTCCATGGGACTCCTTGTAAAAAGGGAAACTCCATCTTCTTTGTAGCTGCCCCCTAAGTCCTGGTACACGGTGATGAGATCCCCTCTGAGCCTCCTTTTCTCAAGGCTGAACAAACCCAGATCCCCCAGCAGCTTTCTCAATTAACAGTACGTCTGTGCTCAATTCACTAGAATCCTGCCTTATTTGTTTGTCTTCACTTCTTCGTTCAGGTTCATTATCAGGCTGTATCCGTGAGATAATCTTTCACACGGACGCATACATGAGCCATGTATATGGGTGATTCATGTGCATCCATATTCTCAAAGCTTCTGCAGTTAAAACCGTGCGATACAGTTTTAAGAGAGAAAAAGCATCCTGCCATACATATAATGATGCATCTAAAACATCAGCTTACCTGCAGTCATCTGAGCAGGTGACACAAAGATGCCTATCTCTGCCCCTTTTGTTTTGACAAAGAAATAACCGTTATTTTCCCATTATGAAGTCTTCTGCTCCTCTATAGAGAAACATACAGAAATGCATGTTATAATTTATATATTCCAACTCCCTCTTATTAAGGGTCACATATGTATGATAGCAGGAGAACAGTCAGTCCTGGTAGGGAAAAGTGTAGTAATCTTCACATTTTAGCTATTTGATGCAGCGAAGTAGGACTTTGAGAACAGCAGAAAATCATTTTCCTGTCAAAATGACAAAAGAGAAATTAGATTTCTTTACCTAGAGCATTTGGACTGACAGGCTGTCAGAACTGGTTTTCCTGATCCAAAAATGAGAGGCACTTAGACCACAGAGTGTGAAAGTCATCTTTGACCTTGAGTGACCTCTGTATGAGCGATTTTTGGTAGGCTCAGATCAGGACAGAAATGATTGCGTTCATTTTGAGGAACCAACATTTTTTCTTTCTCATTTTAACACTTCCTGGCAAATTTATTACAGTCCTAAACTTCCTGTAATTGGCCTGGCTTTACTGTGTCTGATGATATTCGTATCAAGGTTGGTAAACTTCCAAGTAACACAGTGCGTAGGTAGATTTACATAGATAAAATATTCTTAGTAATGGTAAATGAGCTTTCCCTTTCTTCCATGTACAAGGTGTCATCACGCTGGAAGTATGCTTAGCATTAAGCATATTATGCTTAGCATTAAGCATATTACCACTGAAATACATCATCTTTATTTTTTTATGCCTGCATAACTCCAGGCATTACATGACAAAAAGGACCAAGGACTTCAGTTATTTAAATAACAAAGACCTGATTTGCATCCAAACCCGTTGTATTCTCCCAGTTCACTTGGCAAAATTACCTCATTAGGCAGGAAATCATAAGAATGTATTGTTGAGACTTTCTTCAAATGTTTGCCTATTTAAGGTATTACAAAAAGCCTGACATATAATTTGGAAAATGTAAATGCAGTTTCCAAATAGCAATTTGGCAAGCCACCAGCGGCATCTATTGGCAAAGCAGAATGTGCAAGAAGGGGCAAATAAAAGCAAAATGCAGGAGGAAGATATGCGAGGAGATCACAAGCCAGGAACGAGCCAACAGCAAGCTTTTATTTTAATTAGGGCTTTGTACAAAACAGGATTATGGTGCTCATAAAGGCTTCATAATTATTACAGGGGAAAAAAGTAGTCGTCGTGTGTATTGGGGTACGAATTCTCAGCCCTGACATTTCCTCCGTAGTGTTCAGCAAGCGGAAAGTAAACACGCAGGAGCACGTCGGGATTCCCTGCGTTGCAGGGTTTGCCCCAGGCGTGGCTAACCGAGGCGTACCACCAAGGCGTGCCAAGCAGGACAAGCAAACAAAAAGCGTGACACGACCAGGAGGCTCAGTCCTACGGTTTAGTTACAGACAATTTAATAAAGCCTGCAGAGAATGTGTAGAACGGAGAACATCTGCGTCCACGGATATATTTAGGCTGCTCTGGTGTTTAAAATAAGTATCTCAGGCTACGAAAACACCAGGGAATTATGTGAAGAAAGATTCTCACTAAGGAATAGCTCGCATTATTAGAGGCAGACTTTGGGACCATTGTCACCTACATTCACGTGTCCATCCTAGGTACTTACGCTGGGGCTTAGGACTCTTTGTAGGCGACGAAATAAGCAGTCGTCATATAGGACAGATAAGACTGTCATTTCACAGGGAGACTAACATCTGAAACAGCACCTAAGCGAGGTGGCTAAAGCAAGCTGGTACGAATATGCCCCATGTCAGGCACATTGGCCACAGCCAGAGCCCTGCTCTGTGTAAATGTAGGGAGCAATAGTAGAATAATCTGGGATGTGTGCACGTATTACAGTGCCTAAGGCGCGCTAGTCAAGTGCGCATAAGGAACACGCAAACCTTACAAAGCCAGCTCTTGAGAGTCAGGCTAGGCGAGGCATGGCACTTTTTTTGAGTGAGGCTCTCCCACTTCTTAAAAGTAAAACCTGATTATCAATTCCAGCACGTACTGTAGGGAAGCAAGAGTCTTCTGACAAAGCTGTGCTTATCAATAGCAGATGTTGAGAGCCTCCTGGACACAGGATAATCTTCTTCATTTAAGTTTCTGTAGTCCTAAGAATGGAACTAAGCCCTACGTGTTAATATTTTACAGAATATGAACATTTGCTCAAAATAAAGTTGTGACAAGAAATAGCAGCAATCACTAACTGTAAACTATCGCAGTATGGAAAAGAATTACATTTGTCACATGCCATTTCCTCTTTTTGATTGTTTTTTGACTGTGGATTGTATTAGACCACTGACCAGGCACAGTAAATGAGGACTAAGTTTTCTCTGAGACACTGAGCTGGAGAAGTCTGCCCAGATGCTGTGAGCAAGCTGCGCTGGTGCAGTAAGCCGTGCAGATTCACTGGAGCTCTTATCCCCTAAAGGTACCTTGCAAAAGTAACTAAAATCCATGCAAACCATTGTATGAGAAACTGTCGCTCCCAACAACACGGTGAAATCCCCGCTTATTCTTCTTAGTGCCTAACATCAAAGATAATCCATTTAGGTCAGCTCAAAAAGTCCAGGAGCTGGATCAGGCCCAGCGCCCAGCTAAGGAACATAATGCGGAGATTAGCAAGAGGTATTCTTTAGCCTGTGTCATATTTGTCGTTGTGAGCATAATCTTATTTTCTGACCCAGACCCAGAAGCGCACTTGCACGGGATTTCCGCAGTCTCAGAGCAAAGCTATGCCCTGGCTTTCCTGTTTCGCCAGTTCAGCGATGCGCGGTGCTCCAGCTACAACGCTAGGACAGCAGGCTTAAAGGATTGCCACGCGTTACACTGGTTTAATGCACGCCCATGTTACAGCCTGCATCAGAAGTGGGAGCAAAGGAATTCTTGTTGCTGTTGCTCTCTTCATGCTCAATTTTGGTTGAACAACAGCAAGGGCCATGGCGTTGCCTGGCAGGATTTAATCTAGAGAGGGAGGGCATCAGTGTCTCATTAAACCAATGGGGTTTTGAAGTTCTCCTCACAAAATTATGCATTTATTACGAAGCAGCTCACACTCAGCAACATATCGTATCACTTTGTTAGTGTGATGGCTTCTCAGCCTTGCCCGTTGGAATGGGAGACGCCGGTCCCTGCAGGGTTCGCAGCACTGCCTGGACAAGTCCTCTTACTGCCAAAGGCAGGGAAACTGAAGGGGAAAATACCCAGCCACTGACTTTATGTGACTGTGACAAGTGTTGCACGCGGTCTGTGGTGGGAACTGGCTTTCTAGCAACCAAGCATTCAAACGTAACTAATGACAAGTCCGTACTGAGCGCCACCGCTTTGCACATTGCTGGGCCAAGGGGAGGATGCAGACTGTTCCGGGACTCCCACCGTCTATAGAAGACAGAGCTGTTCCCACCTTTATGGTCTTTGCTATGATTTAAGCACCTGACAACAAGAAGATCCAGCTTTTATAAAAGACTAGTGTAAATACGGGTTGAATAAGCTTCAGCTCATTTCTAATAGAAATAAATAACCTGAGAAACTTGACTGAAGAAAACTAATCTTTACTCCCTGGCAGATTTAAGGGACTATCATAGAAACCTTATCAAAGCTTCTGTGAAATACAGTTTTACTTCAAGTATGCAGAAGTGCTGACTGGGAAAATAGGTCTTCCTGCATTTTTTTTCTCAGTTCATCAGTCTCCTCAGCAGACAGACCTCTTCTTATCACTAGTCTAGCCAGGTTCCCACATTCTGCTTTAAACCTGGGTTTAAAAACCCATAGATCTAGAACAACAGGTCAAGCAGATGCATATGTTTGACAGAGAAATAAAGAAGATTTGTTTTCTTCAGTATCATCAACTATGATGGCAGAGGACAAGTGACCATCCCGTCTGCAAGGTTGCTTTGTGTATCATCTGAGGACTTACACAGAGGACTGCATGGGTTTTAGCATGCTGGACTTGAAGCAACACCATGCTGTTAGATATGAATCCAAAATAGCCTCATTATTCAAGATATTCTTTGAATTGGCATCTTCGGCAGACGGCTATGACATCTTCTTAGAACAAAAAGCGTGATTTTATAGTAAATGAGTTCTGTAGCACCTTTCACTGCTTATGCACCGCTAGTCGTCCCACCTGTACAGCCACTGTACTGTTCTTATGTGCTCCGTATTTTTGCTTCAGAACGGTCTTTGATCTTTTTAAAAACACTTACTTCTCTTTCTTTTCTTCGCCATCTTTTGGGCACTTCTTCTGCTTGAGGAGACGACTGTTCTGATTAAGTAGCTGCAGAGGTGCACAGCGAGCCCGTTGGTTTCCACATGTCCCAAGGGCAAGCCTGTAGTCTTCTCGGTGTTCAGGGTGTAGTTCTGTGTTTGGGACTAGGGCTTCCTGCTCAACTGTACCCATTTATCCAAGCGGTAGAAGTCTTATGGTGTTGATTTGAGCACTGGCAGATACTGTTTTAGGAGCTTTAGGAAGACAGAATATGTCTGTACACAACTTTTTTGCCTTCAGGTGATTGCTAGGGTGGCTGTTTTGAAGCTGCATCTAGGCGTTTTCACAGGACTGTTCATAGAATTTGAAGACCTAATGAACTGTGATTAAAATTTTCCTATCTCGTTGTTTTCTAATTGGTTAGATTAAAATGTAGTTATATGGATCATTTCACAAGTTAAACTGCTGACTGCAAACGTTGTGTAATCACCAGATCGAAGGATATAAAACCAGTGCCAATCTAGTAAATTGAATTGTTTCACAACACGCAAACGGAATTCAATCGCCCTGTAACATGTAACCTTCCCCGCTTTATCTGTTTCCACTCTGTGTAACCTACGAAGCTGTATAACGGATTTCTAATGATAATGATGAAAGTATGCTAGCAGTTTGGGAGAAAAATGACATGAATTTTATGCACAGCAGCTATCAATTAAACATACACTATATAAAGTATGTTGCCCATCAATATTTCTGCTGTGCTTCAGGAGCGTTAGTTTTATAATATTTGTTAACCGTAGCAAGCGAGAAAAGGGTTATACACAACTGTGTAAAATTGGATTGTGTTTTTTTGGTTTTACTTTAAAATCTTAGTTACTCAGCTGATTTACAGTGCTGTTATGCATTGACATTGCTCTGTCAATGGATCTGTGCCAGTTTAATACTGCCAGAAGATCTGGCTCTTCTCTACTCACGGCATATTTTTGTCTTTCATCTTCTTTGTTTTAGGAAATTTGAACATCAGGTGCACTCAAGATGTAAAGTTGCAATGAAAATGAAGTGCTGTGTAAGCACGTAATTGCTGAATATGTTCTGGGTTGCTGGCTTTGAATGGAGACTAACTTACACATGTATCGAAAGTTACGGTGCTATTTTTAATATATTTAGTGCATTGCTTTTGTTAAGCCAAGAAGCTCAATCTGTCACAAATACATTTTGATTAGTCATATCCTGCTAACCGGGATCACAGCAAGTATTCACATTTCACTAGTTCTTATGCATTTTTTAATGACAAACCTATTTGTAGATACTATTAAGACCTAGTTTGGGAGAAGCAAATCAAAATTTGAAGGTCCTGCAAAGATAAAATATGAGCTACTGTAAATGCAAGTACGTTACTGTGAGTCTTTCAAGACTGTTGTCACCCTGCTAAATGTTAAATTCCTAAAATTTAGCAGGATCTGGGATATTTTTCCAATAAGTATGTTCAAAATACAACTTTAAAATTAAATTTCTTGGCACTGCATCTGATCTTTAATTTTTAATTTAATTTTCTAATTCTATAATCTACTGTACTTTTAGAAGTAAGTTAAGCCAGACACTATATCTGTACCTGCTGTAAAAACTTGTAGATTATATATAATCAGATACAGTATTTCTTTATGAAATGTTTTGAGGTTCTGAGAGGACGAGGACTTACTGAGCTATCTCATAGTCTTCACTGCGTCCACTGTCCGGACCATCAGCTAGTTTTACACTGATATTAGATCCTTACTATTTTCCTTTTCTAAAATTTTTACATTAGAGTGATAGTAGCAGAAAGATGTAGTTCAGTTATAAGTTATTGTCAATTATATGGTAATTTGATTTCATTTAGAAGAAGAAAGGTAAAGTCATAGAATCAGTAAGGTTGGAAAAGACCTCTAGGATCATCAAGTCCAACCCCCAGCCCAACACCCCCAGGCCTCCTAAACCATGTCCCCAAGTGCCACGTCTACACGTCTTTTAAACCCCCCCAGGGACGGTGACTCCCCCACCTCTCTGGGCAGCCTGTGCCAGGGCCTGACCGCTCTGGCAGGGAAGGCATTTTCCCTCACATCCAACCTAACCCTCCCCTGACGCAGCTTGAGGCCGTTCCCTCTCGCCCTGTCACTGGTGACTTGGGAGCAGAGACCGACCCCCCCCTCACTCCAGCCCCTCTCAGGCAGCTGCAGAGAGCGAGAAGGGCTCCCCTCAGCCTCCCCTTCTCCAGGCTAAACCCCCCCAGCTCCCTCAGCCGCTCCCGAGCACACTTGTGCTCCAAAGGTAAAGCCACGATTACACAAGAAACCATACCATACATGAGTGTCTTTACAAGATGCATATTTGTTCAGTGTAGACTAGAGCATGTATGTTGCTTCAGAGTACCCGAAAGCAAAGAGGTTCCAGTTTTGCTTTAAAAATGAATAAATTTGCTAACCGCAATGCTTGGTATGTAAGAGCTGCCTCGCAGACGTTTGCAGATAAAACCAGCCAAAGGAATAACTTACAAAAGAAAAAAGAGAAAGAAGAGAAGATTCAGCAGAGTGAGAAATGAGAAATAAGTAGCGAGGATTAAACAAAAAATACCAGAACACTATCATTACACGTATTATCATGACCTATAGTGTCAGATCTTAAATTACGACTGATTAAATTTGCCACAAGCACACAGCATCACAACTGCATGAAGTACAAAAAAATGCTAGCCATATAGAAATGTACTTCCAATAGTCAATAGTTTGCAATTAAGTACAGGGTGGGATAGAAAGACTCGTGGAATGTACAGAATGGTAATTATTTTCACTTGCCAGTTATTAAAAATGTGTAAGCTAGAGTAACTAAAGAGAGAGGAGATGAGGGGCAGATCTTACTGCTATAGCCAGCATTAATCTGTGCTATGCTGGTAGCCGTACTGATCACCTGAACCTGTTGTCATGCCTTCAAGGATGCAATAAGTAAAGGCAAAGTAATAGTGATTGCTACCTAATTTTTATTCAAAGAAAGAACAAAAAGAAAATAAAAATGAAACCGTGAGAATGGAAGCAGGCATAAAGAAGGGTATGCACTGTTCTTCCTGTGTCTCTTCATTTAGACACTTTTCCGAGAGGTCTGCTGTGGGAGCGTTTATTGGGCACTGTATGGTCAAGTTAAGAAAGTACCAAACCGTTTTATTGTCCATGGAGAAGGAGCCCTGTGTCGCAGTACGGGTGGGGAAACAAGTCCAGTGCCAGGATGGTTTGGCTGACGTAACTACGCTAGGTATGTTACAGGTGGGCAAAGACAAAAATAGTAATGTTATGAAATCAAAGGGAATAGTTTTATCTCTTATTTATAAGAAGCTGTTGGAGCAGCCGCCTTGAAGCAAGCAAATTAATAAAATCCTTTGTATTTTCTGTGATTACCAAGATCAGTTTATGCCTCATTGCCAGGAATACCTTGATTAATCAAGAAAGAGGTATTGATACTTTAAAATACTATTCAAAATTCCATCTACTGAAAATAATAAAATCTCTTGAGGATGCTTTGGCAAACCTCCATTTCCTTAATGCTGTTGAAGCCTTGGTGATATGATCACACTGCAAGAGGCCCTACCTAGGGCTGAGCCGTTACTTTGTGCTGTTGTTGCTTTCTCTTATTGTTGCCCATGACTATTTGTTTAAATACTTGAACCAAATGGACTAACGTAAGACGAAGCGCTCAGGCAGGAGTCTTTTTCCTTTGGTGGCTTACTTCAGAGAGAAATACAACCTCCCTGTGTGGCCTCCAAGGTGAAAGCCAGGCTTCCTTCTAGGGCGTGGATGGACTCTAATAACAGCCTTAGTAGTTCCAGGGTCTCAGGCGCAAAGGCGGTGCTGGTAGCGCAGCCAGCCTGTTGGCATGCTCTTTCCTGAGGCCTATATAGCTATCTAATAATCACTTTTTTTCCCAGACAGAAATTCCTTGGAATATCAAATGAGTCTTTATTTATTTCCTTTGAATAATTTGCTTTCCAATATATTACTTTAATTCCATTTTATTTTTTATTTGTATGACTAAACATAAGCTTTGTGTAAAGCTTTCTCAGGCTTCAAAATAGTGATTTTAGTCAGCTGTGATTCTTAAAAGAAGTTTTTAAATGTAAATGATCGTCAGTATTTAAAGAAGCTCTTTTTGTCTCTGAGTTTGATAAATAGTTCCTTAAACCTCGGTGGAGAATTAACTATTATACACTTAATAGCAATATTTTTAAATTCCAATAGCTTATTACACTTATTATCAGTTATACCACAAAATTATCTTGCCGTATTTGTACATAAACAAGCGACTATCTACAAAATACTGGTCTCAATCAGGTATTTTATGAGACTTGCAATAAAAAACTAAATATTAGAAAAAACCAACTCAAGGAAAGCATTTAAGAAAAACAAAAAACCTACGAAATACGCTGCTGGGACAAACGAATAGTCCATCCGGGGCAAGGCCTGCTCTCAGCAGAGGCAGAGGTAATTCAGGGCGAACATTCAAGTCTGGCCGCTAACTGCAGTGTGTTCCTGTCGTAACTCCCCGGCACCCGTAACGCCAGGACTAGGCGCAGGCACCAGCGGATGCAGTCCCCACCCCTTCACAACCACATCGCCCCGAACTTGTCTAGTCCCTTTCTGAACCTGCCCGTACCGTCTGCCTCCAGCAGCCTCCGCGGCAGCAAGGTGCAGAACCTGCTACCCACTACAGTGAGAAGTGTTTTCCTTGGTCTGCTGTATCTTTTATCATGTACGGCGGCGTTTGGTAAAAAGCAGTTCTCCATTCACCTTATTCGGCACTATCATTG